>NC_138374.1:51269230-51336743 GCF_054177405.1 Leptonychotes weddellii | reverse complement strand
GGCTCCCTGCTCAGCGGGGAGCCTGCTTCTCCCTCTGCCCCTCCCCTCTGCTCGTGTTCTCTCTTTCAAATGAATAAATCAAATCTTAAAAAAAATAAAGTTTTTCACCATTATATGTAACACTTCAGTGAACTTCTATTTAAGTAGTTTTGAAAATATTTTAAATAAAAATTAACTTCTTCTTACCAGTAAGCAATCATATCTTCATTATAGAAAATATAAAAATAAATGCAAAGAGAAGAAAACCTACAACCTCTCAATTCTACCCATCTAGAATCAATAAGTGTTAACCCTGTGGTGTGTATTTTCCAGATTTCTTCTGTGTTTGTGTTGTGTATGCATATACTTATGTGTGCATTGTGGGTGTGTATAGTTAAATGGGTATTATATATTATGTACTTTAGTTAGCTTTTTTCATTTTAATAATTTTTCTGAGTAAATGGTTAGTTTTTAAAAGATGAGTTTATTATAAAAGTAATACACTGTAAAAATTTAGATAGCGCAGGGGTGCCTGAGTGGCTCAGTCGTTAAGCGTTTGCCTTTGGCTCAAGTCCCGATCCCAGGATTCTGGGATCGAGCCCCATATCAGGCTCCTGGCTCAGCGGGGAGCCTGCTTCTCCCTCTCCCTCTGTCTCGCCCCCTGCTCATGCTCTCTCTCTCTCTGTATCTCTGTGTCTCAAATGAATAAATAAAATCTTTTAAAAAAAAAATTTAGATAGCACAGAAGTTTATAAATCAAAATTCCCTCCTGTCCCCTTTTTTCTAATCTTGTTTGTATGTACCCAATTGCAATAAGTGATTTTTAATCTGATGGTTTTTCAGTATAAAATGTGCTTTCTTTTGTTTCCTAAATGTAACTGTGGGCATATTAATTTTTTTTAAATGTGCTTTTCTCAACTCCTTGGTATTTGAGGAAGAAAATTAAAATATAATTTATATGACTTAATAAAATAATATGGTCAAAAGCATTTTGGCATTAGAAAATAAAATGAGGTACTAATTTTTGCCATAGTGATGAGCTTAAAGCCCCTAAGAATGAGCATAGCTGGAGCTCAGGGAATGACTCTTGCTCTTCCACTTTCTGCTCCTGGCATCTGTCTGGGTTCCTGTGATAGAGAGGCTTCATTTATAGTGGGGCTGTCTACTCCTTGTTCCTGGAAGTATAGATACTTTCTCTTTTTTACTACCCCGTGGGTGTGTTGTTTTTTTTTTTTAAAGGTTTATTTATTTTAGAGAGTGTGCGCATGCATGCACAAGCAGGGGGAGGGGCAGAGGGAGAGGGAGAGGGAGAGAGAGAATCTGAAGCAGACTACCCGCTGAGTGTGGAGCCCTATGCAGGGCTTGATTCCATGACCCCGAGATCATGACCCTGAGCTGAAATCGAGAGTCGGACACTCAACCGACAGAGCTACCCAGGCGCCCCTGGGTGTGTTAGTTCTTATTAAGCAGATTCTCCAGGCTGCCTCTGAGATTGCAGAAAATAGGACAAAGGGACCTACTACATGCTAGATGGCCTGGGTTTGAATTTCATGTTTTTAGATCTTAACACTTACTAACTGCACATGCTGTGTAACCTTGGGCCAGTGACTTAACTTCTCTGGGCCTTAATTAATTCTTCTGTACAATAGCTAGAATGATGATACTTATTGTATAGGCTCGTTGTCGGGATTAAATGAGATATATAATTGTAAATAAAGCACTTAGAACAAGCCTGCCAGAAAAGAAGTGCTTAGTGAGTGACGATTGTGATGATGGTGGTGACGAAAACTTGAGTTGTGGTGCTATAATTTGTTCATGACGCTATTTAAGTAGATTGTGTTGCTCATGAGAACTTCTTATTGTAGATGAAGTGGCCGTGATTGATGAAATTCAAATGATCAAAGATCCAGCCAGAGGATGGGCCTGGACCAGAGCGCTTCTAGGTTGGTGGTCTGAATGCTAAGACCTGTGCTTTGTGTCATCTGCACGGAGATGCATTTCTCTGCTTGACAGTGCCAGATAGAGTCATTAGGATCCTCTCTCTTTGACACAAATCAAACAAAAGAGTCAGCCTAGTGTGAGTTCTTATTTCCTAAACATTATTTGAATAATGGAAAGTCCAGTTTTCCTACTCTGAAGTTAGCATAACCAGTTAATTAAAGTTAAAATTCAAATCTTGCCATCTTTACACAACCAGGATTAACATTTTGATGTTTTCATGCCAGTCTTTTTCCTTGGGAATACGGTGTCTTGTGAATTATTTTGTATCTTGCTTTTTTTTTTTCTTTCCAGTTTGTTGTTTCATAGACTTTTTTTCACCCCACATATTAATATCGCATATTCTCCGTTGAAGAGCTGCACTGTTTTTTTTCCCACAGAGTTGAACATTTTTTCCTATTACTGATAGTGCTACAGTAAAAATTTTTGTGGCCATAGCTTTTCATTTGTTTATTTAGTTATTTCTTTAGGATAGGCTCCTGGAATTGGAGTTTTTGAGATCCATGGACATGAATGAACATTTCCACTTCTTGATATTGGAGTGGATTTTTGATCAGCCCGTGTTGTAGGGCAGATGTTTTCAAATTTAAAAACAAATAGCTGAACTCCTTCAACCAAAGTGTATACATTAAAGTCTGTAATTTAAAATGGATGAGAGTGGATCCGCTCAGCGGTAAGGAGCTTGGAGTTTCATTTACCCTCCAGCCCTCAGCCTCTGAGGCACCTTAGTGATTCCATGGAGCCTAATTTGAAAAATGCAAGTATAAGATTCAGTGCTAACCATCAGAATGCAAGGTTCTCTAGTCCTGGCTGGTTTCACCCTCTAATAGACTCAAAACCTTGGCCAAAGCAGTTTAAAAACTCTGAGAGTCATAAAAATAGAATCTTTGCCCACTAGAATGTTGTTAATTTGAGGTTTGCATCAAAGAGATAATATTGATGAAAACGCTTGGTAAAGTTGTAAAGCAATAGGTAAGCAAACTTAAAGTACTTTTGCTATATAAGGTATTACAATATTTAATTTCAGATCTTTAAAAAACTACTGATTTTGCATTTAACAGGACTCTGTGCTGAAGAAGTCCATTTGTGTGGAGAATCTGCTGCTATTGACCTGGTTACTGAGCTTATGTACACGACTGGGGAGGAAGTAGAGGTACTAGATTATATGCTTTGTCTCAAGGTGGCGTAGCAAATAGCCTAGAGTACCCCAGCAATGGCTTCGTAGGTCCCACATATGGCAAAATCAGAACTTAACTAAAAAGAACGCTTCATTTTCTCACAGTTGACTAGATCATACATACTTGGTTGAATATCATGATCCGAAATCCTGGCAGAATGGCCATCATACCCTAAGCCTTCCAGAAGTACAGGAGACTTTTCATCTTTTCTTGACAAAACCTTTTGGAGTTTGAGCAGATCTCTTTTAGAATTAACTAAGTCAGGAATGTTCGAAGTTTGAGGCTTAGCAAAAGCTCATGGTTTTCTGAGCCTCAGATGTCCAGTATTAGGACTTTTGATATACATCTAATTGCTAGAGATAGTTTGTATTCCTTTCTGAAATTCATAGAATAGAAAGTAACTGGTTTCCTTTTAATCCTACATTTGTTTTGTTTTTTACTATAGTTCTTGAGTAAGATGAAGACATTTTTAAAAATGGGCCCATTTGTTTTGTGTTCAGCTTTCAGGGAGAGGCTGGAATGTAGTGGAAGAAATTCTGGGTTCTAGGCTTTGCTTTTATTAGCTTTGCGTTCTTAGGCAAATCACAGAAGGCCAGAACGGAAAGAATCCTTATCAGACCTGATCTTTTCTATGGGCTCTATTTTACCTTTTCATAAAATGGAACTAATAGTTAATAAGCATTCTGAAGTTACCAAGTTGCCATGAAAATTGAATATATATGAAAGTGCTTTGAAAATTTGTGAAATGCTATATGACATTTTATGGATTTAGAAATACCAATGAGAACTGATGGTAACATTTATAATATGAAAATAAATGTTTTTCTGTATTTTCCTTTGAAAAATGTTGGAACTTGTCAGTTACGTTTTTTTGTTAAGATTTTATTTATTTATTTATTTATTTATTTAGAGACAACACAAGCAGGGAGGAGGGGCAGAGGATGAGGGAAAAGCAGACACCCCCCCCCCACCCCCACATTCCCCATTGAGCAAGGAGCCTGATGCAGGGCTCGATCCCAGCATCCTGGGATCATGACCTGAGCCAAAGGCAGATGCTTAACTGAGCCACCCAGGGGCCCCTTAGCTACATTTCATTGCAAGTTTTTCACTTAGTTATTAGTCATAAGAAGTTAAATGTGTTATTTTACAATATCATGTCTTTATTGTAGGTTCGAAACTATAAGAGGCTTACCCCCATTTCCGTGCTGGATCATGCATTAGAATCATTAGACAACCTTCGGCCTGGGGACTGCATTGTCTGTTTTAGCAAGAATGATATTTATTCTGTGAGTCGACAGATTGAAATTCGGGGATTGGAATCAGCTGTTATATATGGCAGTCTCCCACCTGGTAATTATTGGCTTTCATCATGACAGGGATATGAAGTCTCTTATTTTTGCCATTTATGTCGAGCTATATATAGAAGATGCAGTAAAAGATACTGAATTAACTTGATACATTAATAATTTATTGTGGGTCGTATAAAATAAATTTCTCTGGTTCATCTTGGTAGGGATAGAAGTTTTTAAATTCATAGTTCTTGCTGCTATTGTTGGACTGTATTTTAAATGTTGAGTTGATGATTTTCTTACAGAAAGTCATTAAAGGGGCACCTGGGTGTCTCAGTCAGTTAGGCATCTGGCACTTGATTTTGGCTCAGGTCATGATCTCAGGGTTATGAGATTGAGCCCCATGTTGGGCTCTGTGCTGGGCGTGGAGCCTGCTTAGGATTCTTTCTCTCCCTCTCCTTCTGCCCTTCCTGGCTCTCTCTCTAAAAACAAAACAAAACAAAAATATTAAAATGTGAAATACGAGCTTGGTAATTGTGTTGAAGTTGTAGTCCTGAAATCTCTCTCTCTCTTTTTTTTCCCTAGGGGGAGAGAGAGCAAGTGTGAGTGGGGTGGGGGGAGCAGAGGGAGAGGGAGAGAATCCCAAGCAGGCTCTAATCTCAGTGTGGAGCCCAATGCGGGCTCGATCCCAGGACCCTGAGATCATGACCTGAGTTGAAATCAAGAGTTGGACGCTTAACTGACTGAGCCACCCAGGCACCCAGAAACAATGAGTTTTATTGATAAAAATGGAGAGTAAGAGGTGAGGGGTGAGATATACTTGGTGTGATGTGGCAGATTGGAGAGTAAGAGGTGAGAGGTGAGATATACTTGGTGTGATGTGGCAGATTGAGAATGCTGAACTAACATAAACTCTTCTTATTTTAGGGACCAAACTTGCTCAAGCAAAAAAGTTTAATGATCCTGATGATCCATGCAAAATCCTGGTTGCTACAGATGCAATTGGCATGGGACTTAATTTGTAAGTAATTTGTTTTAAATAATCATGGATATTCAATGGGTTTGATGGCAGTTAAATATTTTCTAATTGGCAATAGAATGGCCAAACATTTAGGTTTAGGAGAATGGGTATTATAATACAGATCTGAGGTTTATCTTGTTTACATCTTTTGAGGGAATAAAAAGAAAATAGCACACAGTACTAGGAGTTTTGAGTGAACTCCCTACCACTAACCCGTTATGTTATTTTACTGTATTTTCAGTTTCTCAGCAAGTGTGTGAGTGCCCATTACGAATGTGGGACTAGGCATTAGGTTTTATGCCTAAATATTCTTCTCTGGGTAATCAAGGCAATTATACCTTTATGAATTAAAGAACTATTCAAAGCTATTAATAGCAGCCAGCTTTTGTTTTTGTTTTGTTTTTTTGTTAGACCATGTGAGAGGGGAGGGGTAGAGGGAGAAGGAGAGAGACTCTCAAGCTGACTCTCTGCTGAGCACAGAGATCTCCATGGGGCTCGATCTCACAACCCTGAGATCATGACCTGAGCTGAAATCAAAGAGTCTGACACTTAACCCACTGAGCCACCCAGGGATAGCAGCCAACTTTTAAAAGCAGTCTGAGAGCACTTTATGTGGTTTATTTGTTTAAAAAAAAAAAAAAAAGTTATTTTCAGGACGCCTGGGTGGCTCAGTCGGTGGTGTCTGACTCTTGATTTCAACTCAGGTCATGATCTCAGGGTCCTGGGATGGAGCCCTGAGTCAGGCTCTGTACTCAGAATGGAGTCTGCTTGGCCCTCTCCCTCTGCTCCTCCCCCTGCTTGTGCTCTTGCTCTCTCATACATACATACATACATCAATCAATCAATCAATCTTACAAAGGAAAGTTATTTTCTGTACCTTATTGAAGGATAATTTACATCCTCCACAGTTTACCCCTTGTAAATGTACAACTTAATGATTTTTAGTAAATTTACACATTTGTTAAAAAATAACTATTTAATGGGAAGAAAAAGAATTACTAACAAACCTCTTTTCCTTATTTTGTAAACAGTGGACAAGATTGTAAGCAGGCCTAAACTAGAATTGCAGTGAGCATTTCTACAATGACCCAAAATGATGGAGAGTCTTTTATTCAGCAGTCTGAGCGAATACTTTTATTTCTATTTCAGGAGCATAAGAAGAATTATTTTTTACTCCCTTATAAAGCCCACTGTCAATGAAAAGGGAGAGAAAGAAATAGAACCAATTACCACCTCTCAGGCTTTGCAGATTGCTGGCAGAGCTGGTAGGTTCAGTTCAAAATATAAAGAAGGAGAAGTGACAACAATGAATCGAGAAGACCTCAGTTTATTAAAGGAAATTTTGAATAGGCATGTGGAGCCTATAAAGGTACGGTGTAACATATTAATTACTTCTCTGTGGAGGACAGTCATTCCTTTCTTCACCTATCTTCTAGACTCTAATATAAGCAAAAGAAAGTTTTGTGCCATGAAAATCATGTTAAGGAAGCCCGACTTTACTGCTTTGGGGTGGTATAGGGACCCCTTCATCAGAGAATGGTGTGCAAGTGAAAGATCCAGATGGAACAAGTTTAATGAACCTGATTTTCCTTTAGTTCTTCCTATAGCCTAGTGATGGGTGGGGTGGGGGTATAGTTGCTTTAGGTGGACACACAGCTATGTCAGCAGACCGAAAAATTATAAGAAGCTTGAATGTAGAAGAAACCCTTGAGTGTGGGGCAAAAACAGTACTAAGCAATACAACTTTGAGCCAGTAAGGGCAAGATTCAGTTTTGTGCAGTTAATGAGGCAGCAGCATATGTATTTTAAACAAACTGTTACAATTTAAGTTGCTTGGAAAATTCACTTACAAATTAACGTGGCTCTTCGCATTTTTCAGTGGCTCTGCTGAAGGGGCATAGAAATGAGATGATGCAAGGAAACATTCCTGGAGGAAAGCTGTGGTTGAACTAATTTCTGCAGCTTTTTTTTTTTTTTTTAAAGATTTTATTTATTTATTTGAGATAGAGAGAATGAGAGAGAGAGAGCACATGAGAGGGGGGAGGGTCAGAGGGAGAAGCAGGCTCCCTGCTGAGCAGGGAGCCCGATGCGGGACTCAATCCAGGGACTCCAGGATCATGACCTGAGCCGAAAGCAGTCACTTAACCAACTGAGCCACCCAGGCGCCCTGCAGCTTTTGTTAAAAGTGCAGTTGATAATGACACACTCCCACTTTTCTCCTGTGCACCTCATTTCCTGTGCTCCTATTCTTTCTCCCTCCTGTGACTCATCTCTTCTTTCCTCCATTCATCCTTTGCTCTTTTTCTTTCCCATTCCCTTTCTCTCTGCGTATACTTACCTGTAGGCATTTATTAATACTGGAATACAGTTGAAGAGATCACTGGCCTCCAGTTTAGACATTCTTTCCTGTATTTGTCTGTCAATTTTATTGCCTTGGCTAAAGCAATTGGGTTTTCCTTGTTCATTTTTGTTCAGTGAAGATAATTGAGACCGTGGAAAGCAGTTTTGGTACTCTGTCAGATCATCATAGATTTTAGGAGTGTAACAAGATGTATGTGAAAGATTGACTAATTACTCAGTTGGGTATAATTGGTTAGTTTTATCTCATCAGCTTTCTTAATTGGTAATAGATGGGAAAATGATGTTGCTTTTTTCTTTTTTACTCAAATTCTTGGCATTTAACTCATTTGGCGAGAGCTTAGCCTGAATATAGGACTTTATTTTGAAATAACTTAAAGAAAAGTTGTCCTTTAAAAAGAAGAAAACTTGGGATGCCTCGGTGGCTCAGTCATTAAGTGTCTGCCTTCGGCTCAGGTCATGATCCCAGGATCCTGGGATCGAGCCCCGCATCAGGGTCCCTCTTCAGCGGGGAGCCTGCTTCTCCCTCTCCAACTCCTCCCTCTGCTTCTGTTCCCTCTCTTGCTGTCTCTCTCTGTCAAATAAATAACATCTTAAAAAATAAAAAGAAGAAAACTTACAGGTTTTTTTTTTTTTTTTTTTTTACTAAAGGCAGCCGGTCTTCATCCAACTGCTGAGCAGATTGAAATGTTTGCCTACCATCTCCCTGATACAACACTTTCTAATCTCATTGTAAGTAAGAACTCATTTTTAAATCTCTTCTAAAATCTAAAATTTCTTTTCTAAAAATGTTGATATGTCAGACAATTATTAGTTAATCTCCTGGGCATCAGTGGATAGTCTGTTTTTGTGACATTGCTACTTGTGAAGTTTATCTTGAAAGTGAAAAAAATGTTCTCAGAAAATCCTCTGGGACTTTTGTCCTGAGGAATTTTCTGAGTATTTCAGGTTGGGAAGGCTATGGGGGAGGTCTTTTAGCTTGGGAAGGCAGATTAAGCAGGCCTTTCTAGAAAACTGTTACAGATTTAAAGAGATTGTCGTTTGTAGACTTGAGTTCTTTATTCATGCCCGCTTAGGCAGTCCAGTAATTTATTTTTACCCCCCCCAGGATATTTTTGTAGATTTTTCACAAGTTGATGGGCAGTATTTTGTCTGCAATATGGATGATTTTAAATTTTCTGCAGAGTTGATCCAACATATTCCATTAAGTCTACGAGTGAGGTATGTTTTCTGCACAGCTCCTATCAACAAGAAGCAGCCCTTTGTCTGTTCTTCACTGTTACAAGTAAGCCTTTGTCTTTATATTTTGAGTTGTTTCAAGTCCGTGCATTTCCCCAAACAATATTTTGTTATTCAAATTAAAACAATTGGAGAGTATCTTTCTTTCTTTCTTTTTTTTTGAAGATCTTATTTATTTGAGAGAGAGAGAGTGAGAGAGACCATGAAGGGGGTGAGGGTCAGAGGGAGAAGCAGGCTCCTTGCTGAGCAGGGAGCCTGATGCAGAACTCGATCCTGGGACTCTGGGATCATGACCTGGGCCAAAGGCAGTCATTTAACCGTAACTGAGCCACCCAGGCGCCCCTGGAGAGTATCTTTCGA
Source organism: Leptonychotes weddellii (assembly GCF_054177405.1). Lineage (NCBI taxonomy): Eukaryota > Metazoa > Chordata > Mammalia > Carnivora > Phocidae > Leptonychotes > Leptonychotes weddellii. Next base: position 51,327,321 of record NC_138374.1, on the reverse strand, counting down.
TATGGGATACTATATAAGAAGTTAAATATAAAGTGGCTCTTTTTTTCTTACAGGCAATTTTTTGGGGTAATGGGGAATTGTTGCTTTGTATTTGGGTTTGTATGGTAGCCTTTGTGAAGAAGCTAAAACAAAAACAACTGTAATTTTTTTTCAAGGGGGGTTCTTTGCCTAATGATACACTTTTTTTTTTTTGGTCTGCTTTTTAATATTTGTTCATTTATTTATTTATTTTAAGTAGACTCCATGCCCAACATGGGATGTGAACTCACAGCCCTGAGATCAAGAGTCACATGCTCTGGGATGTCTGGGTGGCTCAGTTGGGTACCTGCCTTTGGCTCAGGTCACGGTGCCAGGGTCCTGGGATTGAGTCTCGTATTGGGCTCCTTGCTCAGTGGGGAGCTTGCTTCTCCTTCTGCCTGCTGCTCCCCCTGCTTGTGCGCATGCTCTTGTGTGCTCTCTGTCTCTCTCTTTGTGACAAATAAATAAATAAAATCTTAAAAAAAAAAAAGAAGTCACATGCTCTACCAACTGAGCCAGCCAGGTGCTCCGATACACTTCTTTCTTAATGGCATTGGTTAATATTTTTTGGAAGGAGAAGGGGAGTAGGGGTGAGCTGTGGCAATAGTATTCAGTTTTCCTAATTATAAGGCACTGAGCCAAGGATTGCTGTGTTTTATGAGTTTGGTGCCAAGCTTCCAGCCCCTTTTTTTTTCATTCTTTTGCATAGGGTTGCAAACCTCTGCCTTCTGAGGAGCACAGGATGCACCCAGACAAGGGTGGACAGAGAAGGGCAGTGGAAGCTGAACTTCTAGCCCCCTGCCATGTCCTCTCACCTTGCAGTGCCCTTGCCTCTCCCCCTATTGCCTCTGCCTGGAGTTCCATCCCACTAAACCCCCACAGGCCTCCTCTCTGAATCCTCCTCGGACTTATAGTCTCACCACTGTCTTCTCTATAGAACTCAGCATTCTGCGTACTAGCTGTGTTCCTACCAAATCTGTTTCTAAGTTATGTTCTAAATTACTTTGAAATCACATAAATAATACATAAATGCTTTCTCGCTGCACAAATTAAAACACTACAGATAGGTTAAATTGGGTTGCCACCCCCAATCCCAGTCTTTGACAGAGCTGTAGTTAACAGTTTGTGTCACTGCAGACCTCTTCCGTTGTGTTTGCCTACATATGTGTACATACAGAAATTCTAGTTTTGTTGCGTGGGTGTGTTTTCCCATAAATGTTGATGAATTATTCTGCAGCTAGCCTTTTTCTTTTCCCATTAATATGTCTTAGAGGTATTGCAAGTCCAGGTATTTACCTAGAAAATATGTTTCTTAGAGCTGACATTTATGGGAGAGTTAGTTAGCATAAGGTTGAAGTTTATGGAACAAAGTCTCAAATGCTATAAACTGACCTGGATGGAGCGCGAGTTCATGGCCCCGACCCCATTTATACCATCCTTCAAACAGCTATTCTAATGAAGCAGCAGCATTTTACTAAGGAGTAAGAAGTCTGGAACGGTACAGGCCAACAGTTGCTTATATGTTCTGTTATTGGTTAGCATGTGAAATTTAGAGATATTTCCTTTTTTCTTTTTTTTTTTAAATATTTATTTAATTGACAGAGAGAGACAGTGAGAAAGGGAACACAAGCAGGGGGAGTGGGAGAGGGAGAAGCAGGCTTCCCTCGGAGCAGGGAGCCCTATGTGGGACTCGATCCCAGGACCCTGGGATCATGACCTGAGCCGAAGGCAGTCGCTTAAATGAACTGAGCCACCCAGGCGCCCCTCCTTTTTTCTTGATCACCATTATTACTGAACTATAGCTCAATCCCATTGATGGCCTCTGATGCCCCCTGGGATAGTTGTTTGGAATCAGTGTTCTGGGGAGCTCCTTTAGGGCTGGCTGTTGGATGGAGGTATCTGATAGGTGTCTCTCCCTTCTCTTCTCTGGGCAGCTCCATACTTAGCTCTTTGACATACTGGGTTTCCACTAGTTTGTGGCCACAAATATTAAAGCCACTGTCTTTGTAAGAGAAATTGAGTTTGGCTTTCCTGCTTTAGCAGGTTAGTATGGTCAGATTTCCATCCTTCGTGGCTATCCTGTTTGGCATTTATTAAGCTTAGCAGAATGCACAACTGAATTTAATAAAATCATAACATTATTTTTTTCTAAGATTTTATTTATTTATTTGACAGAGAGAGAATGAGAGCACAGGCAGGTGGAACGGCAGGCAGAGGGAGAGGGAGGGGGAGAAGCAGGCTTCCCGCTGAGCAGAGAGCCCGACATGGGGCTCGATCCCAGGACTCTGGGATCATGACCTGAGCCGAAGGCAGACGCTTAATCGACTGAGCCACCCAGGCGCCCCAAATCATAACATTATTTAACCACAATTGTTCTAAAACTCCCTTGCCTCTCTGAAGTATTGACCTTGCTTAGGTTAAACATTTAGAGAGAATTTTCCCTAACCATGAAATGAACCATTTGAAATCAGCTTATTCTTGAAGCTAAAGATTTTATACTCTTGTTCTAGAGGTCTCATATGGTTGTGGTCTGTCTTCTATAGACAGACCATATTTGGTTGTGGTCTGATGCATAATCCTGCCTACCATTGTTGGGGAGTGGGAGCAGCCTGGTTTTCCAAGCACATTCTCCAACAGTGTCCTGTGGTTCCAGAAGCAGGTGTGGTGGTCTTATGATATTGATGAGGAAACTGAAGCACAGAGTGGTGGCTTGGCCAAAACAATACAGCTGAGTGAAGAGGCGGAGTCTCTTTACCAGTTTGACTCATATGCAGCCTTGCACCAAGCCACCCCAAAGGGTTTCTTTATGATAAGAGAGGACATTAACAAGATACAGCTCATATTTGTAGTTACAGAACTATTGGATGAAGGGATAGAAATGAGAGTCTTCGATGTCTATCCAGAACTTAGAACATTAATGTTCATAAAAGTTAACAGACTTAGGCTCTGGAAAGTTCGTTCTTGTACAACTTCTGATGCACATATTATTGCCCTGGTTTTGGAAAGTGAAGGAAACCCTCTCCCCCTTTTTTTCCTTAAAAGTATCTTTATAAAATATTACATGTTCTAAAAAATATAGAAAAGTATAAAGAAGGAAAGATACCAGCCTGCTTATTGAAACATAACCACAGTTAATGTTTTGTTGTGTTTTCTTTTTCTAATTGCAGACTTAAGTGAATTTTGATTCTTTTACCAAACTCTTTTCTTCTCTTTCAGTTTGCCAGGCAGTATAGCAGGAATCAACCACTGACCTTCTCATGGTTACGCAGATATATTAAGTGGCCATTACTTTCACCTAAGAATATTAAAGACCTCATGGATCTAGAAGCTGTCCATGATGTCTTGGATCTTTACCTCTGGCTAAGGTATCAAATTTTTCCTTTATGTACTCTCGTTTTTCTAAGTAATAGAGGAAATCAAAGATTTTATGAATATGGTCTTTTGATCTCAAGTTAGAAACATTTTTGCAGGGTGTTGTTCTATGTTATGTTTGTTGTCCATTTTGGCTGTTGAGCCTTGTTTATACCCATTCTAAAAATGACTGAGGGACTTACGATTCTAGTTAAGATAGGTAGGTGAGAAGGTTTACTAGATCCTTGCTACACAAATGGTGGTCTGTGGACCAAAAGCATTGGCATCACCCGGGAGCTTGTTAGAACTAGAGAATATCAGGCCCACCCCAGACTTAATCAAACTGCATTTTAACAAAATATCCAGGTGATTCACTTGTATATTAATATTTGAAAGGTACTGTGCTAGGTCAGTGATTTTCAAAGGTTGGGCATGTACCACCGGGGAGCATATCGGAATCACTTAAGATATGCGTGATGACCTACCCTCATAATGACAATATTTCTCAGGTGTGCTGGTGCTGAAATAAAGGTTGAGCAAACGCACTGGACAGAATTTGCAACAACAGTATTTGGGATCCATCAGTGTCAAGGTGGAGTTATGTCAGTGAGATAAGTCCAATACTGTGAGAAGAGCTGTTGTTATAACATAATATGTCTCTTTCCCAGCTACCGGTTTATAGATATGTTTCCAGATGCCAGCCTTGTTCGAGACCTCCAGAAAGAACTAGATGGCATTATCCAAGACGGTGTACACAACATCACCAAACTGATTAAAATTTCAGAGACACATAAGCTGTTGAATTTGGAGAGCTTGTCAGCAGAGAGCCAGTCGCGATCATCAGGAACTTTAAAGGGCCAAGCTAGAAGGGTGCGTGGCACCAAAACGTTAGGGAGTAAAGCTGCTGAGCCACCCAGCCCCAGTGCGGGAGAGAAATCCCTTGCTTCCAGATTGGTGCAGCAAGGCCTCCTCACTGCAGACATGCTGAAACAGCTAGAAAAAGAATGGTTGACACAACAAATGGAGCATGACAAAGACAGAACAGAGCCTGGGACTCACTCAAAAGGGACAAGAAGGAAGAAGAAGGAACCTGATTCAGATTAGTTTTATTTTTATTTTTGCAAATAAAAATATTTTAAAACCCTTTTTTTCTCATATGTATTTACTCTCTGCTATGGTATTGTGGCTATCACTTACTGTTTTGTTTTTTTTTTTTTAAAAACAAGTGCTTACTTGTCACCAACAAAATAGCCTGGTCTTCTTTCCACTCAGGTCATGTTCTAAAACACAACTGTTTTGTCTTCCCTTGCAGTTTTCTAGCAGGTTTTGAAGTACTTGCTTGAAAGCCCTCCTTGGATTATTGTGGATTCAGCTGTACATCAACATGAGGCTTAGATGTCCACCTCAGTTCCAGCAGACCAGAGCTAGGTAATTTAATAAAATGTGGACAGTACATAACTGGTTAGGAATAATAACCAGTGGCTTGTAATCCTTTGTACATTGTGTTTGTGGACTAGTGTAAATCTACAGAATGGAATTGGGTCCTTTGAAAAAATGACTTAACTGTGAATCACAAACATACAAAACAATCATAAAACACCAAAGTTTCATACAGCTTAGAACCAGGAGTCTGTAATTACCATGCAGTCATTCTAGGTGTGTCCGACTCAGACCTATTAGCATATAATGAAAAGTTAGGGTTTGTTAAGAGACAAGCAAATGGATAAATGAATCAGGCTATTTCCCTCCTCTATTTCAAAGCCGTATAAAGTACATAAACTTGAGCAGAGATAGCAATGTTTATAAACAGACTTCAGAGTTAATCACTGTTACCTAAAAGCCTGTCACTTAACACGGGGACAATTTCAGACAGAGATGATAAATAACAGTTGTCTTTATGGGCAAAAATGCCAGAGAAGAACAAAAAACTTTTGAAATAGTATTGGGCTTAGAAGACAATTCAAGAAGCTACTTTTGGTAAATTTGGGTAGAGGAGGTGTTCTTGAACTTGGGCCTTCGAGGCTACACTTTGATAGTCTACCCTAAAATTTGATATCATGTGCTCGCTATCCACTTCATGCCCTTTGAAAAGTCCCTGGTGCTTATAGAAGCTTGGGAAAGTCTAGTAACTGCTTTGAACTGCCAATTGACACACCTATAATTTGCAGTGAAATTGATAATCTCTGCCAGAAAGTCTTTCTCAAGTCCTTGTAATCAGGCTGAGACATGTATGTATGTATGTATGTGTGTGTGTGTGTACATATATATTTTTAAATTTAATTTGTAATGTTCACAAATTTCCTTGTTTCTCTTAACAGCTACATTTTCATTTTCTTAACATGTATATCACTTATTGTTATCCTTTTAAAACTGGTAAATAGGGGCACCTGGGTGGCTCAGTCCTTTAAACATTTGACTCTTGATTTTTGGCTAAGGTCACGATCACTGGGTTGTGAGATCGAGCCCCACCGTGGGGCTCCATGCTCAGCACAGAATCTGCTTAAGATTCCTCCCTCTCCCTCTGTACCCCACCTTGCTCTCTCTCTCTGTCAAAAACAAAAACCAAAACAAAAAAACAAACCTGATGGATGGATGTTGATCACATTGTATCTATAAAATTCCCTTTGCATATAAGTATTTGAAGTATAATAAATTCAAAACAAATTCATGATATAAATTCAAAACAAAGCTTACTTGGAAATAAGAACTTTCCCCTAAGCCACACTTCTGTACTTTAACTTAGCTCTAATCTGTATACATAAGCCAAATAAGCTTAAGCTATTAATTTTTTTTTTTTTGTCAAAGGAATGTATACACAGCTTAAAAACCAGAGACAAGACTTTTTGACTCTTTAGTATTTACCTTATTGATGCTACATAATATGCATCTCCTACTATTTCCTGAGTTAAGACATTAGCTACTGATTTCCTGTTACTATCAGGTGAGGATTTTAGCTTTCTTAAATCTTTCCTTAAATTACTCATTCTCTCCATTAACCCTTTTTTTAAATTAATTAATTAATTTAAAAAAATTTTTTTTAAAGATTTTATTTATTTATTTGAGACAGAGAGAATGAGAGACAGAGAGCATGAGAGGGAGGAGGGTCAGAGGGAGAAGCAGACACCCCGCCGAGCAGGGAGCCCGATGCGGAACTCGATCCTGGGACTCCAGGATCATGACCTGAGCTGAAGGCAGTCGCTTAACCAACTGAGCCACCCAGGCGCCCCCCCCCCTTTTTTTGTTTTTTGAAGATTTAGTTACTTGAGAGAGAGTGCACATGAGCAGGGGGAGGGGCAGAGGGAGAGGGAGAAGCAGACTCCCCGCTGAGTAGAGAGCCCAACGTGGGGCTTGATCCCAGGACCCTGAGATCATGACCTGAGCCCAAGGCAGATGCTTAACCGACTGACCCAGGTGCCCCTCCATTTCCCTTTTGATACAGCTGTTACTCCTTTTTTTGTTTTTTTACTTTTTTGGGGTTGTTAAATCAGTATTTAGAAATTATGCTTATGACTTTTGTACTACTTCATAGGTCATTTCTCTAACTTCATTTTCTAATCTATTAAAATCTTAGTTTATCATAGTGTTTCTTAGAGCTCTTTATTATTATTTGATAGTTCCTTTTTTCCTTTTGAGAGTAAGAGTAACAATATAATGTCTATGTCTTGAGAAAAAAAAGATTTTAGATACACATTTGAAAAGAAAGATTTAGATACACATCTGAATCATGGCATTCAGAAGACTAAAGGGGAGTATGGCGTTGAGGGATAAAAAAGGTAAGGGTTTTGGGCGCCTGGGTGGCTCAGTTGGTTGGGCAACTGCCTTCGGCTCAGGTCATGGTCCTGGAGTCCTGGGATCGAGTCCCACATCGGGCTCCCTGCTCGGCGGGGAGTCTGCTTCTCCCTCTGACCCTCCCCCCTCTCATGCTCTCTCTATCTCAGTCTCTCTCTCAAATAAATAAATAAAATCTTTAAAAAAAAAAAAGGTAAGGGTTTCGTTGCTTCACACGAGAATATTGGCATTCTAATAGCTGACAGTCCCCAGCTCTAAGAAAATAGATGCTTTCAGTGCTGGGCTTCTTATGGAGACTTTTGTCCATTAGAAGAGGAATCTCTACCTTGAGAGATGGTGGAAGAAATACTTCCCATGACTTCGGTCTTCTAAATTCTGCACAGTGATTTAATCTCATCACCACCTGGTCCATATACCGTGACTTTACTCAGATATCTATACAAATTCATATAAATGATTTCCAGCTGAATTACCAATTCTGCCTGCTGTTATTTAATTTTTAGTAATTTTAGAATTCATGTATTTTCACATTTTTTTGACTAAATCTTGCCCTGATCTTAAAGCTTATCTTGCCCCTTTTCCTAGGCTAATGCTCTTCTTCCCTTACTAATGTAATACATCATATCTTGTATTGTTATAGCAAAGTTTACAATGTATATGCATACATTACTTCATTTACTGACAGTCCTGGTACAGTATTTCTTAGAGGCGGTCATCTTCTTAGCTGAATTTAAACTGCCTGAAGCTAATAAAGAATGTTGTAAAATGTGGGGCGCCTGGGTGGCTCAGTCAAGTGTCTGCTTTCAGCTTAGGTCATGATCCCGGGGTCCTGGGATCGAGCCCCACATCGGGCTCCCTGTACCACTGGAAGCCTGCTTCTCCCTCTCCCACTCCCCCTGCTTGTGTTCCCTCTCGCTGTGTCTCTCTCTGTCAAATAAATAAAATCTTAAAAAAAAAAATGTAAAATGTAATCAGAGAATATAAACATTTAATACTATCAAAATAAAAAATATTGGAAAATGTGTCAGAAAGTATACCTTTAAATCATTCCCAGAAAGTCTTATTAGGAAATTCCTTAGAGATTCATATAAGCTTTTTATCAATTATGACTTTTCCTAATTAGCGCAAAGTTAAATTTCTCTTTTTGAACTTAAAACTTCTGCTAGGAAGAAAGTACTGAATTTTTTTTGAGTGTCATAAAGCTCTTCCACCCCCTCCCTTCAGTTCCATTATTTTTAGTTACCTTATTCTTGTTTCATGGATGCAATATCTTATTTCCCTAAAGATACTTCAGGTTTTTTTTAAAGCTTTTCTTCTGTTTTCTATATACGTATATTTTTTTCTTGTTTGGTTTGACTTTTTTTTAAAGGTTTCATTTATTTGAGAGAGAGAGAGAGGGGAGGGAAGGGGAGAGGGAGAGAGAATCTGAAGCAGACTCCACACTGAGCACAGAGCCCGATGTGGGGTTTGGTCCCACGACTGCAAGATCATGACCTGAGCTGAAACCAAAAGTCAGATGCGTAACTGACTGAGACACCCAGGTGCCCCTGGTTTGATTTCTGCCTTTACTTTTGGTAACTTTTCTTGAGTGTCTAGTAATCTTTCGCTATGTTCATATTTAAAAGTGAGGAATTAAGCTAAGCTCTGTTGACATGGATAGGGCTTATTAACTTCAGTGTTTTGATGTAGGTTAATTGGATCATAAGCTGGCTTTTTTTTAAATTAAGAAATAATTGACGTATAACATTGTATAAGTTTAAGCTGTACAAGGTGTTGGTTTGATACATTTATATATTGCACTATGATTACTACAGTAGCATTAGCTAACATACGTTATCATGTCACATATTTATCATTTCTTTTTTGTATTGAGAACAGTTGAGATTTAATCTCTTAGTAACTTTGAAGTTTATAATATAGTACTGTTGACTATAATCACTTTGTTCTACCTGAGATCTCTAGAACTTATTTATCTACTTGTTGTAAGTTTGCACCCTTAAACAACATATCCCCAAATTCCTTATTCCCTAGTCCCTGGTAACTGTCATTCTACTTTCTGTTTTTACAAATTCAATTTCTTTTTAGATTCCACCTATAAGTGATACCATACAATATTTGTTCTTTTCTGTCTGACTTATCTCACTTAGCATAATGCATTCAGAGCCCAACTATGTTGTCACAAATGGCAGGATTTCCTTGTTTCTCATGGCTGAATGATATTCCATCTTCTTTTTTAAGATTTATTTATTTATTTTAGAGAGAGTGAGTGTGTGAGATGGGGGGGAGGGGCAAAGGGAGAGGGAGAGAGAGAATCTCAAGGAGACTCCCTGTAGAGTGTGGAGCCCGACACAAGGCTTGATCTCAGGACCCTGAGACCATAACCTGAGCTGAAATCAAGAGTTGGATGTCCAACTGACTGAGCCACCCAGGTGCCCCAAAGTTAATTAAAAAAAAAAAAATTTTTTTTTTTAAGTAGGCTCCATGCCCAGGGTGGAGTCCAGTGTGGGTCCTGAACTCATGACCCTGAGATCAAGACCTGACCTGAGGGGCGCCTGGGTGGCTCAGTCATTAGGCGTCTGCTTTTGGCTCAGGTCATGATCCCAGGGGCCTGAGATCGAGCCCCGTGTCAGGCTCCCTGCTCAGCGGGAAGCCTGCTTCTCCCTCTCCCACTCCCCCTGCTTGTGTTCCCTCTCTTGCTGTGTCTCTCTCTGTCAAATAAATAAAATCTTAAAAAAAAAAAGACCTGACCTGAGATCAAGAGTCAGATGCTTAACTGACTGGCACCCCAATATTCCTTCTTTATCCATTCATCCATTGACAGACACTCAGATTATTTCCATATTTTGGTTATTTGTGAATAGTGCTGCAGTGAAAATATGTGTGCAGATATCCCTTCGTGATATTGATTTCAGTTCCTTTGGATATATACCCAGGAGTGGGATTTCTGCAACATGTGGTTCAGTTTTTAATTTTTTGAGGAACTGCCGTACTATTTTCCATGATAACTACCAATTTACACCCTCACCAACAGTATATCGGGGTTCCCTTTTCTCCACATTCTTTTTTTTTTTTTTAAAGATTTTATTTACTTGGGGCGCCTGGGTGGCTCAGATGGTTAAGCGTCTGCCTTCGGCTCAGGTCATGATCCCAGGGTTCTGGGATCAAGTCCCGCATCGGGCTCCCTGCCCAGCGGGGAGCCTGCTTCTCCCTCTGCCTCTGCCTCTGCCTCTCTCTCTCTGACTTTCATGAATAAATAAAAATTAAAAAAAAAAAAAGATTTTATTTATTTGACAGAGAGATAGTGAGAGCAAGAACACAAGCAGGGGGAGTGGGAGTGGGAGAAGCAGGCGTCCTGCCTAGCAGCGAGCCCGATGTGGGGCTTGATCCCAGGACCCTGGGATCATGACCTGAGCTGAGGGCAGACGCCTAACCAACTGAGCCACCCAGGCGCCCCCTTTTCTCCACATTCTTGCCAACATTTGCTATCTCTTGTCTTTTTAATAAAAGCCATCCGAACAGGTGGGAGGTGATATCTCATTGTGGTTTTGATTTGCATTTCCCTGATGATTAGTGATGTTGAACACCTTTTCATATTCTTGGCCATTTGTATGTCTTCTTTGGAAAAATGTCTATTCAGGTCCTTCATTCATTTTTAAATTGGATTGTTTTCTTTTTTGCTATTATGTGAGTTCTTTATATATTTTAAATATTAGTCCCTTAGCAGACGTGGTTTGCAAATATTTTCTACTATTCTGTAGATTGTCTTTTATTGATTGTTTCCTTTGCTGTGCAGAAGCTCTTTAGTTTAATGTAGTCCCACTTGTTTATTTTTGTTTCTGTTGCCAGTGCTTTTGATGACTTATCTAAGAAGTCATTGCCTAGACAAATGTCAAAGGTTGTTTTTCCTATGTTTTCTTCTAGGAGTTTTATGATTTCAGGTCTTACATTTAATCTTTGATCATTTTTGAGTTACTTTTGTGAGGGGTGTAAGGTTAAGGGTCCAGTTTTATTCTTCTGCTTGTGGACATCCATTTTTCCCAGCACCATTTATTAAAGAGACCATCCTTTTCCCATTGTGTGTTCTTGGCACCCTTGTCAAAAATTAGTTAACTATATATGTGGGGGTTTATGTGTGGGCTCTCTACTGTTCTACTGATCTGTCAGCCTGTTTTTAATGCCCATACCACAGTTGGGTTAGTATACTTTTTTTTTTCAGATTTTATTTATTTATTTGAGAGAGAGAATGATCATGAGCAGGGGGGAAGGGTAGAGGGAGAAGCAGACTCCCCACGGAGCAGGGCGCCCAATGCAGGACTTGAAACCAGGACCCTGGGATCATGACCTGAGCCGAAGGCAGACACTTAACCGACTGAGCCACCCAGGCACCCGAGTATAGCTTTGTAACATAGCTTGAAATCAGATATGATACCTGTTCTTTCTCAGGATTACTTTGGCCACTGGGTTATTAGCTGGCTTTTTTAGTGTATTCCCCAAATATCAGGATTTATAGGGTTTTAAAAAAATAAACTTAAAACATTTAGAATAGTTTTAGATGTGCAGGAAGTTGCAGAGATAGTACAGAGCTCTCATATAGCCTATACCCAGTTCCGCCTGTCGTTAACATCTTACATCAGTGTGCTACGTTTGTTGTAATTAACTAAAGTCCACAAATGGTTTAGAGTTCCTTAGTTCTTAACCTAATGTCCTTTTTCTGTACCAGGATCCCATCCAGGATACATTTTCACATTTAGCTATCATGTGTCCTTGGGCTCCTCTTGGCCATGATAGTTTCTCAGACTTTTCTTGCTTTTGATGACCTCAACAGCTTTGAACTGGACTAGTCACGTATTCTATAGAATGTCTCTCATTTGGGATTTGTCTGATATTTTTCTTATGATTAGACTGGAGTTTTGCTGTTTGAGGGTAAAGTGAAGGTAAAGTGCTATTCTAATCATATCATATCAAAGGTACATACTATCAACATGACATCCCTGATGATGTTGACCTTGATTATCTGACAGGTAGAGTTTTAGCAGATTCTCTTGCAAAGTTAGTCCCTTCTCTCCCCCTTTCATATTGTATTCTTTGGAAGGAAGTCACTGTGTCATAGCCCACACTTAAGAAGGGGGGTGTTATGCTCCACTTCCTTGAGGGGGAATTATCTACATAAATTATTTGGAATTATTCTGCATGGGAGATTTGTCTTTTCTCCCCCATTTATTTATTTATTCAATTCTCTGTAGCAGTATGGATTCATGGATATTTATTTTACACTTTGAGTTATAATCCAGTAATCCTTTTATTGCTCAAATTGTCCTAGCTTTGGTTATTTTGAGGTCTTTTAGTTGGTCCTTTATCCCTTTGACATGTCCCTAACTTTTTTTTTTAAGCATTTACTAACTTTCTGGCACAAGATGCTCCAGGCTGATTTTGTGTATACCTTGCCCCAGCTCTAGAACCAGACATTTTCCCAAGGATCCCAGGTTCCTGTGTGTGTGTGTGTGTAGAATGATATTAGAAACTAAGATCTGGGTACCAGATGTGCTTGTTGCTACTGAGTATCATTGCTTCTAGGGTCTTTCAGCTGACAGAGCAAGGAAACAGATGAGTACACTAACCCAGGTACATATATTTATAATTACTTATACATCCACATATGTATATATCCATATGTATCTATATTAAGCTAATCATGAGTTTATACTGATTTCTTCAATTGTACTCCAGTAACATGGATCACAGTAGCCTTCTCCCGTGCTTGTCAGTAACCTCCCACTACAACAGTGAGAAAACCACCTCCTGCCAACCTGCCTCCATTTAATGATCCGATTCCAGTGTCCATGTATAGTGGCTTCAGAATAGTTCAGCCGTGCTCCCAGGGGAAACAGCTTTAGCAACCAGAGCACAGCACCCTTACTTCTCTAGCTACTGTACCAGGGCCTGTGGGAGGTACGGAGAATAAACAAGAAACTTGCTAGGTGGACATTCTTTCTGTCATGACTTTAACTTAGTGAAACAGCAGGAGCAGGAACCCAAAGTTCTGAATGACTCTCTTAAACTGTACCTGGCAAATGACCTGAGCAGGGCCTCAAAACCATCCTTCTATGGGAGGGATGACACTGGGGATGCTGGAGAAGTTCTCTGTCCTCTGGGGCTGAGCAAACATGAGCAATAGGTTCAGGGGCAGGTCTCAGGAGCCCTGGAGTAAAGAAAGGAGCAAGTTTAGTTCCCGTGTGTGTAGTACATCTCACTCTTCCCAGGCTCCAGTTCCTTGGGTATAGTTCCTTTTGCTGTTGGTCAGGTCAGCATCTTTTCTCCCCATTCCCTTCAGTAAGGCTATCTCACACATTTCTAATACAGTTAGAGTCTTTTGTCAGTCTGCATTGCACCCATGATCTCCTAAGTATTTTCTTAAATTCACATACATTAAATTCATTCTTTGTGCTATAAAGTTCTGTGGGTTTTGGCAGACATATTGTGTTATGTATTTACTGTTACAGCATCATGCAGAACAGTTTCCTTGCCCTAAAAACTCCCCTGTGCTTCACTTACTTAATCCTCTTCTTCAACCCCCTGACAACCACTGATCTGCTCACTGTCTCTATAGTTTTGCCTTTTCCACATCTAAGGCCATTTAGTGTTACCAGAGGAAAAGCTGAATCCCCCGACTCCTCCCAGTGAGGGAGAAAGGGATGTTTACAGATAGATGTCTGCTGGCAGAAACTGGACAGAAAAAAAAGTGGTTTGGGGTCTCCTTGCTCAGTTTGAGGGTTTCATTTGGTGGCCATATTTTCAGTCTTGTGCCTCACTCCCACTGCTCATGGTGCCTGGTGGTCCCAAGTCCAGAGGCTTTGGGGTTCAATCTCTCCAGAGAATAAAAGCCCCAGCTCTCTGGTAAGGCTGGTGGTTGGTCGGTCACCCATTACTCTAGGTGGAGTAGCACACCTGGTGTCTGCTTTTTTTATATACACTTGTGGCCAATCTCCCATTTTTGGTTCTGTGTCTTGCCTTTTGCTCTTCCAAGGAACCAGGGCCTCCCGTTCCTGAGCATTTCTTTTTTTTTTTAAGATTTTATTTATTTATCTGAGACAGAGAGAATGAGAGAGACAGAGAGCACATGAGAGGCGGGAGGGTCAGAGGGAGAAGCAGGCTCCCTGCCGAGCAGGGAGCCCGATGCGGGACTCGATCCAGGGACTCCGGGATCATGACCTGAGCCGAAGGCAGTCGCTTAACCAACTGAGCCACCCAGGCGCCCCTTCCTGAGCATTTCTAAAGTTAAAAATGTCATTGCTCATTTCTCAGCAAAATCACTCTCTGCAGTGTTTCAGTGTTTCCTCTGCTAAGCTAGTCTCTGTCAGCTTTCTGTCTTCCAAAATTATGTTAAGATCTCTTATTACTCACTATTTCATTTCTCTTTGCCTTGGGGTTTACCCCATGTTTAACCAGAGTCCTGTTTGCTTTTAGAAGTTTGCTATTTTGTGCAATTGAGATTGTAACTACTGTGAAAAATGTTAAAGCCACATGAATTGCATTTCTTTGTATGACTTGTTTCTCCTTGATATGTATTTTGCAAATACAGCTCTTAATGTAGCTGTGATAAAAATAATTGTGTGCAAGTAATTTCTTCATGAGCATTCCCAGTCCTCTCTTGGTCAGGAATAAACGTATAAAAAATGATCAGTAGCATTCTTTTGAAACTTGCTGAAGTTAACATTTCTGCTTCATTTGTGGTTGCTCCCATAGAGACACCATAGTAACTGTAACTGTTGGCAGGGTTTGGAAGTTTCTACATTGACTTTCTTGTATGGAAGTTTGCTCTCTGACACACTCTCTTACTCTTTCGCAGCAAGCGAAATGCCAGCAGGTTAGACTGATTTATATTTTGGACAACTTAGTTTTGGATTTATCATGAAAAAGAATATGGAACAGAATTCAAGATTATTTTCTTTAGTAACAGTAATAGAATATTTATAAAATTCCTAATTATTCCAGTAATTCCAGTAAATGGAACTGGTACCTTCTAATGGTTTGCAGTTGTTTTACTGAATGTACTGAAAGGGCTGCATACATTTTCTTATTTGAAGGGACCAAATGGGATGAGATGAAAGAGCAATTTTAAGAAGGGATCCCCCCCAGGTGAAGGCTTAGATTAAAGAAATGCTTTTAATGCGCCCACTGTGGGCCACATAGATTCTCTTACGTGATCTCATTTACTTTTATTCTCAAAATGACCGCTGGGGTAGCTATGAACCCTTTACATATAAGAGCCTGGAGCATTTGTCTTCAGTGAGGGCAGAGCCAAAGTGGGATCCCAGGGCATGGGCACTCTCCGCTGTGTTGCCTGGGGCTTTGGGCTGCTTTTCCCAGCTTAGGTCCCACGTTCCCTTGTACTTTCCTTCCAGGTTAGTGAGAGCCAGTATAACACATGGACTCTGAAGCCATACTACCTGCACTCAAATATTTATTCCACCATGTACCAGTTGGGCCTCATGCCTCAGTTTCTCCATCTGTAAATTGGAGAGAATGAAATGATAGTTGCTCTGGGAAAATTAATATTGAAGACAGTATATATTACACAGGTGTTTACTAAATAAGTGGATAAATTCTATTATACTTCTAGTCCTCCTACCATGCTCAGTACTTTAAAGAAAGCAGATAATATCTTCAGGCCTTGCCATAAGGGAGAGTTCTAGGGAAACAGGTGTATATAGAGAGTTTGCCTTCTTCCATGGAAGATTTGAGTCAGACTGGTACTGTCCTTTAACCAAAATCTCACTCAGCAGTGCCAACCCTCAAATGAGTATTCTTAAATAAAATCTAAGTGCTTATAAGACTCGCACCCAGATATCCTTGAATGGCTACATAGAAATTTAATAAGAGTGAAAAATTCCAAGGGTTGGACTGGAATAATCAGATGAGGAATGATAAAATAAGCAAATTATTTTGTCTTTATAAATCTGAGCCAGATGACTCCAAATGTATGTGATCCTTATAATTGTGAAGCTTCTCAGTCTTTTTTTTTTTTTTTTAAAGATTTTATTTATTTGAGAGAGAGAGAGAATGAGAAAGAGCACATGAGAGTGGGGAGGGTCAGAGGGAGAAGCAGACTCCCCACCGAGCAGGGAGCCCGATGCGGGACTCGATCCCGGGACTCCAGGATCATGACCTGAGCCGAAGGCAGTCGCCCAACCAACTGAGCCACCCAGGCGCCCCGAAGCTTCTCAGTCTTGTTGGCTCACTCAGACCTGGAACGGAGATGCTGATGTGCTGACATTAGAAACGGAATGATGTAACAGATGAACATCCTCTGATATCCTCTGCCTGATTAAGATTCCCAAGGCTGCCTCTCTGGTGTGCACAAGTAGCCATGACATTGTAGAGACCTTTGGTTATGGCTCTGGGTCTTTTCGTCCCCTGGCCATTGTACCCTCTTGTCCCAAGTGTGAATAAATCAATGGCAGTTGGTGCCACACTGCACTGCAGAGGTTACTTTTTAAAAGGAGGAATTAAGACAGGTCTTGTTATCACCTATGGGCAGGTGACCTGCCCCTGGATGTTATCCGCAGCCTGTACAGACACAGGCAGAGCTCGTCTGTTTCAGAATACCAACAATTCCACATGGTTTGGGGAACTGAACAGTTTTAGCAACTGAAGGTTAACCTTTGTTTGCTTGTATAATAGACAAAGTAAAGGAGCTAAAAGAGAGTTCATAGTCTGAGGGGTAAACAGATTGGAAAGGATAGAGTTTCTCAATCTGGGAGACAGTTTTATAGCAGTCTGAGGGAAGTATCTGGAGTAATTTTAATTGAACACAGTGCTTATGCTAGACTTGCGGTGCCTCATACATATGGTGGATGGGGAAAGGGCGCTGACTGGAGAATCAGTGGCTTCTGAAGAGGCTGCAGTTGAAGGTTCTCTGATGAGGCAAGTGCTTGGTAATCATTGGATTCACGAGATTGTGTAGTAGAGAAGCAAACAAAGCTGAGGCTGCTAAGCCAGCGGGGAACACACGTTTCTTCCCTTGTATTGAGGAACAGGTGCTATGAAGGAGCGAGAAACATTGGGGTGCCCAGCAGACCTGCATTCACATCTGGTCAGTTGCTAATTTTAGGAGCAGTTGATTAATATTTGGGAAGTTATGGTCAGGGATGCCTTCATTTGTTATTTCCCCTCACTGGGAGGACCCTCTTGGACTGATATCTCTTTATTTAGCTATCCAAGTAATTGGAATTCTTGACAGTCCCCAACAGAAGGCTGCTGCTATTAGTAATTGTCAGTTGATTATCTATTGCACAGAGGAAGAAGAGAGGCAATATTATATATCGGTTAAGAGCTGGGCCCTGGAATGAAACTCCTGGGTTTGATTCCTCACTGTACCGTTTATAGACTTTGTGATTTTCAGTATGTCACTTTCCCTTTTTGGGCCTCAGTTTTGCCATCTATGAAATGGGAACAGTACGTGCTCTATCCTTGCTAGCTGCTCTTGTTAACACTGTAATTGTTATTGATTTTGTTAGCTGACCAATGACTGTGGGAAGAGTGTAAGGTACTGTACTCACACATCGGCCCCTTTCTGTGTCCTTCCCACATCAAGTATGATGCATGAGATGAGTGAGTAAACCAGATATCTTCATGGTGTGAGACATTTCCTGTCTGTGACTTCAGTCTTTCTCTCCAGCAGCAGCTTTCCAGTGAGCACCCGTGACTTCAGTTCATCCTCTCTCATGGATATTTTTTCCTGGGTCCCCACCTGTGCAGTCAAGGTTTTCTGGCTTATCATTGTGGAATAGATAAATTTTTATCAGTTATTTTCCATTACCATGGGCTGTTAGGCAAGAGATCTGCTCTGTCACAAAGGGAGGGATTTTCCCCAACATTCTTGAAGTCTCCCTGACCAGGGCAGTGTTTAGTCTTAATTAAGACAGCGCTGCAGAGGGGCAGGGAGTCTGGAGTTCCATCCCTGCGTTGAGAAGAAAAGGATTGGAGAGAAAAGGCCGAGACCAGACATTTGCAGAGCAGCTCAGCTGGTTGAAAGTTGGCCTTGTTTAATGCCCAGCTTCTCAGGAGATTTTCCTCGGCTGAGTGGGCTTGGTGGAGCCCTGGCTTGAGAGTGTTGCTTGGCAACGAGATCTTGTGGCACCCAATTCTCAAAGAGTCAAGCGACCCATCCCCTGCCTCCCCTCCACCAACTTTCAGCTACCATTCCAAGCCTCCTATTAGACAATCAAGTGTACGCTGGAGGGAGGGACCAGAGAAAGGGGGCGAAGTTTAATCATTGAACTCTAAGCAGCCTGGTAGTATTTAATCTGTAGCACCTAGTTCCTGGAGGCCTCCAGCCTGAACTGGAAGTGGGCAGCTCTCTGGAGACGCAAGAGTAAACACTGCACAGAAATCTCTGTCCATCTCAAGAGAAACCAAACTTGGAAAAAATGTTTGCAGTACACTTGATGGCATTTTACTGCAGCAAGCTAAAGGAGGATCAGATCAAGAAGGTAAGGACTCACAAAGCTGAGAGATTCATTCTTCACTGACAGAACTAATTGATACTGTGCCTGCATCCAAAAGGATTTAAGAAAGCTTATTAGAAAAGACACAGGGAGCAAAGGACCAGTAAAGAGCTCATGGGAGTGGGGGAGGAAGTGAATCCTCCACAGGCTGGACCATTACACATTGTTCCGAGCCTTGCATTTCACTTGGCACTTCCTGGTAGATACGGGATGGGAGGGGATGAGAGTCTTCAGAAAGGTTGAAGATGATTGTGTTTGATATAAGGGGTATTTGGGAGGAGAGGCTACAAAGGAGGGGAGAGAAATTTTGAGAACTTTTAAAGTAATCACATGATTCTTCATGTGCTTGAAGGAATATAAGCATGGGAACTAAGAGGGATGTGGGTTTTAATGTACAATAATTGAACTATTTATTATTGGCATGTGCTGTTTGCCAAAGATGTGCTGTTACTGGTGTGCATTAGTTTGTCACTTTGCTCAAGAAACCTCTGCACAAAATATGTTCCAAGGTAGGCTGCTTAACAGTTGCCAAGCCTCAGCTGGAGCCCATCGGCATTGTCTCCGGGAGGCCTGGCATGAGCCCAGCCTGCCCCGCTAGCCACTCCCTGGGTGCTGGTGTCTCTCAACTTAGAGATAATAGAAGCCCTCTCAGCAGGCAGACTTAGCCAAGGTCACCCAAGTATTTCAAGTGGAGTGAAGATTAAACCCAAGTCTCTGACTCCCCTAGCATTCTTTCCATTGTGCCACAATGCCTCCTGGCTTTTTGAACAGAGAGAGAGAGCGTGGCCCTGTAACAGCCCTCATGTGCTTGCTGGGAGAAACCTCCACGGAATTCTGTTCATTAGAGATTTGGGTTAGAAGTTATAGCAAATCTTAAAATATTATAAAGCAATCTGATTTAAGCTGTCTTAATTTTCATTTATTGATTAGATTCACAGAGTCCTCTCCTGGCTTCTTAAGGAGGTAGAAAAGTCCTACACAGCACTGCTGAAGGATTCACTTTCTGTTCTTACCTGCTTAGTAAGGAGGAAACCTGCACGGTGTCTGTCCAAACTCCAAAGGGGAGCCTTTGGAACCTTTACATTTGGTTCTGCAAATTCGTTTCATTTTCTTAGGCCTTTTGTTACATCCTAGAATCAGGAAGGGTGCAGGCTCAGGAGGGAGGTTATGCAACCTCCACTGATTCGTTCCAGGTCGTCTGGGAGGAGGGTCAGCCTTTTTCAAGGCCTGAAGTTGACCCTTCCCTCACCCCTTCAAGAAAGCTGAAGAGTGAGCGGAGTCGGGATAGCCAGGAGCACCACATAGCCACTTGAAGCAACAGGTGACTGAGATAGGATGGGCGTCTGGTTTATGGGCTACTAGATGACTCACAGGTTCTGAGAACACGGGTTCATGCACTCCTTCATGTGGTGAAAACACACCTGGTCAAAAGGCACA
Source organism: Leptonychotes weddellii (assembly GCF_054177405.1). Classification (NCBI taxonomy): domain Eukaryota; kingdom Metazoa; phylum Chordata; class Mammalia; order Carnivora; family Phocidae; genus Leptonychotes; species Leptonychotes weddellii. Next base: position 51,307,219 of record NC_138374.1, on the reverse strand, counting down.
ACAAACCTTTCTCTCTCCCGGGTCAGGTAGCCCATCCCCTCCTTAGTTTCCATGCTTCCTGCTTCCAGAGTTGTCAGAATCCTGGGCCATATTTGCCGTGAGGGTTACTATTCAGACCCTGGAAAATTTTTTTTTTACATTTCCCTACACCAACATTCAAACAAAGACAAAACAAAATAAAACGGGAAGAAAGCGGCGGGGAGGGAGGAAGGAAGGAAGAAGAAAGGAGAAACCACTCTGGTAGCTTCCTTTCCAATTCAGTATATTGACATTATTTGACCTATTGATAACATTGGGCTGAGTCTGGTCACTGACCTACAGATTGTTCACTCATAAGAGAAGGACTGGCTAGGTTTTCAATGTGTACTTTTTACAGTTGAGTAAGTCAACATTACGAAAAGGGGAAATGTTACCTTTAATCCCATCCCCCTTACAAACACTGTCAGATTTGCCCTGTGGAAGCCCTTATGGTATGTTTCTACAGTTATATCATACCTACAATTCTAAATCTTGTCTCCTTCACTTATTATTATATTGTAACCACTTATGTACATTTCTCCCATTTCTTCATAATTATCATTCTAATGTCTTCCAATATGCAATCCAGTTGGATATACTATAATTCAAACTTTTCTCTCTTCGGCTACCTTTTTTCCCCCAAATTTTTATTTAAATTCTAGTCAGTTAACATATAGTGCAATATTGGTTTTAGGAGTAGAATTCAGGGATTCATCACTTACATACAGCATCCAGTGCTCATCGTAACTCGGCTACTTTCAAAAACATTTTTTAACAATTAAGATATTGCTTTGAAAAACATAGGAATGTGTTTAATGTTCTCCATCTTTGGGATTATTATAAGGTTAGATTTCCAGAACTGAAATCACTGGGTCAAAGAGGTGAAACTTTTTATGACTCTCAATTCATATGGGACCTTTGGACTAAGCGATCTCCAAAGTCACTTCTGGCCCCCACATTCTGTCATTCAGCAGGTCTGAGCTTACAGTTTTGAATTTGTTCTTCCTATGTTAAATGTGCTGCTCGTTGGCTCTTTTGTTTAGAAGATGTCCTGTTTTATGGTTTCAGAGTCTTTCCAAAAGTGTGCTTGGTTTTCTGCAGCTCAAACACCCTCCCTTAGTGTCTGCAAAGAATGTGCCTGGCTACAAAGACCCCAGATCACCTGTTTGGATTTAAAATAGAGCTTTTTTTTGCCCCAATATGTGTTTCATTCTTCCCTTCTAGCTACTGTACCAGGGCCTGTGGGAGGTACGGAGAATAAACAAGAAACTTGCTAGGTGGACATTCTGTCTGTCATGACTTTAACTTAGTGAAACAGCGGGAGCAGGAACCCAAAGTTCTGAATGACTCTGTTAAACTATAGCTGACAAACGACCCGAGCAGGGCCTCAAAACCATCCTTCTACGGGAGGGATGACACTGGGGTGCTGGAGAAGTTCTTTATGCTCTGGAGCTGTGTAGCACATCTCACCCTTCCCCAAGTCCCAATTACTTGGGTCACGTCCCTTCCATCGGGTTTCTCCGTGTTTGTAGCTGTGCCAACCAATTAGTCGTAAACAGACTCAGGGTGAACAGGAAGCCCTTAATGAAGCATGACCTGGTTCCCTCCTATCTCTTCAAATGCACTGAAAGCCCAATTGTCCTTTTTTTGTTAATGGCTCTCTGACGGTTTTCTGGACTCTCTGTGGCCCCCGAATCCCTGGAGTCCTGGGTCATTTCACTGCCTTGGGTCTCCAGATTGGCCCTAGATTGAGCTGGGATGCCTGCCCACTGGGCCTGGCTGATGGCTAGGCACCTGTCCTGTGATATAGGTCATGTAACCCTTGCCCTTTTGGTGTAATGTCTCTGTTGGACTCCTGCGTCCTGCATGCAGTTGTGAAGCAAAACCAGGCGGTGGGGCAAGAAGTATGGAGACGGCATTCCAGGCCCAGGGCGCCCCTCACCCCCAGCTGTCCCACTGCTGCATCATGGCTCTGAGCCTTGGGGTCCTTACCTCTCAGTCAGAAGCAAGAACTCTGGCCTCAACGGGCTGCCTCAAAGCAATGGCAGGGAGATTAAATGAGGTGACGTATGTGAAAGCACTCTGTAGACTTCCGCAGATGTTCTTAGCTTTAGAGAAAAGTGTGGGAGAGTGATTCCTCCAGGAATGTGCTGGGATCAAGTCTTCTTGTGACCTGGATGGGTAGAGAGGCTGCTCAGTATGTGTATAAAGCAGGAGGGGCAAATACAGGGCATCTATGCCACTGTCCCTACTTCTGTCCCCCTCAATAATCCATTCCAACGAGCCTGGGAATCCAGGCTGCCACTCCAAATGATTAGCATTAGCATGAGGAGGACGCTGTTCTGCCATTTCTGATACGACACACTACCTTCAAGTGGACTGAGCATAGCCATAGTGATATTTATTTATTTATTTATTTATGTATTATTATTGTATCTGCTTTTATTTTTAAAAAATTTTTTTGTTATGTTAATCACCATACATTACATACATACATTAGTTTTGATGTAGTGTTCCACGATTCATTGCTTGTGCATAACACCCAGTGCTCCATGCAGAACGTGCCCTCTTTAATACCCATCACCAGGCTAACCCATCCTCCCAGCCCCCTCCCCTCTAGAACCCTCAGTTTGTTTTTCAGAGTCCATCGTCTCTCATGGTTCATCTAGCCATAGTGATTTTTATAAATTCCCTCCATTAGGGCAGTGGTCCTTTGCCCCAATTTCCTAGTTACTTGAGTGTCCATCCACCCATTTCCAGCAGCAGTTTGAGCTGGCTTTAAAAATTAAACTTCATCTTTTTTTTTTTTAAAGATTTTATTTATTTATATGACAGAGAGAGACAGCGAGAACAGGAACACAAGCAGGGGGAGTGGGAGAGGGAGAAGCAGGCTTCCTGCTGAGCAGGGAGCCCGATGTGGGACTCAATCCCAGGACCCTGGGATCATGACCTGAGCTGAAGGCAGACGCTTAACGACTGAGCCACCCAGGCGCCCAAAATTAAACTTCATCTTAATTAAAACAACCTCAGTTAAAAACAGAATGAAAATTTAAAGAACTAGAATTTACAGATTGCTGTTGGAAACTGTATTTAGCTCTGAGCTTCCTAGCAGCCCATAAACAAACGGAAACAATTTGGGGTATATACGGTCATCGTTGGAAAAGAAAGGTTCTATGCTTAGGAATTTAAGGTTCAAGCTCTAGCTAGTCTTTTGCAGTGGAGAAGCAAGGGGACAATGGTGCAGTCCCTGAACTAGGAATTAGAAACCCTGAATCCTTGTCGCTTTTGCCCCCTCTATTGCCCCATCAGAAAAATGGGAGAATCCTTTCTTCCTGAGAGCTTGCCCTTCAGAGGAATAAATTCCTACCTCCCAACCTTCCATTCCATTCTATTCTTCCAACTCCCCACCTTGTCTCCAGCTTGGTGAGGAGTCAGGCGAGGAATCTTTGGGATTCCACATCATGAAGCTATCCCCAGAGTCAGAAAAATAGCTTTGTGATGGGAGTGGGAATTTACAACCTTGACTGGAGCACAACCCCCCTCCCCCCCCAACCCCGCAGCAGGCATCCCTGGTCACCCTGGCGTCTGTTGCAGGTGGACAGGTTCCTGTATCACATGCGGCTCTCCGATGAGACCCTTTTGGACATCATGGCTCGCTTCCAGGCTGAAATGCAGAAGGGCCTGGGGAAGGACACCAACCCCACAGCATCTGTGAAGATGCTGCCCACCTTTGTCAGGGCCATTCCAGATGGCTCAGGTGAGTGGGGCTAGGGGCTGCCAGGGACCCTGATCTCCCTGCTTTCTTCTTGGCTGATGGGTACCTGGAGTCTGCTCCTGTACCCTGGCTTATCACTCCCACCTTTTGTGCATACTCTTCCCAAACTCTCTATGCTTCAGTCCATTCAGTACCAAAAGTTTTGAACCAAAGTTCAAATGTACCCAGCTTTTTCTCTGTGCGCCTTGGCCCCACACATTTTGTCTGTTTACTTGCTGGAGCATCCCAACCTTCTTCCCCTCATGAACACCAACTTAGCTTTTCAGTCTCAGGGTAGAGGTCACCACCTCCACGTAGGAGGCTTTCCCATGCTGGGTTAGGTGCTTGTCCTGACACCTGCTGTGTGCGAGTTTCCCTACTGGGCTGATGCTCCATGAGGACGGGGCCTGTGTCTTCTTCACCACGGTGTTCTGAGCACCTAGCATGGTGCTTGATGCCTACTAGGCCCTGAAATATTTGCCAAATGGATAATAAGTGGTATTTCATGCCTAAGTTCCTAGATTCTAGGCCCAAGGTAGTAAGTAAGGGAAGACAACATGATGTGGTGGAAGGAAGAGTAACGATAATTCAAGAAACCTGGGCTCTAGGCCCAGCTCTGACATTTCTCAGTGACCTTTGGCAAAATGTTTAGCTTTAGTTTCTTTATCTGTGAAATGAGAGAGTTGGCCTCTGTATTTGTTTTCTATTGTTGCTGTAATAAGTTACCATAAACTTAGCAGCTTAAAACCACACAAATTTATTCTCTCACAGTCCTGAAGGTCAGAAGTTTGAAATGGGTCTCACGGGGCTATAATCACGGTGTCAGCAGGGCTGCATTCCTTCTGGAAGCTCTAGGGTAGAATCTCTTGCCTTGTGTTTTCCAGCTTCCAGAGGCCACCTGTATTCCTTGGCTCATGCCCCTTTTTATCTCCAAACCAGCCAGATAGCATCTTTAAATTTCCCTCTGACTCTGACCCTTCTGCTTCCCTCTTTCACATTTAAAGACTTTGTGAGTACATTAGGCATACCCAAATAATCCAGGATAATCTCTTAATGTCAGGGTCAACTGATGAGCAATTTCAGTTCCATCTGTAACCTAATTTTCCTTGCCATGTTAACTAACATATTCATGGATCTGGGGATTAGGATGTGGACATCTTTGGGGAACTATTACTTTCCTGACCACAGCCTAGAGACCTTTATGGATGGAATCCAGGAGGTTCCATCCAACTCCTCCATTCTCAGCCTCTGGGCAGAGCCAGAGGAGGGACAGGAAGTGGAATCTGCAAGGCACCTTCTGTGGTCAGGGGTGTTAGGAACTCACTTTCTCACATAATCCCCATAAGAACCCTGAAGTGTAACTGTTATGCCCAGGTCAGATGAGAGCATGGAGGACCAATGTCAGAGTCCCAGTGCTCTGACCAAGCTCCAGTGGGGGCTTTGGGGCCCTTGAAGGAGCAGGGGCTGAAGTCTGGGGAGCTCTCAGGGACTTTGATTAGATCAGCCAGGTTCTGGGCCCCTCTGGGCCAATGACGGGGTCAAAATAGCTTCTACCATTCAAGAGGTCCCCGGGAACTGTGATGGGGGAAGCCTCTTCCCTCACTGGTGGGTGCGTGACAGGGTGGGCTATGTCCACCCTGGAGGGACATAAGCTTTGGACAGAGACAGTCTTGCTTTGAAATTTGCTTGAGTTGAAATCTGCTTGAGTTCCAGAAACTGCTCTATGAGAGTGCCGAGGGACTGTGGTCCTTGACAGGTCATCCAGGGCCATTCAGAGTAAGCACCTGAGTCATGGGTGTGTCAGGGGGAGGGGGCACCAGGGCGAAGTCCTCCTGGCTTCCTGTGCTTTGGCTCCTCCTGCAGAGGTGTGTCCCCAGAAGCAAGGGAAAGTGACTGTGAGGGTCTGGAGAATGCTGGACTGGATGAGTCTTCCTGGCCCTGGCTGCTTCAGGAAGGTTTGGAAGTGAAATGGACCAAATTTTAGAAGAACCCTCCTCAGGCCAGGAGGCACCACCTCCTTTCCTCACTGTCTCCTCACATAATAAATCTCATCACATAATATCTCACATCTCATCACGTAATAAATCTCACCAGTGAGCCTGTTGCAGTGAGGTCTTGGAGCCCAGGGTCCCTGCAGCCAGGGGGCCTTGGTAAGTCCCAGGACAACTGCACTCCTGTCCACATCAGTAAAAAGATCAGGGCTGTTAGGATCAGATGAAGTCATGTGGAAGGAGTACTTTAAAATTTCCAAAATATTGCCCCAAGTCTTCCGTAGTTCCTGTGAGCTAGTGGTGTAATTTCATGGTCACTAACAAAAGCAAACAAATGCTACTAATCTGTTGGAGCTTCCATTTCAAAAATGTATGCAGTTTCCAGAGAAATACCGAGTTCACCTACTCTCTGTCCTCTCATCCAAACCTATGAGATAAGGTTCCCCCTAGCCTTTCGGTCAGGGAGCTGCAATCGACTGTTCTTACAAAGTGCCTGAGAAGTGTGCCTTACCCTCTAGCAGCCACAGGGAAGGGGGACCGGAGGTGCCCATCGCATGCTTGTGAGGGGGTCTCTGGTTCTGGAGGCCCAACTCCAGCTGCTGCTACTGAGGGGGGGGCCTTGAAGGGGAGCCCAGGGAGCCCTGATGTGGTCGGCTGATGGGCCCTGGGGTCTGCCCTAGGACAGGGGTCCCCTGCTCTCCCCCTAGTATAAGACTCACTTGGAGCAATTCCTAAACATATGGTTTCCTGAATCTCTAGGAATCGACACAGTCAGTCACTGTGCATCTTTGGGAGACGCTGCACTAGGGAATGGGAAGGAGCAGGGGCATTTGCCCTGGGGACGGATGAGGAGAAGGAAACCTTGGAGCCCCTGAAAGGTCACAGGAGGATTATCTACAGAGGCGGATCGTTATCTTTTTATTATTTAAAAAAATTTTTTTATGGAGATATAATTGATATAACATTATATTAGTTTCAGGTGTAAACATGATTTGATGTTTGGACATATCACGAAGTGGTCACCACAATAACGTTTGGCAACACACATAGTTACAAATTTCTTCTTTCTTCCGATGAGAACTTTTAAGATCTACCCTCTTAGCAATTTTCAAATATGCAGCGTGTTATTCTTAACTGTAGTCACCACGTTGTACGTTCCATCCCCATGACGAAGGTCATAATAATCTTAATAATTACTGTAGAGATCCTGATGGCCCTTCTGCCGCTGTTGCCTCTGCTGGGCAGGTCCTGCCTCCCTCAGGGCCCAATGAGTCCTTTCTCTGGGGTCAAAGTCACAGAAAGGGTCCCACCCGGTTTACAGGAAATGGCGTGTTGAGTCACTGGTGAAGCCAGGTGATTGCACGCCGACAGTGGCCCTGGAGGCCAGAGGAAGGAATGACTCCATGCTAGGCTGCACGAGGGTTCACAGATCACTTCCAACCTGAATCGCAGCACAGGAGCCTCCTTTTTTATGAAAATCCTCCCGTCCATCCGGATTGGTGCCAGAGGCATTTTCCCCAAATCTCAATCAGAACTTGGCACTCCCTTGCTTAAAATCTTTCTGTGGCTCCCCCTCACCTTCTGGAGAAAGCTCAAGCTCTTTGGGGTGGGCCAGTTTTCCCAAATCCTTCCTAGTTTATCCAGAGACTACATGCCAGCCTCATTTCTGTCACACGTCCCTCCTTCCTCAAAAGCAGACCCTGCCCTCCCTATGTGAGCTCCTTCCTTGGCTCCGTTCCTCTCCCTGGGACCTGCTCTGGCTGCCTCCCTCCCTTGCATTCTTCTGCACTCAGCTCTGTCCCGCCTCCCCTGGGGTTTAGATAGCGCTCCCTGTGCTTCCCTAGCACTTGGCATGCTATTTGGCACAGAGTTGCGCTCAGTAAATGTTCGTACATGGACTGTGTGATCTACCCTATTTCCTGCTCAACAAGATAACATCTGTGAAAGCATCTCTTGCTTGGTATGTGATGAATGCTAACAAAAGTTGCACAATATTAGGTCCCTGGATTCCCTTCCTGAATAATAAATGGCTCCATCAGGCTTCTTTGGGGGCAGATCTAGGGAGATAAGAATCTTGCTTTCCAGATAATCTCCACAAAAACAAAAGATCCTGCTAGCTGGGTCTGGAAATGACTAAGGCCTGTGCTACTCTGACTGCGGTCCACAGACCAGCAGCAGCAGTACCTGGGAACCTGTTTAGAAATACAAAATCTCCGGGGTGCCCTGCTAGCATGCTTGATCTCGGGGTCATGAGTTCAAGCCCCTGTAGAGATGGACTTAAATAAATAAATAAACAAATACACAAATAAATAAATAATAAACTTAAAAAAAAAAAAAACAACACTAAAATCTCAGACCCCACCTCCACTGAATCACAATCTGCATGTTAAAATTCTTGGGAGATTCACATGCACATTCAAGTTTGCAGAGCACTGTCTCTAGCTCTTTGATTGCCAGGAGCAGAGAACCCAGTCAAGCCAGGTCAGAAAAGGAGGTCTGTTGTACAAGGACACGGAGAGCAAAAAGGGGGACACGTAGGGTCCTGTGGGACTCCAAGGGCAGGAGCTGTGGTCCTCTCAGGCCGCAAGGGGACTAGGTGGGACTTGGGTCTTCCTCTGTGGTTTCAGCCTACATACATGGGGCCACCTTGGCTACCAAGCTGACCTCTGGTTTGGGGGATGCTTCCACTTCAGTCTTTACCATGAACTAGCAATTTCTCACTGTTTTATTTCACATGTTACACGGAGTAAATCTGAATGGCCAGCTGGTCCCTTATCTGCATGCAGCTGTATGTCATGTGGTACAAAACAAGGCCACTGGGGGGACCAGACTTGCGGTCCTGGAATTTCACTCACATGTGCTTTGGGCGTATATCATGAAGCACACCTGGTACCTGTCGCCACTTTTCAGGGACAGATAATTCTATACAAGGCTTGTTGGTTTACGAGTATGCACACCTGCATTCTTATCCTGTATCTGTGGCCAATGCAGAAGACTGGCAGGTGTCCTGGCAGGAATACTGGCTGGATCCCGAGTTGAAGTCACTGAAGTGGGCTGCCTCTCCTTAACACATGTGTCATATCCACCTTTTTATTAATAGCATTGGTCTTGTATGGGGCTGGGTCTGGCCCCAAATCTGAAGATCCTTGGCTCTGTAGGGTCCATCCTTTGGTCCCTGTCTCTTTTCCCTCCTGGGGTGTTTTCCATCTGTCCAAGAGACTGAGGCTTGTATGGGGCTGGTTTCCCTTCCTTGCACGCTTCCCTGCCTTTTCCTCCTGCCTTACCGGCACTTTGCCCACACTTGGAGTATCAGCTCCTTCAGCCTGGTTGTGGCATTCTGGACTCGGCTCCACCCTCGAGGCCCATGTCTGATACTACCTGCCTGAAGTGGGTTTATATTTGCCTTCTCCACGTTTATGCCGTCCAGCATGGCCTGGTGGGCAGATTTGGGTCATGCCTCGACTTCTAAAGCTAAGCTGGCTATAGAACAGCCTTCCATAAATGACAACTTTTTTGTTTGTTTCTTTTTTCATAGAAAATGGGGAGTTTCTTTCCCTGGATCTTGGAGGGTCCAAGTTTCGCGTCTTGAAGGTGCAAGTCTCTGAAGAGGGGAAAAGAAATGTCCAGATGGAGAGTCAGTTCTATCCAACACCCAGTGAAATTATCCGAGGGAATGGCTCAGAGGTATCGGGCAGGGGCTCTTGTGAAGCAGGGGATGGGGGATGGCCTTGGCATCAAGTTTATAAGTGACCATGCCTTAGCGCAGCATCCTGTGCTTTCTCTTCTCTCTAGCTATTTGACTACGTAGCTGACTGTCTGGCAGATTTCATGAAGACGAAAGGGTTGAAGCATAAGAAATTGCCCCTTGGCCTAACCTTTTCTTTTCCCTGCAGACAGACTAAATTGGAAGAGGTAAGGTTCATGCCGGGGAGGGAAGAAGCTGTACAGGATTTGGGTTTGGGGCTGGGGAATGTGGGCATGTTCAAGGAGTCAGGCTGGGAACAGGAGAGATCAGCAGGAGTCTTCTTGTTTTGTTTTTTTCTTTTTTTGCACAGTGAGGTGGAAATGTGAGGCAGAGAACTCGTAAATGCAGCAGACTTGATTTTGCACTTGACGTGGGCACGGCACAAGGCAGCAGAACAATTTTTACCCCTTAGTTCTCAGACTTGGTTGCATGGGAATCCACTGGAAGGCTTGTTAGACACAGATTGCTGGACCCCACCCCAGAGTTCCTTAATCAGTGGGGCCTCAGATTTGCATTTCTAACAGCTTCCTGGGTGATGGATGTGGATGCTGGTGGTCTGGGGACCACACCTAGCACCCCTGACATAGCTGACTAGAATAAGAGGAGGAAGGCTCGGGGAATCTCAATCTCCAGTGAGCCCTTAGGAAGAGAATGCAGATGGAGTCATTGGAATGACAATGTTGGGATGTACAGTCTCAGCTGGGCCACTACCCAGCGGGGGTCTCATCTCTGTGTGCCTCATACGTTCAACTGATAAACAGGGAGAGGTCAAACCCAATCTTATATAGATCTGTGAGAATAAGTAAGGGGCCACAGAAAAGGACAATGAGCTTTCTGGGGTCAGCGAGTCATGGTCAAGAGTCAGGTATCCCCAGGCCACACGCCTCTGGGGTGGGAGCCCGTGATCTCCTCCTGCACGTGCCGGTCATGATGCCCAGCTGATGGTCAGTTCATGGAGCACCTTGATATCATGCACTGCCCTGGGATGTGTTTGCTGTTGCTGGCATGGGCCATTTATCAGTGGGGAAGAGTGGAAAAGGAATGGGTTATCACGTCCCACACACATGTCTTTGAATCATGGCTCAGAACAAGCTGTGTCCCCGGGGCAAGTTACATAACTTCTTAAGCTCCTTGATTTTCCATCCGGAAAACAGGGGTAATAATAGCTCCTTGCCGGGTTGAAGGGAAGCTTAGACCAAACCTCTGCCACGGGCCCCAGACTGTGCCTGGTGCGTAGCTGCAGGGCCACGACAAGGATTGTCCCTATGTCACTGGTCTCTTGGTGCTTTTGTACCTTGTCCCCTGACTCAACAGATGTTTCTGGAGGGCAGGCGTTGTTTTATATTATTCTTTTTTATTTTTTAAAAGATTTTATTTATTTATTCATGAGAGACAGAGAGAGAGATGCAGAGGCAGAGGGAGAAGCAGGCTCCCCGCGGAGGAGGGAGCCCGATGCGGGACTTGATCCCAGGACCCTGGGATCGTGACCTGAGCCAAAGGCAGACACTTAACTGACTGAGCCACCCAGACGCCCCTGTTTTATATTTTTCTCCACCTGCAGGGTCTGTAGCAAGATGTCTTGTATTTTATAGGTGATTGTTAACTATCTGACAATTAAAAGTACAATCAATCATTTAATTGATTCCACTGAGTGGGAACTTGCCGTGATCTATCTAGACAGGGGATAGGCTGAGGTTCACATTTTTATTATTTTATTTTTAAAAAAAAGGATTGGAAAAAACTAGTATGAAGAAGGTTTCAGAGAATGTGAGAAGAGGCCAGGTGGAGTCAGGCTGTGAGGTGTCACTGTCTTTGTTGACTGGAGGAGCAGAGGTCCCAGAATCTGTAGAGGAAGTGGGAGGAGGAGTCATGGGGAATCAGGCCCCGAGATGGAGATCAGATTCACGGAGTAGTTAAACAGATCTTCTCTGAGCTCAGAAATGGAGACCCCAGGAAGAAGGAAGAGACTTCTCAAGCTCTGCTGGAATTCATTTGAGTTTGAGAACCAAACTTACATATCTTCTTGATACCTGGGGGGTGAATATATGGTTTGTTTATCCAAGATTTTGGCATTTTTCTAAGCCAAATCTCTACCAGCATCTTTATGTAATAATAATAATAGGGGCGCCTGGGTGGCTTAGTTGTTGAGCGTCTGCCTTCGGCTCGGGTCATGATCCCAGGGTCCTGGGATCAAGCCAAGCATCGGGCTCCCTGCTCGGCAGGAAGCCTACTTCTCCCTCTCCCACTCCCCCTGCTTGTGTTCCCTCTCTCGCTGTGTCTCTCTCTGTCAAATAAATAAAATAAAATCTTAAAAAAAAAATAATAGCAACACCATACCCCAGATTTTAGCAGTGTATCTTGCATTGTGCTGAACTCTTTATGTGTATTATCTCATTAAAATCCCCAAGCAATCATAGGAAGTAGATATTATTATTTCCATTTCATATTTGAGAAAAATTGCAGCTACAGTTATGCTGTATGCACAGTTGTTTTTTTTTTTAAGTTTTTTTTTTTTTTTAAAGATTTCATTTATTCATTTGAGAGAGAATGAGATAGAGAGAGCATGAGAGGGGGGAGGGTCAGAGGGAGAAGCAGACTCCCTGCCAAGCAGGGAGCCCGATGCGGGACTCGATCCCGGGACTCCAGGATCATGACCTGAGCCGAAGGCAGTTGCTTAACCAACTGAGCCACCCAGGCGCCCTGTATGCACAGTTTTAAAAAATATAATTGCATGTCCTTTTAAATTTTCCACTTAACTATATATCACAAGCATTTATTTTCCACTCCCCCATACATGCTGCTCCTAATGCATCCCACATTGTCCCTAGCACCCTTTTTTGGGGGATGCCACCCTGCAGTCTCTTACTCCTCTATCCCATGAAGCAGGGATGTTTCCCTGACCTATGAAGGCAGAAGTTAGGGAGGGCTGCCAGTAGGCAGCGCTGTGGTGCAGGGAACAAACCCTGGTCCCTGGTCAGGAGTTAGACCATTGCATTCCAGTTGGACTCTGTCCTTCACTCACTGAGATCTAGAGCAGTTTCCTTCCTCTGAAAATCTCCCAGCTTTATCCGTAAACTGAGAGGATTGGGAGGGTGTGGTGGGGAGTTTGTGAGTTTGGACTCAGCTATTTTTGACTGTGTGGCCTTGGGCAAATCTCTTAGTCTCCAAAATTCTCTTCCAGTCTGAAACATTCTGATTATTTGCTATTTTACAAAACTCTTGAGAAACACCAATTTTTAAAAACATTAAAAAAAAATTATTTTTTTTAATTTTAATTTTTTTTTTTTTTTTTTTTATTCATGAGAGTCAGAGAGAGAGAGCCAGAGGCAGAGGGAGAAGCAGGCTCCCTGCCTAGCAGGGAGCCCGATGCGGAGCTCGATCCCAGGACCCTGGGATCATGACCTGAGCCGAAGGCAGATGCTTAACCATCTGAGCCACCCAGGCGCCCCCAAAAAAGATTTTATTTTTAAGTAATCTCTACACCCAACGTGGGGCTCGAACTCATGACCCGGAGATCAAGAGTCGCATGCTCTACTGACTGAGCCAGCCAGGCACCCCAGGAAACACCACTTTTATGCACATAATTGATAATGCAGGTAGAGAGCCATTTTTCTAAGTTGAACTTAAGTTCCCAAGGGAGTCCTACCAGGTAATACCACGTTAGTTCTGTTCTGTGGACCTGGCAATCCATGCATTCTGTGCACATAATGTGTACCTACCACAGGCCAGGTATTCCCATCAGAGCATTCCTGTGAGAGAGGCACGGAAATGAGGTTTCTCCATTTCACAGATGAGTAAACTGAGGCTCAGAGAGGTTAAATGACTTGACTAATGTCTTATGAGTCCATGTCCTCAGTGATTGTTCTTTCTGCCATTACGTATATTGTCTCAAACTGCTCAGATGCAATAAAGATGTGTACTTGGTTTAGAAAAAGCTGAAGGAATGTTGAAAGAATTGGGGGTGATTCAGCTTCAAGAGGAGAAGCCCGTGGGGATGCACTTTACGCATGAAATTTCTGCCACTCATTTTCAGAACTGAGTGCCTTCTTCATTTTAACTGGCTCTGAAATCTTCCCCCAGGGTATCCTGCTTTCATGGACCAAGAAGTTTAAGGCACGGGGAGTTCAAGGCACAGATGTAGTGAGTTGTCTGACCAAAGCCATAAGAAAACACAAGGTGAGGGGTTCGCCTCCCAGTCATAGCCCCTTTCTCTCCAGGTGGGGTCTCCTACTGTGTGTGTCCTAGAAGGAGAATCAGAAGGAATTGATCTTGCGGCAGGTGTCATTGTGGTATAGATGTGGCCAGTTGTGACCAATTTGGGTAAACCTACCAGTAAGCCTCGGTACATGGTGCTTGTTCCTGTGGCTGTTGAAATGTGGCCCCATGCTTCCCTGGGACCTCGCCAGCTGCCACAGCCCCCTCAGAGGGTCTCCGTTAGATCCCGTGCATGTGTAATACTCTAATCACCTTTCCTCTTTGCTTAAAATATCGCTTTCTTTCCAGTCTGGCTGTCTCTCCTATTTTCTGCTCTCTATTCATGGGTTAGCTCTATTCGTTGATTAAATTTTATAATAATCTAAACTGAAAAAGCAAGACATGCTCCTTGCTGAGCTGAGAAGTACACAAGTAAACCCAACTTATTTGTTATCCTGACAGCAAGAGTGATATTTTGATGGATACCCTTCTAGTCTTTTTTCTCCTTAAAGAGGCAATCATACTATTTTGTATCCTGTGTTTTTCTTTTATTGTTTCATTTCACTTTAGAATGCTCCCCCAAACCTTGGGGAACCATATTACCTTGGGGTAATAATCCAAGTTGACTTAACAACATGGGAAACCCAGATGAGAAATCCCTAGTGCTGCCCATGGAGAGGACTTGGCTGAGGCTGGTTAAGCTGTCCCCATTGGCGAGGGAGGGCTTTGCTCCCAGGAGAAACATGCTTTCCTTGGGGGTCTTTCCAATAAAGGCAGGATTCCTAGTGGTCTGTCCCTCATTTTTCCATTGCACAGAGGCCTTCAGCCATAAACCAGGAGCTTGGGTTCTACTCTTCAGTTCCCAACTGCCCTTTCTCTCTTCTAGACCCTTGAACTTGACAGAGGCCCTGTCTCTTCCAGGAAGGAGCTAGTGATTGTCTCATCACCTTCACTGCTCTTGCTTCCTCTCTGGGGAAAGATAAAGGGATGATGCCCCCTTCCCACCCCCTGATGCCCTCTGGGACTTGTGTTCCATCAGGACATAGACGTGGACATCCTGGCCTTGGTCAATGACACCGTGGGGACCATGATGACGTGCGCCTATGATGATCCCTACTGTGAAGTTGGTGTCATCATTGGTAATTCAGTTTGACTTGATTTTCCAGGTCGGGAAAAGGGGCTAGTCTGGGGCTTAGTTTTAGCAAATTGAGTACATTCTGTGGGAGGGTATTGGCACTTTGTGTTTATGAGATATAACGTAGGGAAATGGAAAATTAATGCATTCATTTGACAAGTATTTGCTGAGTGTGTCTTGTGTGCTAGGCTCTGTGCTCTGCATTGGGTTTGCAGTGGAGTTAATACCTAGAGGTTCCTGTATTTGTGCAGCTTTCAGCGGGGAGGTGGGTGAAAGGCTGAAAGGTCCAGACAGGTAATGTCAGGTCGTGGTTGGTGTGATGACAAGAGTGAAGCAGGCTGATGACAAGAGTGAAGCAGGCTGAGGTGATTGAGAGTGAGTGTGGTGGGGTGGTCACAGCAGGTCTCTCTGAGGGAGACATTTGAGCAGGGACCTTGGGGACGAGGAGGAGGGAGCAAAGTGGAGATGGAGAGGCCCTGGCAAAGTAAAGAGGAGACCTGTGGCCTCTGAGGTGGGATTGCGTCTGGGATGCTCCAGGAACCCTAAGAAGCTGAACAGTGGCTGAACCAAAGTGACTGAAGGCTGAAAGGAGTGGGCTTTTCAGGCCAGAGAGAGTGGACAGGGCTGGGCAGATTGCATAGGACACAGGACATAGTCACTGTGAGGTCTTTGGCTTCTATCCCAAGAGGAGGCAGGAAGGAAGGCACTGGAGGGCTTTGGGTGGGGGATGGATAAAGGGGGTATGCATTTTTAAGAAGCTCATTTTGGCTGCTGTGTCAGACAGAGACTTGACTACTGGGGGCAAGAATGGAAGCAAGGTGACCAGCCAAGAGGCCATTCCCCTATGCAGGTAGGACACGATGGGGCCTAGATCAGGGATATTGCAGCACAGCAGAGGTGTCTGCTGCGTGGTCCTCAACACCTGAGCTGGCAGGGGTTCTGCCAGAGGCGTCTGTGAGAAGGCAGTGTGGGAGACAATAAAGCCAAACGGATTGGATTTATCGGCTCTTCTTGAATAGTTCCTGCCATCTCCCCATTCCCTTACCACTATTGGAGAGAGTTTTCTGAATTGCTTTTTTGTAATTTCCAACCCTTCTCCTCAGCTGGAGTTTCCAAGGGGCAGAATCTTTACACCTGAGGGGCTTGATCTGCCTTCCTAATTCCGGAGCCCCACAGCTCACAATGGGATGGGCGCATGCCAGCCATGGCTTCTAGCCGCCGTCCACTGTGTCTCAGTGACTGTGTCTGGTAGGCTGCACATGCCTAAATTGTGTCCACACTTTTCTTAGAAAAGCTTTTTCCAGGTATTGCATTACATTCTGCTTCTCTCAAGAAATTTCTTAGGTTGGCTTTAAAATCCTCAAACCAGAGCATTAGACAGGGGAAGATACTTAAAAAAAATAATTTTTTAGCAGCTTTGAGCCCAAAAATTTCTCTAATTTAAGGTGTACAATCCAATGATTTTTAGAATTCCCCTAGGAAGCCATCTGGCCCCGGGATCTTGTTTGTTGGGAGATTTTTGATGACTGCTTCAATTTCCTTACTGGTTTTGGGTCTGTTCAGGTTTTCTATTTCTTCCTGGTTCAGTTTTGGTAGTTTATACATCTCTAGGAATGCATCCATTTCTTCCAGATTGTCTAATTTGCTGGCATGTAGTTGCTCATAATATGTTCTTACAATTGTTTGTATTTCTTTGGTGTTGGTTGTGATCTCTCCTCTTTCATTCATGATTTTATTTATTTGAGTCCTTTCTCTTTTCTTTTTGATAAGTCTGGCCAGGGGACAATCCAGTGATTTTTAGCGTATGTAGAGTTTCCTAACCATCACCACAATCCAGTTGTAGAACATTTCCATCATCCCGGTGGGTCCCACACAGACTGCCCAATTTGTAGCCACTCCCCAATATTCTAGTGTTTGAGGCATTTCCTTGGAGTGATTTTGTGTTTGAATAGTGGAATGTTGCTTTCTTATGTGGTAGCTAATAACTGTCAAAGATAAGGATGTAGCTTCTGCTAGGAACAAATTGTGGCAGGCAGAGTAAAGAATATTTTTAGTATCAAATAGAGAAGAGGCTAAGTAGCTTAAGGAAAGGATTAAAAAAATTACTGTGGGTTGGTGATTTTTTTTTTTTTTTTAATTTATAAGGTTAGGTTAACTCATCCTCTTTGTAAATGTGCTTTGTCAGCTTTCATACATATTCATCAGGGACTTCTTCACAATCGACCCCATTCATGACAGCAAACCATTAACATCTGAGAAGTGTAGACTTGACATGTCAGCTTTATTCCTCATGAACTCCCAGGCTTGCCAAAGCTGCTTCCCTCAGTGAGAACCGGCCCCAGGAAGTGGATCAAAAGCACTTTGTGGTACATTCAGAGGGCTCTCAGGCAGTTAAGAGTTCTCTATGTCTTCGCTCAGCTGGGAACCTTTCGGTCTTTGCGTATTTGCTCTGATCCCTCGTGCAGGCACCGGCACCAACGCATGTTACATGGAGGACATGAGCAACATTGACCTGGTGGAAGGCGATGAGGGGAGGATGTGCATCAACACGGAGTGGGGGGCCTTCGGGGACGACGGGGCTCTGGAGGACATCCGCACCGAGTTCGACAGGGAGCTGGACCTTGGTTCTCTCAACCCCGGGAAGCAGCTGTGAGTCCCCTTGTGCTGTCATCTGGGCGTTGGCGTCAGTAAATACCCAGTCACTCACGTACACCTTGAACCTGGGAGGCTTTCTAGTTGTGACCAGTTACCCGTCACAAGGAGTTTATGAGGTGAGGCTTGGGTTTCAGTTTCATCGGGCACCTGTGAAAGTGAAGGCAAGGAAATGGAGTGATCTCCCCTAGGTCATAACCCCAATTCTAATTCAGTCCATATTTCTGGAGCGTGTATGTGTGGGGCAGGGGAGATACAGCTGGGAACCAGGTGACTCAGGTCCTGCCCTCTCGGTGCCTTCAGACGAGCAAAAATAGAACAAAACCAGTGCAGCCCAAGGGAGCAGGACTCAGGCCAGCTCCTCGTTTGTGTTTCCAGTGCTCCCTGCCACCCCACTTTCTCAGAGGCCTGATCACAGCACCTGCTGTGATGCCTTCCTAGCTTAGGTCTTGGGGAGTCTTTCTCGGCTCTCATTCCATGCTCACCAGGAGAAGTCTCTGGGTCTGCCTCAGCTCTGCCTGCATGCTGAGCCCCCAGAGCTGCACATCTGATTTTTCTTTCCTTTCTATGCGCAGTGTCTTACACATTATTGTAGTTCATTAAGTTTTTGTTGAACGAAAAGGCATTTAAAAAATTTAAATAATTTCAGGCTTACAGAAAAGTTACAAAAGTGGTACAAAATTCCCCTTCACCTAGATTCCTTAAATACTAATATTCTCTCTCTGTTTCTGTGTTCATGTATATACATACACATATACACAAAATGTCTGAATAAAATTACTTTTCTGAATCATTTGAGACTAAATTACAAACATAATATCCCTTTGAAGTAAATACTTCAAAGTGTATTATCTGCAAACAAGTATATTCTGTCATATAACCAAAGTATAATTATCAAAATTAGGAAATTAACACTTAATCGGTTCTAATATTTAATTTACAGACCTTACTCAAAATTCACTAGCTGCCCCATTAATGTCCTTTATAAAAAAAGAAAAAAAGAATGGTCCTGGTCCAGGCTCAGTTCAGGATCACACATGATATCTTGTGGCCTTTCTCTTTAGCCTCATTGAGCCTGGAAAGCCTCTGTAGTATCTCTTTGTTTTTCATACAAGCCGTTTATTATACAGAATGTCCCTCAACTGTCCACCGTTTCCTCATGAGTAGATTCAGGTGTGTGTTTTTGGCAGAACTATCACAGAAGGGTTGTGTGTCCTCCTCAGTGCATCGTATCTGGAGGCCCTCGATGTTTGTTCACTACTTGAGATGCTCCCTCAGATCACTTGGCCAAGGAACTGCGCAACAGGTTTCTCTCCCAGAAGGTTGTTATTATTCCTTCTGTTGTGAATACGTATCTGGTGAAGAGATACTTTGTGACTATGGAAATATCCCCTTTCCCATTAAACTTTCACTCTTTATTTTGAGCATCCATTGACAAATTTCTAAATCCATCATGTTTATTCATTGTGAACCTCCTGTAAATCATGGCTTTCCTATCTCTTCCATTGATCTGTTTATCCTCATAGGAACACAGGGATTCTTTCTTTTATTTAATGGGGTATCATTTCTTCCTATCATTATTTATTTTGATGCTCAAATATTTTCACATTTGGCCAATGGAAGCCCCTTCAAGCTGGTCCCTGTGTCCTTTCGATGTGTTCACATCACTCTTGACAGACTTCCTTATTTTCTGGCCCAGTAAATGTTCCAGACTCCTTGTGCATTTTGCTAGTCCTGGCCAATTTTCCAAGAAGCTCTGGTGAATGAATATTTAAAGTACCTCCTAGAAACCATTCAAACACTAGCACTGCATACCCAGAAAGCAAATTTTTGCTTTGGACATAACTGCTCCCCCAGGCACACACACCCATTTCACTGGTGACACAGAGCAGTCATGGCCCAAGAAAGTAGGACCATTTTTTTGGACCTTATCACCCTCACTCTCTCCATTTCACTTAAAATGAACTTCATTTCCCCAAACCCAACCTGGATTTCTTTTGACTGTATTCTGTTTCTGCGATGTTCTATGACTTTTTCTAATGAAATAGATTAAGTTGGTTAGAAAACAGGTTGTCCTTGATTTTGTGCCCTATTATGTTTGGAGAATAAAAATTATATTTAGTTGTTTGCCTGGGAAACAGTTAGTCATTGCTTGTCGGATGCAGATTCAGAGTTGAGGTGTAGGTAGCAGGGATATTTCATCTATACTATTATAGAACCTCTCGGGCTGTAGAGCCTCTCAAGCCCAACTCCCAGATACAGCATCTTTCTCTCTTGGCCAGAAGCATGGTGTAGGCATTGGAAGCATCTGAAATTTGGATTTGTCACGCCATGGTTGGCAATCTTGGGATCACCTGAATTTCCTGAGTTCGAGATTCCTATGCCTAATATGAGAATGCTACCCCCATGGCCAGGGGTGATTTGTGATAAAGATTCTTGGATTCAAGCACTTCATGAGCAGGATGGAATCTTAGATCTCCTCTAGTATAGTTCTCTCTTTTTATAGGTGAGGGGAGTGTAGCCCAGAGGAGATAAGTGAGCTCCCAAAGGCACCCCAGGCTGGGATGGGGCCTGAGGCCCCCTGAGCCATGGAGTGGTCCTTCCATTGCTCATGGTCCTGATGATGGGCCATGGCTTGTGGGCATAGGGAAAGGATGCTACATAACCATAACCATAGCTGTTACTGATCTGTTCACTAAATCATAGGTTTGAGAAGATGATCAGCGGCCTGTACCTGGGCGAACTTGTCAGGATCATCTTGCTGAAGATGGCCAAGGCAGGTCTCCTGTTCAGCGGTGAGAAGTCTTCTGCTCTCCACACTAAGGGCAAGATTGAAACACGGCACGTGGCTGCCATGGAGAAGTAAGCTGCTGGCTGGGTCCCTTCACCTTGAGTCCGCAGAGGGTGAGGGTGGGTAGCCAAGGCGTTGTATGCTCATGGTAGTGGCACAGCAGAAGGGACCAGATCCATCCCGATCTTCACCAGGACAGCTTCAGACCTGGGCCCAGGTTTGGGTGGGTTGGCAATGCCTTCTGTGACTCTGATGCGGCTTCTTGTTGGTTTCATTGGCCAGGGAGTCCGCAGTTGGAGATCTACTCCTTTCTTATATTTTGCTGCCTTCCTTCTCCCCAAAGTGGTGATTTAAAGCTTTTTTAGGGTCCCAGACCCCTTTGAGGATCTAATTCAAGTTCTGGACCCTTTACCACAAAAATGCGTGTTTGTACTCAATATTCCTTACGATATTAGGACAACCTTGACCCATTAAAGCCCATGCATGGAATCTAAGTTACGAACTCCTGCTCTAGCAAGAGGCTTCTCTACCTGGTACTGTTGGGGACTGGCCTTGGCTTTGGTGATTTGAGGCCTCACACAGAGGTCCCTGCAATGGGGAGATGGCTGGTGAAGGCAGCTGGCTCCAGTCCACTCAGGGTCCTGTTCCTCTGGCTTAGAAACCCTGGCATTGCTCTGAGCTTTGTAATGAGTTTAGATTCTGAGCTCAGCAGAGTGACATCTGACTCCTAGAATCTGTTTGTGCAGAGCATGGCAGGGACTGAGTTTCTGTGGAAGTTAAAAGGGTGGGTTCTATGATCTAACTGCCTGAGTTCAAATCCTGACCCTTGCACTTCCTAGCTATGTAAGTGTGGACAAGTAACCCGCTCTATGCCTGTCAAATCTTCAGACGAGTGCCTGGCACATAGTGAGTGTTCAGTAAACGGTGGCTGCTATGATCATTTTGATACAGTTTTCATTATTATATCACGATGTGTCAGCTTATTTATTTTCACAATCCTGAGAGGTGGGAAAGCTGGTTCTCTGAGGGAACTTCCATGGGATGGAGAAACGTGGCCCTCTCATTCCTGTCCCCTGGCCAGGTATAAGGAAGGCCTTGCCAATACAAGAGAGATCCTGACAGATCTGGGCCTGGAGCCTTCGGAGGCCGACTGCATCGCAGTCCAGCACGTCTGCACCATTGTTTCCTTCCGTTCAGCCAACCTCTGTGCAGCGGCCCTGGCAGCCATCCTGACACGCCTCCGGGAGAACAAGAAGCTGGCGCGGCTCAGGACCACGGTGGGCATGGATGGCACGGTCTACAAGATACACCCTCAGTGAGTGCTGCCTGGGGCGCACACCCCCCGCCAGCGAGTCTCCCCAGGACAGAAACCTAGCATTCTCTCCAAACTCCGCTGCTTCTCTGTATGGCTGGAACCAACCATCTCCTCTCCGTGCTGAGTTTACAGGGCAAAGAGAGGCCGTATTCATCTAGCTGGCTGGGTTATTTGGGGGGATCATTCTTAAAGAGATATTCTGCTAAGCCCAGTTGCCTGACTAGAAGGGCATCCATCCAGGTATTTATCCATCTGTCCATCTATCCCTCCAGCTATCTGTCTATTACTATTGAATACCTGCTAATATTGGAAAGTAAAATACACTCAGTTACAGATGGGGAAAAATCTGAAGGGCAGAGGTTGCCAAGTTCGCAGGAAGGATACTGGTAGGAAAATGCAGGGAAATGAGAATTTCCCAGAAGGAGGGAGTGGGAGAGCCCCTCCAGCTAATAGAGGTGGTATTGGGAGTCAGGCAGGTACACAATGAAAAGAGCTGGGGAAAGGACCCTTCCCCTTTGGACGCAGATGATGCTCAGCCAATACATTATGTGTGGATATGCCCTACTGATGGAAATATTAGTGATAAAATAACCACTTCTTTGATCCTCCAAGTGTCCCTTCCACTACCCTAGCTGGCCTAGTCCCTCCCCCAGTCAGCCCCTTGCCCCATCATCATCTGGCAACTAAAGGGGTAAACCCAGCCCAGCAAGGCTCCTCAGGACCCCCATTCCACTGCTATACCTGCGTCTGTTCCCATGGGCCAGGCCTGGGCCTTTATGATTGTTACATATTTTGCCATCGCCCCTGCCTTCAGATACCCGAAACGCCTGCACAAGGTGGTGAGGAGACTGGTCCCAAACTGTGACGTCCGCTTCCTCTTGTCCGAGAGTGGCAGCACCAAGGGGGCTGCCATGGTGACCGCGGTGGCCTCCCGTGTGCAGGCCCAACGGAAGCAGATCGATGAGGTGCTGGCTTTGTTCCGGCTGACTCGAGAGCAGCTAATGGATGTGCAGAGCAAGATGAGGACTGAGTTTGAGTACGGGCTGAAAAAGGACACCCACCTGATGGCCACAGTCAAGATGCTGCCCACCTACGTCTGCGGGATGCCGGATGGCACAGGTGGGCCGCGCCCAGAGTTCCCATCAAAACTCCTTCAATCCAGTTAGGCTTTTAGTTTGATTTTATTTTTTTAATTTTTTAAAAGAAGATTTTATTTATTTCTTTGAGAGAGAGAGAGAAAAATAGAGAGCACGAGCAGGGGGAGGAGAGGGAGAGAGAGAAGCTGACTTCCCGCTGAGCAGGGAGCCCGACTCAGGGCTCCTTCCCAGGACCCCGGGATCATGACCTGAGCCAAAGGCAGATGCTTCACTGACTGAGCCACAGAGGCACCCCAGGTTTTTAGTTTTAAAAGCCTTGGATTCATTTCTGTAATGGAGGGAGGGGGGTTAAGGTAGGAGGTCAGTACTCCTTCCAAATCTGTTTGCCTTGGTGGATCCCAGGCATTTGCAATGGAAGAATACCTAAGTGAGGTTATATGTGCGTGCCTGCGTAGTTGAGAACATGCCATGTACCCCATGCTGCTGGCAAACAGAAGACCCAGGTGTTGTCCCCCGGAGCTGCCATCTGGATACTTGGACTCGTCTGGCTTGTCTCCTGCCTGCTTCCCTCTCTCTCTTCTCCTGGCGCTTGGCTCTTCCTCTCTGCTCTCATTATTTTCTGCCCCTGACTTTTCTGATCCTTGATTCTTCCCTGTGCTCAGCCAAGAGGAGCCACTAAACAGCGGGGTCAGGTCTTTAGACGAGTGACTTCACCTCTTTGAACCTCAAGAGCCTCACCTGGAAATAATGACCTTTGTAAAATGCTTTATATCTTGTAATTTGTTTTGGAATCTTTAATTTCATCTCATCCTCACAACCACTTTGTATGTTACACAAAGAAAAAATGATTCCCATTTTATTGCTGCCAAAATTGAGACTCAGAGAGGTCAGATGACATACTCAAGGTCGCACAGCCGCACTTGGGGTCTCTCAACAACAGAGATCTTTTCCAGAGCCAATATCCTTCGAGTCTACATGGGAAAGAAACTAAGAGCAGTAAAAGACACTGTTCAAGTGTTTATTCTTTCATTCCTTTCATCCTTCTGCCTTCATTTTTTAATTTTAATTTTTTAAAAATATTTTATTTATTTATTTGAGAGAGAGAGTGAGAGAGAGCACGAGACCAGGGTGAGGAGCAGAGGGAGAGACAGACTCCCTGCTGAGCAGAGAGACTGACGTGGAGCTCAATTCCAGGACTCCGTGATCATGACCTGAGCCGAAGGCAGATGCTTAACCGACTGAGCCACCCAGGTGCCCCTGCCTTCATTTTTCAAAGTTCCATTAAGCATCTACAATATGTCAAGCTCTGGTCCAGGCAGGGTGATAGCGCAGGGAGTAAAACACAATCCCCACCCTTGTGGAGCTTACATTCTGTTGGGCTGGCAGACAATAAATGCCATATGAGGCCATGTAGCAGCAGGTGCTACAAAGAAAAATAGAGCAGGAGAAGGGATTAGAGAGCTGGCTGGGAGTGATGTCTTTGGCAAATTCAAGAAACAGCAGAATAACCACTATGGACAGAACAGAGTGAGAGAGGCAGAGGGCAAGGTGAAAGATCATACAGGACAGACTCTGATGCTCTGCTATGTCAGAGAAATGAGAGATACTATTGGGGTGGCCTTGGATGATAGTGGGGGGCATCAGCCTCGACATGGCTTCTTATGAGTCAGGAGCAGGTGTGGGAATCCACAAATGGGAAGAGCATGGGGCAGGAAGAATCATT
Source organism: Leptonychotes weddellii (assembly GCF_054177405.1). Taxonomy (NCBI): domain Eukaryota; kingdom Metazoa; phylum Chordata; class Mammalia; order Carnivora; family Phocidae; genus Leptonychotes; species Leptonychotes weddellii. Next base: position 51,282,804 of record NC_138374.1, on the reverse strand, counting down.
TCATGCTCATGGTGAATAATTCCTGTGGGCCATAGAGATAAGATGGAAACATCCTCCAGGTTTCACTGCGGTCAGTGTAGCCTGACTTGGATTCATCTTCAGAGGCTCCTTGAGCTTAAGTATCATACGAAGCCTTTACCAGATACCAAGAAAAGCAGGCTGGCCTCAGATAGGCTCCAAGTGCCCGTCCAGCATTGGGATGCTGTGCTGGGTGACCCACGCTCCTCTGGCTCGGGAGCCCCAAGGGAGAAGGCTCTGAGTCTGCTCTGTGTTGGCAGCTCCTCTCCCTCTCAGTGCCTCCACATGAGCCCCTGCTCTGTGCATGCTGGTGGAATGCAGCTCCCACTTTCTCCACCACAGAGAAAGGGAAGTTCCTTGCTCTGGATCTGGGGGGGACCAACTTTCGAGTCCTCCTGGTAAAGATCAGAAGTGGACGGAGGTCGGTGCGAATGTACAACAAGATCTTTGCCATCCCCTTGGAGATCATGCAGGGCACCGGCGAGGAGGTACAGGAGGGGCGGGGGAGTTCTGTGCCCGAGGTGCCGCCTGCCCCCCGTATCGCTGCGGGCCTGGGATGACTGCTGCTCTCTCTCTGCAGTTGTTCGACCACATTGTGCAGTGCATTGCTGACTTCCTGGACTACATGGGCCTCAAGGGAGCCCAGCTGCCTTTGGGCTTCACGTTCTCATTTCCCTGCAGGCAGACAAGCATCGACAAGGTAAGACAGCCCAACAGCCTTCCAGACAGCCCAGTGCGCTGTCCACCAGAGGAACCTTGCAGTACCTCTGGGTCACTGTTTGTTGCCTAATTTAAGGGTCTCAGGTTCAGGGCAGCTGGGGAAACATAACTAAGCATTTGAACCATTTAATATTTTCTATTTCTTATGTTCCATTTTCATTGTTATGAAATAGCTCATTGTATGTATACACACTATCTTTAATTGCCACGTTGTAGTTAAGAAAAACAGAGGCATGGAGAGGTTGAGTCAGTTGTCCAAGTTGCCACATCTATAAACAGTGGTGGAAGGTTCCAACCCAGGACACCGACCTGAGAGCCCAGGCTCTTGCACTTTACCCTTGGGGAAACCAGGACCCAGAACCAATGTCCTGGAACCATCTTGGCTATAATACACAGTACACCTACATATATATATAATTAAAACCCCAAGATCAAGAAATAATATTCTTATTGTATGCGTTACACTCTATTTTTTATCCCATTTCATTTTGCATATGAGAAACTCAAGCCACGCAGGTCTCATCTGATGGGTCGGTACAAAATCAGAACTGGAACAGATCTCTTCAGGGCTTTGAGAACACCATGGAAACACACATGCAAGCAGTTCCTTCCCACCCTATTATTCAGAGAATGGGGAGAGAGGGGTTCAAAGGGCTGAACTATCTGGTCATACGGCTGGCTCTCTTAAAATTAAAAATGCCAGAATGCTAAGAGCCAGAAGATCCAGTTCTTAGGATTCCATTTCTCAAACATGCGCCGAGAAGGAGTGATCAAGGATGTTCACTATAGCACCCCCTTTTTAATAAGGAAACATGAGAAATCGCTCACATGGCAGTGGAGGATGGCTAAAGAAACTCTGGCAGAGCAATCATAAGGAATTACTTACCTGATCTGCATTTACCAGGCACATGCATAGTGCATGCTCCGTGCCGGACACTGTTCTAAGTGCCTCACGGACACCGCCCACCTGACTGGAGGCAGCAGAGTGAACGCGGTGGTTAAGAGCCTGGGTCTGGAAGGTCATGGAATCTTGGCTTCTCCACTTACTGACTGTGTGACCGGAGGCAAATTATTTAACCCCTCTGGACCTTCGTTTCCTCATTTGAAAAACGGGGATAAAATAGTACTTATTTCATAGGTATTTTTTATTTCTATGCAGTTATATTTGAGGAATATTCCACTCAGTGAAGGGAGGGGGCAGATCCATATTAACTGACCCGGAAAGGTCTAGAAGATGCATTATTAAGTGGGAAAACCAAATTACAGTAGTCCACACACAGTGTGAATTTATTTTAAAATACATGTAAATGGAGAGAGAAGGGTCTGGAGGGAGTCCTATCAGCCTGATAGTAGAGGTTACCTCTCAGACTGGGGGGATGGTAAGTTAAAGGGGACTTTGTCCTTATCAGTAACACTTTAATTTTTTACAAGGGCAACATATCACTGTATGACTGCTGCCATTAAAAATTAATACACCATTCAGACAGCCGTGTGCCGCTGTCCACAGTCCTGAATGATCAGTGCATGCCCAGGCACAGCCGCTCCTCCTGACCAGGACACCGGGTTTCTAGGCCTCTCCCAGGGGTTCTGACAGATTCATGGATACACAGTTAAGAGGGAGGGGGAGACAAACGGACAGCTGGGAGCAAAGCCACAATGGCTAGGGAGCAAAAAGAAAGACTTTCAAAAAATATTATTTTTGTGTAATTGCAACTAAGACGAAAGATTTTCAACTGGGGGTGAATCTCTGATGTTCTACATACATCCACCAGGGAAGGAACGAGGGAGCCGAACCTCCCAAGGACTGTGGAGAGAAGGAGGGAGACCAAGGCCGAGGGCCCCAGGGTGAGATGGCCATCTAGCCCATGGGGATGGGGGCACTGCCATCAGAGCTGCTAGCCCCCTCCCCTATCCCAGGAGCTCCGAGCCTAGACGCCCCAGCGTGACCAGCCCTCACCCCACTCCCAGCCCTAGGCTGTGGATTCTGAGGCTAGACTAACTCCTGCCTCCGGCTAAGAATGTAATCTTGGGCTTTCTTTTAAAAAAATGAAAAATACTTTTTCTCAGTATTATAAAAATTATACATGTGAACTTTGGGAAAACTAGAAAATATGGACACACAAAAGAGAAAGACTAAAAGGCACCCATAATCTTGCACCCAGAAAGAACCCTGTCAACTTCCTGGTGTGGGCATTGTTGCACACCTTTTTCTACATATGAGTGTGTGTGTGTGTGTGTGTGTGCACGTGTGCGTGTGTCTGTGTGGTTTTTAAAAGAATAATGTATTTGTTTAATTTGTGTTCACTTTACAGTGTATGATGAACATCTTTCTCTAAGAGTCAATGTTCTCTGACAGCCTGATTTTTTATAACTGTTTAAACATTTCCTATATCGAGGCACAAGATAATAGATCTATATCATTGGAACGATAGGCTGCCTCTAGTTTTTCATTGTGGAACCGTGCTTTGATGGACGTGTTGTAGCTTTTATCTTTCATCACATCTTAATCTGTCCTTGCTGAATTAGACATAGAATCACTATGATCCAGGCCCAGTGACTAGCAGCCGACCATAGCACTTTGCATCTCTTTGATGTTGAGGTAGGGTAGTGGTCCCAGCAAACTATTGCTCAAATAAATTTCTCCTTTCTTTCAGGGAACACTCATTGAGTGGACCAAAGGCTTCAAGGCCACTGATTGTGAAGGGGAAGACATGGTGGACATGCTCAGGGAAGCCATCAAGAGGAGAAATGTATGTTATGGTGTTGAGGCTCATGCCCAACCTTGTACCTTCTCCCAGGCCCCTTTGCTCTGCCATCCTGTGCCCATTCCTATGGCTCTGGTCTCTGCCCCCCTTGTGCTGATATGCCCCTCCTGAGCCTGTTTGGTGTGCACATCCTACTTATAGTATGGCTACTCCCTTTGCAGGAGTTTGACCTGGACATAGTTGCAGTTGTAAATGACACAGTGGGGACAATGATGACCTGTGGCTATGAAGATCCTAATTGTGAGATTGGCCTGATTGCAGGTAAGTGGTCAGGCATGTCCCATTAGCCTACTCCTGTCTGATCTTTTGGTGGTTTCCTTTTCACATAGTGTGGGGCTGGGGGTGGGGGTGGGGTTGGGTGGAGCATTGTTCCATTACACAGAGCTTCTAAAGCCAGCTTTGTCCAAGGCAGAGATTAAGTTAAGATTAGGATTCCAGGTCTCCTAATTTCTAAATTTTTACTTCATATCTTTCTCCTTAAGGGTCCTAAGCCAACGTCCTTTTGTTGAGGAAGGAGAATAGCGTAGAAAGAGGGGTTTTCAAATTAGGGCCTTGGGGTAGATTATCCAGACCGGAACGAGACCACTGTTGTTTTGGGGCTGATTTTCATCAGCTCCAATGTACACCTCCTCTGTTAACTGACCTCTTCTGGCTGTGGGTGTGCAGGATGGGGGAGAGTTGGAAAGAAACCTAGAAGGGAAGGGAGTGGCCTGGCACGTGCTATAGGCATTTAAGGGGCTTTGGGGAGAATTCTGGCAGTGATTAAGGGCAAGGGTGGATTTCAGGGGGCTGACTCTCTAATTGGTGAGGGGATGGGTAGGATTTGAACAGGTGAAGATGGAGATGAGCATTCCAAGGGACAGGCACAGGTTAGTAATGACGGAATCTGGGAAAGTTGTTCCAGTTGGCTGTCTGGGCTTCCCGATGGTGAGCAGGGGATAGAACAAGGAGATGGGGATATAGTGAGACACCTCCAATGCCAACTAAGAGGTTTCATCTCACTGTAGCTCTTACCTGCTTTGTGACAATGGACAGGTTACTTACTCTGCCTGGGCTTGAGTTTCCTTATCTGTTGGGGCGGGGGCTAGGATTAGGAGGGCAAAGGGGTGAGATTTATTTGATTGCATATAATAGTTGCCTGGACTGTTGCACTGAGAATAGTTCTGAGACCAGGTCAGGGGCAAAGGAGAAAGAAAGTGGCCTGCCTACAGATACCAATGTTTACCTCTCCAAGACTAGATAATTCCTCATGGTCCCTTCTAGCTCTGGTTGCTAACTGTGACTACTTGGGAGCCCATCTTGTGTACCTATAGCTTAACAGTAATGGTGAGGATGAGGATGTAATGTGATGGTGATGTAATGTGATGGTGATGTAATGTGATGGTGGTGACGAGGAGGGGGAGGATGGTGTTCTCTCAGGCACCACTTACTATGTGGAGGAAGCATCTCACTGTTTTCTTTAGAACAAGCCTATAAGGCAGGTATTATTTCCTTTTTACAGATGAAGAAATTGGACCTCTAAAAGATGAGATACTTGTCTATGGTCCCCTAGTTACGAGTGTAAAGCTGGAATTCACACCCAGTCATACCTGACTTCAAGCCTAAATTTCTCTCCGCTGCCCCCCTCTGCCTCTTTAGGACCTGGTGATGTTTTTGAAGTCTAAAGTCCCTCCATGCTTCCTTTTAGGAACAGGCAGCAACATGTGCTACATGGAGGAGATGAGGAACATTGAACTGGTGGAAGGGGACGAAGGGAAGATGTGCATTAACACAGAGTGGGGAGCATTTGGAGATAACGGCTGCATAGACGACATCCGGACCCGATATGACAAGAAGGTGGATGAGGGGTCCTTGAACCCTGGCAAACAGAGGTGAGGAGGGTGGATGTGTATATTTATGTGGTTGTGCAGTGTATGACTTTATCAGATCGGGGGGGTACTATATTCATATCATAGCTGCTATAGCTTTGTATTTTTATTACTACTCCACATCAGAGGTCAGTGAAGTGTCTTATTGGAACAAAAGCAAAATACAGGACAAGTTTCCAAGAAGTAGAAAGAAGGGGTGGCTTTTTCTAATCACCATAAGGTACCATAAGGTCCAGTGGTGGCTTTGGAAGTGATTTAGACATGGTCACCAAGTTCATTCAGTGTGGGCCAAGTGTCACAGAGCAGGGGCATGCTGACTTAGTGGGCCCTTTCGGGATGGGCTTCTAGTAGATCCAGTTTAGAGGTCAACATCCTCAGCCTTTCAAGGTCTGGCTACCAGGTTGGTGACCTCTGCTGTTCTGGGGGTGGGGAAGTGCAAGCAGGTGGTGGATGGGAGTACTGGTTCTCAACCATGATGTCATGTCCCATCATGGGTCACAGTCACTGGGGAGGTAGATTCTAATTACCAACCATACTACTAAAAATACTGAAATCAATGAATGATTCTTAAAAAAAAAATCGAGTACATTTTCACTTGTGTTCTCATCTAGCTTCTTGAGTCAAGGAGAAAGGGGTAGGTAGAGATAGAGTTAGCATGCTAGGAATTGATAATTAACTCAGGCCCATCCATAACAGCAGGTGTTAGCAAACTTTTTCTTTAAAGGACCAGATTGTAAATGCTTTACTATCAGGCCATATGTTCTTTGTCACAATGAAACTCAGTGTCTTAGTATATAAAATAAGATGAAAATATAGATTTATCATGATGATGATATCCCAGTGGCGAAGTTGAACAGATAGGAAATGTAATGGGATATGTGGGCCACAGATGCCTTGGTAACTGTGGAACCAACAATCCTGTACAGGAAGATACCTGGGCAAGGCCAGGACCAGCCTTAATGGTCCTTGGTCTTCCTTCGGCACTAGCCTTCATAGCTGGAAGGAAGGTGAGTTGTGGGAAGCCCAGCTGAACCAGGGATTGCTCCAAAAAGAAGGGACCTTATCTCTGAATCCCAAGTTGGGGCATTCGAGCATCATGGCTCTTCTCAAGGGGTAAGTGCCTTCTGACTTAGTTTTGTGTCTGAATCCATTGGAGGCTCACATTTTTAGAGTGAGAGTTTAAGGGAGCAACACATTTGAGTTTGCTTCGCTGTCACTATTATTTGAGTATTGGTTCCTTAGACTGCTGAGGTCCTGAGCAGTAAAGTGAATACAGGTCCAGCACACAAGTCTCAGACACAGCTTCCCACTTGACCTGCAGGCCTTGGTGGTCCAGCTCCTCATCACTGTTAGTAACGCTGTCTCTCATGCCCGTGCACAGTGCCTGGTCAGTGCCTGCTGGTTACAAAGTCCCTTTTCCTCTTGCTCCTTCCCTCGTGGAGCTCACAGCCTGGTAGAAAGGGCTTGGCTCCCTTCCAACATGCTTAAAGAACCCCTGGTGTGTGTGGTTTAAGTAGAGTATTTCATGAAGCAGCATCTCTAATGGAACAGATTTCTTCAATTACAAAGCCAAGGGGAATCTAGTAAACCAGATTTATAATACAAAGCCAAGGAGAACTGGCTTTGGGACCTGGAAAGGGACTCGCTTTTGCTCAGTGCCCGCTGTGTACCAGATGCTGGCCTCCCGACACTCTTGTGAGATCAAGTTCTCTGTTTTATGAATGATGGCTCACTGTGCTCACTCATGTGTCCAGTACGGGGCATCGCTGGGACCTGGGTTCTTCCCGATCAACAGGGCTCCAAAGACTGGCTGTCCCATATTGTGCAGACTTCTGCATTGCATTTCTCTGGGCCTGCTACCCACTCTGAACTACTCCAAACCAGGCAGTTGTTGGATGCCAATGGTATACCATCCATACCCAGACTCAAGGTCCTTTTGTGAACCACTCACCAGTGCTGATTTTCCTGCTTGTATCAACCTTATCCCTATTCTCCAAACAGATATGAGAAAATGACCAGTGGGATGTACCTGGGGGAGATTGTGCGGCAGATCCTGATTGACCTGACCAAGCAGGGTCTCCTCTTCCGCGGGCAGATTTCAGAGCGTCTCCGGACCAGGGGCATCTTTGAAACCAAGTTCCTGTCCCAGATTGAAAGGTGATGTGGGATCACGTTCACCTGCTCAGTGTGAGAGGCCCTGACTGGGATGTGCTACTGTCAGGCTGGGGTCCAGCAGACTTGAGATTTAAAAATAAAAACAGTAAGAGCCTGGCTGGGCAAGGGGTTTCCTCCTAGAGCTGCTCTGTCTCTCTAGCTGCATCAGGGACCACAGCACACAGCGGAAGGGCCAGCCGCGTGCCTGAGCCCTGAGCTTCCTAAACTGTTACACGGGAGTGAGCTTCGGCTAAAAAATGATCCTCTTTTGTTTCTGAAAAGATGATGTGTCCATAATATGAAAGAAAACTCTTTTAAAAAATCACCCATATGGTCATGATTAAATATAACTGTTTTGATTTTTGCATATTACCTTTCAAGTTTTTAAATGTGTGTAAACATAATTGCAATCATACCACACATATCATTCTATATATTGTTTACTTAGTGTTTGTACATGACAATTTTCAGTTACAATTCTGAAATAATTACGAAAAATTTTAAAATATATAAGAGTAGAGGGAATGGTAAAATGAATCTAATATTTGCATCACCACCTTCAACAATGATCAACTCACAGCCAAACTCAGTCCGTTAATATACTCCTGCTTTTCCCACCCCCAAACTGGATTGATTTGAAACAAATCTCACATTTTGTGTCAGTTTATCTATAAATATTTTAAAATGTATTTCTAAAATATTAGTTCTTTGAAAAAACCATAACCTTCTACTCCTGAAACCAATATTACACTATATGTTAACTAACTAGAATTTAAATAAAAAATTGAAACAACACAAAACAAAAAATCCTTAAAAACAAGTAATAAAAAAACCCATAACCATATACTATCATCACATCTAAAACAGCTAATGATAAACCTTAATCTCAAAATATCCTGCCAGTGTTTCTATTTTCCAAATTGCCTACAAATAATGGTTTTTGTTTGCATCCATATCCAAACAAGGTCCATAAAGTGCAGTTGGTTGATATGTCTTTTAAAAATTTCTTTTAATGTATAGACTTCTCCTCTTGTTTCCCCTTGGAATATATTTGATGAAGAAACTGTCATTGTATCCTAGAAGTTTCCTGTGTTCTAGATTTTGCTGATTACAGCATTTAGCATTTTCCTCTCCCTTGTATTTCTTGCAAACTCACAGGAAGACCCAGATGCCTGGTTAGATTCACTACTGAAGTTTGGACAAGAATATTTCATAGGTGGCATTGAATTGTCTCTCTCTCTGTCTTTTATGATCTTAGCAGTCATTGATGCTCATTGCTTAGATCTGTGATTCTAAAATGATGACAAGTTAATACTAACACTCCTACATTTCTAGCTGGAATACTTCTAGAAAGAGAAACTTCCCCATCTCAACTCTTTGGTGTAATTATCATTTTAAATGGCTGCGTAATGTTACATTATATTGCTATACTGTAATTTACTAAACTTTCCCTTTATTTATTTATTTATTTTAAAGATTTTATTTATTTATTTGACATAGAGAGACACAGCGAGAGAGGGAACATAAGCAGTGGGGAGTGGGAGAGGGAGAAGCAGGCTCCCTGCTGAGCAGGGAGCCTGATATGGGGCTTGATCCCAGGACCCTGAGATCATGACCTGAGCCAAAGGCAGATGCTTAACGACTGAGCCACCCAGGCGCCCCTAAACTTTCCCTTTAGTATAAGATATCTAGCTTGTAATTTATGGATTTCCGCAATTCTGTGTAACACCATTATATTTCTTTTTTTGTGTTATCATTTGCATCTCACAGATTATTTCCTTAGAAGTAGAAGCGTTTGGTTAAAAGAAGTATTTCCCTAAGGACACACTTTTAAAAATATAGTTCCAGTTTCCACCACTAGTTATGTACAAACATGTCAGTTTCACTGCTTTTCCTACCAGCACTGGTTCTATCAGAAGTTTGGTGTTTGGAATTTCTGTCAATTTGCATTCATTCAGTTAATTTTACTGGTCTTTATGGCCAGATGCCAGCAAGCCAAAAATCACTTTGGGAGAAAAGGAAAACTCTTTAGAAGTGAAAGCAGTGTACTTAATGAGAGAGATCAGATGGACTGTTGCAGAACAGATCTTGCCGTCTAAGGAGATGGTGGTAGAATCAGTAGCAGCAGCAGTAATTTTGTGTTTTTGAAATGTTGATCAGCAGATATCCCGCATCCTTTTTGTCTGGCTTCAACCCATTAGATTCAAAAGTGTAAGTTAAAAGTCATCACCTTTGATGACCAGAGGGATCCTCTTTTGCTGTGGGAGCAAAAGGTTTCTTCCTCAAATGGACTATCTTTGCCTTGCCTTTTTTTTTTTTTTTTTTTTTGCCTGAATAAAAAGGAAGATGTTCTTGGACAAAAGTAAATTAGCAGGACCTATATGCCTCCAGAAATATTTGCTTCTGCCGCACAAAAGGTGTCTGTTTTGGATGTTTTGATTTCCTGTTTCGAGGTATTTTATTTTTAAACTTCATGGAATAAAAAGAAAATCATATCCAATGTCCTGCCAGTTGGGAATGGGAGGTGCTATGCTGACTGTGGCCCATTTCAAAGCACATTGTCCAATGGATGCAACAGGGATTCTTGGGGGGAATCCTGGGCTTCTACAGTCTCCAAGCCTGAGTTTAAGATTGCTTGTGCTGTGTGACCTGAGGCAAGTCGCATTACCTCTCTGGATGACAATTTCTTTTTTTTTTTAAGATTTTATTTATTTATTTGACAGGGAGAGACACAGTGAGAGAGTGAGAAGGGAACATAAGCAGGGGCAGAGGGAGAGGGAGAAGCAGGCTTCCTGTGGAGCAGGGAGCCCGATGTGGGGCTCGACCCCAGGACCCTGGGATCATGACCTGATCCGAAGGCAGACGCTTAATGACTGAGCCACCCAGGCACCCCTGGATGACAATTTCTTTCCTTATAGAAGATAAATGCTCTACTGTTTAACCCCAGTGATTGACCCAAGGGTTGAGCAGGGGAATGTACGTCAAAGAACTAGGTAAACTGTGATGGGCTAGACTGTGGAAGGAATTTCAGGTTTTATTATTTTACATACTGAAAAAAAAATCCACTTTTTTTATCCTATACAAATATTACTCATTCATAAGCAAAAGGAAGGGGCACCTGGCTGGCTCAGTTGGAAGAGAATATGACTCTTGATCTCGGAGTTGTGAGTTCAAGCCCCAAGTTGGGTATAGAGATTACTTTTTTTTTAAGATTTTATTTATTTATTTGAGAGAGACAGAGAGAGAGAACATGAACAGAGAGAGGGAGAAGAAGATTCCCCACTGAGCAAGGAGCCCGATGCGGCGCTCGGTCTCAGAACCCTGAGATCATGACCTGAGCTGAAGGCAGATGCTTAATCTACTGAGCCACCCAGGTGTCCTGGGTGTAGAGATTACTTAAATTAAAAAAAAAAAAGGCAAAAGGAAGAAAATAAGAACTACCAGTAATCCTACCAGCATCTGAACAGATTTCCTTCTGCTCTGATTTTTTTTTTTTCTGCACAAAGACAAACATTCAAAAACAAAAACAAACCAAGATCATATGGCACATAGTATTTTATCATCTATTTTTTTAACTTATATGTCATGAACATTTGCCATAGCATTAAACATTGTCACTCAAGCTCATTGTTAGGGTCTACAAAGGATTATATTCTCTGACTACACCACCATTTACCTGCTGAATCCACTGTATAGCCAGACAGGTTATTTCTCAGTTTTTCTCCCTTAATAACATTCTTCTTCCCTTTGTATTCCTTGAGACAGTCAAGGATATAATTTTACCTTGTTTAGCTTGGAAGCCAGAGCTCTAGGAGTTCACTGGGAGATAATCAGGGTCTAGACTCGAGGCCAGCCTGTCCCCATGGCAGGTGCTTCTCTGTTTTGTGCTTATGTGCTTATGGTCCTGTGTGTGGGTTCCTGTTCACTGAAGTGCTGATTGTATTTTGTTTACTAATTTATTCACTTCGCCATTGAATGTACACAGCCCTATGCAGGTTACTATTGAGAATACAGTCTTACCCTCAAAGAGCATGTAGTCTAGTTGGGAAGAGAAAGCAGAAAATCAGAAAAATTAAGTAGAAGGAAAGTTGGCCTCCAGGTGAACAGGGCCAGAGTAATGGGAGCTGGCATGCACAGGGGAGAGGATAGACTGGGTGTGAGAAGGCATGTGCTTGAATCCCTGCTCTCTGCTGTCTGTGGGTAAGTCTCTAGCAACTCTGAACCTCAGATTCATCTTCTGAAAATGTACACCCGATGTGTTGGTTGCTGAATCTAAGAATAGCTTCTAGTGAGATAATAGGTTTGAACATGCCTAACACCAGAGGGGCCACACTTTATTTTTTAAAGATGGTGGGACTTCTGGTGGTGGGGGGGAGTCGCAGGCTTCCTTGAGTCCCAGATGCTCTGGCATTCTGCTCTAACGCAGCCATTGCCTGGATCATTTTTTTCCTCCTTCCGCCTAAGGCATCTAGGGATGTGAGGGCTGTGAGCCACGCGGAGCAGGGTCCAGGGCCCCAGGAAGCAGGTCCTGACGTCCTGCTCTGCTTGCCCGCAGCGATCGGCTGGCCCTCCTCCAGGTCAGGAGGATCCTGCAGCAGCTCGGCCTGGACAGCACGTGTGAGGACAGCATTGTGGTGAAAGAGGTGTGCGGAGCCGTGTCCCGGCGGGCAGCCCAGCTCTATGGCGCCGGCCTGGCTGCTGTCGTGGAGAAGAGGAGGCAAGACCAGGGCCTGGAGTACCTGAAGATCACCGTGGGAGTGGACGGCACCCTGTACAAGCTGCACCCGCAGTGAGTGCCCCAGAGAGGCCCCCACTGCATCTAAAGGGAGCCCGCGTGGCTCTCTTTCCTAGTGGTTAGGATGTGGGAGTGCTCGCCATCCTCTCTGAACCCCATGCTCCTCAAGGCAGTAGTCATCTCTACCTCGTAGGGCTGAGTAAGTGCTCAACAAATACAAGTGATTAGTACTAAGTACTCCCATCTGACCTCACAGGGAGGTAATGAGAACTGAACATTTTGCACAGCACAGAGCATTTGTCAAGTGTGAACTGGTTATAACTTTCTTAGCTCAGAGTCAGTGGACAGAAGGATTAATGTGAGTTTGAATCCTGGCTCCATCACTTAGAGCCTGGGTGGTTCAGTCGTTAAGCATCTGCCTTCGGCTCAGGTCATGATCCCAGGGTCCTGGGATCGAGCCCCGCATCAGGCTCCCTGCTCAGCGGGAAGCCTGCTTCTCCCTCTCCCACTCCCCCTCCTTGTGTTCCCTCTCTCGCTGTCTCTCTCTCTCTCTGTCAAATAAATAAATAAAAAATCTTAAAAAAAAAAAAATAGGGCGCCTGGGTGGCTCAGTTGGTTAAGCGACTGCCTTCAGCTCAGGTCATGATCCCAGGGTCCTGGGATCGAGCCCCGCGTCGGGCTCCCTGCTCCGCGGGAAGCCTGCTTCTCCCTCTCCTACTCCCCCTGCTTGTGTTCCCTCTCTCGCTGTCTCTCTCTCTGTCAAATAAATAAAATCTTAAAAAAAAAAAAGAAGAAGCTGGAAGGCCTAGGGCCAGTTTCTTGCCCTCTCTGAGCCTCAGTTCTTAATCTGTAAAATGATGACAAAAATCTTACCTACCTCATAGGTTGTTGTGAGGACGAAGTTAAACATATCTGTAGAGTGCGCGGCATGTCACAAAAAAGTCAACATTAAAGCTGTTATTATTTTTTTGAAAGCTATTATTTTTATTTAATGTTTAACATTTTGTTTTGGTGAAGAGGAAAAGTATTAACAAGTTCATAAAAATTTCCAATCACACTGAAACATATACACGAATATACTGTTACTGTAATCCTGGATCGTTAGCTCTTCCTGTGGTGATGACTAATTTATCCAAAATAAGGGACTGGTATCTTTTCTTGTTTTTCCCCTTAGAATCACTTATTTATTTATTTATTTTTACATTTGTCTCATTTGTTTTATTAATGGAAAAATGACAAAGGAAATTAAATTTTTTATTTTATTATGTTACGTTAATCACCATACATTACATCATTAGTTTTCTTTTTTTTTTT
>NC_138374.1:51220861-51268730 GCF_054177405.1 Leptonychotes weddellii | reverse complement strand
GTGATGGGTATTTGTATGGGAGGGCACATACTTCATGGAGCACTGGGTGTTATACGAAAACAATGAATCATGGATCATTACATCAAAAACTAATGAGGTATTGTATAGTGACTAACATAACATAATAAAATTTTTAAAAAAAGGAAAAAAAGAAAAATAAAAAAAACCCAGCTTTTAGTTTCATTGATCTTTTCTATTGTCTTTTAAAGTCTTTATTTCATTTATCTCCACTCTGATCTTTGTTATTTCCTTCTTTCTATTAACTTTGGGCTCTTTTTCTACTTCCTTTAGGTGTAAAGTTAGGTTGTTTATGTGAGATCTTTCTTGTTTCTTAATGTAGGTGTTTATCACTATAAACTTTCCTCTTAGAACTGCTTTTGCTGCATCCCATTAGTTTTGATATATTGTATTTCCATTTTATTTTGTCTCAAGATATTTTTTTGACTTCTCTTTTGGTTTCTTCTTTGACATATCATTCAGTAGCATGTTGTTTATTCTCCATGTATTTGTGAATTTTCTAGTTTTCTTCTTGTAATTGATTTCTAGTTTTATACTATTGTGGTCAGAAAAGATGCTTGATATGATTTCGGGTCTTCTATATTTATTAAGACTTGTTTTGTGGCCTAACATATGATCTATCCTGGAAGATGTTCCATGTGCACTAGAAAAGAATATGTATTCTGTTGCTTTTGGATGGAGTGTTCTCTATATGACTGTTAAGTCATTCTTTTTCATTCTTTTTTCTTTTTCTTTTTTGCTCCTCTGATTGGATGCATTCCACTGCCCTGTCTTTCAGTTTGCTGATCCTTTCTTCTCTTTCATCTAGTCTGATGACTAGATGTTGAGCCCTTTTATTGAATTTTTCAGTTTAGTTGTATTCTTCAGCTGTATGATTTCTGTTTGGTATTTTCTTATATTTTAAATCTCCTAGTTGAAATTCTCATTTTGTTTCTGCATTGTTCTCCTGACCTTGGTGAGCATCTTTTTGACCATTATTTTGAACTCTTTATCCGGTAAATCCCTTATCTCTGTTTCATTAAGGTCTTTTTCTGGGGTTTTATCTTGTTATTTCATTTGGAATATATTCTTCTGTTTCTTCATTTTTCTTGACTCTCTAAGTTGGTTTCTATGCATTAGATAATACAGCCACCTCTCCCAGTCTTGAAAGAGTGGCCTCATGTAGGAGATGAAATTTATCATTCAATCCTACCCTAGCTTTTGGTTTTGTTGTCTCTCAAGTCTTTGTAATTGTTCAAGCAGGCTTCTTTGTTCTTAGTGGCTCCCAGTAGTTGAGGGTGTGCTAAGGTGTGTCAGTGTCCCAGGAGAAAGAATCTCATTCAGCACCTAGATGTAGGCTGATTGGAAGCTCTAGTCTCAGGCAGCAGCTTTTAAGGTTTGCAACTACACCTCGTTCAGGGGAATTCTGGGAGATGGGCATTTCTTTTTGTTTCCTCTGCACTGATCCTTGGGAAGATAGCCAGTTCTTAACTAGACTTGCTAGCGTCCTTTTGAGCCCATGAACACAAGCCATACTGGCCACCAGAGCCAGGCTATCAAGAGTTGTATCTTCTGGGCCACAGCTACAAAAGCCAGGGTGCCAGACTTACTCACAAGCTCCTTTTATGGAGACACAAGAAACCTGGGGCAGGGTAAAGGGAGAGTGTTAATATGGCACCTGCCAGCCTCTCTTTCTCTGAAGGGGATTGCAGTTGGTCCCTAGATATGTGTTAAATTAGTGACCCTCAGGCTGCAGTTTTAAGATCTTTAAATAGGCCTTATGTGGAAAAACTGGATATTTCAGTCTACTGCCTCTGTGCTGTGCCCTGAGGGGATAGGCAGTTAAAAACTGTTGTTGTTGTTGTTCGTTTGTTTGTTACAGTTCTGTGAGACTCTGGAATGTAAGGCCCACTGACCACCAGAGCCACATAATCAAGGGGTATCCTCTGGGTGGCAGTTGCAAAACCTGGGGCACAAGATATGTGCACAAGCTTCTTTCTGGGAGACACTGGCAAGCTGGAGTGAGGCATAGGGAAAGTGTAAAGATGGATTAATTAATTCTTAATTTAAAATATTGTGTTTTATAAATTATAGAATATCCATGAGTTTTTTTTTAAGCAATTCAATTCCTTTGTTGGCATTCTTTATCTTTTCATCCATTTTGCCCATCTTCTCTTTTATTTTCTTTAACATATTTATAATAGTTATTTTAAAGTCCTTGTTTGCTAATTCTCACTCTAATTCCAATTCTGGGTGACCTGTAAGACCGTTTTTATTGTCTATTTTTTCTCTTGCTTATAGGTCACATTTTCCTACTTTGCATTATTTCTCTCTCAATCTCTGTCTTGTATAATAATAGCCATAGAATCTGAAGTAGATGTTACTTTTTTCCCAGAGAGAGAACAACCCTTTCTTCTCTGAGACAGCTGAAATGATGGACTCATTACTTCAATCCAGTTTGATATCCAGTTGGATCAGTCTACTTTATCTTCTAATATCTTAAGATTGTTGCTTAACTTGTGTTTATTGCAGGCCTGCTTTTCAAGCAGACTTCTCTTTCTCAAACATAATATTTCAGGAAATCTTTCCCTGAATTTCCATTCTAACCCCTAGACTCCTCTATTGCCCTGAACATGTAAAAATCCTGTGGGGGAGCACTGGTAGGTGGGGAAACCATCTGTGCACTTGAGGCTTCTTGAGATTCTACTTTGTCAAGCCAACCTACATGGCCGTTAAAAGCTGGCTTTTTCTCTCATTCTCTCTCAGCAGGTTTGCCTTTGCTCTGACAAGTCCAGTTTCTGTCAGTTCATGTCCAGACTCAGCAAATGCCCTCAGAGAGGAAAGCAGTAGCTAATCTCCATTCACCTTAGAAGAGTTCTTTCTGCCTTGGAATTTAGTTCCATTAGACTTCTTTGTATCTATAGCTTTCCAGTGTCTCTAAAAATAAATATGATTTTTTTCAGCTGCCCATTTTTTCCCAGTTGTTAAGTGAATACAGTGATCTGCTGCTACCTTCTCTGTCCTAACCACCGGTTTCAAATATTTTGAATTCTCATTATGATTTCTTATTTTACTCATTATTTAAAAGAGCTTCTAAGTTTTTACTTTCATAATTTCCAAAAAAATGAAGTTTTAAAATTTATCATTTTGTTGTTAACTTTGACTTAATTGTGTGTTGATCATAGAATATGGGGTTGGCAAACTTATTCTGTAAAAGGCCAGATAATAAATATTTTAGGATTTGTGAACCATATGGTCTGTACCATTTTGGCACAAAAGTCACTATAGACACTATATAAATGAATGGGTATGGCTGTGTTCAAATAAAACTTTACTTATAAAACCAGGTGGCAGACTGGATTTGGCCTGCAGGCCATAGTTTGCTAACCCCTGCTCTATATTATATTTATTATTTAGAAATCTATTGAGGCTTGCTTTGCAAATATTTTATGTGTGCTTGAAAACAATATATATTCTCTGTTAAATAAAGAATTCTATATATGTCTATTAGGTTAAACTTGTAATTTTGTTGTTCAGCTCTTCTATGTCTTTGTTGACTTGGCTTGTTTGCTTGACCTAACAACAGAGAGAAATATATTTAAGTCTCTCTCTTTTTTTTTTAAGATTTTATTTATTTATTTGTCAGAGAGAGAGAATGCACAAGCAGGGGAAGTGGCAGGCAGAGGGAGAAGCAGGCTCCCCACTGACCTGGGAGCCCGGCAACGTGGGGTTCCATCCCAGGACCCTGGGATCATGAACTGCACCGAAGGCAGACGCTTAACCCACTGAGCCACCCAGATGCCCCTAGAGGCCAATTTATTAAAATTTTAGTATCTTCTTCATAAGTTAAAAATTTAACATTCTTGTAGTGACCTTCTTTGTCTAATGATGCCTTTCATTTTATAGTCTATATTGTCTGATATTAACTTACCAGCTTTCTTTTGGTAAGTAAGTCACCTCATATATCTTTTTTCATTCTTTTGCCATCAATTCTTCTCTCACACTTCAGACATACTTCTTCAAAATAGCATTTGGCAGTATTTTTGTTGTTTAGTACATTAACATTTCTATAATTATTAATATATTTGAATTTTTTTCTACTATCTTTGTTTTTATGTCGATTTTAATCTATTTTTATCTATGTTTCCTTTTACATATATTTCATTTTTCTCTTTTTGTCTCTTTTTTGGGGATGTAGAATTGAGAGATTGATAGATAAATCTTTTTCCAAAGAAGACAGGTATTTTAGCATGCTTTCATGTGCTTTGGTCTCCCCTACTCCTGTAGAAAAGAGTCTAGAATCTTAGTTCTGTGTTGTTATTGATAAACTTCCACTTATTTGACTACTTTCTTCAAAAGTATTTTCAAGGAGAGACTTTATGTGGCAAGTAGAAGATTTATATACCTAAAAATATTTTTATATTTTTATTATGCCCTCATTTAAGTGATTATTTGGATGTAAAATTCTAGATTCAAGAATCCTTTCCTTAAATTCATGAAATTCGTTGTTTTCTTATTTCATTGTTGCTGTTGAGAAGCCTAATGTCAATCTAGTTTTTGTTCCCTTTTGGGTGTTTTGGTGTCTCTCTAGAAGCTTTTAGAATTTGCTCTTTGGTTTGTCTATGATATTCTGCAATATGGGGTGGATTTTCCCTTCTATCTTTTGTTTAGCACTCTATGGCCTTTTCTTTTTTCTTTTTTCTTTTTTTTTAAGATTTATTTATTATTTATTTGAGAGAGAGAGAGAGAACAAGCGAGAGGGGCAGAGGGAGAGGAAAAGAGAATCTCAAGCAGACTCGAGTTGAGCATGGAGCCTGAGGCAGGGCTTGATCTCACGTCCCTGAGATCATGACCTGAGCTGAAACCAAGAGTCAGATGCTTAACCGACCACACCGCCCAGGCACCACTTTATGGCCTTTTCATTCTGAGGTCCTTCATTTTTTTTCCTTAATTGTAGGAAATGTATCTGTTTTTTCTTCAAATATTTCTATTTTTATTTTTCTCTTTTTCTGGAACTCTTATTATCCAAATGTTGACATTTCTACTTCTATCCTTCATATTGTTTAACTTTTCTATTTCTTTTTCTTTCCCTATTACTTACTAGGAGAGTTCCTCAATCTAATCTTCCAACTCAGCAATTCATTCTTCATCTGTATCCATTCTAATAGATGTATCCATTTATTATGTTTTGCCTTTTATTTTCTTTTTTTTTTGCATTTTTTATTTTATTATGTTATGTTAATCACCATACATTACATCATTAGTTTTTGATGTAGTGTTCCATGATTCATTGTTTGTGTATAATACCCAGTGCTCCATTCAATACATGCCCTCTTTAATACCCATCACCAGGCTAACCCATCCCCCACCCTCCTCCCCTCTAGAACCCTTAGT
This sequence comes from Leptonychotes weddellii, assembly GCF_054177405.1. Lineage (NCBI taxonomy): Eukaryota > Metazoa > Chordata > Mammalia > Carnivora > Phocidae > Leptonychotes > Leptonychotes weddellii. Next base: position 51,263,339 of record NC_138374.1, on the reverse strand, counting down.
TTGTTTCTCAGAGTCCATAGTCTCTCATGGTTCGAGCCAAGATGTCCATTGACAGATGAATGGATAAAGAAGATGTGGTATATATATACAATGGAATATTATGTAGCCATCAAAAGGAATGAAATCTTGCCATTGCCTTTTATTTTCTTAACAGGGTCTCCCAAAGAGCAAAAGTTTCTAATTTTAATGAAGTTTAGTTAATTCATGGCTTATGCTTTTGGTGCCACACACACACACACACACAGACACACATGCACACGTATGTATGTATATATGCCTAATTTTCTATTATGTTGTTTTTCAACTCTGTGTTTTTCATGTCTTATTTCATGCTCTTCTTCTTTATCTCATTAAGTATATCTATTCTTTAAAAGATTTTTTATTTAAATAATTCAGTATATCTATCATCTTTATTTTACATTCTTGGTCTGCCTATTCTAATATTCTGCTTCAAATGGTTTATATTGCCTGGTTTGTTGATGCTCTTTTCAGGTAGTTTTGTTCCTCAGATATCTCATTAGTTGCCTGGTGAACTTCTTCACTAGGGGTTATCCACTATTCTGTCTTGGAATATGTACTGGGTTAGAGCCTAAGGCTAGAGCCTAGTCTGAGTCAGTCCCAGTGAATTCATGGAGATGGGAGAGGCAGAGCTCTAGGATGTAGATTCCTGGGCCCCCAAACCCCATTAAACATTCCTGTTAGCCCCAAGTATTTCCCTTGGTCAGGGCTTTAGGGATTGACCTTTATTTTCAAAAATTTTTTATAAAGATTTTATTTATTTTTTTGACACGGAGAGAGAGAGAGAGAGAGAGTGAGCACAAGCAGGAAGAATGGCAGGCAGAGGGTGAGGGAGAAGAAGGCTCCCTGCTGAGCAAGGAGCCCGATGCTGGGTTGGATCCCAAGACCCTGGGATCATGACCTGAGCCAAAGGCCGAGCTCAACTGACTGAGCCACCCACGTGCCCAGGGATTAACCTTTAGTCTCTTAGGGAGAAGCAGTACTGGGAGGGAGTATCTCACTGGATTATTATCTCCCAGCCCTTGGAGATAGGTGAGTAATACCTGAGGCTATTCAAGCCTCACATGCTTTTCTGGCTCTGCTCAAGCAAGCTTTCTGCCCTGATCTTACTCCATGGGCCCCTGTCCTGGGGTCTGAGATATTCCTGCCCCTCTTGAAGGAGCAGGAAGGGACTATCTCAGTTTATATGCAGGGAGAGGCAGGAGCAGATTTTACATCACTTTTCTCTAACCTTCACCATCTTTCATCTACACAATCAGACATTTCCTATGGCGCAGTTGATATACGTGGATATGATTGGTTTTGTTTGTGGCAGTGGTAATAAAAATGGGATTTTACTCTACACATTACTCTGTATCTAACTTTTTTGGCTTAACAATATATCATGGATCACCATTATGATTTATGTCATCTTTTTCCTTTTTTTTTTTTAAGATTTTATTTATTTATTAGAGAGAGAGACAGAGAGAGCACAAGCAGGGGAGAGGGAGAAGCAGACTCCCTGCCGAGCAGAGAGATTGATGTGGGACCCAGGGCAAAGGCAGATGCCCAACCGACTGAGCCACCCAGGTGTCCCATCTTTTTCCTTTTTTAATAACTTCTTATAGGCCTAAATGAAATACTATTTACCAGGCACCCTGGTGCTGATAAAAACACTGTATGTTTTGAGGCTCCTGGGTGGCTCAGTCAGTTGAGCATCAGCCTTCGGCTCAGGTCCTGATCCTGGGGTCCTGGAATCAAGCCCTGCACTGAGCTCCCTGCTCATCAGGGAGCCTGCTTCTCCCTCTGCCTGCCGCTCCCCCTGCTTGTGCTCTCTCTCTCTCTTGCTCTGTCAAATAAATAAAATCTTTAAACAAATGAACAAAAAACAGTATGTTTTGCAGTCAACTGTGGAGGGACAGGGGGAGGGCTGGGTGCAAAAGTAAATCTGATGGTGGGTCTAGGCCTGAGGGGCCAGAGGAAAGGAGACTGTCATTTCCTAGGGAAATGGACAGGTTAGCCAATGTCCCAGGTCAAATCCATCTTCTTGGAACCACCTGGCGTTTCCTCTGATAAGTAAAGCACTTACTATAAAGGACTTACTGCTGACATGACGGCTGCCTGGCTCATTTTTCTTGGGTGTATGTGGGCTGCATCTGTGTTTTGTCTATTAGCTATTTGAGGACTTCATAGTTCGATCCTGCTCCCAGGCCCCACCACTCACCGATATCCTTTTCCTCCTGTGCCTGGTACACAGAAGGCAGTACGTACTGGGTCAAACTGGGAATTCATCCCTCCCCTGTTAGAGCTGTGTATGTGGCCAGTTCCTGGGCCCCAGATCCTGGTCTGTCTAGATTTCTGAGTCTGCTTGTGAGGTCAAGAGATGCTTCTGGCAGGGAGGACAGGGTGGACTGTCCTGGGTTTGAAGCTTGGGATCTGCACTGTGGGACAGTGTCTGGAGTTTTATACAACAGAGAATTGAATTGTAGATCAGCTGGGAGGTTATTGTGATAGCCCCGGGGCCCTGTGCCTCCCGGGCTCTGGAACCCTGTGGGAGCACATAGCTGGCATTTTTTGCTCAAGATAGGAAGTCTTTGGCTTCCTCTGCGAAGAGGCTTGAATGCAAAGGACTGTTGTGGTAGGATGGAGTCGTTTTTGTGGTAAAAATGAAACAGAGATTTGGCTCCGGTTGTTACGAGGTGGTGGGCAAATGAGCTCTCCCTCCAGCATTTGGTGGAAAGCCAGTTTAAGAGCTTGTGGTCACATTGCTGTCCGACATCTAGACAGCATAGAGAAGCTGTGATTCCAGCCCCAGAGGAGTCAGCTTTTATCTCGAGGTGACTCTCCAAAGACCATCTTTATGCACAAGAAGTGTCAGAGACCCATTTCATAGTAAGTTTCTTTCAAGGTTTTGTTTTGGTGGATGGTAAGTTTCCTATCATCACTCAAGGGCTGATGTGATCTCCAGATAGTGGTGTCCCTGAGAGCCTTCCCAGGCCTGGGAGGTACTGACTGGTGGTGGGATGACCAGGCTGAGAGGCAGGGCCCTGTGATGTAGTTCTTCCTGGGCCTCAGTCTGGCTCTCTCTGAAATGTGCTAATCATATCCCTGCCCTCTTCCCAGGCTGTGGGGAGAGAAGTTTGAAAGAGAATTTAAGTTGCTTTTTTATACTCTGCCAAATTTTGTTTTCTTGAAGTTGAGTCTTTTGTTAGCATATTCTTTAGAGCAGAACTTGTCTAAGCTTGGGTTTCTCAATTTGGAGAAGAAATTGGGTAGTGCCCACCCCCAGGTGGACTGGGACTGGTTGTGCAGAATGGTTAAATGAATGTGTGAATGACCATGCAATTGGTTGGCTGAGATGAGGGACCTCAGAGTGACAGAAGAAACGCGTTCTGGGGACTGTTTACTCCAGAAACTATAAGTAGATCCTGGCTGTGAAGTAGTTAATACACATAAGCATTGGCGGTTTAAATATATAGTCCAAGTCATGAATGCAGGACTTAAAAGAAAGCAAATGGGAGGGGCTCAGTGAGTTGGGGAGCGTCCAAGGCTCAGGCCAGAGTTAGGAATCAGCTCCTTGTGACCTTTATTTAACATTCTTCAGAATGTGGGCCAGTTTGCACAGCCACCCTCGAGTCGGCCTGCCCAGCTGAAGGGCACGTGTACTTGAAGTTGCTATCATGTTCACTCTTGCTTTAATAAAAGCATTTATAAGTCCGGGGTCTTCGTTCATATTTGGTTGGTCAGTGATTGTGTCTTTGCTAAGAATCACAGATAAGCATGATTGTCATCCTTGGGAGGTTGTGGGGAAGGGGGAAAGGGTTTTCTGCAAGAGTCCAGAGAACTAAGGCCAATGGAAGGAAGTCAGAGGGAGGCATGTTTCATCTCAGACACAACTGGCCAACAGTAGAAAAAGCTGCTTTTAAGGGTGAGATACTGCCTACGGGGTCTTGTCTTGGATCGGGGTGGGAGTGGCACATGATGTGCTAGGTTCTTTCCAGCTCTCAAAGAATACGCTTTCACCTCCTGGAGTCTCATCTCCTGGGAAATTAACCTCTGAATTGCTAAAATCCTTGTATTTTATCCCCATGTCCAATCCCATCAAACAACTGGTCCCATTTCTCTCTATGGCTACGATTCCTTATTGGGTATTCTCTCAAAATATCATCTGGGAATTCATCTTTCATGTAGAGAACATGAGAGAGGGGGAGAGGACCAGATCTATTATACTTTTGATGAGTAATGCATTTGACTGTAGACATAGAGAACGTGGCTCTGAACTTGAGCCGGTGGCAGAATAGCCAAGAGGGCTTCTTAAACACAGATTGTTGGGGCGCCTGGGTGGCTCAGTTGGTTAAGCAACTGCCTTTGGCTCAGGTCATGATCCCGGAGTCCTGGGATCGAGTCCCACATCGGGCTCCCGGCTCAGCGGGGAGCCTGCTTCTCCCTCTGACCCTCTCTCCTCTCATGCTGTTTCTCTGTCTCTCTCTCTTTCTCTCAAATAAATAAATAAATAAAATCTTAAAAAAAAAAAAACCCACAGATCGTTGGCTTCTTCCCCAAAGTTTTCAATTGGATAGGTCTGTGGCAGGGCCTGAGAATGTGAATTTTTAACAAGTTCCCAGGTAATGTTGCTGCCCCTGGTCCAGGGACCACACTTTAAGAACCACTGCCCTAGAGGGCAGGGACCCAGGCCAGACTACTCTCAGCAAGCCCCAAACGTGCAGGGGGTGAATTAATAAATTTTAGGGCACATTCTCCTCCTCTACCACTTTCTCCTCCTCTTTTATTTTTTTTATTTTTTTAAAAGATTTTATTTATTTATTTGACAGAGAGAGGCACAGCGAGAGAGGGAACACAAGCAGGGGGAGTGAGAGAGGGAGAAGCAGGCTTTCCACCGAGCAGGGAGCCCGATGTGGGGCTCGATCCCAGGACCCTGGGATCATGACCTGAGCAGAAGGCAGACGCTTAACGACTGAGCCACCCAGGTGCCCCTCTCTCCTCCTCTTTTATTAAGGCTCACTTGTCCCTGCCTCAGGGGCTTCAAAGAAAACTCTGACCCAGACCAATGTGTCCCAGATCCAAAGTCACTTCCTCTGGGAAGCTTCCCATGAATCCCCAGGATTCGATGCTGTGGCTTCCTATACTTCCTCATGACAGTTACCAGACACAAGTCACAATTTGTAATGGTAATTCATGTGATTTCTTAATTAACATCTCTCTCCCCAAGACACTATGAGGAAAGCTCTCTGAAGGTAGGAAAACACAGTAGGAAAAAGGGAAGGTGGTGGGGTGGGGGAACAGTGGTGGGTCATGCCCAGGCTTATGGAAGAGAGTGGAAGAAGAGGGGCTTTTGTCCCCCAAAGAAGTGCCTCATGACGGGAAGAGGAAGGAAGGAGGTGGCATTCTCTAGGATTTTTGGCTGAGGTCCACCCCAGCTCTGGCTGGTACCAATCAGACATTTGTCTTCTCTACTTTTCCCATTAGCCAGAGTATTTCCTCTCTCTCCTGATTGTAAAACCTCAGTTGGTTTTGCTTGCTCTAAGCCTCAGCTACTGCATCTATAAAATAAAGAGTTAAGCCCCAGGGTGGGAGAGGTCTAAGTTCAAACCCTGGTCCGGCTACATTTCATGTACATTACTGCTGCATTTCCATGAGTACCTGACTTCCTTTCTGTAAGCTTCGGCTTCCCTGGGCACGAGGAAGTGGTTTCTGCTTCCTGGCATTTGGGGGGAGCTTCCAGAGTCAATGCACAGTGTCTGGTAACCATCACAAGGGCTCAGTGCACGTGGGCCACCGTTCATCATCGTCCCCACTGTCCTCTTCACCATCGCCATGATTCCTGCCCCTCACCCAAGGTTTTCATGAGGTTTCTATGAGTAGGATAAAGAACTTCATAACCATAAAGCACCTTCTGAATGTCTAGGACACCCAGTGCCCCAGCCCCTGCCCACGAGGCCGCCGTACCATCCTCTTCACTGGAAACAGGGCCTGTGCTCTTCTTTCCACAGGACACTGGTGCGTGCTCTCCCCCTGCCAGTCCTTTGGTGACTCTTGATATTATGACAAATGCATCTTTTGTCTCTTTCTGTTCTCAGGACTCTCAACTAACCAGCTAAAGAACTGTTACCCAGAGCATTGTTCCCGAGGAAGAAAAGAGCTAAACACCCACCCACAACTGCTTTGTGCCAAGAATCTACAGTTGGGTTGCAAGGCGGCGTATGTTGTCCTTTTGGAAAAATGAGAGTGAGACCAAGTGAAGAGGCAGCAGAGGTGTCTCAAGCCATCCCAAGGCAAGTGGCCAAACCGTGGGGGTCTCCCTCCTCCTTGGGCTAGACCCCGCCCTGGCCTTTTGCAGTTCGTAGCTTCCTGTCCTCTGTAAATAAATGCTCAAGTCTCAGGATCTCAAAGGCTAGCTGCTGGGGTTTAAACCCACTTATGTTACTGATGAGGCCTGGAGAAGGACAAACACTTTCCCAAGGTTACACAGTGATTTGTAACTGGACCAGAACTTACTATAGCTAGGTCTTTTTGTTTGAAGTATTGGGGCTAATGCCATCTAGAGTGTGATTTTTTTTTAAAGGCAAAAGCTGTGTTCATCATAGCTTGATAAGCTGTAAAGGGCCTCTCTCTCCTGAGTACTCACTTGCTCTTCTCTACTAACCTCTGTGTCTGAACTGATGCTATAGGCATAGTGGAGGGAGGGTGTAGCAGAATGACAGAGTGCCCAGGACCTGGGGCCAGCCTGACTTCAAAGCTTGGCTCTGTTCCTCACCCGCTGTCCGAGGTCGGGAAGTTCCTTCATCTTGTTGAGCCTCAGTTTCTTTGTCTATAAAACAGGATAATGTCACTTATGAGGGGTTCTTGCGATTTAATGCCCGAGTCATTTGTAGCAGCGCCTGACGGATAATGAACACTCAAAAATGCTAGTTATAATTACCTCCAAGTGAGCTGCTTAAGGGAAAGATGGGAAGTCAATTGATGAGCGGGTTCGTGGTGTCTGAAAACAAAGCTCAAAGGATAAAAAGAAAGTATAGCTGGAAACGAGCAAGGAATCCAGGCATTAGGAGACACAAATGAGTTATGTAAATGACTTTTCTGTTATTAAAATGCTGGGATATCCAGATCCCTAAATTCAGGTAAATGATTCAAGAAATGAAGCATCTACTTTGAAAGTATGTTATGATGGTGCCTGTGCTGGCTGTTTTGGGGAAAGCAACACTTGGTTTATACAGATGCTTTAGAATCTGAGGAGGGAGTTCTAGAGAGATCTGTGCAAGTCCCAGGGAGAAGAGTGATGGGCTCCAAGGGTAATGGAGTGATAGGGGAATGCCAACTCCCAGCCGGGAGTAGGCTGCGTATGCAGAGTGGAACCATGGTGGGCCCGTGGAAATGCCATGGATTTCGATGTGAACTCTAGACCAAGCAGTCTCTTGACAAAAAGCGATGCTGCTTTGGATGACCTTCAAACCGAGTGCCCTGGGCCAGTCACCAGGGCTCCTGTTTCTCCTTCCACTCCCGTCTCCTGGGTAACAGCAGATAGGAAGCCATGGAAGAAGGGGATGGTAGCATAATCTTCTCTGTCTTTCGACAGACCCATGGGAACTTAAGACATTAATGCCGATAGGGAAGATGTAACGTTTATTCGTGGTAATGTTGCTTTGGTGATCCAGAGCAATGTGTGAACTAGATTTGGGAAGTTACCCGGGTATCAGAGTGAAAGGCAAGAGTGCATGTGGAATCTGTTGACGAACTGCTTTGAACGCTGGTGGGCAGCTCGGCTCCCGCAGGCTCTCCTTACAGAGGGCCTGGGGCTGGGAAGCGTACAATTCCCCCCACCCCAGCATTCAGGAAGCTGAGGTGTGAGCAGGGGCGGATGACGTGACACAGACTCTGGAGGAGAGGCAGTGTATGGGGTGGGAAGAAAGAGGGCTCTGGAGTCTGTAAGATCTGCACCCTGCTCGTCTCCCCAGGTCCTGCTGTGTGATTTTGAGAAATTACGGCACCCCTCTAAATGTCAGCATCCTCATCCCTAATTTAGGATCTTATTATCCCCCTTGTAATGGTGTGACAGGATCACATGAGAAGATGTGTAAGAAGTGTGATGCAGTTAGTGCTCTGTGAATGCAACTCTTTCTTCTTGTGGCATTATTAACGGTTATTGGGCAACAAGGTTTCTTCCAGCTTCCATTCAGGCCATGCTAATGGCTCCCTTGAGAGATCCAGGTAGCTGTATGTGATCCTCACCACAAGCCAGTGAGGTAGACAGGAGAGTGTCTGTAATCAGGTGACACACTGAGGCTTGGAAAGGTTAATCACCTTCCCGGAGACCATTTGGGGAGCAGGTCATGGACCGCAGACCAGAGATGGTTCCCTGTCTCCTGGTTCAGGGCTCCTCCACTAGAGCCTGCTCCTGAAGGGCAGGGACCAGCTTCTTGGGGCTCAGTTATCTGCTACTACATAAAAAACCACCCCCAAACTTAGTGGCTTCAAAGAACAAGCCCATGGTTCTATGTGTCAGCAATTTGGGTTGAGCTCAGCTGGGTGGTTGTAAAGGAAGAAACACTCCACTTGTGTGTCTCCTACTCACTCCCCACACCGAACCATTCTGGTTACCAACATGTGGGGTTTCTTCCCACACCAAACAATCTGTATCACCGGAATTACAGAATGTCTTAGATTTAACTCAATTCGACTTGGAGATGAAAGAGGACTCCAGCGATCTCCATTTTGACCTCAGTCTGTACTTGCTAATTGATTAAGTTCTTCCTAGCTTATCTCTTAACTCATACAAAAGACTCAGTGGGCAAAGCATCCCGTGATGGGAACCAAAACTATCCCTTCAAGCAGTAGGGACTGCCCCGAGCCAGCAAGACCCCGTGGGATTGACCCCAAGACGATGATTGACCTGACCTTCACTGCCCACCTGCATGTACCCACCAAATTTTGTCCCACGTTTTCCTTATATAAACCTACAAGTATTCAGCCTTTGGGACATTAGTCCGTTGTCTTCTGGGTGATGGCCTCGCTGAAATAAATTCCTTTCTTGTTTCACCACCACCCGGTCTCTGCCTTTGGATTTTGTCAGTGGCGAGTGGCCAAACCTGATCTATTTGGGACCCTGGAGCGGGTCCTCTTACACCCCTGCGCCTGGTTACAGAGATGGTGTCAGACCCCACAGGTTAAGGGCTCAGTCCCACGGGCCTTCCCCCCACCCCGATGCCAATCACAAGGCCAGGTTGTCACCTGGGCTTCTGACCAATCAATCGGCTGTAGAGTCTCAGTGCCCCCTCCTCAGGTTCGCTTAATTTGCTAGAGCAGCTCAGAGTTCAGGGGAGCAGTTTAGTGGCTAGATTACTCGTTTATCATAAAAGGATGTAACTCAAGAACAGCCAGATGGAAAAGATGCATACGGCAAGGTATATGGGAAAGGGTGCATAGTTGCCATGCCCTCACTGGGGGGTCGCCCTCCCCCACCTCCACGTGTTCCCCAACCTGGAAGCTCTCTGAACTTTGTTCTTTTACGTTTTTATGGAGGGAGGCTCCAATACATAGGCACAAGTGATTGAATCACTGCCCATTGGTGACTGATGTCTCCTCCAGCCCCTCCCCCTACCTTGGAGGGGGGCAGGCTGAAAGTTCCCACCTTTAAATTACGAGGTTGGTTCCCCAGGCAACCAGCCCCATCCTCCTTAACATAAACTCAGGGTCATTGAAAGGGGCTTGTTATGAGTAACAAGACATGCCTACCACCTTTATCACCAGAGCTATTTCAGGAACTGGAGCTACTTGAAGACAAAAGACCAACTATTGTAATACAAGATTCTCCCATTGCTCTTAAAACTTAGGAAATTACAAGGATTTTAGGAGCTATGTGCCAGGAATGGGGACAAAGACCAAAAAATATTTCTTACAATAAATCACAATATCACAGTGGTTCTGCAGAGCTGAGCCAGGCGTGGCTGGCTTGGGTTGGGCTTACTCCTGCATCTTAGTCCCCTGGTTGGCTGGGGGCTGGCTGGCCTAAGACACTCAGCTGGGACGGCTGTTTCTCCCTCATGTGGCCACTCGTCATCCAGTAGGCTGGCTGGGGCTTATTCCCACGGCAGCAGTGGCAGTGTTCCCAAGAGCAACAAGAGAGAGTAAGCCCCTCATGTATAAGCATTTTTCAGATCTTTTCTTGTGACGCATTGTCCAGTGGCCAAAGCAAGTCATTGGCCAAGGTCAGGCTTTGTGGATGAGAACTACCCAGGGACACGGATGGAGAGAGGCATTCCCATGGTTGCAACAAGCTACCTCGTGTACAGTGGGCAGGGGAAGAAGGTGAGCGCCAGGACTCCAGTCTTCATCCAACCTAGGATTCTGTGCCATGGCCAAAGGCTGGTGCTCTGAAATGCCTTCTTGGATTCCCAAATCTATGTAATTCCAAATAAACTACCCCACTCTCCCTCCCCCCATCACATGCACTGTAATTGCTCTTTGTTACAAGCTCTGCCAAGCCAGGACCGTGCCCATCTCTTCCATCTTCTCATCTAGCACTGAGACTGGCTTGCAGGTGGTGCTCAATAAATACTTGTGTGGAAGGGACATTTGTATATTTCCTCCTTTCGGAATTACAGAATGGTGTTTTCTCCTGTTTCATAATGGGGCTCTATCTGGCAGTCTGATACCCCACCTGCGCTTCTCAGGGTTAGAATAATCTCTTGCCCACTATGAGTTGGTGAATGTAGATAAAACAAAATACCAAAAACAATAATAATAGCCATTTATTTAGTACTCACAGTTACCGATTAAGTACTTACTGTATGCCAGGCTCTCTGCACAACTCAAACTGTAACCCCCATCAGGAGGGTTCTAGACTCTACTAAACCTTCAGATTCAAAGACTGCTGCCAGCCACACTTGGCCCCATTCTGCCTGCAGGGCTATAAGACAGCGACCACAGCTTGCTGGCAGGACAAGGCCAACTGTTTCTTTTCTGAGCGAATCTGTGTAGCAGTCCACAGGGGGAGAAGCTCTCACTAGGTGGGTGCAGGATTCCTCCCGGCTTGAAAAGCCTCCTGCACAGCAGGAGCCAAATTCTCCTGTAACAACTCCATAGGGACATTTCCCAGGGTCTCTGTAGGGGACAAAACAAGACTCATCTCAGTTAAGGAAACCTAGAGCTATGGTATCCCACCTAGTATTTATAATGTTTCCAACCCAGGAGCAATCTACCAACAAGGGGTCAGCTTTATCATAAGAAATGTTACTCAGTAACAGGGGCGCCTGGGTGGCTCAGTCGGTTGAGCGTCTGACTCTTGATTTCAACTCAGGTCATGATCTCAGGGTCATGGGATTGAGCCCCGCATCCGGCTCCAGGCTCGGTGCAGTCTGCCTGAGGATTCTCTCTTCCTCTCCTTCTGCCACCAGCCCCCCTCAACTAAATAAATAAATCATAAAAAAAAAAAAAAAAGAAATGTTACTCCTAACATAGTTGATATTCCACCCTTACTGGAAGGGAGCTAACATGAGTTCCCTCCTTGGTGAGTCAGATAGGAGCTACACCAGATGTTGTCACGCAAAAGAAACTTTATTTGTGGCAAAGAAGGAAACCACAGGGAACAACGTCCAAAGCTGTGACCCTCTGAGCAAGGATGAATGGGTTTGTTTGTTTGTTTTTTTAATTTACTGTTGGGATAAATATTTAGAAAGGGAGCCTTGTCATCTATGTAGGGGCAGGCATAAGACCACACATGTGCCTTAAGGAAACATGCCTATACATACATGATAAGTTATGTAAATAAGGCTTGTGCCCCTCTGTGGGCAGGGATTTTAGCATTTCAACGAGGTAGAGTTGACTGTTGGTCACCATATGCGTTGCCCCATGGCCCACCTGTGTAGGCATGAGTCCACACTGGCTGAGTTCTCTGTCAGGGTGTTCACTATTGTTTGAAGGGTAGTTTCAGTTTCCAGTGGGGATGCTATGCCTGGGGGGCTCTTTTATCTGAGTTAAAAGATAAGCTGGAAAGAAGAGCTTTAAGGAAAAATGTGGGACAAGTTTGGTGAGTACAAGCAGGTGAGCAGTAAAGGTCAGACCTTGGGGTCTAGCTGGTGACATTACCAAGTAACGGGGGGAATGGAACCAGAGCGTTAACCTAAGGCCCAGTTCTAATGCAAAAGGCGAAAAGGTTATTAAGTCTCACCTCTTACCTCCCCCATTTTGCAACAAGGAAACTTAGGCTCAGAGAAGTTCAGTAAGTGGCAGAACAGGATTAGAACCCTGGTCCCAGGCTCCACTGCTGCTTTACTTTTTATTTATTTTTAAAGATTTTATTTATTTATTTGTCAGAGAGAGAGAGCACAAGCACGGAGAGAGGCAGAGGGAGAAGGAGAAGCAGGCTCCCCACTGAACAAGGAGCCCGACGCGGGGCTCAATCCTAGGACCCTGGGATCATGACCTGAGCCGAAGGCAGACGCTTAACCGACTGAGCCACCCAGGCGCCCTGCATTGCTGTTTTAACTGTTAGCCTATCATAAGCATAATTAGGGGAACATCTTTTTATAAAAACAAAGTTAAATCATAAATTGCAAAGCAAAATGCATATTATCTTTAGATCACATTCTGCTTTGGCCTGTGTTAGCTATTGGGTTTTAATTAGCACAGATCAACGGAGCCTGTGACCTCCTGTCACTATCTGTATGGGAAACTCAGAGGAGCTGGGGACAAAACCCAGAAGGTTCCACACTCTCAGCCAGGGCTCTCCAAACCTTTTTGGTCATGTACTCTATCAGTAAAATATTTCTGCAGACACATTCCCCAATACATGTATCTTAATTTTTTTTGGATTTATACATTTATGATCTCACATAGTGAAATGTCCAGAATAGGCAAATCCATAGAGAAAGAAAGTAGATTAGCTATTCCTGGGGGGAGGAGAGAGTGGGAAGTGACTGGTGATGGGGACAGGGTTTCTTTTTGGGGTGATGGAAATATTCTGGAATTAGATAGTGGTGATGATTGCACAACCTTATGAATATACTAAAAACCATTGAAATATATATATGTGCATATATATGCACATATATAGATGTATATATATGTGTATATATATGCACATATATAGTGTATATATATATATACATATACATATATATATCCTAAAAGATGACTATTTTGGTATACGAATTATATCTCAATTTTTAAAAAATTGTATACATTTAGTAATGTACTAAAATAATGTGTATGTGGAACACTTCATCTAAAACTAATGATGTAATGTATGGGGATTAACATAAGAATAAAAAAAATAAAAAAATAAAAAAAATAAAATAATGTGTATGTTATAAAGAATAGCCTAAAAAAGTTACAGGGTGAAATTTAAGAAGTCATAAATAAAAGTTCTGATATCATCTTCTGTCACTCCAACAAATTGTCTTTTGCTCTCCCTATGGACTCACTGCTTTAAACTAACCCCCTGAATAGTCTATGTCTAAATTATAAGCCATTTATGGCCCCTTTTTGCTTTCACAGCTGTTGTGAATTTCAGTAACATTGTTAATCATTCAGCAACAATAATAGTTAATACATATACATCGAGTATTTGCTAGATGCAAAGCAGGATTCTAAGTGCTCTATTTACATACACAGACCTGATGTTCCCATGTGGCTCTATTACTACTGTTAATGTCCCCATTTCACAGTTGAGCAAACTGAGGTTCAGGTAGATTAAGTAACTTTTCCAGAGTCAAAGCTATTACATGGCTGTGTAGGGCTCCAAACCAAGCAGCCTGACCTCAACACTGTGTTCCACACTTACTATGTGTCAAGCACTGGGGGATGCAAAAAATCCCTGCACCCTGGGAGTTTATCCTTTAATGGGAGAGAGGGCAAATATCAAGTAAATATAAGACAAGTACTGATATTTCCAAGTTCTCTGAAGAACATACCACAGCCAAGTTGTGTGTGTCTTCTCTCCCAGAAATGCTCAGGATGAAGGAATGAAGTATGAGCTTTAAATCAAATTGTGTTTATGTAAATAAATAACAAAGAAACCCCACAAATTTTGTTCATGCCTCTGAACTGGGCCAGGGAGGGTTTGGGATGTCAGGGGTACCAGGTATCCTAGCAAGACCAGGTCTGGCAGAATTCACCAACCCTGAGCCATTGGGGTTTGATGGCCGGAGGCCCAGTGTTACATCACTAGTTAGAAGCCTGGACTCTTGGCTTACTCTCTTCGAACTGAAAAGGCCTTAAATAGTAAGAAGTTTTTGGATTTGCTGCAGCACACTAATTAGCAGGCAAATCACATAATATTTCTAAGCTGCTCAGGATATGGTAGAGACTTAATAAAATTGCTATGAATTTTGACTTAGGATATCTGACACTTATTGAATTATTATTATGTCATTCTTGAGTCAGCCTTTCTGAATATGAACTATAAGATCTCTACCCAGTGTAACCAATAAAAAAAATGACGAGATCTTTATTAATTGACATGAAAAGATTTTCATAATTTATTATTCCATGGAAAAAAATAGATTTAAAAAGAGTATAAGAGCATGGTTCCATTTTTGTGTTGTTACTGGTGTGTAGTTATCTGGAGAAAAATATGAGGGAGGATATAGACCAAAATGTTAAAAGAACTTATTTCTATAAGGAGTAAAGGTGATTTTTAATTTTTAAACTACTTGCCTGTGTGTTCTGACTTTTTTTTTTTTTTTTTGTGATGATTGTGCATTGCTTTTATGATTAGAGAAGTGATTTTTACCCCAAGTTACAGCCTGTCCTGTTTAAATTAGGGGAAAAGAATGACAGTGTGGTGAAGATCACACTGCTGAAATTGGGGCTTTTTGAAGTCGCCTTGGCTAATTTCCACTGGATTTCTTCCCTAAAGCAAGACCCTCTTTTCGGACCTTTTTGTAAGCAGAGGAGGCTGTAGTTGGTGATGAGGCACCACTTGAGGACCAGCTGCCAGGGAATTTCTTCTAGAATAATAACCTGCTAGAAACCTTATGACATTTTACTTGGGATTATGGATCCTTCTGGACACAGGGGCCAGTTCTCTGCCCCTGGTCCTCAGTATTGGGGTGTTTAGCTTCCCAACTGGTGAGGAGAGGAATGAGGTTGATGAGCCCCTCACTCTTCCTCCTTTGGGCTTTGCTTTTCTCCAGGCCTCCCAACCCCGACTGCTGAGAGCAGAAGAGAAGAGAGAACCAGAAGAGGAGAAAGAAGCCGGGCACAGCAGGTGTCCTCCCCACCATGGGGCAGACCTGCCAGCGAGGATGGGTGAGTTCTCCCCTTGCTTTCCTCTAACTTCATGGGGTCACACACACCACTGCCTGCCCAGCGCACTCTCCCACGGGGTGTTACGTGCAGTCCATTTTCTAGGAGGTAAACCCAGACTTGGCAGAGAAGTGTTACGGGGTGAGGCAGGAGGCCTTCACATCCGGCCTCTAGCTCTCTCTGTGCAGTTTAATTTTTACCGGGTCAGATAGGTCCTGAGCAGGGGGTGCCCAGGGGGTCATTCACGTCACCCCTTGGTTAATCACTTCTTAGGTCATTATACTGCAAAGTCAGGAATGGGTGTTGAAAACAGGAGTGTGGCCTTTTCTAAGAGAAGCCTTCCTTGGCCAGATTGTATATGGCCGTGTAAGAGCAGAAACCCATTCTTGCCTCCTGCAGAGAGCTTTACTTCTCCCCTGGTTGTGGATATAACCCTGGGAAAGTGTTTATGGGATAAATGATGTTCTTCTGAGTAGCTGGTTCATTTTCAGTCAGCCTATGCTGCAGATGGTCCCACTGGGGCAAGGACTACGGAGGCCCCCTTTTACAGTTTGGGAAATGGAGGCACAATGGGGGTGTCAGCCCAGTAACACACACGGGGCTGGGACTTCAGTAGTGCCCTGGGGACAGGATTCTCTCAGAGCAAGCCTGTCGGTCCCTGCTGTGGCCTAGCCTGCCTGCTTTGTGAAGACTTCCCTGGTCATCTGTGGGTGAAAAATAGTTCCCAATCGCATGTGGGAGAGGGGAGGAGAGAACGCAAGCTTCAGGAGCTGCTTTGGCCTCCATGTGAGGGGGGCGGGCATCTTTCCCCAGTCCTGTTACAGGCCTGGCTTGAAAATACCCCCTTCATCATCTCTGAGGAGATGCATTGTCCAGCCCACATATGTCCTTTGAGAGATCTGAATTCGACCCCGCTTCTGACACCCACGTGGAGGCTCAGGCTCTCTGTCTCAGTCTCATCTCTGCACCCCGAGGCACCTGTCTGGGTTACAGTGAGCAGGAGGCCACTGAACACATAAACCTGCAAACTCCTTGGGACCCGCAACGCCTCTTCCTTCTCCTTTACACCACGCTTGGGGTGAAAAAAGTTTTGCCTGCTCTGGAAAAGGAGGAGCACCTCCAAACCAGGAGGTCTGTTTGGGATGTCTTTGCCACCTCTCACGGTCCCCACCGTACCCTTCCGTGCCCCTACCCAGCCTTGCAAGCCTCAGGCAGAATGCCACTGAGAGCTTCTAGCGGGCCAGGCCAGCTTTGGAGAGGTGACACAAAGCGGCCCGTGTCCCAGGCGCCACGTGGCCATCAGCAGGCTCGGGCGCTGGTACTGGGAGTTCAGCGTCAGCCTGTGCATCTTGGGCTGGTCCTCTGTGGTCCTGGGGGCTCCGGAGAGAGGAAGCCAGGCTCCGGGATCTCAGACGCAAGCAGGAAACCCAGGAGTTGGAAATGAGTTTCGTCCTCTCACGGGGCCCCGGGTGGGTTCTGATTATTGCCCTGGGTCTCCACGAGCCTGTGATCTTTACTGTATCTGCTGTCGTTCAACCAGCAACTACTCTGTGCCTGCCACTTCACACGGTCTCCTTACATTTTCACAAAGTCCCAACAACATAGGTATCGTTCTCATCTTACAGATGGGAAAACTGAGGCGTAGGGAAGTTAAGGCACTTGCCTAATTTTACATAGTTCATCAGTGACAAATCTAGGACATAAACTCAGGTCCCTGTGACTCCGAGCCTTCGTGCTCTTTCCACCTCCAGGACAAACTCAGGGCTGGGGGTGAGGCATGGGACTCCACCCGTAACTGCCTAGGGACATTCATATTTTGAGTTGTTCCAAGCTTAGAAATGTTGTGCTCTGGATATTGAATTCCCGCTGTTAATCTAAGGAATGGCCCCAAATTATATGGTCTGTTCCATTTCTTTCTCCTTGGCTCCTTGGCAGTTCCAAGGCCCAGATAGTATTTTTCATTGTTTCCTTACTCTTAATTCTCCTGAAGGCTGATAAGCATCTGTAAGGCTTCATGAGAGTGACTTCCAGTAGCAAGTTTGCTCTCATGGGGTATCGGCGTAAAGCCTAGACTGTTTGGTTTTTGGCCATGTGAAAAACTTGCGGAGATGGCCCTGGTCACTTGGGTTGTCTATGGAAAATGCCTTTTCTTGCTTCCGTAGGACCATGATTTTCTGTAGAGCTTCTTTGAATAGCAGCCTATGCAGAAGAGGGTGTGGTTTCTCTGTTCACGAACAACAAACATTTACTGAGCACCTACCCTATGTGAGGCAGGGCAAGAAGGACTGAAAAGATGGTCTCTGCCCTTCAGGGAGGATGCATGGGTTACCCCTGATTCTTATATGGACTGGCTACCTGTCTGTGGGCTGCTATGCAGCCCTTCTAGGAAGTGGGATTGCTTCTGGTGCTCTCTCACTCTGGGCTTCCTCCCTCCTCACCCGCCAAGAGTGGTGGTTGCAAGAGTCCCAAGAGCAGCAAGAGAGGGCGGGCCGCAGCACAGGAGTTTTTGAAGGTGTTATTGTCCTACTGGCTAAAGCCCAGTCACACAGCCAAACCCAGAGTCACTGTGGGAGGAGACAACAGAGAGTATGGGTACAAGGAGGAGAACCATTATGGCTGTTTTCCGCAAACAATGTACTACATCCTCCTTATCCCTTCAGCTGCCATCATGGAGAGGTCTCCATGGGCCCCTCTCTTGACTGGCAGCATCTTCCAAAATTTGTGAGGCATGGCAAGTCCTAAGAGGATTACGGAAGGACAGGATGCTAATTCGTCAAGGATACTAACTCATCCAGCAGGTTGCTGCTTGATGGCTGTGTTCCGTCCATGTTCCTCTGGGGAGTATTGCATCCTGCAATCTTGGGGACACACTGTGGCCAGTGGCTCGGCAGGGACAGACCCCTGTGTTCCCCTAGTCCCCCTGCACGCCTCTCCAGCGGCTCAGCCAGCGCCATGCTTTCGTTATCGGTGGGCACATCTGTCTGCTCTAGTGGATTATGGGCTCCCTGTAGGCAGAGCCACTGTTGTCTGTCATCTTTGAACCCCCACTTCCCAGCACAGTCCCTGTAGGTTTGGAAGCACCTAATCAATGTTGATGGGAATACATTCACGAACGGGACATTTCTGAGCTCTGCTGTACTTCATCCAGAGAACTGTTCGTCATGTCAGTATGTCATCAGTGATTTCGGGGTTACGGTTGCTTTCTGAACATGATTGATTAGTTATGAGCATCAATATGTTGTGAATACCAGTTGCTAAGATGCCTTTGTCACACCTTATTTTGTCCTGTCTTTCTTTAAGAGTGAAGCATCTGAAAAACCCATCAAGCCCCCGCTTACTGAAGCTAAGGTAAGAACCCTAAATGCTCTTTCCGTATCCTTCTGTAACATTTTCTATACAGGAGTGATAGTGTGTGGCAATTCCCTTTGGGAATTCTGATTCTGGTTTCAGTAAGCCATGCAGCCCTACTGTGGATTCCCAGGGGAGGAAGAACATTTACTTCTAACCTGTTCCTACCTGGGCCCAGCCCACCCCATAGGGCAGGAGCTTTATGAGGGGGCCTTTGTTACTAGGGTCCTCTCTTAGCCCTTTCTTGGGAGCAAAATGCTAAGTGTCTGAGCTAAACACAGGACCTTCCTACCTTGGAGCTGTATGGCTTCCTGACTGGGAGAGGCTTTGGGAGAGGGAATAGAAGGGTCTCGCCCCTCTTGTCTTTTCCACTGTGCGCAATCCGGCATGCCAGGAACTTGGTACCCATCCCCTCTGCACTGGAACATGGGCCAAAAAAAGTTTTAGATCTTTCCTATTAGACATATCCCATATGGTTCCAAATCAGAGAATTTTCTGTGCTACCTGTGATGGCCCCTCACCTTCCCTCTCATTCCCCAAGCGGGCACTTTACTGTGCCTATCAAATTGCAGTAGAGTGAATCTGAGGTGGATTGCTTCATGGGAAGGTGGTGAGGTGGAGGCTTTGGAGGGCCAGCTTGCTGGGAGAAAAGTGCAGCAACTCGTGATTTCTCCCATATCTGGCTCCCTTATCTAGTCCCAGGTGAGGTCCAAGGCTGGGTCCAGATTCATAGCCACCTCTGCCCTGCTGCTTATTCCACTGATGGAACAGCTGTATTCTTGTTCTTTCAAAAATGAATCAGAGACTCCAGCATTTGAGGATTTATGGCTGAGAAGTGAAACTCAACATGCAAAAAAGGAAAAAGTTACAACAGAGGGTGACATGTACCTTAAGAGCCAGACGAGGGAGGGATCCACCCTGTCTTGGGGAGAGAAGGAAGATTGGACAGTGGACGTGAGATTAGCAGAAGGTCTTGAAGCAGAAGAAGGAATCTGCCGGCCAGGAAGGACATTCCAGGCAGAGCCAGCAGCTAGGGCAAACATGGAGCCTGTGAAGGGTGGAAAGAGCCTGGGAGGCTGTCTGGTGTGGTGCTGGTGGGGAAGGCGGGAAGGGAGGCTGATGAAGTTGGATTGGGCTGGCCCTGGATGTCCAGTTAAGGAACTCCATGGAGGGGGCCCAAAAGATCTTTAGGCCGAAGAGTCATGTGATTAAATTGTGTTCTGTCTGACAGCAGCAAGGAGCATGAGGCTTGAGCTTCCAGGGAATCAGCCAGGAGGTAGTGGGGATGAGTGTAGAGAGCTCTCCAGAGGCAGCATGTGTGCAAGATGATCCACCTTGGAATGGGAAGAAAGTTTGACAAGTTCCATTGCTAACAATTTTTTAAAGCTCAATTGGCCCTGGTAGCCTTGCTTGGTGAGCCTTCCAGATGGTTACTTGTATAATTTTGTACTCAGGGTCTCTCTCAATAAGCAGGGACAGATCGTGGTCCCTTCCTTCACTTCCAGGGCCATTTTTAGCATGTTATGAGGCATTACCGTCTTCTGACTGCCTGGTTGAGGTAGTTTTATACATCATATTATCTGGCTTTAACCAGGCTGACCCTCACAAAATAAGCAAGTGGCTTAGAAAGATGTCTGCAGGGGTGCCTGGGTGGCTCAGTCGTTAAGCATCTGCCTTCGGCTCAGGTCATGATCTCAGGGTCCTGGGATCGAGCCCCGCATTGGGCTCCCTGCTCTGCAGGAAGCCTGCTTCTCCCTCTCCCACTCTCCCTGCTTGTGTTCCCTCTCTGGCTGTGTCTCTCTCTGTCAAATACATAAATAAAATCTTAAAAAAAAATAAAAAAGAAAGATTTCTTCATAGAAACTATGGATTACAGCTAATGAATAATGGGGCCCCTGGTCGGTTGAGTCGGAAGAGAGAGTGACTCTTGATCTCGGGGTCTTGGGTTTGAGTCCTATGTTGGGTGTAGAGATTACTAAAAAAAATAAACTTAAAAAAACCTAATGAACACTGAGAAAATAAGAGCAACTGACTTGTTTCTTATCCCTGGTACCAGCTACTCATTAGCCACATCTTGGGGTTAAAAGAAATAAAAGATCTGATCAGATATAATAAGTAGTCAGAGAAAAAAAACAGACAAGGCTCTTTGAATTCTGGCTTTATGCTGTACATCATTAATGATAAGCTAATCCTTATGTTTACAGAGGGCCTTGAGATAATTAGCTAATGATACTGTTAGGCCACCACATTTAAAATTAGTTTATCTCATTTTTATGCCTTTTTTATTGAAGTATAATTTATTAGCTGTCAAAAGCATACATTCTAAGTGTCAGGTCAAGAAATTTGAACACATGTCTATACCTATGGAACCCCGTTCAAGATATAGAATATTTCCATCACCTCCCAAAATCTCATGTCCCTATCCAGTCAATACTTCCCCATCCCCTGTCCTGAGGGTATCATTGTTCTGACTTCTATCACCATAGGTTAGTTTTCCTGTTCTTGAACCTCATGTAAATGGAATCATACATGTGTACTCTTTTGTACCTGGCTTTAATATTTTCATATTGCTGCATGTACTGAGTTCATTCCTATGTGATCTTTTACATAGGCAATCCTAAAATACACACACACACACACACACGCCCACACACTGTTAGAATAAACACATTCAGCAAAGTTGCAGGATATAAAAGTGATATGTGAAAATCAATTGTACTTCTGTACATTTGCAATGAACAATCCAATAAGAAATTAAGAAAACAGTTTCATTTATAATAGCACCAGAAAGAACAAAACACTTAGGAATAAACTTAAAAGAAGTCCAAGTCCAAGCCTTATACTCTGAAAAGTATAAAACATTGTTGAAAGAAATTGGAGAAGATCTAAAAAAAATGGAAAGACATTCCATGTTCATGGATTGGAAAACTTAATATTAAGATGGCAATACTCCCCAAATTGACCTACAGATTCAACACAATCTCTATCAAAATTCCAGCTGGCTTCTTGGCAGAAATGGACAAGTTAATTCTAAAATTCATGTGGAGATGGAAGGTACTCAGATTAGCCGAAACATCTTGAATAATAAGAAGAAAGTCAAGGAACTTGCATTTCCTGTTTTTACAACTTATAAAGCTACAGTAATCAAGACAGCATGGTACTGGCGTAAGGATAGACCTATAGATCAATGGAATAGAATTGAGAGGTAAATGTAAACTCTTACACTTACAGTTATTTGGTTTTCACAGGGATATGAAAACAATTCAGTGGGATAAGAATAATCTCTTCAACAAACGATGCTTGTGACAATTGGATATCCACATGCAAAAGAATGAAATTGAATCCCTGCCTCATGCCATATACAAAAATTAATTCAAAATATGCAGTAGCTGGGCGCCTGGGTGGCTCAGATGGTTAAGTGTCTGCCTTCGGCTCAGGCCACGATCCCAGGGTGCTGGGATCGAGTCCCGCATCGGGCTCTCTGCTCCTTGGGAACCTGCTTCTCCCTCTGCCTCTCTCTCTCTCTCTCTGTCTCTCATGAATAAATAAATAAAATCTTTTAAAAAAAAATATGCAGTAGCTAAAATTGTAAAACTCTTAGAAGAAAACACAGATATGAATCTTTGTGACCTTGGATTTGGCAGTGGTTTCTTACTGTGATACCTGTTACGGGCTGAATTGTGTCCCTCTACTACCAAATTCATATGTTGAAGTTTTAACCCCCAGCACCTCAGAATATAATCACATTTGGAGATGGGGGTCTTTAAAGAGTTAATTAATTTAAAGTGAGGTCTTTAGAGTGCACCCTATTCCAATCTGACTGACGTCTTTTCAAGAAGAGGAACTTTGGACTCACAAAGAGACATCAGGGATGTGTGCACACAGGGAGAAGACCATGTGAGGAAGGCGGCTATCTGCGAGCTAAGGAGAGTCCTTAGAAGAAGCTCAACCTGCCAACGCCTTGATCTTGGACTTCTAGCCTCCAGAATTGTGAGAAAATACATTTCTGTTTTTTAAGGCATGTAGTCTGTAATATTTTATCTATCAACTGATGAATGGATAAAGTGTGGTATATCCACACAATGGGATCTTATTCAGAAATAAAAAAGGACTGCAGTTCAGATATGTACTACAACGTGAATGAACATAAATGAAGTACATTTACATGCTTAATGAAAGAAGTCATTCACCAAAGATCACATATTGTATGATTCCATTTACATGGAATGTCCAGAACAGGCCCATCTGTAGAGACAGAAAGTAGATTAGTGGTTGCCTATAGCCATAGGGGAGCACGGGAGTTTGGGAGGTGACAGCTAATGGGTGTGATGTTTCTTTTTGGGATAATGAAAATGCTCTGAAAATGATTGTGGTGATGATGTCACAACTCTGCAATTTATTAAAAATCATGAAACTGTACACTTTAAATAGGTGAATTATATGGTATGTGGATTATATCTCAGTAAAATTGTTACCAAAGGGGAAAAAAAGAATTCCATTTTTATAGCTGAGAAGTATGAAGTATGTATAGATATAGTACAATTTTTTAATCCGCTTGTCTGCTCATGGATATTTGGGTTGTTTCTAGTTTTGGCTATTACTAATAAAGGGCTGTCTGCATTTGTGTACAAATCCTTGTATGGACATGTGCTTTAATTTCTCTTGGGTAAATACCCAGGAATGGAATCGCTAGGTCATGGGGTAGGTATATATTAATTTTTTTTTAAAGATTTTATTTATTTATTTGAGAGAGAGAGAATGAGAGAGAGCGAGCACATGAGAGGGGGGAGGGTCAGAGGGAGAAGCAGACTCCCCGCTGAGCAGGGAGCCTGATGCGGGACTCCATCCAGGGACTCCAGGATCATGACCTGAGCCGAAGGCAGTCGCTTAACCAACTGAGCCACCCAGGTGCCCTATATTAATTTTTTTAAAGATGTATTTATTTATTTGAGAGAGAGAGAGGGAGGGAGCGTGCAAGAAGGGGGAGGGGCAGAGGGAGAGGGAGAGAGAGAATCCCAAGCAGACTCCATGCTGAGTGTGGAGCCCTAAGTGGGGCTCATGACTTGAGTCGAAACCAAGAGTTGGATGCCCAAACCACTGAGCCACCCAGGCACCCCTATATTAAACTTTATTAGGAATAGTCAAAAACAGTTCCAAAGTAATGTCATTTTACACTCCCATCTGTCTCATCTGTTTTCATGTCTATGTTTTAGGTAGTGCAATAGTATGCATTGATAGTTATAAGTAAATATATAGATTGTTGAGATACATGGTCAAAACATTTTTGCTACAGGGGATTCTGAACGGATCAGTTCCATAGCCTGGGACTAGGAGAGAGTTGATATTGTTAAGGGCTTTGTATCAGTTTCGTAGGACTGCAAGAGCAAATTGGCACAAAATTGGTGGTTTAAAATAACAGAAATTTTTTATCTCACAGTTATGTAGGCCAGAAGTCCGAAATCAAGGTGTCAGCAGGGCGGGGCTCCCTCCTCAGGCTCTAGGGGAGGATCCTTCCTGGCCTCTTTCACTTTCAGTGGCTCCAGGCACTGCCTGGTTTGTGGCTACAGAACCCCCTCTCATCTCTGCCTCCACCTTCATGGGCCGTTCTTCTTTTTCCCCTACTGTCTTCTCTTCTGCCTCCTATCAGGAAGGTCACTGGATTTAGGGCCCACCAGGGAGAGCCCATCTCGGGAGATCTTATCTCGGAAGATCTTATCTCGAGATCCCTAACTTAGTTACATACACAAAGACCCTTTTTTCCCCAATAAGGTCACAGCACAGGTTGTGGGGATTAAGGCATATCTTTTAGGGGGCACCACGCAACCCACTACAGCCTGTTCTAGCAGAAGGAATGGGGAGGAGAGGATGGATTCAAGAGAGTTCTAGGTGGGATGTGTTTTGTTTTGTTCTTGAGGCACATATATAGGTTGACTCCATAGGGTCTGGTGACAGATTAGATGCAGGACATTTGGGAGGAGAAAATCTCAAGGATAATGCTCGGGTTTCCAGCTTGCCTGATGGGAAGATGGTTCTACCTGGGACACTTTTCCCCAAGAGGGCAGAGGAAGCACAGGCGTGGTGTACTCCATTTTATGCTGGTTTCTGCTCAAATGTCATATCCTCAGAGAGGTCTCCCCTATTCATGCTATCTGAAATGATACTCTTATTCTCTATTTTTTTTTTAAAAGATTTTATTTATGTATTTGACAGAGAGAGACAGCGCGAGAGAGGAAACACAATCAGGGGGAGTGGGAGAGGGAGAAGCAGGCCTCCCGCTGAGCAGAGAGCCCAATGTGGGGCTCGATCCCAGGACCCTGGGATCATGACCTGAGCTGAAGGCAGACGCTTAACGACTGAGCCACCCAGGCGCCCCGATACTCTTATTCTCTGCTGTTCAACCTAGGTATCAGTTAGGATTAGATTTGTCTGATAGTAACAGAAAATTCCAAAATAGCAGTTGGATTAACACATTGAAAATTTATTTTCCTCTGAAGTTCTAGAAACCTAGAGGCAGTGGGGGGCTGATATGGGACACCTTGGTGACAGGGACACAAGCTCCTTCTATATTATTTTGTTGCTTTGTTTTGTGTGGCTGCCATTCCCAAGTTTATCTCAATATCCAAGACATTCCTAGTTCTCTAGCCAGTCTGTCTGTATTTCAGCCAGCAGGAAGGAAGAATGGCAAAGAAGAAGAGCTGCATAATCGCAGTGTCTTTTTTTTTTTTTTTTTAAAGATTTTATTTATTTGACAGAGCACAAGCAGGGGAGAGAGAGGGAGAAGCAGGCTTCCCGCGGAGCAGGGACCCCGATGCGGGGCTCGATCCCAGGACCCTGGGATCATGATCTGAGCTGAAGGCAGACACCTAACAACTGAGCCACCCAGGTGTCTTAAGGAAGGCTTCTGGAAACTAGTATGAGATGCTCTCACTTTAATCTCGTTGGCCAGAGCTTGCTCCCATGGCCACATCTAGCTGCAGGGAAGGCTAGAAATATAGTCTTTAATGGGGGGGGGGGTTGGATTCAGTTAAAAATTGGAGCCATAGAACAAAGGGGAAATGGAAATTGTAGCATGTAGCTGTGTTGCCTACATTCTGCTTCATTTTTCCTCCTAGCACCTAACCTGATGAGTATTTAATTTGTGACTTGTTTACTGCCTGTCTCTCCCCACCAGAATGTGGGCAGGGACTCCGTCCTGTTCACCAGCCCATTTCTAGTGACCAGGAAGTAGAAGCAGACCAGGTGCTTCACAAATATCTGCTGAGTGAATAAATGACAAGGTGGGGAATCGAGAAGAGAGAGTGAGTTTAAGAAGAAGAAATGACTGTGATGGGAGACCTACCGAGTTTCAGGTGCCTGTGGGGTCTAGGAGTTGATGTTCACAGGCAGTTGGAATATGGGTCTAGAGCTCAGGAGAGAAGGGTGGCTGGAGCTCTTGACAAGAGTGATTCTTTGGGTAGGGCACATTGGGATGGACCCCCAGAAGACAGCCAGAGAGGAGGGCACACTCAGCCAGCTCAGCTGAATCTACCAAGCCCGATGTCCCCCACCCCCACCCCACTGGGAAGGACAACTGCTTCCATATCTCCCTTATAAACCCCCTGTGGGGTCATGCAAATCTGCCTCACCAAGTGGTTTGAGAATGCCCTTTATAACAGGATCCATGTGCCACGCTTTACAAATCTAACCAAGCGTGACTCGGTACCCTAGGGAAGAAGTTCCCCAACATGGGTTTTTGGACCCATCTGCGACTGAGGCGTTGCTGGGCCTGCATAGAATAAGAGAAATAAGGACAGTATGGTAAAATGAATATTTCACCTTGTTAGAACAGCAGGGTGGTCTTGAACCAGACTCTCGGGGCTCATATTCCAGCTCTTTGCAGTAGCTGTATGACCTTGGAGAAGTCACCTAACCTCCCTGTGACTCAATATTCTCATCTATAAAATGAGGCTATGACTAGTATTGACCTCGTTAGGTTGTTCTGAGGGTCAAGCAAGTTAATATAAGAATTTAGACCGATACCCGGTCCACAGCGAGTTCTACCTGAGAACGAGCTATTATAAAGCCAGAGGTAGTTAGTTTAAAAAGCAGCCCTTGTTTTTCTTTGGCTTAAGACATCTTTTTTCTTTAGGAAATAATGGTGATAGGAGATGGAAATTGTGACTAAAAATTACTTTTTCTTAGCAAAATGAAAAGTCAGTATCTAGTTTTTATGTGTATGCATGTTTAACTTGCTGGCCTATGAGACTCCACAGCCTAGGAACCCTGCCTGGGTGTTGACATGGACTCTCCTGTATGAACATTTCCTTCTATATTTTGGAGCTAATTCTAAAGGGACAGGATTGAAGAGCTTCCATTGGCCCCGGGGAGGTGGTTGTATGTGGGCGTTGGAGAGAACTATCCCAGGAAACTCAGAGGAATCAGCAGGGTGATTTTTTAGATTGCTCTGTTCCAACAAGATAGGGGCTTCCTTTGGGAAAGGAGCAGGCTTGAGATAAGGAGCAGGGCTGAAGCCAGGCAGGCCTCAGCCATCTGGTTAACCCTGCCTCCAGGCCATCATTCTTTATGCATAGGAGGCTTATCAGGTTCAGAGGCAATGGAATAGAGGATGGGATGTCCAAGAAGCCACAGGGCCAGACAGGGCTTTCTGCACTCCTGTGATGGACAATCATCCCCACAGGGAAGTGGAAACCTTGGGACAGAAGCTGAGAGAGGTGTCTCTGGGCATCAGGGGTTTTCTGAGCCGGGGAAACAGGTCAGGGTTGAGCAAGGGGCAGCCTGGCAGAGAGCTTTAGGATACCTAAAAGGTGTGGGACTTGAGTGAAGCAAGAGAGGTGCCTACAGTGCAAGATTTGAATGTTAAGATTTAAATCTTGCACACCTAGGCACCTCTCTTGCCTCATCCTAATCCCGGCCCTAACACCTGAGGCCTTCTGCCCATAAATTCCAACTATTGGGAGCTTTAAGGCCTACAGGGGTCAGACAGGCGTGTGTATCAGTGCGGGGGGGGGGGGGGGGCGCCTGGGTGGGGCCTGGGGCAAGCTGCAGCACCCCTGTACTGTCTGGAGGGGGCAGTGGCTACTCAGTTCTAGCTGAGCATTGCCCCGGGATAACAGGGGCCCAGCGTGGCTAGACCTGAGATGCTGGGAACCTGGATTTTCAAGTGAAATCTCCTAATTTTTCAGTGTTTTCATCATACTTGTAACATGTTAGGCGGGCTAAATAAGATACGTGCTAGGCCGTGTGGTAGCCTGTTGCCAATTTGTAACCTCCGTGATGATGTTGTCAGTGGGTAGAACTTTGGGCAAATAAAAGAGGAAGGGAGACAGGCCGAGAATGTGATTTTTTTTTAAATTTAAATTCAATTAATTGACATATAGTGTATTATTGGTTTCAGAGGTAGAGGTCAGTGAGTCATCAGTCTTATGTAATACCCAGTGCTCATGACATCACAGACCCTCCTTAATGTCCGTCCCCCAGTTCCCCATCCCCCCACCCCCTCCCCGAGAATGTGATTTTACAGCCCCAGCCCCTCCAGGGAGCAAAACCGGCTGCCTTCAGTGTTGTCCAAGAGGGGCCGCAGAAAACAGCGCTGGTGGATTCATTTCAGAAATTTCCTCCACCCGTTCCCGTGGAGAGTTAGCATCTAAATCAGCGATTCATGATCCTAGCAGCACCTGAGATGGACCTGGGGAACCTTTGTAAAGTGCTGTTTGGCCTGCGCTCCAGGTCAGTTCCGCCGCCCTCTGGGGCCGAGGCCTGGGCATCAGCATTTGTAAAAGCAGCCAGGTTGAAATCCACAGATCTAATAGAAATGTGGGTTTCAGGACCCCTTCCAGGTGCTTCCTCTCAGACCATGCTTTGCCTGCCAGCAACCCCATCTGCTCAGGATTCCAACACATGGCAGTGGCTTGCACGCTAGCCTTCCTTTTTCTTTCTTCCCTGCCTCTGTCTCGGAGACCTTAAACACGCTCTCATTGACTGATTAAGTGGGGATAATGATATTTGCCCTGGTAACCTCACCAGCCTGTTATCAGGAGAAATGAGGCATTATTCGAGAAAATAAATGCTCTGTAAACTGTCCGTATGATGCAAACATTGCCGGTAGAAGTGTGCGCCCAGGTGCTGGGGTACAGCTCTGATCTGCTGGAGAGAATTTCTGGAGTGCCATTTCCAGTGCCCGGGGTCAGATGGGAGTTGTCACATTCTGACATGGCCGTGGCCTGCCTTCTCTTACTGGCAGCTGTGTTTTGTGGGTGGCAGCCTGGCATGGCCTGACCTCCCCCCCCCAGCCCCCATCCCAACTCTGGTACAAGAGGGAGCACAATGAACAGGGAAATCCAGGGGATTTTGGTGAGAGGGGAGGGCCATCTGGAGGGTGAGGGGAGACCTCTGGAACTGGATTTCCAATGGTCAAGGTCTTTGCTGTTCTTCCTTGGGGTCCAGAGAGTAATCAGCAAGGGGCTTGATGTAGTTTTGGAACGTTGGTGAGGTCCGGAGCCGATGGCCAAGAAAGAATTCTGGAGATGTCTTTGGTGCAAAAAGCTGATTTTATTAAAGCACGGGGACAGGACCCGTGGGTAGAAAGAGCTGCTGCCCTGGGGTTGTGAGGAATGGCTGATTATACACTATGGAGTTAGGGGAGGTAAGGAAAAAGGGAGGTGTCCAAAAGGGCTCTCATATGCTAAAGAGGACTCTCAGGATACTGGAGGCCTGGCTATTATCAAGTGAAGGTTGTTTTTCCCTGTTAGCAAAGCATCAATGTTAAGACAGTTGGAGGTTTCCTAAAGGAATGTCACATATATCCCACCCCGGAGTGTGTGTGGAGGGGAGGTTGCGGTGCGTCAGCTTGTGCTTTGTCCTCAGCTGGCCTCCTGCTCCCTCATCAGGCTCAGCTGGGGTCTAAGAGCTATCTGACGGCAAAAAGAGGTGGGATAATAAAGAAGTGCTTGAGGTGATCACTGGCATGATAAGGCGGGGGACAGAGGCCCAGCTCTGAGCCCAGGAGCGGATGCAGCAGTGCAGCCTGGGCTCTGGTCTCAGGAAGCTGTGTGACTGGGGCAGAGAAGGCCAGCCCCCCAGAAGACAGTCACCAATATCAGGCAGACTGTTAGGACTCAGCCTCACTTATCTGAGGCCCAGGCTGCAGTGTGGTGGGGGTTGGGGAGAATGGGCAGAGCACTGGCTGGGCATCAGAACTGGGTTTGAGTCCCAGCTCCAACCTCCACCACAGCCTGACACTGGACAAAGATGGCCCACTTGCTGCATCGCAGGTTCCTCGTCTGTAAAGAAGAGTCTTGGTCTAGATCTAGATGGACTGTGAGCACAGTCCGAGTTGGCCTTGTGGAAGTGCTAAGGTCTGGGAGACTGGGGTGAGTAGCATGCTCAGGAAAGGCTTTCTGTGGAGGGTGGGAGAGCTGGGCCTCAGTGAGAGGGTGACCGGGACACTTGGTCACGGGGTGGTGAGTGGAGAAGATGGGGCAAGCAGGGATATACGAGCAGGAGCTCAAAGGGACCTGGCGGGCCGGGGACAGCGGGCAGTGGCCTTACTGTGGCTCCGGGGGGAGGAAGAGATAAGTGGGGAAGAGTTGAGTCAGATCACAGAAGGCCTCAGACATCAGGCAGAAGTGTTTCAATTGGCTCTGTCAGGAAGGAGGAGGTCATCAAGGGATTTGGGGCAGAGCTATGATGGGATTAGGCTGCTTTTTTAGCAGGAATAATGTGGCCTGGACTTCAGAATGACTTGGATGGTAGAAAGCCAGGAAACAGGGAGGGCAGCTAGAAGACTTTTGTAATATTTCTGGCGTGGGACAATGAGGCCTAGGGGTTGAAGGAAGCAGTGGTGCAGGCCTAGAGGTATTTCTCAGGAAATACTGATGGACCTTGGGGCCTGCGTGCATTCAAGGGGTGGAGAGGAAGGAGTCATCTTGAGAAGCAGTTTTCTCTCTCAACTGCCAGGGAACAGAAAGCATTGGCAGCCGCCCTGCTTGCAAACGTAGTATCTCGGGGTAGCCTGGAAAACTGGGAAAGCTGCTCCCTGGCTCCAGCTCATGATGATCCAAGAGAACATGGATGTAATGGGGGCACAGTGATGGAGGCGGGGGGGCTGCGGGTTGAGGGTTATGTATACTCTGAATGCTTCTGATCACTGCACTGGGCTCATGCCACCTTGGAGGCTTAGGTGTGGAAGCCAGAGCAATTTGCAAAGCACAGTTCTTGATCCTCAAGGAACTTCCAGCCTCACAATTGCAGGCCTCAGATGGCAGTGGAGAACAACCAAATCGTTCTCTTTCTCCCAGTTTTGCTTTATGGCCATGTAGACAGTGTAAGCGTTGGATGGATGCCAGAGAACTTCTGTTCCTAGTTTATAACGGTACTATCCTGAGGGCAGACCCAGGCTTTGTGGGGTTTGAAGCTTAAATAACTTTAGGGAGCCTCTTTAGAAAATAATCCAAATTACAAATATAAAATTACTACGCCCTCTCAGGGCCTAGAACGGGGAAGAATGCAAGTGAGAAGCCCTCATCAGCTTCCCAATCTTATAATCCCACCATTTATGGTGTCTAATAAGCAGGTGTTTTAATGTAGTGGGTGGGTGGGCTTTAGGATCTCCATGTTATGGATGAGGAAGCAAGCTCAGGAAGGTGACTCAGAATGTCACAGCCAGAAAGCCAGCCATGAGTGCTGAGCTCCTGACTGAAGGCTCTGGCCTCAAGGGCCACATCTGAGGTCCTCTTCAGTTGGTGACTGCAGCGGTCAGACCCCTGATGTTCCTGAGGAGGAATGTCCTGGACCTAAGCCCTCTCCCCCGAGACCACTGTACCTTTATGTAGGCTGGTCAGGGCTCCCCCGGATCCAGGTCTGGGGTAGAGGTTGGGGGGTTGGACTGTGGCCATCTCTCAGGGCACCACGTGGTGCAGCCTTGGTCCCAAGAGCACGGCCCATTTCCGCAGAGAGGAAGGACCGCAAACTGCAAGGGTGAGCCTTGACTTTGAAAACACACAGACCGAATCCTGGGATCTACAACTTCCTGGTTGTATAAAGTTCGGCAAGAAACGCCGCCTCCGTGAGCCTCAACTTGATTACCTGTTGAATCAGGATAGTAACCACTTCATCGTATTTTGAGCTCATTACATGTCTCCTTGTGAGGCAGTAAAACTCCCGCACCCAGACGCAACGGATCTAAGAACACCCCAATAGCGATCGGTCCAAGCAGCAGCCTAACCGCCTGATTCCGCACCTCCCCTCCCCGTCGTTAAGGCTGAACGTTTTTCTCAGGATTCCTCCCAGCCCGGCTCACTTCCGTTGGGGAAGTGAAAAAGGTGGCACCTCGGAGGGGCGCCTGAAGGATCCCCCGGACGCCCGCGAGCCTGGGTGCCAGAGAGGAAGAGGAAGCCCGGGGTGGGGGGGTAGGGGGTGCGGACAGGCCGGGGCGTGAGCCCTCGGAAGAGCGGCAGGAACCAGTGACTCCGGGGCCTGCGCTGCGGGGCGTCGCTCTCGATTTAGCAACACAAATCCGCCTGCCGGAGATTAGGCCGGGCGAGCCGGGTTAGGGGTGATGCACTGCCCGGAGGACGCAGCCGGGGCTCGGCGCTCTGCCCGGCGGACCCGCAGGAGCCGGCCGGAGCGACGATCGGGTGCGAGGACCGCGCAGCCTCCCGGCTCTCGCCTCCTCCGGCCCAGGCCCAGCTCGCTCTGCACGCCCACTTCTGCACCCGCCTCCGGCGTCTCCCCATCCGCGGAACTCCCGGGGGCGAGCTTCATTTTCCCGCGAAGGGGGCCGCCCCCCCGCAGGCCGCTCCGGCCGGCAGCCGGCCCTCCTCGGGGGCTGCTCGTCCCGCCCGAGTCGGGCGGCACCTCCTCCCGCGCTCCGCGCGCGTCCGGCCGGCCGGGCGCCGCCACGCGCGACCCTGCGCGCCCGAGCGAGCCTCCCGCCCTCGCGCCGGCTCCCTACGTGGGGGACGTGCCGGGAGATGCCGGCCCGTGGGGGATTTCGCAGCGCCGCCGCCCCCTTTCCGGCGCGGGAGGGAGCGGCCGCCGCGCCCCCCCGCCCGGGCCCGGACGCCGCCGCCTGGCGCTGCAGAGGCGGGCGGCAGCCAATGGGCGCCGAGGAGGTGGGCCGGCTGGCGGCTGTCACCCTGCCGGGGACGGGAGCGCGGAGCCGGGGAGCGCGCGAGCCACCGCCTCCCGGGCCTTGGGGGTGGAGCCGCGGCTGGAGGAGGAGGAGGAGCCGCCGAGCAGCCGCCCGAGGACCACTGCTCGCCCGGGCTGCGGAGCACCGACGCCGGCCCCACGCCCGCCGCCCCGCGTCCGCCGCCGTCAGCATGATCGCCGCGCAGCTCCTGGCCTATTACTTCACCGAGCTGAAGGATGACCAAGTCAAAAAGGTGAGACCCCGCGCGCGCCGCCGCCCGGCGCTCTGCCCGCAGCGTCGCATTCCGGCATCCGCTCGCCGCCGCCGCCTCCATCCTCCCGCGCCCAGCCTTCCCCAGGCCGGCACTGCTTGGACTGCAGGGCGGGAGAAGCCTTCGCCCTGCGATTCTGCCCGGGATTGTGTGTGTGGTGGGGGGAAGACCCCCGAGACCGGGCTGCGTGCTACAGTGTCCTTGAGCCGGGCTGTGGATGTCAGACGGGCCCCCGGGCCACGCGGGGAGGCGCCTGAGCCCGGGGACCGGTGGGTCGGTCCGCAGGGCCTGTTCCGAAGGTTCTGAGCGCCGTGGGCGGAGGAGTGATTACAGAGATGTTGGGGAGCTGAGTGCGCAGCAGGCGGGGGTGCCGGCTGGAGGCCGGGCATCCCATATTTGGGGTTCCCCGCGGAGGGCGCCGGGTGTCCCGGAGAAGCTCTCACCCCGGCTCTACCCGCTGTTGCGGCTGCCCCTTAATCTGGGGACAGGGTGACCCGCCCGGCTTCCCGGAACGGGGAGGGGTGCGGAGGCCACCGGAAACTTTGCTCATAGGCCTCAGGTCCGGAGCGGCATGTCTGAATGGAATTTTTTATTCCTCTACGTGACTGCTCTCTTAAACTGTAATTTCCAGCCAGCGCAGGGAGCTTAAATAAGAGACTGGTCTTTTGAGTCGGATGGAGGCCTTCGCATGTATGCCTGTGACATGTGTGTACTCGCACAGGGATGCATCTCCCTACCCTAAGGGGTTGCTGCCTTGGACATCTGTCTAGCAGAAAATACTGTCCACTGGCAGGTCTTAAAGGTGTATCTCTCCCTTATGCCAGCCCTGCCACCATGTTTGTAAGGAACAGCCTAGGTGGTGAGGAAGAGCGCCCATTTTACCAGTCCGAGGCCTGGCACGGGCCCCTGACCCACCCACACCCACCATGGGTGACAGGAGGACTGCTGGAGTAAGCTGGGATGGACAGTGAACCTGACTGTGGAGTTCAGACGAGGGAAGTACCCACAGGTGAGAGGCGGGAGCGTAAAGCCACAGGGTGTTCACTCAGTTCTCTTCCTACCTACCTAGGACAACCCCCTCTGGCACACTAGGAAGTAGGCCTGCTGCGGGCAGTGACCTCATCAAGGTCACCCGGTGAGTTAGAGGCAGAGCTAGGGCGGGTCTCTCTCTCCCTCCCTCCCTCCCCTGGGAACCCGGGCTCCTACTGGAAGTCAGCTGAGGGGGAGGTGCTGAGACAAAGGCCCTGGGGATGCTGCTTGGATCCTGGGTCCTGTGCTGAGTGGGGACCTGAGTAGGGCAATTAGGAGACAGGCCTGGAAATCTGCCATCGCCCCTCATAGCTAGGAGCAACAGTGACTTTAGAGTTGTCCCACTGTAGGACTTCTGCTCATTGCCAGGCAGCACGTGGAGCTTACTCTGGCCACTGAGCTCAGGAGCTGTGCCTGCCTCCAGGTACATTTCACGTTCTCCTCAGTGGTGGGGTGTGCCGTTGATGTCCTTCCCATTTCCAGTGGGGAATTTAGGCTACAGATGAGTTCACTGTCCTTCCCCTGCATGTGGCGCACACTGTAGCTCAAGACAGCAGATCCCTGGGATGGGGGACCCAGATGACCCTTCTAAGCTTCCACCGGCCATACCCGCCATCACCTGTGTGGTCTCCAGGGCCTATGTTGGGTTGAGGTTTGGACTGTACTCAGTAAGAATTGTTTTATCAGGCACTCAGTGTTGACTGTGGCCTCCCTCGAATTCTATCCACCAGGCTCCCTGAGGCATCTGGGTGTGTGACTTCTGATTCAATTGGTCGTCCTCAAATCCCTTCTGCTCTGAGATTGGGATCCTGGCATTCCCTCCCCACCCTCTGCTGGCCTCAGAACATTGCTGGAGGAGGGTCTTGAGGCCAAAACTTCCACACATACTATTATTGGCCACGGAGAGTTTTAAGAACGAGATGGCTTTCTTGCACACCACTGGGGACCATCTTAAACTGCTTTCTATGGGGGGGATGTGTGTGTGTGTATTCCCGCCAGAGGATCACCTTGGTCTGCATTATGGGCTACGTGGCATTGCCATCCATGGGTGTGGTCACCAGGAAGCTTCCTGGGCCTCCTGAGAGCCTAGTGGACACGCGTTCCAGTGGCCTAGTCAGCTTTCCCCACCCCCACCTTGCAGAAGCTGGGGGACTGCATCTTCTCTCTTGGAACTCAAGACTTGGTAGAGAGCGGCCCTTTCTACCCACTGCTTGCTGTGAAAAGCCTGGGTGGGGCCGCAGGACTGCAAGGCCTGTTCTTCTTGCCGAAATTGGGCCCTCCCTGCGACCCAGTGGGGACCCAGTGAGGCTAGCCCCCCGCCTGCCTACCCAGCCAGCGTGGGTAGCCATGATGAGTCAGCCCTTCAGCCCTAGGCAGGCTCTGGGGCTCTGGAGACAGCCCTGGCACCCCCCACTAACCTTCATTCATTTTCTTGCCTTCTGGCCTGGGGATAGGAGGAAGGAAGATGGGATGGTGCCAGGGAAGGTTTCTTCGGGATTGCTCAGGATACAGAAACGGGTTATCATTTCTCTCTCCATTGCCTATAAGACATGTCACTAATTCAATTTCATAAATATATCCGGGGTTGAAACAGGCCAAGTGCCTGGCTACCTGGTGTGGAGCCCCATTTACCAGACTGTCCCTTCATGATATTGGTTAATGGGGTGCTGGGAAAAGCGTGTCCTGGCATTAGACTGAAATAAGTACAAGACATATTTTCCTTTTACTCTCCTAGTGCCTTCAGCAGGAAAGGGAAGGCATGTGTGTGTTTGTGAAAGATCCCATTCATCAGAATCCCAGACATCTACTAGTTCTGCAGCTAGAGACTGGGTCCTTTGACCTCCAAGTAACTTTTAACAGGCCTGTCACCTTGCCTGCTTCTTCCGCTTGGCTTCGCTGTTAGGAGCCTGGAGGAGGGTGACGGTGTGCATAGTGCTTTGTTTGGGAGAGAAAGAGGAGTCCAGCAAGGTGAGAACTTGGCCTCTTAAGAAGGACTAGCTTCCCGGGGTGCCTGGCTGGCTTAGTCGGTAGAGCATGCGACTCTCCATTTCAGGGTTGTGAGTTTGAGACCCACATTGTGTTTGGAGATTACTTAAAAATAAAATCTTAAAAAAAAAAAAAAAGGAAGAACTAGCTTCCTTTCCTCTAAGTTTGTCAGAATGGTGACGAGTGGGTTATCTCTGAGTGGGATCCCCGTGACTCTAAGTAATCCCCGTTAGCAGGTGAACAAACAGGTGCGATTTGTCCGACAGCTGAACTCAGTAGTACTGGGCCCAGAAAGGTGGGGGAGAGTATGCTTAGCAGTTAAAGGGCTACCCACGGTTTATTTTCTCAGAGCTCATGTGTGCCAGCTGCAAAAGCAAGCATAAAAAATTGCCCTTTCCTTATTGATCAGGGATGAGGGAGAGGAGGGTTAGAAAATTATGAAAAATACCTCAGATACCTTTAGATCTGGTGTTACACAAATGTCCAGGAAGAGCCTCACTTCTTGGTGAATCTTCATTTCATAATCCTTGTCCCTGCTACTTCAGATGTCTTCGGAGTTCTCCCCCCCCCAAGAGAAGCCCCAGCGCTTCATTTGGTTTGATAATTTGGGACCTTCGTGAGGGAATAAACTGGGAAACCGGGTGGGTATGAGGGACTTTCACATCTGGCCATGCTCTGCCGTCCTCCCACGCTCCTGCTGTTTTCTGGAGATGGCATGGGCAGCCTTCTCCAAAAGAGACTGATTTGGTACTGTCTCCGCGTGTGTCTGCAGTCAGGGATTCCTGCTGGGTAGAATTAGCCCCTGGAGTCCGTTCTGAGCATGCCTGGGGACGCCCCTGCAGACAGCGGGGCAGCCATACCCCTCCAAGGCCGGAAGCAGTCATGGCCAGACTGCTGGCACCTGCTTATTGCTTTGAGGACCTTTAGAATCCAGTCTGGTCATGGGAACTCAGTAGTGTCTTTGGAAGACGTTTGAGTCCTTTATTATGTGCACAGGGCTGTGCAAGGCTGGGGTGACGACTACAGACTTGGTAGACATGATCCCTGTTCCCCTGGAGCATAAGTTATGATTTGCTGTCTTACGACAAGTGCAAAGCACAGAATGCCCTCGCAGTTGGGGGCCAGGGGTCAGGTCATGGGTGGGAAATCACTCGCTCAGGAGTGGCTTAAAGCCAGGCTCTAGGTGGACAAATGGGAATATTATACTTAGAAACTTTGTGAGGGAGAGTCAGATGGATAGTTCTCAAAATGTAGTTTGCTCTCTCTTTAATGGCTTGTTATCTCTGAGCATCCCAGTACCGTTTCTGGCTGTCTTATCAGATATCAAGTGTGTGTGTGTGTGTGTGTGCGCGCGCGCGCATGTGCCTGTCTAACAATACACACAAATGTACAACATGCTTGTGTGTGTGTATGCTTTCAAAAACCTCCTGAGAGGTTGTGAGGACAGGAAGTAGTATTATTCCTGAGTGTCCCAGAGCAGCGCCTCCCCTGGGCATCCCGCCGCCTGCCCTTTGTGCTGCAGACCCAGGCAGGGATTTTATTCCTCATTTAGAAACAGGGACTGGAGGTCCCATGGAGAGAGACATGGTTTTCTCAAGGTCTTAAGACAATCTGGAATGGGGTCCAATGGGCTCTTCTTACTCCTTCTGCTTCTTTCCTTTAGAAGAAAAATCCATCTTTGTTGATTTTAATGATTTAACTTGGAATCTATATTTTAATTCTCTCCCCCACGAGTCAGTATGTAGGAGTCAAATTTTATTTATTTATTTTAAACACTTTTTTTTTTTTAAGATTTTATTTATTTATTCACGAGAGACAGAGAGAGAGAGAGAGAGAGAAGCAGAGGGAGAAACAGGCTCCCAAGGAGCAGGGAGCCCGATGCGGGACTCGATCCCAGGACCCTGGGATCATGACCTGAGCCGAAGGCAGACGCTTAACCATCTGAGCCACCCAGGCGCCCTGTAGGAGTCAAATTTTATTACGAAATATCTGAGGTGCATAAAAATGAGATTTGAGATTAACATTAACAAACACCTGTGTACCCACCACTCAGCCTGAGAAGTTACAGACAGTTACAATTACATTAGAGAAGACTGGAAGCCCTGCATTCCCATCTTCTGTCCCATTCTGTTTCTCCTTCCAGAGAGCGCCTCTGTCTTGTTTTAGATGTTTCTTATTTCCATGCATGTTTTTATGCCTTTATTACATAGCATGTATCTATAAACAGTGTATAGTGTTACTTTATGTGGTTGTAAGCTTTTGTAAATGATGCTATACTCTATGTATCCTTCTGCAATTCGCCTTTTCCACCTCAGTGATCTATCTATCTTCGGGGTTTTTCCATGTTGATCCATACACCTGTGTTTCATCAATTTAAACTGCTGCATGCTCTTACGTTGTGTGAATATACCACAATGTATAATTTATCTATTGTTTTGATGGGGATTTGGGTTTCTGATGTTTCACATTACAAACAGTGCCACTGTGATTCTTCTCACGCACGGCTCCAGTAGACATGCGCGTTGCTCTGGGCTCTGGGCTGTCCATCTGGGATGGAACTGCTGGGCGGAGGAGTGTGTGCATCTTCCCATTTTCCAGATTTTGTCAAATTGCCATCCCCCGGGGGTCCTGCCACTTCATACTTCCATCAGAAGTTTGTACAGGTTCCTCTTGTCCCACACTAACCCTCGGGACGGTCAAACCTGTAACATGTTTTAGTAGATAATTTTTTTATAAAGATTTTATTTATTTATTTGTCAGGGAGAGAGATTGAGAGAGCGAGCGCACGCACACAAGCAGGGGCAGCAGGCAGAGGGAGAGGGAGAGCAGGCTTCCCCCTGAGCAAGGAGCCCGATGCGGGACTCGATCCCAGGACCCTGGGATCATGACCTGAGCCGAAGGCAGACGCTTCACCGACTGAGCCACCCAGGCATCCCAAGTAGATAATTTTTTTTTTTTTAAAGATTTTATTTATTTATTTGAGAGAGAGAGAAAGCATGAGGTGGGGAGGGTCAGAGGGAGAAGCAGACTCCCCGCTGAGCAAGGAGCCCGATGCGGGACTCGATCCCGGGACTCCAGGATCATGACCTGAGCCGAAGGCAGCCGCCCAACCAACTGAGCCACCCAGGCGCCCCCCAAGTAGATAATTTTTTAAAGAGTCTCTTTCTTCCCAGTCATTTCCATTCACATTACAGCACTCGAGCTTAGTTTAAAATTAGCCATTTCCTCATTTACCATATCAAGCAGAGCCCTTGTGAGGTTGACAGCTCTCGTTGAGAGCCGTGCCAGCCCCATTGACTGCTGCTGGGACGCGAGCACGCTCCCGAGGAGGGGGAGTAGGCGCAGGGAAAGGCGGGGAGGGCTCTCTGTGGCCCCCCGTGCTCCAGTGTGGGAATCCGTTGTACTTTTCCGGGAATTAAAACATGCACGTGGGCTTCTGCCCACACAGCCTTTCCCTTCCTGGGTGGAGCCAGGCGCGGCTGGCTTATCAGTCCCCTAAATGTGCCCGCCTCTGTTAGAGGACGCTCAGGCCCGCGGCCTCCCTGACTATCTTCCGTAAAAGGAGAGGGTGACCGTGCCCCACTGCAGGACAACTGAAATGCGAAGTGTGCAGCCCAGCCATTTGCAAACCGAGGTCCCTGCTCCGGGGCGGAAAATGTCGGATCTTGTGTTCATCTGATTCCAGGCTTGGTTACAGGCCACAGACGCTGACACCTGAAGGGGACCTCGGAGGGACATTGAATGCCGACTAGGGGCCTTTCTTTCCTAACACAGGTCTTATTTCATCATCAGTATTTCTTCATGGAATGCCTGTCACGATTCACCGCTGGGTACTGTGCTGAAGGCGATACATCCCCACAACGCCCCTGTGTGGGGGGTACTGTTATGATCTCCACTTTTGGAGAAAGACCCCGAGGCTCAGATAGGAAACAGAAGAGCCCCGTTATTTTTTTAGTGGAGGTATAATACTCACAGTGTAAAACTCACCATTTTAAAGTGTACAGAGTGGCTTCAAGTACATTCACAAGGTTGTGAAACCATTACCACCATCTGATTCCAGAACATTTTCATCAGCCCCAAAAGAAACCCCGTACCCATTAAGCAGATAGTCCCCATCCCACCCTCACCCCAGCCCCTGGCATCTACTCATCTACTTTCTTTTTTAAAAATGGATTTACCTCTGGGGCGCCTGGGTGGCTCAGCCGGTTAAGCGTCTGCCTTCGGCTCAGGTCATGGTCCCAGGGTCCTGGGATCGAGCCCCGCATCGGGCTCCCTGCTCAGCGGGAGGCCTGCTTCTCTCTCCCTCTGCCTGTCTCTCTGCCTACTTGCTCTCTCTCTCTCTCTGTCAGATAAATAAATAAAATCTTTAAAAAAAAAAAAAACACATAAAAATGGATTTACCTCTTCTGGACATTTCGTATAATTGGAATCATGCAGTATGTGGCCTTTGTGTCTGGTCTTTCACTGAGCACCATGTTTTCAAGGTTCGTCCATGCTGTAGCATGGATCAGTCTGTCGTTGCTGAATAATATTTAGTTGTATCCGGATACCGTGGTATGTTTATGCATATGTCAGTTGATGGACATGGGGTTATTTCCACTTTGGAATAATGTTGCTGAGAATATTTGTGTGCATGTTTTTCCTGTGTGGACATATGCTTTCATTCCTCTTGGGCATATGCATAAGAGTGGCGTTGCTGGGGGAGCCCCTGTCTTTATCCACCTGGAGAAAGGCACCGTCTCCATTTAGAAGCGAGGAAACAGAGACCCCCCCCCTCCCCCCCAGCAAGGGGTGAAGTGACTTGTTGAAGACCACACAGTTCATTAGTAATAGGGACAACACTACCTGGTCCGCTGACTCAGAAACCCACGTTCTGGGCGCCTGGGTGGCTCAGTCGCTAAGCGTCTGCCTTCGGCTCAGGTCATGATCCCAGGATCCTGGGATCGAGTCCCACATCGGGCTCCCTGCTTGGCAGGAAGCCTGCTTCTCCCTCTCCCACTCCCCCTGCTTGTGTTCCTGCTCTCGCTATCTCTCTCTCTGTCAAATAAATAAATAAATAAATCTATAAAAAAAAAAAAAGAAACCCACGTTCTTCCCACCATACCACACCCAACCCCTCCCATTTTGTTGTTTAGGGAAACAGAGCCAAGGAGGTTGAGAGATGAGGCAGAGAGATGAGGACCTCCCCCTGCCCCCAGGTTCCCCAGACCTCTTTCTCTCCTTCCCCTTCCTCCCCATCCTCCCCATCCTCCCCAACACCAGCGCTTTGCTTGCCCCCCTCCCCCCATGTCCCTCCACCTTTGCTCAGTGTTGATGAACTCCCTCCACTTGGGAAGGAAATTGGCCCAGTAAAGTCATTTACAGTGAAATGTTAGGGATTTCCCATTTTTCAAATTTCTCCCTGTACTCTTTCTATTTGTCTTCCCCCCCATCCTTGTTTGCATTTAAAAGAGGACCCCCACCGAGGGCAACGCCTAACCTGCAAGAAGAACCCCTAATGCTCTTGTAATGCCTAGTCCTGAAGATTATTCTCTCCCGCAGCCTCTGCCTGGCTGCGCTTGTAAGCGGCTAGTTTCCTTGATTGGGGTTTGCCTTCAGCCCTGTTACTCGATCTGCCCTCATTTCTCTGGTGTCTCCTGGTGCCTTCTCTGATGTCTCTCTGGGTGGCTGGGATGAGTGGAGTAGGAGACCCAGGCCACTGTTGTCAAGGCACCACGTCACCTTTGCAAAGTTCTGTTCTATTTACAACGTACTCTCACGTGCTCGATTTAGTTGAGTCCTTCCAGCCAACTTGGACGTAGGTATTTCTTCCTGCATCTTACATATGGGGCAGCTGAACCTCAGGAAATGAAATTGACATGATCTTGGTGGCCAGAAAGCGGTAGGACCAGGAGAGGAATTGCAGGTCTGTCTGACACCGGTGGGCAGATCTCACCGTCCCTGCAGAACCTGGACCGTGGTCCAGGGCTGCACGCTTCCAAAACAGTACAGGGCAGCAGCCTGCAGTAGAAACCATCACCCAAGGCTCCCAGACTGGGGATGCTAGAGCTATGCTGTCCAGAACAGTAGCCGCTAGCCGCACATGGCTACTGGGCACTTGAAATATGGTGAGTCTGATTTGAGATGTGCTCTTAAGTGTCAAGTACGCACAGGATTTCAAAGACGTTGTATAGCAAAAAGATATATAAACTATCATTAATTATTTTAAAAGCATTGTTTGCCTGTGGGAATAATATTTTGGATATATTGGGTTAAGTACAATGTTATTAAAATTAATTTCACCTGTTTTTCTTTTATTTATTTATTATTTATTTATTTATTTTTTTTAAAGATTTTATTTATTTATTTGACAGAGAGAGAGATAGCGAGAGCAGGAACACAAGCAGGGGGAGTGGGAGAGGGAGAAGCAGGCTTCCTGCCAAGCAGGGAGCCCGATGTGGGACTTGATCCCA
>NC_138374.1:51194664-51220361 GCF_054177405.1 Leptonychotes weddellii | reverse complement strand
AGAGAGAGCATGAGAGGGGGGAGGATCAGAGGGAGAAGCAGACTCCCCGCTGAGCAGGGAGCCCGATGTGGGGCTTGATCCCAGGACCCTGGGACCATGACCTGAGCCGAAGGCAGACGCTTAACCGACTGAGCCACCCAAGTGCCCCTCACCTGTTTTTCTTTTTAAAAAACATGTGGCTGCTAGAAAGTTTAAAATTACACATGTGGCTTGCATTATGTTTCTGTTGGACAGAGCTCTGCTAGACAGTGAATTTTATGGCTAAAGTTTGGGCAGAGGCACTCTGCATTGAAAGCGGTGGGTTCTTCTGGGTCCTTGGGCTTCAGTGTCCTCATCCGTAAGACTAGGAGGCTGGGATCCATTATCTCTAACAGATTCTTCTAGCTTG
Source organism: Leptonychotes weddellii (assembly GCF_054177405.1). NCBI lineage: Eukaryota > Metazoa > Chordata > Mammalia > Carnivora > Phocidae > Leptonychotes > Leptonychotes weddellii. The sequence goes on along the minus strand of NC_138374.1, from coordinate 51,219,973 downwards.
AGTGGTGGCCAGCGAGCTGTCTGGGCCTCAGTTTCCTTATTTGTCAGATCGGGTGGATGATTCCTGCCTTGCCGTCTGCTCATTTATCCAGTTAGCGAAGGGATGTGGAAACACTCGGAGAGCATAGGGAACTGTATGAATGCCGGGACACACCTTTAGGCACCGCGAGAGGCTCAGCGAGGCAGAGTAATCCAGAGAGGGAGGAAGGAGAGTAATCCACGGTGTCTGGAGCTCCTGTGCCCTGTATGAGGGCCAGGGGGCAGTTTTCTTTGTTGCTGTTTTGTTCATGGAAGTGACTCGCCCAAAGTGATGGGGGCAGGGTCAGTGTAGCCGGAGGAGGCCTGAGGGCTTTGGGTTTCTCGCTAGGTCTACTCGCACCCCTGCACTGTTTGCACCCCAGGGCGTTCGGGTCTGATCGTCTCATAGTGAAAGCCAAACTGCACTTTGGAGACTCTCTTCTCTCTCGGCTGGAGGTACCCGGGACACTGGGAACTGTGAGGCTGGAGGCTGGCCCCAGCGCAGGAGGCTGAGAATTAAGCTTGTTGTTCTTGCCCTGCCACATTCCAGGGCGGTTCTGTTCCCCTTGAGGCCACTGGGTACCTCCTTTATTTTTAGCTAGTTCAGTGTAACAGCTTTGTTCTCATCCTGGGCGGCAGCTTGGTCTCTCTCATCAGCCAGGAAGCGCCTGTTATGGGGTATTAGTGCATACCAAGGTCGCCAGGAGGACCTTGGGCATGACCTCAAGGCCTTACACAGTTCTCCTAGCAAGAGGATTCTGGGGAACTAGGGGAGGAGTGTCGAGTTTGGAGTCTTGAGCGGGAGCCACATCGGTTGCTGGGTGCTTGGGGTCCCTCACTTGATTTCATGGCCCCAGCTTCCTCCTGTGTAAGATGCAGTCCCTGCGCCCCACTGCAAGTCAGGGCAGGTGGATGTGCCCAGCATGGGCCCTGTCCCTGCTTAACATCTCCCTTCCCCAGACCTCAGTTTCTCATCAAGAGCGGGGATCCCATTTTCCTCCTGATTTGTTGTGAGTACATAGAAGTGTCAAATGGATAATCTGTGGTGCCCAGCCCATGCTTGTTGAAAGGGAGCTCGGAGCTCGGAGCTCACAGTTAGAAGCATAAATAATGGTAGATAAGGGTGAAGAACCCTTTCCGGTCCCTGGGCTGCCTGAGGGGACGGACCTCCGTAAAGAGCCTGGGGAAAAGGAACCTCCCCTTACAATATTTTAACTTGCGGAAGGGGTCCTGTTTGCTCTGGTGATATTGGTGCACCCATCTTTCACTTGGGAGCCTCTAGAGTGGAATTCATCTTCCCAAACACATTTCCTCTAGAGGTTGTTAGGTATTTAGCAGTCTCTGGGAGGCCTGAAGAGTGGAGTGAGAATCACAGTTATCTGTAGGGCTCTGTGTCCTGATGGGCCTCAGCCTTGAGATGCAGATGTTGTGTGTGGCGGGGGGGCGGTTAGAGGACCAGAGAACGCCTGGAACACTCTGTCCCTCAGGGAGAGGCTGTTGGCCCCACGCAGGTCCCCAGGAGGCTGAAGTGAGGGGCTGGGCCATTCAGGGAAGAGGAGCGTCCTTATCTGAACCTGCAAACCCTTCTGAGACCTCCCTGCCTAGGCGGCATCAGAGGCCTTCCCGCCCAGAAGCGCAGGCACTCAGCCCAGTGGAAAAGACACCCGGAGGGCTTTGCAGAGGACGCAAAAGGCCTGGAAGGCATGTCCCCTGTCCCCTGGGTGCTCACAGACTAGCTGGGGGCACAGATCATGTGTGTGTTGCTGCCGCTGCTGGGAGAGGCTCTACCGCTGCCATGTGTCCACCGGGGCAAATTAATACCTACATAGTGACCACTGATGGCGGAGGGGATGTCGAGGAGAGGAGCAGCTGCTGTTGGGCGGGGCGGATCATGGCATGCCCCTCGGAGGAGGTGAGTCTGGAGGTGGACTTTGGGAGAAAGGAGGAGTGAGGCATGGAGGGGCCCTTTACAGGCTGAGCAAGCAGAGGGGTTGGTGGATCCATGAGGAAAGGCCTTTGGGGGTGAAGAACCATTGTTAGGGCCCCAGGCTGCCTGAGGGAAGGCAGGCTGGTGCTGGGATGGTGGCTCCCGTGGGGAACTCTGCAGGGTAAGGGTGTCTCTTCTTGTGGCCACGAGGAGCTGAGCAGGAGCTGCTCCCCAGTTGCCAAGAACAGGACAGAAACATAGGTTCCTTGGGCCGCCGCGCATAGCAGTGAGGTGGGGCTGGGCACTGAGGAGCCTGGGCAGGCGGGAGGAGGGGCAGGAGGGGGGTTAGGCCAGCGCACAGCACAGCAGGGCAGAGCCTTTGGGCTCAGTATGGTTTTGAACTTCCTTCCCGGGATTTTGTGAAGGGGGACGAGAACAGGTCAGACAGCTTGTGGCTGGTGGAGAGTGAAGAGGAGTGGCATGCTTTCTGCAAGGCGAGGGAGCCGTGCTGCCCGTAGAGTGGTGGGAGCTGTGGTCTTAATGCCACCCACATGCCCACATCTCCCGGGCCTAGGAGGGACCTGGCCTGGGTTCTCCCCGGCTGAGCGGGAAAGCTTGCAGAGAAAGAAGCACAGGACCAGGACCCAGGGAACTTGGTGTCTACCCCAGTTCTCTTGCTGGCCAGTGGTCACCTTGGCCGTTTGAAGAACCTCTTTGGCCTCTGATTTTTCCGTAGGGCATTGGAAGTGATGGCACCATCACCACGTCCCTGGTCAGGATAGTTTGAGGACCACTGTGAAAGTGCTGTGCATAGTAGAGAGAGGCCTTTGTAGTTCAAGGTCATGTGAACACACCCCATGTTACAGATGGGAAAACCCAGGTACCTACGGGATATCAAAGCCAGAGGCGGACACGGATGTCCGCGTTACCCTGTCCGTGCCTCATCATTGAACCAGGCAGGGTCCTGAGGAAATCTAAGTATGGTTCTTAGTGTGAGTCTTAAAGGCAGGTCCTGGAGGAAATAGGAAGGTGGGGTTAAGATTTCAAAGGAGAAAGTGTTTATGATTCCATTTTTCCCCTTCTCCCACCCCCCAGGTACGATTCCATTTTTGTAAAACAAACAAACAAAAAAAGGCGAGCTCTGTATGTATGAGTGTTTAGGTAGAAAAACCATCCTAATCCATAAAGCTCTTAGCAGGGATTTCTCTGGAAAGACTGGGGGGGAGAAATTATACTTTTTACTTTTATGCATTTTTGTGTTGTGTGAACTTTTTAATAATAAGTGTATATTGCTTATTGTGACTATAACTTACTGTTAGTTAAAAAAAAAAAGAACAACCTAATAAAACAGAACAATGTTTCAGAGGAATTTCGCCAGAGTCTTTAATTTGCCGTGGTTTCGGGCATATGGCTGCGCTGCCTTTAGTGGTCTCTTCTACAGAATGGGTCAGTAATGTTTGGTAATCAGTGCATTTCTCCTAGCTAAGTAAGTCAAGGACATGTGATTACCAGTTAGCCAGGGCACAGAGGGAGATGGCCTCCCTTTTGGTCATTTCGATGGGGGGGGTTGGGAAATGTTATTTGATGTTTACCTTGCTCTTGGCACATTCTTAAAATTTTCCCGGTAGCTGTCTGAGGTGAAAGCATTATTATCACTTTTAACAGTGAGGAAGGCAAGACTCAGCCAGGTTAAGTAACTTGTCCAAAGCCACACAGCTACTAAATGGCAGATCCGAGGTTCAAACCCCGTTCTCTTCATCCACAGTCCCGTGTTCTTTCCAAGGCGTAAGGAGAAGCCCAGAATGAGGGCTTAGAAGACCTGGGATCTAGACCCGGCTGCCACTTCCAAACCATGAGACCTGGTGTGAGTCACGGGTCCCCGTGTCCTCGACTCTAAAACGGGGATAAGCCTGTCCTTCCTGCCTCCCTCCCCGGGTCGTGGTGGCGGAAGCTAACGTTCTTCGTGCCTGCCTCATGCCCGGCCGTGGTGTCCATGAGCTCATTTCGTCTCTTTCTGTGACATCCAGACGGGACGACGTGTGTGACAGTCCTGAGTATAAACGGCAGAGCCCTCGGCAGATGGCGAACTATTATCCAAGTGACACTCATCGGCCCGGTTCTCTCCTGAGTCAGCCTCCCTAAGAGAAGTGAATCCGATGTTGAAATCTCTGCCCTGTCCTGAAGCAAGAGTTTTCTTAACCCTCCACTGCCTGCCCCTCAGTTGTCTTTGCGAGTAGAGCGTCTCCCGGGGGAAGTTCACTTGGAAGGCGGGCACGGGGCACCTGCAGTCACCCCTGTGCCCTGCCTTGTTCTGGGGCCTCGTGGTGAAGCCGAGGAGAGAAGGAGTGAAAAATTTCCATGGCCATGTCCCCATGGCTGGCGTGTTCCCTCGGGCATGTCCGGTCTTGAGTTGGTGTTTTGTGCCTGTTCTGTTGGGAGCAGGAGCGGGGGCTGAGGTCGGGCCCAGCGGTGTTCGCGTGCAGCCCAGTGCGGGCCCCTGGCCTCTCTCGCTAGCCCGACAGCTCTGAGCCAGAGGAGCTTGGCGGGGGGCCGTGCTCTCTTCCGGGGTCTCCTCCGGCCTCTGCCGTGGTCCAGCTTCGGGCGCGGCCGAGAGCTTCCAGGCCTTCCTGGTCTGCAGGAAGGCCAATCCAGGACAAGGGTTTGCACAGTATTAGGGCACCTTCCCTTCAGGGGCTGGGGAGAGGTGCCCGGAGCCGGGGCGGGGGTCCTTCTCAGTCTTTGCCTAGAGTCTGCGGGAGCCAGCCCGCGGGGTGGTGTCTGGGAGCCTGGCACCTCCCCGTTTCCTTCCCAGTCGGCCCGGAGGCCCGGACTCCTGCGTGCGTGTGTCAGACGCCACGTGCGAGAGGGAGCGGGGCGGGGGGGGGGGGTGAGGGCGGGCTGAGGGTTCCTGTCACGGATTTCTGGGAGCTTCTGGCCTGTGACAGACTATCCGAAGGCTGAGGCCTGCGGCTTGCAGCCTCCGGAGGTGCTGTGCTGTGGCCTCTGGTCACCAAACTGCAGAGGAAGGGGTTGGAGGCACAGGAGGGATCCTTGGGCACCAGCGTGCAGCCGAGCAGCAGCCCCTGTTTGCGCATGTGTCAGGGGAGGGCGGGGCGCAGGGAGGAGGGGCGCGATCTGAGACGCTGAGGAGAGGGGATAGAAATGGACAAGTTGAGAAGACCACAGACTTTGGCCAAACCCCCGGAGAGCAGAAGTTGTCCTTTCTCAGGGCTGCCTCCCTCTGCCGGCCTCGGCTCCTGGGCCTCTGGCCCCACCGAAGGGATAGCAGCTCTCCTGCTGGGTTTCTTGCAGGGCGCAGCCGCCCCGAGATGCGCAGCACGCGGGCAGGGGGGTTGGCCTGACACCCTCCCTCCCTCCCGCCAGCCACGACCCAGTCGCCTTTCCCAGGTGGACAGGGGCAGTGCGGCCAGCTGCCAGGCAGGGCTGGCCTGAACGAGGGGAGCGAGGCCCCTGGCTCGGTGAGGCGCTGGGCACTCTGGGCCCTTGGGAGTGTTCCACAAGTGTCCCCCACGTGGGCTTTGCACCTGTGTTTCCTGCGCCGCTCGAAGGGCCCCAGTCCGTGTGCCGGGGACCCGCTGAGCCCTGCACCGGGCGCTGCCTGGCTGGCCAGCCCACCCCCGGCCCAGCATCTACGCTGGTTCAGAGGCCCCTCCTGAGCTCCCGAAGACCGGTAGAAAAGGCTCCCCGTGGCGTACTCTCTCATTCACATGAGATCCAGGAGGCGTCAGGCTCAGTTCCAGCTCGGCCCCAACTTATACCTTCTTTTTGGACCCCGTTTCCACATATCCTCTGAGAGGGGTTGTCCCACATAATGATTCATGAACTTGAACCAGGGGAGGAAAGCCTCCCCTCCAAAGATGCTTGGGGGCTGGCTTGTGTTCTATGTCCCCAACCTGCTTCCTCCTTTGAGCTTCTAGGCTCTTTTAGGTTTTTTTCTCGGATCAGTGTCCCTGTGCTAACCTGCACCTTGAGTCAAGGGGCAGGATGGCTGTGGAGCTGCAGAGAGCCTTGGCTTTTCTAGAAGCTTCTTCCTGTCCAGCTGGAAAACCTCAGCAGCTTTACTTGGGCTTGCCTTCCACAGAATAGGGGAACTGGTCTTCCCTGAGGGATGGGAACAATTGTAGGGAACAGCGTTAGACTTGCAGGTATGAGACCTGACTCTCTTGGCTGTGTCTTTGAACTAATCACTTTGCTTTGTGGAGCCTCAGTTTCTGCATCTGTAAAATGGGGATCAAGAGTGTGTCCCTGATAGGGTTGTTTTGAAGGTTAAATGACCTACTGGATATGAAAGCACTCGATATACTGTGAGTCATAAGATAAATATAGAGTAGTATTCTAGCATTTAGTATGAATGAAATTCCTCTTTTGTACCAGGCAACCGGGTGAGTTCCTTTCCCTAGGGAACTCACATGTTTTATCAGAAGAGATAGACCCGTCAATAAACACCTCATGATGGAGGGTGGGGAACATGATAGCAGAAGCATGTCCCAAATGCTAGAGTAGCAATGTGACGTTTATTGATTTAGTGCATGGTCTTGCCCCTGCTCACCCATTCTGTCCCCAGCAGACAGCTCAATCTCACTGAAACACGAATCTCATTGTTGAATACTCGTCAAAGTCATCCCAAGGCTCACTGTGCTTTGGGATCAAGTCTAAATTTGTTAACGTGTGTTACTAGATCCTGCACAATTTAGCTGCTCCAGTCTTTCTAGTTGCCTCACTTTTTACACTGTGCTTGATCCATATTGAATTTCTTTCTGTTCCTTGCACCTCCCCCCCCCCCCCGCCTTTGGCCTTCACACATGCTCTTGACTGTGCCTGGATGCACACCCTGACATCACGCCTCCGGGAAGACTTCTCAGTAGACTTCTGCTCCTGGGGCTGCTCACACACCCTTGTATCGTGACTGCCTCTCCCCCGCCAGACTGTGGGCACCACGACAGCAAGTTTTGCTGATCTGGTGCCAGCCTTGGGGGTAGGACAGAGCGTGTCTTCTCCTGAGGCCGTGATTCTGGCAATTTCTACTTAAGCTCTTGGTAGTTTCTGATTGCTCTTCTCTGCAAGGCTTTATCACAAGGGGGAAGGGAAAAGGTGGCTGTGGTAGGAGAGCTTGGGGTTGGGGGCAGGGTTGTCTCTGGCCGCTGAGGACACTGGGGGACTCCTGCCAATGTGCTGATGGTTCGTGAGGCAGGGGACAGGCAGGGCCTGGGGGAGCACAAGGCATGGAGACCAGAGTGAGCAGAAGGCTGCCCCGGCTCAAATATGCAGAAATGACCTAGGGCTGGGGACTCTGTGTCCTTGAGTTAGGACGTTTCCAGCCACCCTGCAAAGTGAGCATGAGATGCCATTCTCAGAAGCAAATAAGCATCAAGGTCTTTTCAGCCTCATTGGGTCATAAATCTCTCTCTCCATCCCCCGGGAGCCTTCCGTGTGCAAGGCTGCGTGCAAGGCACTGGGGGGTCAAGGTGAATGGAGCAGGCCCTGTAAAGGTGACAGGTGCAGAAAGCTGTGATCCAGGCTCTACCGTGCAGAGAGAGCAGTGCTGAGGGAGGGGTCATCTCCAGCCTGAGGAACTCCGACATCTGCAGGAGGAGGTGAGATTTGATCTGAACCTGGAAGGGTAGGGGAGATTTGGATAGCTGGGAAGAGAAGGAAGGACTTTTTGGTGGGAAAGCCCAGGGATTCCCCCCAGGAATGGTCGAGGTGTTTAGGCCGGAGTTCCGAGAGCACGAAGCCACACCTGCAGAGTATTGGCACGTCGGACATGGAAGACACTGCGAGGCTTTGAGCACGGAAAAGAATTGACCAGGGTTGCACTTTAAGAAGGTGACTGTGGCAGTGTTGTACAGGATGGGTTGGAAGGGAGAGAGATTGAAGATGGAAAACCATTACAGTGAATGACTGAGGAGGAGTCAGGAATGAGGAAGGAGAAATCCAGGCACATGGCTGTCAGGGCTTCCTAAGCCAAAGGGAAGCAAAAAGAATGAATGGTGAGACAAGGTGACTTAGAGCTGGGTACACAGTAGGTGCCCAATAAATACTTTCTGAGAGAATAAATGGGAAGATACTATGAAGGAAGAATAGCCAGTGACAGTCCAAGGGGTCTGTGGTTAGGAGCCTTGGAACCCCAAGGAGAATGGGGAGCCCAGGAAGAGCAGTAGATTGGGGCAGTACTTGGAATGACTTGGAAGTATGGGCATGTCGGCCCTGGCCCATGGGTGTGGGAGCCTGGGGGCTGTCTCCGTACCTTCTGGGAACGGTGGAGTTAAGGTCTCTCTGCTCTGGGCCTGCCGCCCCTTGTCCTGAATGATTCCAGCCCTTTGGCCACTGTTTCCACCCACCTAGAAATCGTGCCCGAGGAAACCCACCAGCACCACTGTGTCACGTTAACACTAATGTTTATTGAGCACTTTCTGTGTTCTAAGTGCTTCTCCGTCTCATCTGATCTTAAAACTCCCATCTGTGAGATTTACCATGTCAGTTTCTCAGTTGAGGAAACTGAAAATCACACAGCTGTTAAGTGATGGTGCTGGGATTTGAACCCCACGTGGCTGGCTCTGGCACCCTCGTTCTTAACCTCTGTGACACTGCCATCCACTTGAGGATGAGCCAGCTACTTCTCACAGAGGAAAGGAGTCATGTGTAGGCTTAGGGCGCCTCCAGCATGTGCTTGGGGATCGAAGGGCAACTTCCGTGTAACATTCGAGGATTGGAAGGGACTTGGAGCTACCTGGTTCATTTTACAGGAAGAACTGGGGCTCGGAGCATTTGCAAGACTGCTCTGAGGGCCGTGGCTGATGGCATTTGCATGACTGCCTATCTCATCATGTGGTGTGTCAGAGTCTGTGGGAGCTGGTTTGTCCTAGACAGGCGGGCACCTCACCCTGTCCTGTCCTGCCCCAGCCAGACTCAAGCTGAACTGACCTTCTTCAGGCTTTGCCTCACTTTCCTTCCTTCTTATCCTTCCCCCAGATTGACAAGTATCTCTATGCCATGCGGCTCTCCGATGAAACTCTAATAGATATCATGACTCGTTTCAAGAAGGAGATGAAGAATGGCCTCTCCCGGGATTTTAATCCAACAGCCACAGTCAAGATGTTGCCAACGTTTGTAAGGTCCATCCCTGATGGTTCAGGTGAGTCTCTCACCCAGAGATTGGGCTCTGAGAGCTGAATTCTCTGTGAAAACATCTTTCCTACTTTCTTTTCATTTGTTCATTTAGTCCCTCCTTCATTCCTTCATTCATTCATCTATCTGTTCTGCCATCCATCCTCCATCCATCCATCCTCTGTCCATCCACCCTCCAGCCATCCATCCATCCGTCATATGCCTACTGAACATCTACCGTGTGCCAGGCACTGGAGATGCCATGGTTGGACAAGGCTAATCTGCCCTCATTGGACTGACTGTCTAGTGGCTAATGATAAGGAAGGGTCGTGTGTGTGTGTGTGTGTGTGTGCGCGCGCGCGTTGCTCTAGAACATGAGCGTCTCCAGAACAAATGAAGAGTTCATTTTAGGAAAATGTCTTCATCAGGGCACCAAGACCTCCCTTCAGATAAGTAGCAATCCAGTGGCCAGCTGGGTATTGGACTCAGAGGGGAGATTCACGTTCCCATCTAAAAGAGTTTTATAGATGTTAAATGAAGGTAGCTCCTCAAGCAGACAAACGGCAAGGGGAGGTAGAATTAGAGAAAAAAATTCTCCTGTCTGTGTGCAGCTGTGTAGCTCATGGCCCACAAAGGGGAGTTGGGGGCTCCCCGTGGATCGTCAGTACCCCTTCCCCAGAGGAGGGGGCTTAGCTCCTGCACCCGGCAGAGCGGAGGCTGAGAGGGCACAGCTCGGCTTGCTCGGAGGAGGCCGTTCTGTCCGGCTGACCCGCAGCTAGTTGTTTGCAGGGGCGAGTGCTGTGCCGGCCCCGGCTTGGCACCCTCCCAGGAATCCCGCTCCGAAGGGTGCTCTGTGCTCCGGCCTGGGGTTCACCTGCTGCACGAGAGGGAGGGGGAGAGATTATGGGGAGGTCCGGTTTCTCTAGGTTTCTCCAGGGGTTGTGAGTCTACGCCCTGAGAGCCTAGCCCTCACACCCGCCTGTTGTTTCTTCCCTGCTCTGGAGGCTTCGCTTCAGGCCTCGGTTTGGAGCATCTGGTACGCAGCCTGCAAGATGGGTGTCAGGAAAGCAGCCATTCCAGTTGATGTTCACAAAGGATGGGCAAGCGCACAGCTTGTTGGAGCGGACCGGCCGCGGTGGGACAGTCGTGCCGTGTCTGCGGTGCTCTTTAGAAGTCCCGGATGAGATCTGGATGCTGATGGAGGGCATGTGCTCCGTTGGCTCTGTGGTCACGTACGCATCGGCGTTTATATCTCTCACGGTTCTCGACTGTCGGAAATCTATTCCACGTCCCTCCTTTTGTTTTCCTTGAGGTCCTGGTTACCAGCAGTTTTAACTTTTTAATAACGAGCAAAGAAACTCTGGTCACTGGAGTGGTGGGGCTGTGGTGTGCCTGGGGTTTTGTCCGGATGTCTCTGGCTTTGTGGTTCACTCCTGCTTTTTCCCCAGCTCCAGATGGCACCCACATCTAGGAGCATTGAGCCTTTCCAGGATTAGCAGAGTTCTGTCGGAGAGGCACGGCTGTGCCTGCTTCCAGCTAAGAGAAGGGGAAGGGGGAGGTAACGTGCATGTGGGCAGCCCCCGGAGGGCCCCTACTCTGGCTCGGCTTGGGAGAGTGCAGAGGGATACCTGATGCGCGCAGGGCCCCTGATCCTGTGTGACTGGCGCAGGGCTAACAGTCCGAGGACCATATGTCATGCCGGGACCGTATGTCAGCCAGGGGTGTTCTTTACTCTTTTAGAAACATTTGCAGAGTTGAGGGTCTCTAAGTGTGATCCAGCTACATGAGTGATCTAGCCATTTACCCCTATCAGCTGGGGAAAAACACTCTGCAGCCCCTCTCAGACATTCATAACAGATGCCAAGACACTGTAGGCCCTGAGCTGCAGAAATCTGTTGAACCTGGCTTACCTGCCTTTTCCCCTAACCTTTGATCTTTTCTTACACGTTTCATCTACTTTGAGACACTTTTTCGTTTGAATGTCTCTGAAATCAGCAGTGCATTATCTATCACTGCATCTTAAGATTATAATGGGTGGTGTTCGTTCGTTCTTCGTGTTATGTAAAATAACGACGCGTCTGACACTCAGCCCTGTTTTAAGTGTGATGACGTGTGGTAATGCCCGTGCTGGGCGTCCTGGCGTTTCTGGAATGGGAGCCAGCTGCCTGGGCCCCACGCCTCCTTTTGAGCCTCTCTTCTCCAGTGTGGACGGGGCCAAATATTTAGGGCCTCTGAGGAGCACAGAGTGGTGTTGACCGAAGGAGGATGAGGGGTGAAACCAAAGCCCTGCAGTATGAAGACCCCCTTCCTGTGCAGCCTGGGTCTGCCTGTTGGCTCTCAGCGCCCTCCCCTGCCTCACCCGCCTAGCCCTGCCCCTGCCTCCATGCGCCTTCTGGCTTCTGGTGGTGGCAGGCAATCCTTGGTGCTGCTTGGCCTGCCAGTTGCATGTCTCCAGTCTCTGCCTATGTCATTACAGGGCATTTCCCTCTTATGGGGATCCTAATCAGATTAGGCCCCACACTCAGGGCTCATCTTAACCTGATTACATCTGCAAAGACCTTGTTTCCAAATAAGGTCTTGTTTCCGGGTCCCAAGGGTTAGGACTTCAGTGTATCTTTTTGGGGAGCACCGTGCAACCCGAACACACCCTTATAGCCTTGCTCCCCATAACTGTTCCTAATATTCATGTTTGGGCTCAGTTCACATGCCTTGGGGCCCACACTCCATTTGGAACGGACCCTACGGCCCCACACAGGCTGATGCCAAGGCCTCGCATACCTGCCCCCAGTCCACTCCCGGCCCCTTTGTGCCTGGGGTGCCTCCACCCTCACCTCCCTTGCACCCCTTTATCAACCAAGAACCAGGAGGGCCCCTGGAGTAGTCTGAATGCGGGCCTTCTTGATAGTAAACCGTGCAGTTCCCTTTTTAAATGTTAATCACTGCTTTAACTGTATAATTAGTCAGCGACAGAATTAGTGGTAATCCCAAACCACTGAGGGATAAATTGGACTCAGCTCGGTGGAGAGATGCCCCCACCTGTTAAGGGTGGTGTGACTTCCAAGTCAAAGGGAGAAACAAACCTTTCTTTTCCTGCTGACCTTGACCGGGGTGGGGGGACTGGACTCAGAGTTTTGAAACTCTATTGATTTTTTGGAAATGTATCAGCACATTTTTATTATTATTATTCCCCCCTTTGGACATTTTTTATGGGCAGTGGTTTTTCTTTTAATCGCTTTTCAGTAATCTATACGTTAATTTTTTTTTTTTTTTAAACCCTAAAGTGGCTTTTAGCTGCTGCATATCCTTTTTGGAGTAGGAAAGGTATGAATAATAAATAAAAGAAGGAAAATATTGAAGCCTTTTTACTTTGGTGACTTGGCTAAACAGAAAGTCCCTTTTCAGAGCTGCGAAGCTCTGGGGATGTCTGGCTTCCCTTAGAACGGCTCGCTGTGTGTCTCATTCACGAAACCTCCCCTTTTTTCTCTTCCTCTCGTTTCTCAGTAAGGTTATTGGAAATGCCAATTAGGTGGCAAGGTTTTTGAGGGTAAATTGAGTTGAATATTTTGCTGTTTCTGCCTCGTGGTTCTGAGCATGCACTTTCCCCAAAGGATAAGTTGGAAAATATTTGATTTGCGGTGTGTTCAGTTAATTTTGGGGGCCCCAAATATACATAGCATTTCTTTAGGTCAAAGGAAAGAAAATACTGTCTTTTCCCATGGCATTTGGGTTGGTCACTTCCCTTTCTCTGTCTTTGTTTCCTTATCTGGGAAGATGGTTGGATTGTCTCAAAAATTCTCTCCGCCTGTGAAATTTGCGTTCTCGGGTTCTGGTTAGGTTTTTGATGAAGGTGTAGAACTGTCGTCAAGTAGCTGGGTTGCAGACCCGGAGGGAGAGCCTTTGTATCTCACGTACGGAATCAACTCGTTGAGCAGGGCAAAAGTCGGCATTTCCTGAAGGCTGGGTTTCTGTTTGCTCTGTATTTCATCCAGTACAGACCAGGACTCGAGAGAGACATCTGTCCCTGTGTTTGTTTTCCATTATTTGCTGCGAATAATGGTGGTCATCATCAAGTGGAGAGCTGCCAGGGGCCCTTCAGATGCTTTGTGTAATGAGCCTTCTCTGGAAGAGCGGTTCTCCTGGCATCAGTGGAAATGGGAAATGTGGGAAGAAGGTACAAGTAGGAGGCAGCAGGGGCAGGAAGGAAGGTTGAGGCCGAAGATTTGACGAGGTAGTTGGAGGGAAGCCCAGTGCTATAAAAAGAGCTTGAAATTAAAGGGGAGGGAAAAACAAACCCAGAACACTGGATTAATCTCTGGCTCTGCTGCTTATTATCGGTCCGATCTTGGAGGCGTCACTTAACTTCCCTGTGCCTCCATTTCCTCATCTGTAAAATGGGTTATCAAACCCGGCTTTCCCCAGCTCAGAGGGCTGCAAGAGGATCAAATGAAAGTGCTTTGGAAACCACAAACCACCGTGAGAGTTCCAGTGGGCCCCTGTCCTCCTTAACACTAGTGTCACCTAATTAATTATCTAAGAATTCTTTGGGAGGACCCTTCCCAGGGGATGCAGCCAGTCAGAGGATCCCCACCCTCAGGCCTAACCATGTAGGTCTAGCCCTGGGAAAAAAAGATTCAGAATTTTTCAGAAATCACTGGCATCTCTGTGATGCTATAGGGGGAGGAGGCCGAAGAAAGGGGAAAGCAAAGGCAGGCTGTCTCACTCCCACCCTGGTATCCCACAGAATGTGGAGGAGCCCCCAGATGGCAGCAGTGCGGTGACGGGGCACCGTGGCTCTAATCGGGGAACCAACCTGAGATGAAATAGATGCCCTTTGTTATGGAGGGCAAGTAGGTATTTGGGGGATTCATTCCCTGTTAAAGAATATCGGACTCAGGAGCCTTCTGGTTGTAGCTGAAAAAAATCGAACTCAAATGTGTATAAGCAAAAAGAGCAAAATTTTAGGTTCATAGAACTGGGAAATCTAGTTGTAAGTTGGTTTCTGTATCCTGGGACTCACCTGTCCCTTATTCTTTCAGTCTGTGTGTTGGCTGCATTCAAAGGCTGCCTCTTCCTTCGGTGGCCCCCAAAGCTGACAGCCGCCTCAGAACCGATGATCCCAGCGGTGGTCTTGGAGAGGGCGATGATTGGCTGACTTGGGTCCTGTGCCCATCCTGAGCCAATCATGATGGCCAGGGTGGGAGACTCTGGATGCTCCTGGATCATGCACCTGGATCACACATTGGTCCCCCTAGAGATGGAGCAGGGGTTCAGCCTACCCCCAACCTCAGATGAAAAATGGGGAGGATAGTTATCTAAAGAGATGCTAGACAGCCCCCAAAGTTTACTGGAAATCTTGCTGCCCTTACCAGAAGTCATTCCTTGGTACCGTTTGCCTTGGCAGAGAATAGGACCAGACACACATGCATTTGACCCAGCCAGTTCTTTTGAACTAGCAGCAAACACTGATTCCCTGCTGTGTACAAGACTTAGCACGGGGGAAGGAAGGAAGCATGTTACGTTGCCCTCACCTTCAAGTCGCTTATCATCCAACTGAGGAAGATAGGACACATAACGTAAAAGATAATGAGCTTCACAATATTTGCAAGTATGTGAGCGACTAAGAAGAGGGAGGCATTCTGGCAGTGCCAAAGGCATGCCCACGAGCAAGTCATTCAGCTGGATTGGTTGAGCTTTGTCCCACGTCTCCCGAGCTGCAAATGTGATTTACAGAAGGAGGTGCCACCTGCCATTTCTTTGAGCAATTACACACGCACCCTGGAACCAGGGTAACTGCTCAGGGAAGGATCAGGAACTGCACTGGGCTTGACAATGACCCCTTGTAAACTGCCCTCTGGGAAAGGCCCTCCTCAAATCGGTCAACTCCCACCTGCAGCTGTGGGGGGTGTCCAGTGTTTAGTGTTGTCTTGACATCTCAAGGTCACCTTTTCTGGTTGCCGTCTCTGACTCAAACTTCTTCTTGGGACCCTGTTGACCCGTACTTGTTGAACAAAGGAGCAGGGGAGAGCTGAAGTGGGCGGACCACAGCAGGCGACTGGGATGGAGCAGGGGGCTTTGCGGAGTTGCAGAAGTGGGGCCCAGCCCCGTGTACCCTAAGGCCAGATTCTTCCGGTTATCGGCAGCTGAGGTCATTTTCACTTATCCTGCTTGAAAAACTTCAGGCCTGGGTCCTGCCGAGGTGCTGCCTGAAACCTGACTCCGTCCCGCAGCAGGGGCTGAAAGCTCTCACCTGATCTGTGTCGGCACCGCTAACCGGCAGCTCCCGCGCAGACACCTGGAACCTGAGCACAAGAAACTGCTTTCACTTAAGACCTTTGATTCAACTGAAAAGGAGACTTTTGACCACGCTAGCAACCGAAGAACGGGTCATGCTATTTTTTTTTTAAGTTATGATGTAAAGTCGGTGTAAAACAGGAAAGAAATAAATACATGTTTATTCAAACATTAAAGCAGTAAAAAATTAAGTTAAGACATTGAAACAAAGCAAAAAGCACCCATAATTTCATACTAGCACGGTGTTTGCCTTTGAGCCCGTTCATCTGCACAAGTGGCTTAGAATTGTTTACCGTACTGAGTGTGCATCGTCTTCATTGGAGAACAGGGAGGAACAAAACCAAAAGTCGTGGATGTTGAGGAACCCCAGAAAGAAAGGCGGCCATTCTGGTGGTGCTAAAGTCTCACTCCACTGCCGCCTTGGGGATCTGTGTCCACGAGGTCTGTCCGGCAGGCAGATGGAGCCAGTGGTGGTGACTTTGAGCTTTGGATTCACGTTCTGGCTCTGCCACATAGCTTGTGTGCCTGGGCTAGTCACCTAACCCCTCCCGGCCTTTACTTGCTCACCTGCAAAATGGAGATCACAGTAGTACCTACTGCACAGGGTTGAGGGAGTTAAAAATAAAATGATGCGTATGAAGGACATAGCAACTGGAGTGCACAGAGGCTTAGTGAATGTCAGTTGATGGTAAAATAAAGTGCTTTTGATATTCTAGTAATTCGTCCTCCTGAGAGGAGCCACCTTATACCGAATTCAGTTATTTAACTAGGTAAGCACCATGGGGATTAAGGTTCTGATGGGAACCCCTAAGAAAACTCTAAACTGGGCACCTGGCTGGCTCAGTCAGTAGAGCACGTGACTGTTGATCTCGGGGTTGTGAGTTCGAGCCCCACGCTGGGTGTAGAGATTACTTAAAAATAAAATCTTAGGGGCGCCTGGGTGGCTCAGTTGGTTAAGCGACTGCCTTCAGCTCAGGTCATGATCCCAGGGTCCTGGGATCGAGTCCCACATCGGGCTCCCAGCTCAGCGGGAAGCCTGCTTCTCCCTCTCCCACTCCCCCTGCTTGTGTTCCTGCTCTCGCTGTCTCTGTCTCTGTCAAATAAATAAATAAAATCTTTAAAAAAAATAAAAAAATAAAATCTTAAAAAAAAAAAAAAACTCAAACCAAAAAACCTTCTAAACGGATTTGAACAACCCACAAAGTCTGGGTCAGAATTTCCTACCAATCTGTGACATCTGCTTCCTGGCATTCTCCCTTGGTCTGTTTCCTTTGGACCACAGAAGCAATTTAAAACCAGTGGCATCATGTGGTATATTCATACAATGGAATATAATTCAGTCGTAGAAATGGACTAAGTACTGATACATGCCACAACATAGACGAACCTTGAAAACATTAGAAACATCAGCTATAGTGGGTGAAAGAAGCCATCCACAATAGACCACCTCTTGTATGAGTCCATTGGTATGAAATGTCCAGAGTAGGAACATCTAGAGAGACAGACAGTAGATTTGTGGTCATTGGTGCATAAGAGGGGTTGCCAGGAAGTAGGGAGTGATGACAGCTTGTGGGTACGGAGTTTCTTTCTGGGATGCTGAAAATGTTCTAAAAGTAGGTAGTGGTGATGGTTGTGCAACTCTGTAAATACACTGAAGAACCACTGACTTCTACACTTTAAAATGGATGAATTGTAACAAGCTGGAATTAAAATAAGAACCTTAAAAAAATAAAATGGATGAGTTGTATGATACAGGGATAATTTCTCAATAAATTTCTCAACCGACCAGCACTATGACTGTTTTGTGCCTAATGACCAATGAGCAGGGCTACCTTGAGTGAGTGAGTGATTGGGTCACCAGCCCCTGTGATCAAGCAGCCATAGAGCATTTGTTGAGCTCTCCGGGGTGCCATGGGTAAGATGCACACAAGCCCAGGGTGTGGTTTTTTCCCTTAAGGAACTTGAGAGAGAGGTTAAGAATGGGGAAAATTCACTCTGAGAATTCTTTGGTTTGTTCATTGATTCCTTTACCACCTCATGAGTTCAAGTATTTGTTGAGCTCTTACTGTATATTAAACACCATTCTAAGTTCCAGAAATAGAGCAGTGTGTCAGAGCTGACCAGTCAGTGGAATCAAATACAAAGATGTGTTTGCTTTATAAAAGAGAAGCTTTTTTTTTCTTCCTAACCATTACCTTAAAAAATAATAAGAAGAAAGCTCAAGAGACCCAAAATAGCCAAAGCAATCTTGAAAAAGAAGAACAAAGTTGGAGGACTTTTACTTCCTTGTTTCAAATTTTTTTTTTTAATTTATTTATTTATTCATGAAAGTCAGAGAGAGAGAGGCAGAGGCAGAGGGAGAGAAGCAGGCTCCCCGCCTAGCAGGGAGCCCGATGCGGGACTCGATCCCAGGACCCTGGGATCATGACCTGAGCCGAAGGCAGACGCTTAACCGTCTGAGCCACCCAGGCGCCCCCCTTGTTTCAAATTTTACTACAAAGCGACAATCAAGATGCTGTGGTACTGGCATAAGGATGATGGATCAGTGGATCAGAATTGAGAGTTCAGGATATCAATTATATATCAAAATTGGGGTGGGAGAAGAATTGAGAGTTCAGAAACCCATACATGTATGGTTGCTTGAGTTTTGACAAAGGTGCCAAGACTGTTCAGTGAAGGAAAGAACAGTCTTTTCGCAAATGTTGCTGGGATAAGTGGATATCCACATGTAAAAGAACTAGGTTGGACCCCTGCCTCACACCATAAAGAAAAATCAACTCAGAATGGATCAAATTCTGACATGTAAGAGCTAAAAGTATAAAACTCTTGGCAAGAAACATAGGTGTGAATCTCTGTGACCCTGGTTTTGGCAATGGCTTCTAAGATATGACCCCAAAGGCACAAACAACAAAGGAAAACAAGAGATACGGTGTACTTCGTCAAAATGGAAAACTCGTATGCTTCAAAAGTCACCATCAAGAAAGTGAAAAGACAGGGGCGCCTGGGTGGCTCAGTTGGTTAAGCGACTGCCTTCGGCTCAGGTCATGATCCTGGAGTCCCTGGATCGAGTCCCGCATCGGGCTCCCTGCTTGGCGGGGGGCCTGCTTCTCCCTCTCCCACTCCCCCTGCTTGTGTTCCCTCTCTCGCTGTGTCTTTCTCTGTCAAATAAATAAATAAAATCTTAAAAAAAAAAAAAAAAATAACAAATCCTTTAAAAAAAAAAAAAAAGAAAGTGAAAAGACAGTCCACAGAATAAGAGACCATATTTACGAGTCATAAATCTGATAGGGACTTAGGTCTAGAATGTGAAAGAACTCTTACAACTCAACACTCCAACGACATCCCCATTTTTAAAACAAGCCAGGGAATCTGAATAGACGTTTCTCCAAAGAAGGCAAAAAATGGCCAAGAAGCTCGTGAAGAGGTGCTCATTGTCATTAGCCAGAGAAATGCAAACCAAAATAAAATAAGAGGATGATAAGAATTGAGGATGTGGAGAAGTTGGAACCTTTATGATTCACAGGTGGGATGGACAATGAGGCAACTCCTCCAGACACCAGTGGCAGTTCCTCAGAAAGTTCAACGTGAGTTACCACTCGACAGCCGTTCTACTTCTAGGTCTATACCCAAGGGAAATAAAAACAGGGCCGCACAAGAAGTTGTGCGGAAGTATCCATAGCAGTGTTGCTCATGACCGCCAGAGGTAGAAACGACCCAGATACCCCGTCCACAGGCAGACGGGTCAATGAAATGAGGTACCGCCATACCATGGCCTGTTATTTGGCCATACGGAAATGAAGTGCCCGCCCCTGCTACCCCAAGATGCTGGCCACGGGCAGCCACGTGCTGTGTGATGGCCTTCCTACGAACTGTCCAGAATGCACACAGCTGTGGCGACGGAGAGTAGGTTAATGGTTGCTTAGGGCAGTGGGGGAAGAGGGTGCTTGCCTGCTTGAGAGGGAGATAGTTAAAGAGTACAGGATTTCTTTTTTGAGGTGATGAAAGCGCTCTCACACTGGTTCGTGGCAATGGTGGCGTCACTGAATTGATGAAAAGCCGTGGAATTGCCCACTTTAAATGGGTGACGTGTGGTGATTTATATCTCAATGGTGCCATTACTGAAAAATAGAATATTAAAGATGCTTCCGTATGGAAAATGAGATCCCAGACAGACTGGTGTTTATGCTGCAGTAGTACTGATGACTTTGGGGACTCCCGGGGCTCAGGATGGCAGTGGTGGCTGTCACCCCTGGCCTGGTTGATACCCGTTGGGGCAGTTGGGGATGTCACATCAGTAGTAAAATTCACGGATTTTCACTGCATTTTTGGAAGCATGTGTGAGAATTACTAATGAGAAAGAGGGTAAAGAATGTTAGGTGGTGGCTTGATGGTTTGGGACCCTTCCCATGGCCTCCTCCCCTGCTGCTGTCTGGTGGCCCCGGGCCTACGGTGCCATCACGTGTCCCACTGAGCCCCACCTCAGTCCGTGCACACGCTGGGCCTGAGGATGCCACCGTACCAAGCCAGGTCCCGCTACGTGACCAAGTGGGACTCCTGCTAAAAGCCTTCCCTGGGTAGAACAACACAGGTACCCGCCGACAGGTGGGTGGATGGATGGGTGGTAACTGCATGCAGCGGGTTGTATCAGGCAGCCGCAGGAGGCGGTGAAACTCCGACACATGCAAAACATGACCTTTGAGACATTATGCAGAGTGAAAGAAGCCAGACACAAAAGGCCAAGTATTGTGTGATTCCACTTCTGTCAACTGTCCAGACGAGGCGAATCTGTGGTGACAGCAAGGCGAGACGCGGTGACCCAGGGACTAGGGGAAGAAGAGTGGGGAATGGTTCTAGAGTTTCATCACCCTGTCAGGGCTGAGGGAGAGTCTTGGTGGTGGTGATGCTTGCACAACATTGTACTTAACAGTTTTATGTTATGTAGATTTTACCACAATTTAACCCCCCCCCACCCCGGGGAGTAAGTGGAGGTGTGGCAGGAACTCAAGGCATGGGATGGACCTCACATATGGGGTGTTCTCGGAGTTGAAATGCTGTTTGTATTTTATGGATAACAGTGCTGTCTGGGGGAAAGGGTAGGAATTAGAAAAAGCTTGGGGGGGGGGGCTCTGTATGGCACCCGGGTTCCCCTGCTTGGAGCTGGCCAGCCACACGCCGGGCTGGGTTGGGTCCATTTTCCAGACAGGGCAGTGGTTGGGTGAGGTTTGCGCGGGAGAGGCAGGCCAGCCGGACGCTGTCAAGAGGCAGGCAAAGCGTGGGGTCTTCCCATCACATGTGACCCTGATGTGATACCTGTTGTCTCCCTAAACAGAAAAGGGAGATTTCATTGCCCTGGATCTTGGCGGGTCTTCCTTTCGAATTCTGAGGGTACAAGTGAATCATGAGCAAAACCAGAATGTTCACATGGAGTCCGAGATTTACGACACCCCGGAGAACATCGTGCACGGCAGTGGAAGCCAGGTGGGTCCCCCCGCTCCCTTCTGATCAGCCCCAGCGGGCTCATACCTCTGGGAACCAGCCCCCCAAGCTCTGGTGTCTGAGCCCCTGGAAGGAGTCCCTCATAGGTCACATGGAGAGGGGCTGCTGGGTGGAAGGGTGTGACCATCTAAAGAGAGCCCACCGTCTGGGAAAATTGGTGCATGGGAGGGAGGCCACTGGGACTTGCACAGGCTGGAGGGTATGAGGAGGGGGCCCGGCAGCTCTGTGGGTAAATGTATTCATTTCCTAAGGATCCTGGGGTTGGCTCCTCAGTGCAGGTTTCGCAGAGCCCTTGGGTGAAAACAGCCCTTCTTCCAAGTCATTGGCCTCCCCCGCAGCTCACCTGGAGCCCAGGCCTCACAGGGTCTGGCGGTCACCTTGTAGGGCATCAGGAATTTGAGCTCATGGCCCAAGCGCTAGTGAAGGGCTCCTGGCTACTGATTTAATAGCCTCCTGAGAGTCCTTGGTACAGAAAGGCACCATCCCCTTCCCTCACATCTGATACCTGAGGCCCATCCCCATGATGGGGCACCCCCCGGAAGGGCTGTCTTCCTTAGCTGGCCAAGGGGCTGTGGGCAGGATCGGAAGGGCCCATTGCCCTTGCCCCGTCCCTCTAGCTGTGGTGCGTGGTGGGGGTCCACGCTCACTGAGGACCCTGTGATCGCGCTTTCCGGTCATTCGGTGTCCCGTCAGCCTGCAGTGTATGGGAGCTGCTCCTCCCGCTGTCAGAGATGCTCTGGCTCCTGTAGTCTGTAGCTCGCCTCCCGAGTCATGGTTGCTGCCCAGGATATGTATTCAGAGCTTGCCAAATACTTGCTTTAGGAAGGGTGTGTTCACGTCAAGGTTCATGACTAAGTTCGCCAGAAAACTCATTTGTCCTGACCTGGACTTTGAGATGAGACCCAGGAGCCTTCTCCTCTTGACTCTACTTTGTTTCTTAAATTAATGTGGGTGGGGCCTGGGGCCAGCAGTTAATGTGGGTGGGGCCTGGGGCCAGCGCTCCACTGGTTTTGTTTTGGTTTTTTTTGGCCTGAGAGAAAAGGGCTAATCCCAGCCTTTCATCTGCTCCTGGGGGCTTGGGTTCAGAGCTTTTCCGACTGTGTCACGGGGAGCATTGAAGAAGGCACTGTCTCCTGAACGGATGAGTGTATCACTCATTGGATGGCCCTGCCTGGAGACTCCCCTGCTTTCCCCTCCTGCTGGGCTGCAGAAACCGGCCCATGCTTATTATGCATGTGGGCTGCTAGCTGCGAGGTCTCCTAATCCTGCCCAGTGGTTGCTGCATTATCCTTCCTGCAAGTAGCCAGCAGCCTCGAGTTGGCGTCCTGCTCTTTCCATCTGGCAGCAAGTGCTGACCCATCACAGTCTGTTCTCCACGGGCCTTGGGTTGAGCCACCTCTGCTGCCTTCACCGTCAGGACTGTGCCCCGTGCTGAGATATTCCTGTGTGCTTTGGCTTGACCTTTTAGGAGTAGGGTTTGTAAATTAAGGGGGTGCCTGCCCCCCAACAGGTGCACACTCGGCTATATATTCACTTCCACAGTGACTACTTACTGCGCCCCTGGGACCTCATCTGTCCCAGCCTCTGTCCCCATCTTCTCAGCTCCAGGGTCACTGTTTCCTGCTGTCTGTTTCTGCTCCTTCCCCTCTCAAGCAGTCCGCAAAGAAAAGGCAACAAAGATGATGACAATGGCGGTGATGATGATGTATTATTATAGCAGTACTTCCACAGTGCTCGCTAGGTACCTGTCACTGACATCAGCACTTTGTATGGATTAACTCATTTCGTCATCGTTCCCATTTTGCAGATGAGAAAACGGAGGCTCATATGTTAAGCAGCCAGCCCGTTGCGTCACATAGCTCATAAATGATAGAGCTGGGATTTGCACCCACGTAGTCTGGTTCCAGTTGTTACAGTTTCAGCAAGGTGGAACCCTCTGAGCCTGGCTCTTGTCTTTATCATCTTTAAAATTTTTTTTTTTTTTAAAGATTTTATTTATTTATTTGAGACAGAGAGAATGAGATACAGAGAGCATGAGAGGGAGGAGGGTCAGAGGGAGAAGCAGACTCCCTGCCGAGCAGGGAGCCCGATGCGGGACTCGATCCCGGGACTCCAGGATCATGACCTGAGCCGAAGGCAGTCGCTTAACCAACTGAGCTACCCAGGCGCCCCTCATCTTTAAAATTTTTTGATGGTGAAGAAATGTGAGGGCTGTGGGCAAGGAGGAGAGTCCGGCGGCTGAGGAAGAGGGTTGGCAGTTGAAAATAGGGATGAAACAGGAAGCTCTTCTTCAGAAGTTTGGTTTGAGGTTAGACATAAGTTTCAGGGGACCATTTTTCCGATCAACCTGTAGAATATGGTAGGAGGCCAAGGGCCCCATTGTGCCCGTGAAGCAACTCAGACTCAGTTTGTGAATAGCCCTGAATTCACGGATTGTGATCTCATCTTCTGTAATATACAGGAATTTTAAATAGATTTTTAAACCTTTTATTTGGAATAATATTAAACTTATGGAAAAGTTTTAAGATACAAAGAGCTCCCATATATACCCTCATCCAGATTCCCCAACTGTTACCTATTTGCTTTATCTTTTTCGTCTCCCCACCTTACACACACACACACACACACACACACACACGCTATCCCAAAAAGTTCAGTTCATCTTGGAGGCATAAATGCAGCCTTCTTAAAAGTTATTTATTTAGTTGGGGAAATTTTGAATAATAAATATTTAAATTTTTGTTTTCGTCATTTTTACCCTTTTCAATTAGAGAAACAATCTCTGGGGATTTTTAAAATAATGATCATGTTGTTAGGGAAGAAAAAAATAATGCTTTTTTAGACACAAGAATTTTGAGCCCAGCGAGGCCGGCTAGCTTCCCTCCCTGGTCGGTCACAGACGCGGGCTAGCGTGGTGGGAGCTTTGGGGGGCTTTGAGCAGACTGGGAGCTCCTGGGCTGTGGGCATTTCCTTCTTAACAGAGCACTGCAGGTGGCTGTGTTTGGCTTGGATCTGGGAGCTGTTATAGCGCCTCATCCGTGGGCATCCATTTCTGCAGGCTGCCTTCTCCCTGCTACTTCCTGCTGCCTTCCTTCCACCCTCCTTCCGCCCCGCCAGCCATCTCTGCTGAGGGCCACAGGGGGGCCTGGGGCTTGTGACAGCAGATGACGTGGGGCTTGCTGACGGACTTCGTAATGGGTTTATATTACTTAGAAATGTAGGTCACAGGAAGCTTAGCCGGGCTCTTCCAGGGAAGGTGGTCATGTGTCTCTCCAGTCACAGTCACTGGCTGCAGGCACAGTCTGAGTAAGAGTGACTCGGGGACAGAGGCTCCTAAATCAAAACTGGCGGGTTTTCCTTTACCCTGGCAGCAAAGTCAGACCTTAGAGCTGGGTCAGGAACCTCTGGGGAAAGTTGGGGATAGGAGTAATGACTTCTGGCCCCCTCTCGAGGATATCCCTGCAAGGAAAGCTTTCAGGAAGATAGCCTTGTCTGGGAACATGGGCTGGGATTGCTTTCTGTGACCATGTGGTTGGCCCTGCCATCACTGCCTTCTTCTGGCCTTTTGGAAGCTCCGTAGCTGTGTCAGCCCCATACATAAGGGAGGTCTAGTGTTATGACAGCCATGTGAAAAAGACGGGGTTACCTGGACTGTGGCTTGGTTGCCAAAAGAGCATATTTATGCTTTGATTACATTAATAGAGGTATAGAGCTAAGGAAAAGGGAGGTTCTTAGTTCAACTAAACCCTTCTGTGTTCAGAACACATATGAAACATTATATTCAATTCTGGATACATTTTAGAGAGGAGGGGGAGGTATTAGAGAGATCCAAAAAGGTTGCCTTGGAGGTGGTCAGCCTTCCATCATTGAGAGTATTCATGCAGAGGCTAGGGAAACCGTGGTCTGTGCTCTTTCTAGTGGCTCCTAAGATGTGTATGTATATCCCAGGCAATGTGTCATGGAGCAGGCGAACTTAAGTTAAAATCCACTAAATGCAACGAGAATGAATAGTCTACTAAGGCACATGACAGTGTGGGTGATTCTCCCACACATGATGTCGAGGGAAAGAAGGCGGACACCAAAGAGTGCACCCGCCCTGCTTTTCTCCGTAGTAGACAGATGGCAGAGCGGATCCAGAGCGACTGCCAAGCACCCTTGTGGGGTTAGGTGCTGGCAGTGACCGCAAGGGGCGCGAGGGAGGGGTCTGGGTGCTGGCAGAGCTGTGTTCCTTGACATGGGTGCTGGTGACACAGACGGGTGGGCTGGAGAGAATCCAGTGAACTCTGTGCTTCAGATGTGTGCACTTTTCTGTGCGTGCGTATCCGACTTCAGTAAAATAAAAAAAGGATAGTCTGAAGATTGTGAAATCACGCAAGTGGGCTAAAGGCTCTGGAACTGCACATAGAATTTTTGGAATTTGCACAGACCGAGGTAGATAGAGATAGAGATC
>NC_138374.1:51163506-51194164 GCF_054177405.1 Leptonychotes weddellii | reverse complement strand
CACTCTGCAATGAACACGGTATCTTCCAACACGCCCATGCATGAAGTGCTTGTGATTCCCAGGTTACAGATGAGGACACTGAGGCTAGCAGGAGTCAGGAACCTGCCCAGGACCACGCAGCCGGGAAGCAGCAGAGCCCAGATGCGCTCTGGGCAGTTTGGCTCCAGAGCCTGTGCTCCTAACCAGTCTGCTTTCCTACAGGATAGTCACGTTGGTGCACATGGCCCCCTCCACGCTTCTGGGCAGCTCCCTTGTACCTCTTTATCGGCAGGGTAAGCGCCCTGTCCCAGGCACTGCTTCATGCCCCTGGAGCCCGTCCATCTGTGTCATTTGTGTAATCACATCATGTTGGAGCAAGAGGGGGCTTGAGAGCTCAGTAGGCCAAGCCCCTCATTCCCCAGATGGAGAACCAGGCCTCCTGAGGTCACAGGGCTTATTAACGGCAGATCTAGGACCAGAATCCCATATGCTCCCGTCGCCCTTCCTCCCCCCTCCCCCCCCCCCGATTGAAGACCTCTGAGACACTGCGGTCCCCCTGTCCCCATCAGGACTGCCGTGGCCCGTCCAGACTCTCTGGTGTCTGGCATTGCGACACCTCCAAGATGTTCAGATCACTTTGGCCTCCACGGTGTCTTCCCGAACCTTTCTCAAAGCCTGTTCTTGGTACTAAGTTTCCCTTGGCTTCTGAGAGTGGAGACATGACAGTCATGTCCCCCCGGGCAGAGAGGTGGGGGTGGCCTGGGAGTGAAGTGACTGCTTGACCTAGCTCTGTCGTCAGTGACCCCTGCCCGGGTGCTATCCCCTTGCGGCCGGGCTAGACCCTGGGAGAGGACAGGGAGCAGATGGGGCTGCCCCACAGAAGCTGTGATCTTCCAGGGAGGAAGGCATTGCGGAAGGGGAAGAGAATGTCCTCAGAGGCAGGAGAGCCCCCAGGGCAGGGCAGATATGTCTGCTAGAGGGGCTTTGTGGGCAGAGGGGCTAGAGGCACCCCCCCGCCACAGGCCTTGACCCCCCCATCCAGGGAGGGCTTCCTGGGGCAGGCCGCACTGCCTGCTGGGAAGCCGGTGGACCATAGACTAATTACCCATCTGGTGGGGGGGTTGCCTAGGCCCACTCTTCAAGGCTACCTGGAACCTTCAGGATCGTCCAAGTCTAGACCAGCTGCCTTATTCGACAGACGAGCAAAGTGACCCTCAGAGGAATCTGGGGAGCTGCCCACAAGGAAGTGGGCAGAGGTGTGAGAATGGGAC
Source organism: Leptonychotes weddellii (assembly GCF_054177405.1). Lineage (NCBI taxonomy): Eukaryota > Metazoa > Chordata > Mammalia > Carnivora > Phocidae > Leptonychotes > Leptonychotes weddellii. Next base: position 51,192,914 of record NC_138374.1, on the reverse strand, counting down.
TGGCCTCCTGATTTCCAGCTCCACATTCTTTCCACAGCATACTCTCTGAGGCTTTTGGGGGTTGGGGTAGAGGGGAAGAAAACAGTGTCCAGGGGCTTCTGGAATGCCTGGCTTAGGAACAGGCTGCTGCTGAGCAAAGAACCACAAAGTCTCCTGTGCACTCCCCCTTCTGTGCATCTCACGGGGCTGTGCGGTTTTCACCGTGAGCGGGGGAAGGCTGTGTGCGGGCAAGTGCCCCATCCCTGTGGCACCCCCAGAGGCCCACGGGGCCCGAATGAGAGCTCTGCCCTGTCCTGCCGCATGTGTGGCAACCTTGTGCATTCAGAGAAAAAACAGTCAAGTATAACAATTATTTTTTTCGAGTATCTTTGATTAAAAAAACCCACAAAAGCAATATGTAAAGCTATTTATATAGATAATATAAAGATGTAAAGCAAAGAGTAAAATTTCTACCCTTCCCGATTCCCAAGTGAGTGACCATTGGCTGTCTAGCCTTTTTGATGTTTCTCCATTAATCCACAAACAGAAACGAGCCCTATTGTATAAATAGTGGAGTTGCTGCTTACAAATGGGAGTTAAAAGTTGGGGAAGAGGCGTAACTCATATTTAGTCAGTATTATCCTTAAATCTCTAGCACCTGGCTTTAGAAGTTCAGTGGCCAAGAATTGCCTTGGCATTTTGTCTGTCTTCCCCATTTGGCTCTGCCTGTCTTCCCTCAGGGTTGTGGGAGCTGGGCTCTGGCTCGCCAGTGGGGAGGGGTGGTCAGGTAATAACGGGATTTCTCTTGTTCTCTTTTTACTTGAAGTCTGGCTGTGCAGTTGACATCCAGGTAGATTTGCACACTGGGTGACGCCACTGTCCTGGCCAGCCACCGGCTGGATTCTAGTGTGAGCCGCACAGTTTTTTCCATGGCAGCGCCCAGAGAAATCCGTCCTGCAGACGGATAGACAGGAGATGGGACGGAATCTGGCTCTGAGGTTACCCAGTGTGATCTGGAGGGAGCCGCCTGTCCTCTCTGGGCCTCTGCTTGGTCACTGCCCTTGAGCAGCCTCCCCAGGGACCTGGGGGTTCTGCAGGTCTCCCAGCCCTTGTCCAACCCCCATCTGCTCTCCTTTGCAGGGCATCCTGATCACCTGGACAAAGAAATTTAAAGCGAGTGGAGTGGAGGGAATGGATGTGGTGAAGCTGCTTAACAAAGCCATCAAAAAGCGCGGGGTAACTTTTCTCGGGGCCACCTGTCCCTGCTGCGTGGAGGTGGGGCGGTGTGGGGAGGAGGCTGGGGTCTGAACCAGACTGAGGCCCTTCCTGGGGGCGGTAGTGCATGGCCGGAGGCATCACACGGGGTGTCTTGAAGACCTAGGCCGATGACCGGGGAGGGCCCACAGCCCAGAAGGTCAGGGTGGTTCAAAGCAGGGTTGTTAGAAGCGCTGCCCGGAGGGCCGAGGCCTGGGGCGGGGGCTGCCTCCTTCTGACAGGAGCGCTGGGCTGTGCGGGGGCAGCTGACGCGGGCAGGTGCAGCCTGCGTGGTTGGAACAAAGGCCGTCAGCACAGGGCTGGAGTGCGTGGTTTGCGGAGGGCTGTGGCTCCGGGCGTGAAATCCACTCGGAAGAGAATCCTGAGCCAGATAGTGAAGGTGACCGTGCAGTTTCCATAATGTAATCGCTGCTCTCTAATCCAGCTGATCTGAGGGCCAGCAGTAATGAGAGCAGCACCCGCTACCCCCGGCTCTGAACACGGGGGCTCGCTGGCCATGCCCTCCGTGACCTCTGCTCCCACGTGAGAGTGGGCGGTGACATGCCCATTCTGTGTCCCCAGGACTACGATGCCAACATTGTGGCCGTGGTGAATGACACGGTGGGGACCATGATGACCTGTGGCTATGATGACCAGCAGTGTGAAGTCGGCCTCATCATTGGTAACATCACCCCTTTCCTCGTGCCCGCCCTCAGCCAGTGTTTCCAGAAGGCACAGGCAGCCTCCTCTCAGGGTTTGGTGCGGTCGCAGCTTCTGATCTGGTCTCTCTCTCCAAGGCACTGGCACCAATGCCTGCTACATGGAGGAACTGAGGCACATTGACCTGGTGGAAGGCGATGAGGGGAGGATGTGCATCAACACAGAATGGGGGGCCTTCGGGGACGACGGGTCGCTGGAAGACATCCGCACTGAGTTCGACCGGGAGATAGACCGTGGCTCTCTCAACCCCGGGAAGCAGCTGTGAGTCCCACCTTTTCTGACCAGTCGTGTGCATGACTTTGGGGATACTTAGCCAAAGATGTGGGGTTGAGATGAGCGGGGCAGAAAGGGAGGTGATCACAAAGCGAGAAGCCCATCAAATTTGCACGATCCGCCACTCCTTTGGATAGATTCACGGCTGTGGTGTCTGCAGCTTTAAAAGCAGGTTTTAAATGATTTTCTCTTTGTCAAATTATGCTATAATTGTGTCCTGGTAAAAAATATGAAAATGAAGAGTGCAGAAGCATTAGTATAGAGCTAGGGTTTCAAAACCCTCGTGCATTGCATTCAAAACCCACTAGCATTGCCGCTGGGTGCGGAGCGAGGCCACGCAGGAGGCAGGGTGGCTGGCGAGTAGGGAGAGGGAGTGTCCTGAGAGCTCTGTGCCTGGCTCCGAGGATACAGAGGAGCCCCTTCCGGTCCGGCACTTAGAGCTAGTTGGGGAGGAATGTCCCACGTGTGAACGTCTGTCATGCAGAGGAGTGGGTGTAAACCTTTCGAGCCCAGAGAATGGAGAAACTTCTCCCATGTTATGTATGGCCAGATGGGTCAGAGTTGATAAAGAGCATCAGACTTATCGGGCAGGTTATTTTTGGCCTTGGCGAGCTCCTGGCTACAGAGGTATGAGTGACATTATTCAGGGCAGTGTGGGCATTTCTTGATTTGAGCTACTTATTTCCTGAAGCGCATGCTCCCATTTCTCTATGATGCCGGTGGGCTGCTAGCTCTCTCTGATCGCCCTCCCAACAGCTTCGTCCTGGGGTTGGATGCTGTCGATGTGCTGAGAGATGTTCATTGACCCTGTTGGCTTAATAGTCCTTATCTTGTGCCAGGGAGACATGGGAGTTCATCTGTCATTATGAAACCCATCGCCCAAAGATCTCCATATCCCGGGCTCGATGATTGGGCTTTCCACCACCCGAGTTAATGGAATCGCATAAATGGCCAGCCTCCCTCCACTGAGAATGGTGGTGATGAATAAACTGGGTTCCTCAGTAAGAGAATGTCAAGTTCTTAGACTCAGAGTTGAACATCTGCTTTGCATCCTGAGACTGGGGTACCAGCTTGAGATAAAGGATGCCAGTTCCAAAGCTCTGACAGCCAAAGGTTTTTTTCCCCCCCCCAATCCACTCACCTAACTTGCAGTACTAAAACGTGACCCCACCTGACATGAAACTATTTACCGTGCCTACTCATACGGTTCACTGGAGAGCTACGGATGTGCTTGATTGTACTGCTGTTTCAGGTACCTCTGGGGATATTCTGTAATATGTGCATATGCATCATATTGCATCTCTAAAATCCTCACATTTCCACATTCCCAAGCATATGTGACTGCAGGGGTTTCAGATAAGAGATTAGGTACCTGTCGTGACTGTCAGTCACTTAATGAGAAGGGCAGGTAACTGCCTCCTCAGTGGAGCAGGGCCAGTTACCTGTGATGACTGAGCAGATAGGACCCAGGCCCTTGTCTGTATCCTTCGCCCCAGTGTGGGGATCCCCTGTGGCTTGGATGGAAACCTGGATTTCTCTGCCATCCATTTTGAAGTATTTCTGAATTTTCTAAAGGGCTGAACTATATCCCTAGGCTGAACTGTGAACCGGGCTCACAGTTGCCTTGCAATAAACACTTTTGGAGTGGTGGCTGGATGGATGCATGGAGAGAGATGGATGGATGGATAGATAGTGGATAGGGAGGGGGGATGTGATGGAGAGGTGGATGGGTGGATGGGGATGGACAGATGAAGGATGGGGGAGATGGGGAGATGGATGGATGGATGAATGGGGGATGGAGGATGAATGGATGGAGGATGGGGGGTTGGGGGACGGATGGATGGACAGAGGTTGGGGGGATGGAGCATGAATGGATGGGGGCTTGGGGATGGATGGATGGTGGATGGGAGGTGGCTGGATGGCTAGCAGATGGGTGGGCAAATAAATAGGGGAATGGGTGAAAGAGTGAAGGGTGAGGTGAAGTTCGTCTTCCCTAGTATGTTTCCCTGTGAACTGATCGCCAGAGGTCAGGTCTTGTTAAGAACAATGCTGAAGGGCGCCTGGGTGGCTCAGTCGTTAAGCGTCTGCCTTCGGCTCAGGTCATGGTCCCAGGGTCCTGGGATCGAGCCCCACATCGGGCTCTCTGCTCAGCGGGAAGCCTGTTTCTCCCTCTCCCACTCCCCCTGCTTGTGTTCCTGTTCTCGCTGTCTCTCTCTGTCATATAAATAAATAAAATCTTAAAAAAAAAAAAAAAAAGAACAATGCTGAAAAGGTGACAAATTCTTGAGTTACATCACATATTCCTGGAAATCGGCTATTGGTCAGAGAATTTTTTTGTCAAAGCAAATTTTTGCCATTCTCCTAGGCTCCTTGCCTAAGCTTTTGGAGATTCCCTGTGTCGTCTTCTGTGCAATGCTAAGTTCTTCAAAGCCATTTTGTCCCCCTTGTCAGGGAGGGGGTGTTAGCTCCATTTGACTGGTGGGGAAATTAAGGCACTGGGATAGGACAAGCTGACCCTAGACTCTGTTGAGCTTTGATCTGGTTTAGGTTTAGGGTTTTCTGCCCCACTTGAAAGTTCGAGTTTTTAGAATGAGCTTTTAGAATGTCTAAGAGTCACCTCTTATCATTTATGGACAAATATTTATCAAGAAGGGTCTGGAGGAGTGGCTTTTCATCCCTGATTGCATATCAGAATTGCATAAAGGCCTTTTAAAAACATATTACTGCCCAGGCACCCCTCGCCCTACCCACCTCCCTCGCAGTTCTGACTCTAAGTGGGCCTGGGCTGGGACCTGTCCTCGGGAGCCTAAGACCTCCCCAGGTGATTACAGTTTGTGGCCAGGGTTGAAAATGTAGGTGTGTGGGATTTGCACAAAGGCCCTTGGTACCCAGATGGGCTACACAGCCACTCATTCGTTTTGTCTGGAGTTTGCGTGCGGTCACCCCGGGCCGACTATATCCGGGTGCCAGGAAGGGCATGAGCACGGTAGCTCTGTGGCCCCTGCCTTCACTGGTGACTGCCGCTTTCAGGATAGCAGGGGACAGCTCCGAGTATTCAGCAACGCCAGCCCAGCCCAGAGTTAGGAGCTCACTCTCTAAAAGGGATCAGATACTCAGCTTCCTCCCTACTGTCCTTGTATTCTAGGCCTTTGAAATTCTGGTCACATACCCAGATCCTATTCTAGATTTGAGTCCCATCTTCTTTCATTTTTAATTCTCTTTCTCCTCCCCTCTTGTCTCCTTCTGCTTCTTGATCTTCTTTATCTATGTCGTGTCTGGACTTTTGAATCCTATTGCCCTGTGTGATTCCTTATCACATCCTTCAAAATGCAGGGAGACACTTGCCTCACAAAACAGCAGTAGCAGTGACTAGGACAGCAGGATGGTTCAACCTGGAGAGGTCTTCGGCCTGAATGGTGGTGAAGTCCGTCCCCAAACATCTGTTCTTCCCATTGCTCTGCCCACTCTGCAGAACCTCTGCCCACTGCTGATCCCGCTTAGCACGGCCTCAGACCTCTCCCACCTCTCTGTCCCCGGGCTGCCGGTCCGAGCACACCCTGGCTGCCAGGGGCATTCCCGACTGGCATTCAAGTCCTCGCTCCCCTTGTCTGAACATGACCCCCACCCCGCCCCTCCCAGCCTGTCCCCAGGCCCCGTGGGTCTCAGCCCTGTCTGTGCCTGCCGGCGGGCACCACAATGTCACCTGCACATCCGACTGCTGACGGGCAGGTCACCACTTGCTGGGTTCCCAGGAGCAGAGGGAAGTGTGTTGGTGGAGAAGGAGTGTCCATGAGCCTCCGGCTTGGGCTGAGCGAGGCGCATCAGACATGACTTTTTGTCGTTCTGCTGCTCTAATGGGTTCTAGGAAAAGGGGATGGTGGGATCTATGCATGTAAAAGACGTCGTGTGGAAAAGGGAGATCATTTTGAGTGCCTCCAGAGGGCAAAGTGAGAAGCAGTGGGTAGAAGGTGCCAGGAGGCTGATCTTAGCCCCTGCTAAGGGGAAGAAGCTTTCCTGTTGTCACATCACCCAGTGGGGGCCGGCTGCCTAGGGAGGAAGTGAGCTGATGACGGCAGCCAGAGACAGGGTCGGGGTGGGGCCAGGTGGCTGCTAGCATGACAGTAATATCTTGCATTTAATGGCGGTGCCCACGAGAGAGGGAGAGTGGCACAGGGCTTGGAGCACAGCCTCTGGGGCTTAATTGGTTCCACGTGTGCATTTGCTGCCTATTAGCTCTGTGACCACAGGCAAGTGATATAACCTCTCTGAGCCTCAGTTTCCTCATCTGTGAAATGGGGAGAATGATATTGTCCACCTCATAAGGCTGTAATGAGGATGGAGTAAGTTAGCACGTGAAGTGCTCAGTAAAGCGTGAGATGCAGAGCAAGGCCACATACTCATGACGAGCTGAGATCGTAGCGCGTCACCCCTGTGAACCCATATTCTCCGCATAGTAACCTTATCAGCAGGCCCTGCCGTTCTCCCCATTACCCAGGTGAGGAAACCAGGGAGCAAGGAGCACGGCAAGGGCAGAGCCGGCATGGAGCCCAGACAGGCTGGCTTCTGTACCTGCTGTGAGATTCCGGCTCAGGGCTACACAGAGGCTGTTCCCACAGGTCCTTGGGGTGGTGGCTGAGTGGCTGGGACTCAGAGAGGCACTCTTCTGCCAGGGATCCCCGACACAGTTGTGGCTGGGTCGATTGTGTCCGGTCCTGTCAGGAGCGGGAACAAGGAGAACCATGTTTTTCTGTGCCCGTGTTGGGGCAAGGGAGGGGCCAGGTGCTCAGGTCCCAGCAGCAGCCTTGGCTCCTGGGCCTGGCTCTGAATGGAACAGGTTGTTCTGCTGTGTCACGGGCAGCTCTGGGGTTCCAGCTGGGCTCCTGGATGAGGGCCTGCTGCTTTGATCTGTCCCCCTCGGGGCTCCCTCCTGGCCCCTGCTCAGCCAGCATGCGGGGCCTGAATCTGGCTCAGAGGGGGCACAGAGCCCTGGTTCGTGGTCGCCTCTCTCCTGCAGCGTTGGCCTCAAACTGGCTGCTGCGGTTCCAGAGCCCACGCCTCCCCGGGAGGCTAGAGAGAGGAGGCGCTCGGGGATTGGCCTGCGCCTGCACATGAGCTATACAGAGCCCTCCCCTGGGATTGAGGGTGAAGTCAGTGGGGGAGGAGTGGGCTCCCCAAAGCAAATTCTTGGTCCTTTTGGCCAGAGAAGGAGAACATGGATGCCTGGGAGGTGGCCAGCGACGGGGGTCCCATGGGGAATGGCTGTGTTTCAGCCCCATCATCTACTCAGGCTTCCCTCCAAGAAGGCATTTACCCTTTGTGAGCTGGGAAATGGAGAGAATACTTCCCAGCCACCTCCTCTCGCAGGATTCGGGGACCTCCCTGCTGGAGGGATGGATAGGAAAGCCTCTTAAAAAAGCATTGTGTAGGGCGCCTGGGTGGCTCAGTTGGTTAAGCGACTGCCTTCGGCTCAGGTCATGATCCTGGAGTCCCGGGATCGAGTCCCGCATCGGGCTCCCTGCTCGGCAGGGAGTCTGCTTCTCCCTCTGACCCTCCTCCCTCTCATACTCTCTGTCTCTCATTCTCTCTCTCTCAAAATAAATAAATAAAATCTTTAAAAAAAAAAAGAAAAAAGCATAGTGTAGTGTCTTGTAAGAAATGATCATATTCTGCATTTCTGTCTGGGGGCCTCCTCGTCATCCCCAGTCTCACCTCCAGGCAGCCTTCCCTGCCTGCCCCTGTGCCCAAGGTGCTTACCTCCTTTGCCCACCCGGCGATGGGTGTGGGGTCTGGAGGAGACGCCCTCTCCCCCATTGCTGTCTCCTCATCATTTAGTGGCACAGGTGTGTGTGGTTTTGCCTGCCGGTGAGACCATGAGCTTGGGAGGACAAGGCGGTGCCTTCTTCTCCCTTCTGCCTGTCTGTCTGTCTTACTCCTCATGAGCCGCCCCAGGGGTACGCACGTAGGAAGGACCTGACAAGTGCCACCCGCTTTTCTCCCACAGGTTTGAGAAGATGGTCAGTGGCATGTACTTGGGAGAGCTGGTGCGACTGATCCTGGTCAAGATGGCCAAGGAGAGCCTCTTATTTGAAGGGCGGATCACCCCGGAGCTGCTCACCCGGGGGAAGTTCAAGACCAGCGATGTGTCAGCCATTGAGAAGTAGGTGCTGTCCCTCGGGGCTTTCTCTTTTCCTTCACTCCACCCCCCACCCCTGCCTGCCCACGCACACAGGGGAGATTAGAGTCCAGGGAGCCGATGATTCTAGCGGTGAACGAGGAGCTCACTGAGCCTGGGGCCTGGGCTCGGAAGCCCCCTGGGACATATGAGGACCTTCTCCAGACTCTGTTCCAGGGACCCCTGGTGACCTCATGATAATTGGGTGTTCCCTGAAGAAAGGGTTCTGTGGCTAACAGGATTGGGAAATATTGCATATTTATTCTCCATTGAGAGATTTATAGTATTCATTACCATATTAAAGAAAACCCAGTTCACTTTGGTTAGCTTATAATTTCCCAAACTCCTTTTTTTTTTCCCTAGAGAGAGAGAGAGAGCACGCAAACGAGAGCATGTATGTGAGCAGGGGGTGGCGGGGATGAGGGAGAGAATCCCAAGCAGCCAAGCAGCCTCCATGTCCAGTGTGTAGCCTGACTCGAGGCTCAGTCCCACGACCCTGACATCATGGCCTGAGCAGATATCAAGAGTTGGACGCTTAACTGACTGAGCCACCCAGATGCTCCAGTTTCCCAAACTTCTTTGGTGCCTGGAATGCCCTCCCCACTGCCTGCCCCCCATTCTCTCACCTGTTAACAGCCAGATGTGTTCCTTGGCACAAGTTTGAGAAACGTTGGTTAACAGCTGAGACAGGGCAGATAGACAGGGGAGGACGGTCCAGCCAGCCATCTGACTGCTGCCTTCCGGCCTCACCATGAAAAACCCAGACTTCTCTGGCTCAGCTGTGACTTGCGGGCCTGCACCCTGAGAGGGAAGAGGGTAAACATGGTCCCAGGGCAGTTTGACATGGTTGGGCGCCTCCGAGTCTGAAGGACTCCCGTCTTGTGGCTGGCCTCCGTGGGCCACCAGGCTCTGTTCCTGGTTCGGAGACATGCAGCCATGCGAGGCCACTTGCCGAAAGATAGGGCTCGCTGGGTGCTAGAGATGTCCTTTCATCTCTGCCCGAAGCTGTCGTTCCCACTGCCCTGCTGTATGCTGGAGACTCACAACGAGCCGGCGGCTTCCTAGCTTAGGCTCCTGGGAGCAGATGCAGGTCAGCGGGCTGCAGGTGGAGGAGGCGGCTGTGGGAATTGGAAGGGGTTTATGTGGACTCACTCCTCTGTCACATCCCTGGGCATTTACCCTCGGATCACTGTCCTTCAGGAGCTATTGGGGCAGAGCGACTGTCGGCAGGGCGCCATGATACCCAGTTTCCAGCCGTCTCTTTTCTCAAGCCTCCCGGCTCGCTACTGGGGAGAGAGGGGGCAAGAGCCTCCTGACATGTCTTCACAGTCATTCACAGAGTCAAGAAATGCCTACCTTCCTTTTGGCCTCTTCTGGTTACCAAGAAGCAGAAGGTTGGCCTCTTCTGGTTGGCTCTTTGGTTACCAAGAAGCAAAAGCCCACTTGAACTAGCTCAAGAAAACATATATATTGTCTTAAGGGCTGTCTCAGCGAAACCTGAGCATCCTACCAAGGCAGACGTTCAAAGTGTTCTCTTTAAAATCAGCAGAAAAAAAAAAGAGGAAGTAAAATTATCATTATTTGCAGATGTTAATTGTCGGTGTGAGACACCAGAAATATCTAGAGAAGTGAATAGAATAACGAGAGGTTAGGGAGTTGCCTGGAGATAAGATACAAAAGTCAACTGTATTTCTGTATATTGGCAATAATTAAAATATGTATGCTTTTAAATAAGCCTTTTATTTTAGAATATTTTTAGACTTACAGAAAAATTGCAAAGATGGTACAGAGTGTTCCCTGTGTATCGCTGACTCCATTTTCCCCATTGTTAGTTAACATCTTATGTTACTATGGTACATGAAGGTGAAAAAAAAGGAATATATATATATATATATGAATACATGCCATCTACACTGTACCATCTGTAATAGTAACAAAATCCTGAAGTACTTCGGGATGAATGTAACAAAAGATACACAAAACAGGTATGCAGAAAATTGAAATTTTCCTGGAAAACCTCAAGGAAAGGTGTGTAAGCATCCCAGGCATGCTCACAGACCTCAAGAGCAGGAGATTTGTCTGCGTCTCCGGAGCACGAAGCTCTGGGGCGGAGGCAGCGACGTCTCACCTCCCTTCTCTCCATGTCCCTGGCGTGTCATAACCCAGCCCGGTACAGTTTTTTCTCTTATTACCTGGTATTTCTTACGGAGGAGACTCCTTCGTGTGTTCTTCTCAGGCACTTGACTGTCCTCATCCCCTGTCATTCACCCGTGGTGAATGGGTGTGGACTCTGGACCCTCAGTGCTTTGCACCGCCCAGTGTGGTCCTTAACTCACAGTTGCTGGCCTCTAACCTCACAGGAATAAGGAAGGCCTCCACAATGCCAAAGAAATCCTGACCCGCCTGGGAGTGGAGCCATCCGATGACGACTGTATTTCAGTCCAGCACGTGTGTACCATTGTCTCATTTCGCTCTGCCAACCTGGTGGCTGCAACGCTGGGCGCCATCTTGAACCGCCTTCGAGATAACAAGGGCACACCCAGGCTGCGGACCACGGTTGGTGTCGACGGGTCTCTTTACAAGACGCACCCACAGTGAGTCTGCCCTTTGCTGTCATTGGCACTCAGTGCCCGTCTAGGCTAAGGACTTCCCCCGAAGGTCAGACTGTTGCACCCAGTGGAGGTTTCTGGCGTACGAGACAATACGTGGCTCTGGGCACAAAGGTCAGAATTGCCCACTTGAGAAGTACCCGACCCTCAGCCAGTTCTCCTGGTGTTGCTTCTGTACTCATTTCCCCCTCATTTCTTAGGTCTTGTTAGAGATTTCTGTGGCTGCCAGGAACACTGGGTGGAATACGTCTGTTTCTTAAATCCTCTTGCTTATTCATATATCATCAGAGACCTTCATCCTAACTATAGTTTGGGTCATAGGTGCGACGCCCACATTCTTGTTTTAGAAGCTCCTGTGAAGAGCCCCCCGACCCTCAGACGTGCCTTTTTTTTAAAACAAGGCAGCTTGTTGATGCTTTGCATCTGAGAGCGGGAGGGACATACAAGTTGTCAGTGGTCCCCGTCGGTGATGAGGGGCTCCTTACCATGCTGCCTTCTTGTGTGTCGAACTCCCTAGCTGCAAAAGCCTTTTGTGGCACCGAGAACATGGCTTGTGCAGTGTTAAAGATGAAATTCTGAGTCTTTATATACTATTAACAATAGCTGCCTGTGGTGTGATTTTTTGCACAAGACCTCAGATACTTTGCCACTCTGTGTACAAAGTGCATGTGAAATGGTCCTGTGGTACCTTCACAGCCAGTTCCAGAGACAGTTAAGTGAATGTTGACTTAAGTGGAAACCGTTCTGTTACTGAGCGGGTAGGGTTTGAGCTCATTACATGTCCTTATCTGTTAGGTTCATAGTTTTCTCTCTTTGTATTTTTAAAGTATTTGTAATTTTTTTTTTTAAGATTTTATTTATTTATTTGAGAGAGAGTGAGCACAAGTAGGGGGCAGAGGCGGAGGGAGAAGGAGAAGCAGGCTTCCCGCTGAGCAAGGAGCCCGACATGGGGCTCAATCCCAGGACCCCTGGGATCATGACCTGAGCCGAAGGCAGACGCTTAACCGACTGAGCCACCCAGGTGCCCCAGTATTTGTAAAATTTTTTTTTTTTTTAAAGATTTTTTTTTATTTATTTATTTGAGAGAGAGAATGAGAGACAGAGAGCATGAGAGGGAGGAGGGTCAGAGGGAGAAGCAGACTCCCTGCCGAGCAGAGAGCCCGATGCGGGACTCGATCCCGGGACTCCAGGATCATGACCTGAGCCGAAGGCAGTCGCTTAACCAACTGAGCCACCCAGGCGCCCCTGTAAAATTTTTGATAATGAAACTGGCTATCTTTTTGAGGGATAGGTGGTTTCTTGGCAAATGTTTAGACAAGAAAGGGATTTGCAACATCACATTAAAAATTTTGTTAATTGTGGTAAAATACACGCTATAGAATTTCCTATCCTAACCATTTTTGAGTATACAGTTCAGTGGTGGTAAGCATATTCACGCCGTTGTGCGACCAGTCACCACCAGCCACCTCCTGAACTCTACAAGATCTACAAGATCACATGTCAAACAAATAACTTTGATTAAATGTGTTCTAGTTCAGAAGTCACATGTATTTGGTGTAGGAACTTTAGATAGTTCAAAAAATTACAAAGAGAACAGAAGTGATTTTTCATCCTACCCCCTGGTATTGGTCACTGTTGATATTTTGGGGTTCTGGTTTCCCTGTTTCCTTTGGCAGGCAGCCTTCCATACTTACGAAAGACCATAAACTTTGAGGAGGTTCTGTGTCTCACTGAGTCCTAAAGTCCTCTTCTAGCCAATAAAGAATGTCCCGACTCTTGGGGGCGGAAGGAATGGGCAAGTGAAAATAAAAAACAAGAGTGATTATTTATGGAGCTAGTAACCAATCAAAGCAATTGACGGACTTGTTTAGTTCTCACCGCCCCACTCTCTGCCAGGTACTGTCAATCCTCGTGGACTCCAAGGTTAAGTCACAGGCCCAAGGTCACCTGATGGGGGTGGCAGAGCTCGTCCCTGTCTCCTGATCTGTCTCACTTCCAAACGCTGGGCTCCGGACATCACTGTGCTGTTAGCTCTGTGTCATGGTGGAGGACAGAACCCTTTTTGGACCCTGAATTTTCTGTATTTGATACTCACGTCATAATGTGTGTGACTGTGGGCTACTTGCATTTTTCCTTTTTACTTGTCTGCATCTGCCAGCTTTTCTCCAGCGCTCGTGTATGACCTGGGTGACGAGAAAATCAGGTCTAGAACATGGAATTCAGGTGTGGGAAAAGAAAGGGGAATCAGAGCTCCCTGACAGAGGGCTCTAGTCTAACTCTTGTGGCCTGCGCCCCGCCCCCCCACCCCAGGTTTTCCCGGCGTTTCCACAAGACTCTGAGGCGCTTGGTGCCCGACTCCGATGTGCGTTTCCTCCTCTCGGAGAGTGGCAGCGGCAAGGGGGCTGCCATGGTCACCGCGGTGGCCTACCGCCTGGCCGAGCAGCACCGACAGATCGAGGAGACCCTGGCCCACTTCCGCCTCACCAAGGACATGTTGCTGGAGGTGAAGAAGAGAATGCGGGCTGAGATGGATATGGGCCTGAGGAAGCAGACGCACGAGAAGGCCGTGGTCAAGATGCTGCCCTCCTTTGTCCGGAGCACTCCAGATGGGACCGGTGAGGGCCTCTGCTGGGGGCTGACACACCCCTCCTGCTTCTCCCACCAGGGACCAAGTGGGGCTGCAGGGAAGTCGCATCTCCCGTGGATGCGTTTATTTTAGCAAGCAGTAGGAACGCATTCAAAACCCTCTGCTTTCTGTTTTTACCACTGACTTGCCGCATGTGTGACTCAGGGCCCTTGACTTGCCCTGGATCTGGCCTCCCAGGCAAGCAGCATCTCTAAAACCACAGTCCTGCTCTGAATCAGAAAGTGTGCTTAAAACAGTGAAAGTGGGCCGGTCCCACAACACTGGGATTGCGGCAGGTTCTCACAGATTCACCAGCAGAAGGATAGTTACCCAGTGCGCCCTTCCTAAGTCCTGACATGGTGTGCAGCAGACAGGGGCCTGGGGCTCCAGGCAGATTGGAGAACAGAATCCAACCCTTAATGCTGACCTTGCTGAGCGCTCTGGAGACGCCGAGGGGCTTCTCTGCTGGGCCTTTAAAATCAGATTTGTGATATGAATTAGGTCCCATGTGTCAGTTACTTATGATCGTTTTATATCCTTGTATTCAAAACCACCCTCAAGCCTAGTGGCTTAAAACAGCAGCCGCCTCTTAATGCTCCTCTGGGCCCGGCTCAGCTGGTCTCTGCTGGACGCATTCACGAGTCTGCAGTCGCTGGTGGGTCAGCTCGGAGGCCCCGCTCACACGTCCAGCAGTCGGCACTCAGCAAGGGTGCAAGAGTGCCTGGCTGTGCGTCTCATCCTCCAGCAGGCCGCCGGGCTCGCCCACGTGGTAGCGCCAGGGTCCATGAAAGAGAGGAAGGACTTCAAAGCCTCTTGGAGGCCTAGGCTGGGACAGGCTCAGCTCTGCTTCTGCCACACTCTGTCGGCCAAAGCGAGTCATAAGGCTGGGCTGGAGCCAAGGGGAGGAGAAATAGACTCCATCTTTTGATGGGAAGAACTGCAGAGTCACTTTGCAGAGGAAAAGTACAGGGAAGAGAATGACTGTGCACATTTTTACACACACTCTACACATTGACATAAATGACTAATTTTTGTGAGGGCTTCCCCTAAAATCGGGTCACTGTTGCCATGCTTTTTATAACCCTGGAGAATTTTGTTTATTGTGACAGGTGGTTCATCCATGGGTCTTTTGTCCTTCTAGTGTGGCTTGAAGGTCGTGGTGGTCAGTGAGTTTGTGCCCACTCTCCCCGAGCCTGAGCAGTGTGCTGGAGGCAGCAGAAGCTGGAGCTTCTCCCCTGTATTTAATATGGGGGCTCGAGTCTTGGGGTTACCGGCTGCCAAGAGGCACTTAGCTGTTTTTGATGTTCTTTATGTTCTTGACTCTAATAGAGCATGGTGACTTCTTGGCGCTTGATCTTGGAGGAACAAATTTCCGTGTCCTGCTGGTGAAAATCCGCAGTGGGAAAAAGAGAACGGTGGAAATGCACAACAAGATCTATGCCATTCCCATTGAAATCATGCAGGGCACCGGGGAAGAGGTGAGACAGTTTGGCTTTTCTACCATGATGGCACATGTGTGTCACATGTCCAGTGGCATCGATGGTCCCCCCAAACCTGCCACGGGGTGCACGCAGCTCTGCCATCGTGTCCTTGTGGCCTGAAAGCATCAGGCACCTTAAGCAATGCTGGGCTTCCGATGCTCGGGGGGCTGCAGAGTTCCCGGGGTGGGTACTTGCCCGGCATGTGTCGGTGCGTGCGCGCGTGTGTGTGTGTGTGTGTGTGTATACATGGAATCGTGCACTTGTACGCGTGTACTGAAGCAGGAAGCCAGAGAGCACGGGTAATCCCTTCTTTTCTCCTACAGCTATTTGACCACATCGTCTCCTGCATCTCTGACTTCCTGGACTATATGGGGATCAAAGGCCCCAAAATGCCTCTGGGCTTCACGTTCTCATTCCCCTGCAAGCAGACAAGCCTGGATGCGGTAAGTCTCTTTCTTCTAGGCATGGGGCAGGGCTGGCCTTGGGGCTTCCTCCGGCCTCACTTGGCCCCTCGATGTAGGAAACGGCTCACATGTCACAGTGGGTTGACCCAGGCTTTATGTCATGCCCTCCAGTTCGTCTTCAGACGCTTCTCTATTCGTTTTTTATCGCTTGACGCACCCACCTCTTCCTGGAAGCCTCCTCATTCCCTGGGCAAAAGTATCTCACCCTCCTCAGTGTTCCCTCTTCCTTTAAATGTTATAGCACTTTTTTCATAATTATTAGTGATTGTGTCTGTCTTCTCTGCTATGTCAGGTGCTCCTTGAGCAAGGGCCTGTGTTCCCCCACCCCCCCACCATGCCCTAGCACAGAGTTTTATCAGAGGAGATACTTAATAAATGTTCAATAAGTAGAATGAAACAGGGTCCAGGGTCAGGGCTCAAGCACCTGCCAAGTACTAAGTGCAGGGTACAGAGCGGAAGGTGACAGTTCCTGTCCTTAGGAGGCCGACAGTCTAATGGAGGATCCCAGCCTCACACCCGCAGCTCAGCACTGGGCGGAGGGCTATTGGGGCAGGTGGGGTAGGGGGTACCCCGGCAGAGGGAGCTGATTGTGCAGAGTCATAGAGGCGAGATGGAGCCTGTCATGCTGGAGGAGTCACGAGTGCCTCCTTGTGTCACAGGTGGGGGTGTGGCCGGGGAGGGGCCCCGGAATAGCATCAGATCACACGGAACCTTGGGATTTAAGGCAAATGATGGGCAGCACTAGGGAGGCTAGGTCGGGCCACCTGCTTCTGGAAGCCAGTTAATCAACTCACTGGGCTGACTTGGGGCTTTTTCCTCTTAAGCCCTTTTATATCTCAGCAGTTAGAGCCATATAAACTTGCGTTTTGCAGTTTTTAAAGGTCTGCATTGTTTAAGGAGTTCACTTACACCGTCATCTGTATTCATCGTAGTTGAGTACACACCCAGCAAATGCTCAACTTCATTCAAACCAAAAGTTCACTTTAGGCAGTAACAGTGTTACTAAAAATTTGCATTTCTCCATTTATGTTGTTGGCAGACTGTTCTTTAGGGGAACTAGTTGGTTATACCAGGGGCCCCACCATTATCCTCCTATGCCTCAGTTTCTCCATCTGTGAAATGGGCATTATGGACCAGACTGCCTTGGGGAACGGTTAGGAGGGGGCGGGCCCTTGGAGGGCTCCTTCTCTGTTACTGCTTTGAGCCTCAGATGCTCTAACCTAGTCTCCCTGTAAATTCTCAGCAGATATTTACTCAGGAAGGAGAGAGTGAAATGTTATATTCTCACCAGAAGGGTTGATTACACAGGACTCTCCTGGTGCCTTTGCTCTTTCAGGGAATCTTGATCACCTGGACAAAGGGTTTTAAGGCAACCGACTGCGTGGGGCACGATGTAGCAACATTACTAAGGGAAGCAATAAAAAGGAGAGAGGTAACTATTAAAAGGATGTTTTTAAAAATCTTCACTGTTCGGGGGGTTATAAAAATTGTCCTTGCTGGGTCGTAAAGAATTCAAACAATACAGAAGCGTGCATGACCTGGGTAAGAGGGTTCCCTACACCGTCAGCAGTAAAACGGAGGTGAACAGTTTTGTGTTGTTAAAGGATGGTTTAAGAAAGGTAAAATCAGGACTCCCTGACAGCTTGAAAAAGAGAAAAGCAGCCCCCGGCAGCCAGGCATGGCCTGGCGCTGTCAGCCTTGGTGGCCCCCTATTGAACATGCAGTGTCACTCCGCAACTGGTGGAATTAGACAAGAAGGAGCCAAGTCTGTACTCCCGTCAGCACTCAGCACACACTCAGGATTGCCCTGCTTCCGGACAGCCTCCAGGCCAGAGCAAGCCCCACTCTGAGCGCCCCCGAAACCCCTGACCCAGGCTCAAATCCGGAGTGGGTGCTTTCTAACCCGTTCCGAGATGCCCCACAAGCTATGTTGCCCATGTGGGACCCAGTCCCTGTTACCAGCTCTGTTTGACTACAGGTGTGTTTCTGGTGGTCTTTGGCTGGAGGACATTGACAAAATATAAAATGGAAAATTCGAAAGATTTTACTTGACTTATCAATGAGGGAATTAGTTAAAAAAAAAAAAAAGTTCAAATGCCTCTAGTTCAGAAGAGCAGCCAAATACACAGGCAGTGGGGAAGGCTGACGTGAATGGGTTTTTGAAAGAGGGATTGGTTGCACTCGGCAGAGTATGCGAGACAACTTACATCCCGTTGGAAAGAAACCCGCTGACCTACTTTTGCCCATGTCCCCACTCTTCATGTTAGCATTCTTCCAACCTACGCTCTGTGCAGAGACCAAACACACGTACGAACCCGTGTCTTACATCGCCCCTTTTGATCTATATTTGGGTTGTTTCTCTTTCTGGTCCCTGCAAACCATGCATGCAGTAGGTATCTTTGTGTACCTGCATGGCTATTTCAGAAGGACAGATTCTGAGGAGTGGGTTTGGTAGTTCCGTTTTGCCTTCTGGAAGACTGTAACACTCTGAGCTCCTCAGAGAGAGAGCTATTTGGCCACAGTCCCTCGTCTTTTCTCCATTCAACAGTTCCCTCCAGGCTGCCTCTCTGGTACTCGGCATCATCTGTGAAATGGGTAGAATGCTTCCTTTCTTTAGATCTCCAGTGTCAGATACATCATTAATAGTAGGTGGTTAGTCAGTGAAGGAATATTTTACTACCTTTTTAATGGCTGGTAAGGAAACTATTTCAGATGAGGCATCAGGCAGCGCTGTCCCTCCCCTAAAGCTGTGTCCCTTTCTTCCCCAAGGAATTTGACCTGGACGTGGTGGCTGTGGTCAATGACACGGTGGGCACCATGATGACCTGTGCTTACGAGGAGCCTACCTGCGAGGTTGGACTCATCGTAGGTGGGTGTCCTGGAACGTCTCCCTCTTTGGCATTTTCCTGTTCTGTGGGGCCATGAGCCGGCAGCTCAGTCCTCTGTGAGGGACACTGTATCTGTCCCTATTGTCCCCTTACTGCCTCCAGAGTTTGGACCGAGGTTGCAGAGCTGTCAGGGGACTTTCTGCTCCCCAACACTCACCTCAAGGCTCGTGACCAGCTTGTCAAAACGGAGCTGTCCTGGATGAGGCCCCAGATGGCTCACATGGCTTGGGTGGACGGGGTGGGAGTACCTGGGGCCGGCTTGGCCATCAGGGCAACTACTGGGCTTATAGGGAGGGCCACCAGGCAGGTGTTGAGGGGTGGGAGCCTGCGATTGGGAAGGCAACAGAGCTCTCCTTCTCCCCTGACTGTGGGCAAGGGCCAGAGACTAGTCTTGGGCACCATTTTGCCTCTGGCAGCCACCGTCTCTGAGCAATCCCAGCCACTTCAGTGGGTCGCAGAGAGGTTGGCTCTGCGGGTTCCCTTATGGTCCAGACACATGAGGGATCTGGACTTGAGAGCACG
This sequence comes from Leptonychotes weddellii, assembly GCF_054177405.1. NCBI lineage: Eukaryota > Metazoa > Chordata > Mammalia > Carnivora > Phocidae > Leptonychotes > Leptonychotes weddellii. The sequence continues at coordinate 51,173,926 of NC_138374.1, read as the reverse complement.
TCATTCCTGAAGCACATCAATCCGGGCTGTGAGAAGACCATTTGTCCCATTGAGCCTGCTCCTGGTGTCAGGATGCTGGGAGAAGGCCCTGTTTCGTGGCCAACCTCTGCAGGCCCTACCTGGATGAGGAGGGCTGGTAGCCCTGCCGGGCAGACCCTTTGCTAAGTGTCTGGGAGATGGGGATAAGGCCCCTGAAGGCGGCCTTCCTGGTGCTCGGGAGACCTTTTCATTTGTGAAGCCATTTTTGGCTCCTGAGGAACTTCTGAAAACTGGGGAGCAGCTGCAAGTGTAAGGTTTTGGGGGCTTGACTCAGGGGCTGTTTTGTTTCTTCCTTTCTTTTGCAAAGCTTTCTGTCCCCACCCAGCCCCTGCACCTCTGCTTATGAATGGGCTTAGGTGTGACATGCAAATCCAGAGTGACAAAGCACATTCCCCACTGCAGCGCTGGGTCTGGCCTTCCTGCCCAGTTCAGGGCCGCCTGATTGAGCCGTTCCTGGCACCTGGCACCAGGTGAAGAGTGAGCGAGTGGGGCGGACATTGTCCCAGCCCCGGCTGCACTCACACCCACTTTCTCCTTCTTCCATCCATCCATCTCTTTGGTCCCAGCGCTCATTGGCAAAAAGTGTGATTTCTATGTTTTGGCTTTCTGTGCACCCCTGGCTGTTTCTGGGGCTCCTCTTCTCTCAGTTTCACACTTTGGGGTGAAAGGGAGCTGAGAAAACAAAAACCCCAAACAATCCAGTGACACAGGGAGAAGCGTCTGTGAATTCTATGGAAGTTTCTTTAAAGGGAACGAAAACAAGCCCTTTTGGTCAGGCCAGTGGGGATTGCCTTGTGTCCCCCAAGGGGGCTGAAAGTCCGCCTACATCCCACCGAGGCTGGGCTGGTGGTGCTCTGGGGCCTGGGGTTAGAAATGCGGAGTCTCAGGCCCCACCCCTGATCTTCCAAATCAGAATCTGCATCTTTTTTTTTTTTTTAAAGATTTTATTTATTTATTTGAGAGAGAGAATGAGATAGAGCATGAGAGGGGGGAGGGTCAGAGGGAGAAGCAGACTCCCCGCTGAGCAGGGAGCCCGATGCGGGACTCGATCCCGGGTCTCCAGGATCATGACCTGAGCCGAAGGCAGTCGCTTAACCACCTGAGCCACCCAGGCGCCCCAGAATCTGCATCTTAATAAGCTCCCCAGGTGACTGGGGTGCAGATTAAAATATCTGGGAGAAGTATTCCTTGGTTGGTTAGTTGGTTGGTTTTACATTTTCTAGTCCACTCACTGAGACAAGGCCGACGACCATGGGCTTGGATGTCATGGCGACAGAAACTGCTGTGAACGTTTTATACACTTCCTCTCAGTTTCTGTACTCAGCTCCTCAGGGACGAGAACAGCAAACCGTTGGTGGTTCCACCCCAGTCCCTGCGGGGCCACAGCCTGGGCAGTTCAGGGATGGAGAGCCCAGGCTCCTGAGCCTCTGGGAACTGTATGTCAGACTGTGCGTGTGCAGTGTGTGCATCCAAGGAGAATCATCAGGTTTTCAAAGAGGGCTGTGACATCAAAATGACGAGGCACCATCACCTTTGGAAAGGCGCCACTGACATGCTGGGGACACGGGCCTTCCCTGAACTAGCTGTGGGCTTCATTCTGAAACACATGGGAGAGTGGACTGGGCCGGCATAGTCCATGACCATGTTTGATCCGTAAAGATAAGTGGACATCCATGGTGTGATGGTAGACGACCCCCCAGTGTAGTATTTTATAGATATGCGTGTGTGTGTACAGTTGTGTATATATGTGTGTGTGTGTGTGTGTAGAGAGAGAGAGAGAGAAATATCCCTCCAATCTGAATATTGCCTAAACTTTTGCCATTGAAGACATATCTTTTTGTTGTCAGACCGTCTTCTATAAAAATAAACAGAGCCCTGCCTGGGCAGGCACACACTCGAGGCTCTCGATATTGACATCCTGGTATAAAGTAAGTGAATCAGGTGCTCTCTGGGTAGTTTAACTCTGACTCTCCTTTTCTGTTTCGAGGTTTTCCTGGGAAACAGTAGGAAAGCAAAGCTGTTGCTTTATTCATCTCAGAAATGTACCCCCTCTCTGTGGAGTCCCCGGCCCCAGGCCCTCCCCGCAACCCCAGGCCCCATGGCTCGGCCGTTCATTGCCCTCCTCGTGTGTTGCAGGGACCGGAAGCAATGCCTGCTACATGGAAGAAATGAAGAATGTCGAGATGCTGGAGGGGAATGACGGGCGCATGTGCATCAACATGGAGTGGGGTGCCTTTGGGGACAACGGGTGTCTAGATGATATCAGAACAATCTATGACAGACTGGTGGATGAATATTCTCTAAACGCTGGGAAGCAAAGGTAACTGCTTGGTGGAGGAGGACACATGCGGGAGCCAGGACGGTGAGGGTGGAAGGCTGTGTTCTGCCTGTTAAAGCAGAAGAAGTTTCTAGTAGGAGTGGAGTCTGGACAGAGGCTTAGAGACTAGCCCCTCAGATTCCCTCCTGACCTTTGCTTTTGGTTCAAGGAGAGCAGAGAGCCAGGAGGATGGTACGCGTGGGCCAGGTTGATGTCCTGGCCAGGTGCTCCTCTGCCGGGAGTCTGCCCAGAGGACAGGGTGGCAGCGGCCACGCCACTTCCCGCAGTGACCGTGTTCATTCTGGAACATTCTGGTCTCCAGTGCTCTGTACTTCTTCCCCATCAGACTAATAGAAGCCTTTGGTCAGCAGGTTTTTGTTTTGTTTGGTGGAAGTAAAGCGCACTTGACCTGCAGTTGTCAAAGGGCACGGTGAATTAGGATGTGGCCAGTGGGGGCTTCTCTTCGTCATTCCCCAGCCTCCTGCACCGCCTCATGGCTGGTGGGAGCCTGGGTCCCAGACATCCTGCCTGAGATGGCAGTGTCTGTCCTCCCTGCAGACAGACCGAGGACTCCTTGTCTCGGGCTCCCAGGACGCAGGTCATCCTCTGCCATTGCCGGGATGGGTTTGTCCGAGCCATGTCCCCAGGAGCAGGAAGAAGCAGTGGGGGGGATGGCACCTCCCAAATAAGACTTGTTTCCCAGCCGCCCTCAAGATTTTTGCCTTTTCTAGAGACACCTGCGCTGTTATTTACTTAATGGTTTTCTTTAAGTCAGCTTCTATTTTTCACTTAAATTTAACAAGGGAGAAAAAAGGGGAAACCAGTATTATCGTAAATAGATGATAATCATAAAATGACATAGCGAAGATCAGTGTCACTCAATTCTAGCTCCTATTGCCTACCATAGACCCCCTTGGTTGGCAGGGAGGTAGCAGGTGGTGGAGGGGGTTAGAGCCCCTTCAGCACCGCGCTCAGCTGGTGTCCTTCACGGTGTGAGAGGGACTGGATGAGGACTGATAATAATAGTGCAGTCTCATGGGTTTTTTCTGTGGCGCGCCTGACATCCTCTGGAGTGTCCAGTGGACTCTTCCCAGCCTGGGGACACTGGGACTTGAGCATGGCGAGGGCAGGAGTCAGAAGGCCCAGAACAGGTTGCCCTCTGGAGCACGGCAGCCGCCCGAACCCTCCAGCCTGGGTGGCTTCCTCCCTGTGCTGGGGGCTTGACCAGCACTCTGGGCTTTTTCAAAACCTTCCAGAAATCTAGTGGGAATTTTGCCCCCCTTGTCTTCTTGTCCCTTTAAGACTCAGACTGGTTGTTTGCTTATTATGCAGATATTTATTGAGCATTTGACTGAGAGCCTAGCGCTGGGCTGTGCAGACCCTGGGCCTCAAAGCTGAGCAGGACACTGGTTCCAGGCTCTCCAGGCTTCTGCTGGAGAGGCAGCGTGCCTGTGGGCCTTGTGACGGGGAAGGGAGGGTGTATGGGAGCCTGAGACAGGCAGGTAGAACTCGGTCGCGGGGAGAAGGACAGGCCTCTTGGAGGAGAGTTTTGAGCTGAGAGCCGAGTGGGGTTCTGCCGGGCAGTGGCAGGAGGGAGATGGCCCAGCAGTTAGATGTGAGTGCTGGTGATTTCGGTTCTGATCCTGGGGAGGGTTGAGGATCCCTTAGCCCTTCCTGGCCTCCCTCTGCCTCTGCTGCGGGGCACAGGGCTGGGTGTGCAGGCTGGTGATGCCTCCGCGGGGCTACTGGGAGACCAAAGGCTTCACATAGACACCAGCCCCTGCTCTTGGTTCAGGTTTGAGAAGATGATTAGCGGTATGTACCTGGGTGAGATCGTCCGCAACATCTTGATCGACTTCACCAAGAAGGGGTTCCTCTTCCGAGGGCAGATCTCTGAGACACTGAAGACCCGGGGCATCTTTCAGACCAAATATCTTTCCCAGATTGAGAGGTGAGTGATGAGGGGCGTCCCTGCAGGTCTGTTAGAGGTCTGTGTGGCCAGGGGAGGTCGTGATGGGCGGGGAGGCACCTCACGGGACGTTGTCATTTGTGAGGGTGTTTCTTTTTTTTTTTTTTAAAGATTTTATTTATTTGACAGAGAGAGACACAGCGAGAGAGGGAACACAAGCAGGGGGAGTAGGAGAGGGAGAAGCAGGCTTCCCGCGGAGCAGGGAGCCCGATGCGGGACTCGATCCCAGGACCCTGGGATCATGACCTGAGCCGAAGGCAGACGCTTAACGACTGAGCCACCCAGACACCCCTGTGAGGGTGTTTCTAACCCTCTGGAGTAGTAGGCCCTGAGCAGCTACATACTGAAATCATATAATTTTATTATAAAAGATTTTCCTTTTCTTCATGCTTTATGTTGGAGCATTATGTATATTTGGAAGTCAGGTGTATGGACTCCATTTCAGGATAAAGGTGCATCACGGATACCTGTGTTGAAGGGCGCTGAGTCCACTAGAGCCAAGAGCCACAGGTCTAGTCCCACCTGCACTCATCTGAAAGGCAGCCTGGGATCGGGCTGTTTGGTCACCCAGGAAGTGTGCCCCACGGCAAGTGGCTTTGCCTTCCTCCCGTTTTCTTGTGTGCGGTGATTGCTTCCTCCCTGGGCAAAGGCTTTTGCCCTCTTCCTTGGTGAGCTGTGAGAGGAGGTGCAGCGTGCTCTGCCAAAGCAAAAGCCACCTTGTTTTTAGAATGGTCGTAAAAGCTGGGGCGCCTGGCTGGCTCAGCACGCAGCTCCTGATCTCAGGGTTGTGGGTTCGAGCCCCAGGCTGGGTGTAGAGGTTACTTGAAAAAAAATAATGTCTTTAAAAAGAAATAAATTAATACAAATAAATGTTGATTTGGAGGAAGGAAGCCCCCACAACCCTGCTCGTGGTAAGTACGGTGGTTTGGGGCTGGTCGCCCGGCGTCGGCTCCCAGGCTGCTCTGCAGGGCCCCGCTTCATCCAGCCTTCTTGGCTTTTGTCCACCGCAGTGACCGGTTAGCGCTGCTCCAGGTGCGGGCCATCCTGCAGCAGCTGGGCCTGAACAGCACCTGTGACGATAGCATCCTGGTCAAGACCGTGTGCGGGGTGGTGTCCAAGAGGGCTGCGCAGCTGTGCGGTGCGGGCATGGCCGCCGTGGTGGACAAGATCCGCGAGAACAGAGGGCTGGACCACCTCAACGTGACTGTGGGCGTGGATGGAACACTCTACAAGCTTCATCCGCAGTGAGTGGGGCTTCTGCTTGGGTGGGCAGGGCGTCCTGGGCTGCTGAGGTCCCTTGATGGGTTATGGGACGGCAGGATGTGAGTCGCACCAGGAGAATTCCTCACCAGGACCCAGCTGACCCGAAGGCTGTGCGTTTAGGGCCTGGGCCTTCTCTGGGACCAGGTGATGAGCTGCTTCGAAGTTTAACTGAGATCCTTGGAGAGGAGTGGCTTCACTTGGTTCAGCTCACACCAGTGGCGTAGATGTCCCTCTCCCCATTCCTCCTGGGGCCCCCTTAGGTCAGGCAGAGTCTGAGGGAAGGGCGACTGTGGCCTTACTCATCCGCCTGGGTAGCTGCAGCCCGGCCAGGAGGCTGTGTCTGGTAAGTGGGGAGAGGGAGTGAAGGACGGAGGGAGGAGGACACCTTGTCTTGTTCACCTGCTAAATCAGTTTCTCAAGAGGATTGCAAGGTAGGAAGAGGGATGGGGAGTGGGCTCCTTATGGTCAAGGGTCTGACACTCTGTGCTGAAGGAGGATATTCGGCCCCACCTGCCCTTTGATCGGCCACATATCCCAAAGCTTAGCCCTTATGAATAGAGTGACCCTATTACTTATTGTCTAAACTGGGGTGGTTTTGCCAGTGAAGAGACTGCACTAATAATTACACTGGGACCATCCCTGGTAAACTGGGCCATGATGTCACTCTCCTTAAAAGCAGCCTCACCCACATCAGCGTAGGCATTCGCTGCTTACCTCACGGCCATGGCTGCAGAGGGAGCCAACTGCCCTGCTTCATCTGCACCTGTCCCCCACCTCCGTAGCTGTCCTCTTTGTCACCTGGGGCAGCACACTGCCGTGGCTCAGAGCTAGGTTTTGGAGCCATACACACTTATCTAATCCCCGCACCATCATTTGGAAGATATGCTCAAGTGCTCAGCTGCCAAGTGTCCTCGTCCTCAGGGGCTGATGGGCACGGGCAGGACTGGAAGGTAGCATAGAAGGTGTGGGGCTGGCCCTGGAAGGGGTGCCACAGCGGGCAGGTGGTGTCACCTCCATTGCCCTGAGCTGCGTCAGCCTGGCCCTGTGTCCCCGTCAGCGCATGGTGTGGGAACCTAGAGTCACCTGTCACTGAGAGATTCTCTCTCACCGGGGGCCTGCCGCTCTTGGCCTCGGAGGCCAGGTGTTGGGCCATGGCTGGTGATGGGCTGGGGATCTCAGGGGGCCAGGCCCTGGTACCCTAATCGGTATCTGGTCCCCCAGACGCCTCGGGCTTGGGGGATGAGTGTGTTTGTGCGTTATTCCTGCCCTCGTCCTGATAAGCCGTCCAGTCACATCTGTTTGGATTCTCAGCTGTTTCTCCATGCTGAAAACTGGGGTCGTAGAATCGGCGGCAGATCCGGTGTCCCCGCAACCCTTCCCAAGAAGCCCCTCCCGTCTTGCTTATCCTCTGTCGTTAGGGTCCTGCGGCGTCCTCGCGCGGGCCCAGCATCTCTTCTCATCTTCTCCACTTACCCTCCTCCTCCGTGTGTTGTTCTTTCTCAGCTTCTCTGGAATCATGTACCAAACCGTGAAGGAACTGTCCCCAAAATGTAACGTGTCCTTCCTCCTGTCCGAAGACGGTAGCGGCAAGGGGGCTGCCCTCATCACGGCAGTGGGCGTCCGGCTCCGGGAAGAGATGAGCAGCTAAGGGTACTGGCCCCCCGGCCTGCTGCCCCTCCAGCACGTCTCTCTTCGGGCGGCCACCCCCGTCCCTCCCAGCGAGCTGGGCCGGGAGCCGCCGGCGCCAGAGCCCACCTCCGCCGCAGCGGGAGGGGCCGCAAGCCAACTACCGGCGCATAACGTAGGGTACAAAATAGAGCGTGTGCTGTTGATAATCTCTCCCCACTCCGGCCCCTCCTCACCTGCCCTGCCACTCTGCATGATCCGATTTCAACCTGGTCGTCCGCTCCCCACGTGTGAAGTGTAGTGGCGCCCATTTCCAGTTTCTGCATTCGTCCGACAGAGTTATTTATTGGCCCAAGATGAAAAGTCACGCCATCTGACAGGCCTTAGGGGCCTCCGCAGCCCGTCCTTGGGGACCCCTCCCCCATGTGAAATGTATTATCACCAGCAGACACTGCCGGGACTCCTCCTCCCAGGGGCATCTTAGTGGCTTCCTCCCGTCCCAGCCCCCACTGCTGTCTGGCGTCCCGAGGTTCCCATCGAGACGTGTCCGTGCCACTGAATCGTGTGTCCGTGGAACTGGTCAGAGCCACGTTGTGACAGTCTTGCCTTCTGTCTGTCTTGGGGGTGGGGGGAGGTGGGCAGTTCTGTGGGAAAATGTCTTGTCTCCATTTGGGTAAAAGGAACGAAACCAACAAACAGTGCCCTCGTTGGAATTCCCCATTGCTTTTGTGAGCCACGTTGTATGACCTAGTAAACTTTGTACCAATTCAAAGACCCCGAGTTGATGCTTGTTGGCCGGAGAAGGTGGGAGGCCATGCCCTGGGGATCCTGGGGGGTGGGGGGAGAGTGCTTCAGCCCCCAGCCTTCGTTTAGTAGCATCACTTCTCTGTTCTCTGCAGTGTCACCGAGCTAGCCTCTGTCCTTGTTTTCCAGCACCGGCCTGGCCAGCTCCCTGCCACAGCCCCAGGGTCTCAACCCCGCACCGTTAGGAAGGTAAAGCGGTGGAAGGCCTCTGGGCTCCCACGGACTGTTTGGGTTTAATGAGAGGACAGTGCACATTGGCTTTCCTCACCGCCGTCCCCAAGCAGACCCTGCCCTTCATCACTGTCTGCCAACTCCAAGGGAACAGAGGGTGTAGACCCTGCTCTAACACGGATGACGTCTTGCTGCAGCCCCGGGAGCAGGTTGCCTGCACGGTCCTCCTCTCCCCTTTTAAAAGAATCCCTTCTGTAGGAAACCGCTCCTCACCTGACCCTTTCATCCCTGCCCCACCTCAACCCTGAGGCTGCTGATTCACCCCATGGCCCGCCAGTGGGTACCACATCAGCCCGCCTCTCGTGCCCTGGGCGGGTTAAGGCCAGAGCCCCTTTATCGGGCACCATGATCTCTGGGGGGATCACACCTAGCATTAAACTCTCTTGCTGTGCTGTTTTTTTTTTAATTTTTATAAGATTTTATTTATTTATTTGACATAGAGAGACACAGCGAGAGAGGGAACACAAGCAGGGAGAGTGGGAGAGGGAGAAGCAGGCTTCCCGTGGAGCAGGGAGCCCAGTGCGGGGCTCGATCCCAGGACCCTGGGATCATGACCCGAGCCGAAGGCAGACGCCCCTCTTGCCGTACATTTATAGCGTCACGTGGTTCTTCTGGAGGGGCAAATGGGGCGCACAGGGTGAGGCAGCGGTCAGGGAGAAGGGTGTCCTTGCGGTGCACCGGGCCAGGCCCAGAGCTCTCCGGGAGTCGAGATGCTTGGCGTTCCCTGCCCGCCCCCTGCCCGCTGCCAGAGTGAGTGTGACCCCCGCTGCTCGTGTCCTGGAGGTGTCCGCATAACACGGCCGGCTTGGCGGGGATAAGAATCATGCCTGCTGGTTATTCAGCACTTGACGCTGGTTTAGAGGCCTCACTTCAGTCTTCCTCCCAGCATCCCTGTGAGGCAGTTTTATCACTGGGAGAAGAAGAGGCGGAGGGTAAGAGGGACTTGTCCGAGGCAACACAGCCGCGGCTCCTTTTGACTCTTACCCACGGTGGGCACTGAGCTGGGTCTGAGTTAGATGCCGAAGCACAGAAGCCCCGGGTCGACTCACAGGTGATGGGCTTTGCAAAATAAGAAGCTCCCTCCCTGGGTCTTTAGCCTGATAATAAATCAGTACCATGGTTGGGTGCTGTCCCCAGGTGTGTTCTGTTTGGTCTAACCAATATTTATAAAAATGTGAGCCAAATGGAACAAGTCTGGAAGTCTCACAAATTTGGATTTCCGTCGTGTCTTGAAAGATCCGTAAGATCTGACAATGGGGGGCGCCCATTAACTCATGACATTTGTCCAGAGCTGGTCAGCTGCTGTCCCCTTTGGATGCGTACGCCCTCCTCTTCCCCCCGTTGCCTGTTACCCCCAACGCTGGAAGGCACTCATCAGGTTGTATGCCCCAGGAAGCCATCCCTGCTTGTGACTCCTGGATGAGATAAGTGTTAGCTCACACTCTCTTCTTGGACTCTTGTTGCTGTGAAGCCCTGTCAGAGGGGCGGCTGGGCCCTCTTAGAGTTAGCATCCACTTGCAGAGCTCCTGGCCCCATCTTTTTTTTCCTTTGATGTACTGAAGCCTGGGGCATGGGTCAAACTTCTAGATCTGGACCTCTCAACTGGCTACTCCTCCAAGGGTGCCAGGCACAAGGCTTCAGGGTTCAGTAGGTACCCCATCTTGGGGACCCCTGGCCTGCCCATTGGTAGCCTGAGAGGGGGCAGTATCCCCAGCCATGAAAGAAGTCTCTTTAGTGTGACACCTGTTGACCCTCCTAGAAAGGGATGGAGTGTGAGTCAGCCCAATCTTATCTTCCTCAGTCGGTGTGACCCACGGGCAGCAACGGAAAGCAAGCCGGAATCCAGAGCGAAACCTAGGAGACGGAGGGTCACCTTGAGCAGAGGGGTGAGGGGAACAGTCCGGGAACTGCCCCCACCTCCAGGAGCTGATCTCCCCTCCAAAGGAAAGTCGTCCTCTTACCCCCGTCTGTCATTGTTCACTGTTCCTGAGTGGATTTGAGTTTTGGAAACGCCCAGAAGGAATCTGGAGCTAAATCTAGTGATTGAAGTGGGTGATTAAGCCTAATTAGACCATTTGTTATTACAGACAGAAAGAAACCAAATACAACTAAAGAAATAACAGATTTTCTTGTTTGGCTTGTTAACTGGCTTCTAAAGGAATATTCTAGAG
>NC_138374.1:51142906-51163006 GCF_054177405.1 Leptonychotes weddellii | reverse complement strand
GGCGTTGAAGGCGGCCATGCAGAGGTCAGCCAGGGCCAGGTTGACAATGAAGTAGTTGGTGACTGTGCGCATTCTCTGATGGGCCAGGATGATCCAGATGACCGTGGCATTGCCCGTCACGGCCACCAACACCAGGGCCAGGTAGGCGGTGGCCCACAGGGCCAGCTGCCAGCCGGGCATGGAGAAGGCCGTGATGCCCGTGGTGTTGCTCTCAAGGCTGGACGAGGTGTTGGCGTCGGTCACAGCACCACGGGCCCCCATGGCCGCCTCCGGGTCTGGGACACGTGGCCTGACTCCTCGCTCCTCCGGAGCCCTGGTGCCCTGCCCGGATGTGCTATAGGAAAGAAATCCTCCTGGGTGCAGGAGTATGTGGGGGACAGAGGAGTGGGTGCAAAGCCAGGCACTCAGGGGAGACAGGGGGTCACTCCCAAGTCTCACGTGAAGATGAGGTGGGCTGTGCAGAGCGCCGGGTCCAGAGCCGTTCGCCCTTCAGATTCCCATGTCCTGGCCAGACTTCTCAAATGTCCCATGGAAATCTAGAATCCAAGACACGGTTTCAGAGCAGGAAACATCCTTGCCAACCATCAGTCAACCACTTTCCTGCAGAAACGAAGAACAGATTCCAAGAGGGGACGTGCCCAGCCCAGGTTACTCAGTAAGTGGGTGACAAGCCAGGACTCAAACCCAGGTCCCTCCCTCCATTCCGGAAACGTTCTGGATCAGATGTACCCACAGCAGCAGCCTTTGGATTCCACGGGTCAACGGCTCAGCGGGCTTCGCTCCAGGCTTTGGGGTGCAAGCTGGGCTGTGGTCTGGGACAGGCTCACCATTCTGCCAACTGCCAGCCCTTGGAGCCACGGCCTTCCCTGCTGCTCCCCCAGGCAGGGTGGTGAGGGCCTTGGCTGAAGTGCTGCTTGCTCATGAGGTTCAGCTCTAGCTCCCGCCCCTCGTCCCACCCCCTGCTTGGACGGCCCAGCCTTGCCTCTCTCGAGAAAAGGTTTCGGACTGGGTGCCAGGGCAGGAGAGACCCAGGGGAAAGAGGAGGTGGCGGGGGAAGTGGGGCTGGCATGGGGCACCGTCCTGGGGTGTGGGGGTGGTGTTTACACTCGGCCAGCACGGGCCGGGGGCTACACCTAGAAAGTGATCAGGAGCACACGCTTGGGAGCCGGGCTGGGTTTGTGACTGCCTGGGTGACTCCAGGCAAGCCTCTTAAGGTTATTGCCCTTTGGCTTTGTCATCTGAACAAAGATAGGACACACATCAGGTGCGCATCTCATGGTGTGCCTGTGAGTTTTAAATGAGATAATGCACACAGAGTCTAGTTAGCACGGGGGCTGGCACGGAAAAAGCACGACAGGGAGTTGTAGTCTCAGAGGGCCCCCCCGCACCCCAGATGAGACTGCTCAGGGCTCAGCAGGAGGGAGAAGACGGAACTCAGAGTGCTTCTGGCGAGTTCTCGGGTGATGCTGCTGCTTCTCCAGGGATCTCAGTCTCTCAGGACAAGGATGGGGTTCACTGCCCCTTCTGTGAACCCCAGAAAGGCCCCAGGGGCTGCTCTGGGTTTGTCCGTGGGCACCTACTCTTGGTCACCCACTCTGTACCTGTGTGCGTGGTGGGGTTACCCCGTGAAGCTGCCGCGCGATGCCGTTTCTGAGCCCCCATGTGGGGGAGCTGTGTGGACACGCACACACCGGGTGCAGCTGGGCACACCTGTGGGGGGTAGGCTAGGCTTTGTTAGAATAGGAAAAGAACCCTAAGGTCCTTTAGCTCCTCTGGACACACGAAGCCCCCAGTTTGCTCATGGAGGTTTGTGTATGGGAAGGACGTGTGGGGGGGAAAGGCTGCCCATGGGTTCTGGCCGATCGGCGGAACTGATGGTGAGCAAGTCGGATTCCGACTTTAGAGGCAGGGTGTTTAGAGGGTGTTAGAGGGCGCTTTGGGAGCCACACCTGGGGAAGGGAGGGGAGGGAATCCGGAGCGGGTGGAGGAGGAGCTGAGCTGAGATTCGATCCCGCTGGGCCGGTTGCGGGGCCGGTTGCTGGGAACTAGAGTGGCCCTTTAGCGTTGCCTTGTGCTGGGCAAAGGTGACCGGCCAGCAATCGCTGCCCGTAGGCCGCCCCAAGAAGACCTTGGACAAGGCAGCTCTCTGCAGCCGAGACAATGTCTGAAGCCGGTCACAGCTGACAGTCTCAGAGAGCAGGCCAGACGGGCTCGCAGGGGGTCTGGGAAGCACAGGACCATGTCCCCCACGGCGGACCAGCAGCCTCTCCCGTGACATGGGACGTGTGCTGGTGTGTGCTCCTCGTGCTTCGTGCCCCCTGGCCCCAGGCTGGAGGCTTGAAGGCTAGGGGTGGGAAAGGGATGACTTTCCAGGGTGTCTGGAGGAGAAGGAGAGACGGACAGCTGTGGGGATGAGGCAAGTGGATGGGACAGAAAAGGGGGTTCCAGGAAGCGATGTGGGCTGGACACCCCTTCAGTGTTGGAGAGACGTCACTGGAAGTCATCTGACCAAGTCTTCGGCCTGGAGACTGGGCTGGGCTTTGGCCACCTGGTCACGGCTCCAGCAGGTCACACGCAGCATCGCAGGATGTTAGTGGGTCATGCGGGGCATCTAGGCAGCCCGGGGTCACCTGGATGGGGCAGAATGAGGACAGCAATGACAAGGCAGTGAGCTGTTGATTCAGCTAAGTGAATCCGGTTTGCAAGCCCCGCTGTTGTTCTGAGACTGACCCTTCCTGCTTTGGGGCTAAAATGTCCTTTCCTTTATGAAATAATGTGATGGCAGATGGCAGGTGGTAGGCTGACTTTCCTTTTTCTCCAAAATTCCTTACACCATGGAATAAAATCTTGGTGACCTCTACGGTTCCAGCAGTTAGGTTTTTGATTTTCTTCTTGGTCCATGAAATTCAAAGAGGATCCCCGATCTAGTTCCTTATTTGGAGAAGAGGCTGGGAGCCCCAAGAGGGGGAAGACTTGCCCCAGACCCCATTGCCTGGGAGCTGGGTCCCCAACTCTGATTGCCTCTGTCTGCTACAGCCTCCACTGGCCTCTCTGCCTCCTCTCTCTCAAGGCCTATGGTCAGCTCCCTGTCACATGGGTGGCCTGGAGTGTGTCTTATGTCCAGGGTCTAGGAGAGTGGCCAGCCCATCCTGGGGCCCTATAAATGTTAGTTGAATGAAAATGATGGATTAAATATAAAATATGACTCAGGGATAAGGGCTGAGGAAGTCTATCTATCTATCATCTATCTATCATCTATCATCTATCTATCTATCATCTATCTATCATCTATCTATCTATCATCTATCATCTATCTATCTATCTATCTATCTATCTATCTATCATCTATCTATCATCTATCTATCATCTATCATCTATCTATATCTAGCATATACAGACATAGGTATGAAAGCTTTAAATTAATGGGATGAGCACTCATGTGGGCTTTGAGGCAACTTGGAGTGGAGGGGGCAGTGTTATGCTTGGCAATCAGCACCAAGTGGCTGCCCCATAAATGTCAGGTGAATTAATGAATAACGAATACCAAAAAAAAGTTTAAAATATCCTTGCGTCAGGGGTGAAGGGAGTAACATTCTTATTTTCACAGGATCTAAACTTTAAACAAAAAGAACATGTCTTCGGAGCTCGGGCAGGGCTTTAGGATTTACTCCTCATGCATAGCTATCCTTTGTCCATGAAGCAGAGGGGCCCAGGCTGGCCCCTTTAGGAGACGAGCTCTGTCCCCGTTGCTCCCTGGCCTGCACATCAGTGGCCCAGAGTCTGGGACATTCAACTGGGAGAGGGAGAACTGGCCTCTGCCAAGAGCATGGGCTGGAGCGAGCTGACACTTTTTTTAAACACCATGAGTGTGTGCTGGGGCAGTGGCTTGTTCTGGAAGCCTGCAGTTTATTTAGCCAAGGAAGAGAGGCCGCCAGTGTTTACATCTGCTGGGGTCCTGGTGCACAGAGAGCTCAGAGGCTCTTAACACAAAACGGGTCCATTTGTCAACGTCAGGCTCCAGCAAAATCTGCCCATCTATGGCAGGCAGAGGAGGAAGTAGGTAGGCAAGGCTTGTCCTAGGAGGGCCACCACAACACCCACTTGCTGGTTGGGTAGCAGGCTCCCCCAGAGGCAGGCCTGGGTCTTACAGACCGGGTGCCGGCATGCGCAGCAGCAAGTGAGTCCGCATGATGAGGCGAAGAGAGGCTGACAAGGGATGGGAGCCTCTGGTGAAAGGGCCAAGCCCTGGGCCCTGCGGGTCTCTCGACCGGGCAGGGGCTCCAATGATCAGCCCAGGGTTAGGAGAAAGGGCCACGTCCCTACCTTCATGAAGCTCTTGGCCAAGTTGGGGAGCCAAGTCCCAGCAGAAGCAGAGCACTCTCCATACGCATCTCTCAAATGGGTGACACCATGAGTGAGCTTCAAGCTTCAGAGAAGGGAGGGAGAGGCCTTTGGGGGTTGCAGGGAGTGAGGGGGTGCTGCTCCTTGAGTGGTCCTTAGAAGTAATGGAGGAGGGGACATGGAATGAACCCCCATCTGGACAGAAAGGCCACACCAGGCTGGCTGGAGCCGAGGGTTCTGACAGAAAGGAGTAGGGGGTAGGTTAAGCATAAATCTCAGTTCATACAGCCAGGGGTGCCAGAAGGATCCCATTTCCTTATTCTCTCATTCTCTAAAACCTCTCTAGAAATCACCTCAACCTTGTTGAGCTGACAGGGAAAGTCAATCTTATTTCTCCCGGGGCCCCCCTGACCGCCCTACCCTGGGGCTCTCCATAGTGCCAAGGCATCTGGGCTGGGGCCTTTGTTGGTCATTCATGCACACATGTCACTCTGGAGAGGTCTCTTCTCCCTGTTTCTGCAGGGTCCTTGACGCCAGGGGACTGTCCCTTCTGATGCATGCCTGCGACCTGAGAATTTGGGGCTTACTGGGGATCGGGTCCAGTGACCCATCCTTGCAGAGTGCACTGCCTCCCCCACCCCGGGGTCATCTCTCCCAGGCCCCCACCAGGGACAGGGACTGAATGCTCACTTTTCCTGGCCCCACAGTCCTCCCTCCTCCCCGTCCTCTTAAGGAAGTTCTGCTTCTGTAAACACACAGCCCCTTCTTCCAAACCTCACCATGCTTCTCGCTCTTTCATGGTAACTTTGGTAAAGCCTAGAACACCAGGCACCAAAGAGATCATTCTGCTCTCCCCAAGGGCACGGAGACTTTAATCTTCAGATCTTTCTAGGAAGTGAAAAACCTATTGGCAGTTCATCCTTCCAGTGTGACAGAGAAAGGTAAGAAACACTAAAGCTAAGTTTCCGTATTAAGATGATGGGAACATCCATCTCCCTCTCCAGAGATGAGGCTGGAAAGAGTGGAGGTCACTGGGGGAGAGAGCCTTGAATGTCCTTTCTGGGACATGTTGTCTGCAGTCACCCTACTGGTCCTTCAAGCACCCCTCAAGTGCCACTTTGTTGGGGAAAGAAACACCAGCATGTGCTCTTGGGGCCAAATGGCCATTTTTTGGGTTTTGTTTTGTTTTAAGATTTATTTATTTGTTTTGGAGAGAGAGAGAGAGAGAGAGAGAGCGAGCATGTGAACAGGAGGTGGGGCGGAGGGAGAGGGAGAGAAGCAGACTCCCGGCTGAGCACAGAGCCTTATGTGGGGCTCCACTCAAACTCAGGAGTCGGATGCTCATCCGACTGAGCCATCCAGGTGCCCCTTTTCTTAAACACATTTATTCATGGCATGCCTCATTCTGTGACAGGCGGGCTTGAACCCCGCTGGTTTGGGCTCTAAAGGGCAGGGTGTTCCGCGCACAGCTGCCTGCACTCTAGGTCTTAAACGCACACCTTGGCAACGTCAGGGTGCCGGCCTGCAGGGGCTGGAGCTGGAGACAGTGGTGTGTGATCTGGCCCTTCTCTGTCAAAGGGGCACTCACTGGTGTCCCGCTCGGGGGCGTCTGTGTGTAGCTCTGCCCAGCTTCCTGCGGGCCCCCAGCATGGGCCCCACGGCCTCCCTCCCTCTCCATCTCACGCTCTCCGGCCTTGGCCTTGGAGGGACCACCTCTTCAAGCAGAGCTCTCCGCTCGCTCTCCTCAAAGGGAAGCTCCACGGGAGGCCGCCGTCGTGCTTTATGCCAGAACCTCACAGGGATAAGAGCGTTTCCAGGGGGAATTAGCTCCTGGCTAGCTTCCTCCCGTTGTCGCATCCTCTTTTGCAAATGGTCCTTTTGCTGCTTGGGCTTTGTTAGGCTCTGCCTTTTTCTTCTTTTGCAGAGGTTTTTGCTCTCATGGGACTGAGTTCCCAAAAGGACAACCATGAAGCTCGCTGGTGGATGTCTCTGTGTCTGCCAAGTTCCCAGAAGCCAGCTCTGCGAGCGCAGAGCGCGGGTGGAAGCTTCCAGAGTGGTGATGGCGTCGCCCCTCGGGGGCCAACTGGCTGCTTCCAGGTGCATGCCCTTGGCCCCAAATGGCCTTCTTGACCATTAATCTTGACCCTGGGCTGGACCACCTGAGATCACCTGTAACATGTCCCCTCCCCCGCTCCTCTCAGAGTTGGGGAGCATAGCCTGACCCCGTTACAGGGTTGGTTCTACTAAAAATTACTGCTGACTGGCCCTCATGATATCAACTGGGGTTACTCGCATTTCGTTTCACTAAAATGACGTCACGAGGCTGAGGGATTCTGAAGACCCCTAACCATCGGAAAGCAGGGATGAATAAAGACGTTATGTGTCTTCAACTCAGGTTGGAATCCCATACAGTCTTTGTCACACTTTGTTATAAACATTTTTTCAATTGGCCAAATATGTGCCTGGATCCATATGCCCTCTGTCCATCCCCACTGGGTCCAAGTCATCATTATCATTAGATTTTCAGCAATAGCCTCCTCACTACCCACTGTCTTATCTGCTGCCCCCCTCCACTCCGTTCTTTTAAAAACACATCTGACCATGCGCTTCCTGTTGGAAAACCTTCGATGGCTCCCTCTCAGGGTTAAGAGGAAAATCACCCCACTCCTTTACCAGGTATGACTGCCACCCATCCTTCAGGACCACTTCCCCCTTCTTCCTTCTAGCAATAGACCCTCCCTGAGCGTTAGCTGTCACCTGGCTGCCCAGCTAACGACTACATTTCCCAGCTTCCCTTCCAAGCTAGAGGTGGTCACACGATTCAGATCTGGCCGTGGGATGTGGGCAGGAGCGATATATAAGTATATACATATAACTGCAGGATGCAGGACTCATCTTTAAAGAGGGAGCTGATTGCCCTTCACTTCTACTCCCCCCTCCTACTGGCTGAGGATGGCAAAGGCAGGGGCTGCCCTCCTGAATCCAGAGAGGGATGCCACATGTTGTGGATGGCAGAGCCCAGGGCCATTACATGAAAAAGAGAAAGAAAACAAAACAAAAAACTTCTGCTATTTGAGGCACTGTCGTTTGGGCTCTAGTAGAACCCTTAACCCTAAATGATAGACTAGCCTTCAAGAACTTCCTAGATGCTCACCCAGGTTAGCTATCTTTGTCCTATACTCTAATAGCTTTCCTATACTTTCCTTCTTGTTAACATCCCGGCCCATCACACTTGTTCAAAGTGCATTTTCCCTGCCAAGCTGAGAAATCCATGAGGCCAGGAATTATGTCTGACTTCATTGACACTAGAGGGCGACATCACTGCTTTAATCCCTGCGGCCATGAGGGCTTTAAGCAGCCTCTGAATCAGATCAGGATGATGATGGTGATGATGGTGATGGTGACCTTGACCACGGCCAGGGTTACTATTTACTGAGACAAACTTCCCCGTAATAAGCATGCATCACCTCTAAGCATCAGGTCTTTCTGTGCATACCTCTTTCTCCTTCTGTGTCCTGCATCTCAGAAAACGGACCACATCTACCTCGTTACCCAAGTCTGAAACCTGGACTTGCCCAGCTTTTCCATCCCCACTCTCTCCCCACTATCACCTACTCCTGTGCTTTCTACACCCCAGATCTTAACCCATCTGCTTCCTTCCATTCCACTGTCTGGCCTCCTCCCCAATTTACAGAGACTCACGGGCTCTTGCCTCACGCCCTGGTGTGAGCCAGGGGTTCCCATGTTTTGCTGCACATTAGAATCACCTGGGCATGGAAACTGATGATGCCCCGACACCCCGCAGCCCAATTAAGACAGGATGTGTGGGGGTGGGAGCCAGGCACCAGTGCTTTTGAAAGATCCCCAGGTGGTTTGACTTTGCACCAAGTTTGGGAACAACTCTTCCCTTGTATGGAGACCTTCCTCCACACGCTTTCATCTGGGCCACTTCCACTTAGTCTGGCAGGCCTCCTTTGAACATCGCCGCCTCCTGGAAGCCTTCCCAGAACACATTCAGATCCAGGCAACTGCTCCTCCTGCATCTGGATGCTTACCATGCTGTATTGTTCCTGCCTTTTCATTTGCCTGCCTTCCCCTCCTTCCACACCTTCTTCTGCTTCATGAGGTGTGGAACCAGGAATGGGATGAATCTTTACACCAACACGAGAGGTAGATTTTATAATTCTGATGATTTTGAATCTTGTCCCAGGTTTTTATTTCTGCTGTTAGTCTGTTGCCAGTGTTTGAAGCATAAAGAAATAGATTTTCTCTTCAAAAGTGGATGTAGATGTAAAGACATCTGTTCTTAATGCCCTTAAAGCCATTTTTTTTTAAAACCCATTTTCTGTTTGGAAATACAAGCTGTGGCTAATATCTGCCCAGGGGCCTTGAGACTATGGAAAATATCCAAAATGCTGTGGCTTATGAAAGACTGAAACCAAAAGAATGATGTTTTTTTAAAAAGATTTATTTATTTATTTTAGAGACACAGAGAGAGAGCGCAAGCATGGAGGGGTGGAGCAGAGAGAGAGGGAGAGAGAAACCCAAGCAGACGCCATGTTGAGCACAGAGCCGGACTCGGGGCTCGGTCTCAGGACTCTGAGATCACGACCTGAGCCAAAAGCAAGTGTTGAACGCTTAACCCCAATTAAGACACCCAAGTGCCCCCTAAATAACAATTTTAACCAAGAAGTGAAACCAGGGAGCTGATGGGCTGGGTTCATCTGCAAGGGTCTGTGGCTGGGGGTCCTGCCTATGCCAGGGAAGGGTATATGGGAGGGGACTCCTGATCTAGTCCGCGAGGCTGGGGCTCATCCTTGTCCCTTCGTATAGTGATGTACATGTTAGTGCCCATTTTACAAAGGAAGAAATCCTGACCGAAAGGTGAAATGCACTGCCCAGGATCCTATTACAGATAAGCAGCAGAGGCAAAATTTAAACTCAGTCCTGTCTGGCCATCCATGTTCCTTCCACTGTATCAGGATGGGTCAAAGTTCCCAGGTTCACTTTCCCTTCACTCTTTAAGTATTTTTTGAATTTAATTTTTAAAAGATTTTATTTATTTATTTTTATTTAAGAGAGAGCGAGCAAGCATGCGAGCATTAGCCAGGGGGAGGGGCAAATCGAGAGAGAGAAGCAGACTCCCTGTTGAGCAAGAAGCCTGATGCGGGGCTCGATCCCAGGACCCTGAGATCATGACCTGAGCCGAAGTCAGAGGCTTAACCGACTGAGACACCCAGGCACCCCTTAAATTTAATTTTTATCCAAGTAATACATTTATATAGTTTAAGAAGTCAATACCATGAAACTTAAAAACAGTAAAAAGTGGTTCCCTGTAATACTTCCCTAACCCAATTCCTGTCCCCCAGAGGCAACTGATTTCAACTCTTTGAGCTATTTTTTTGGAATTGATGTCCATGTCTCAATAACATAATAACACTATTTCTTGATTTGTAAGTTTGTTATTAAACTCTTACTTTTTTTTTTTTTAAGTAAACTCTTTGCCTAATGTGGGGCTCGAACTCACAGCCCTGAGATCAAGAGTTGCATGCTCTACCGACTGAGCCAGCCAGGCACCTCCCACCCTCTTGCTTTTTTTGAGAGAGGGAATACGTTTGATCTTTTTTTCTAATTTTTAATTTTAATTTTTTAAAGATTTTATTTATTTGAGAGAGAGAATGAAAGAGAGAGCACATGAGAGGGGGGAGGGTCAGAGGGAGAAGCAGACTCCCTGTTGACAGGGAGCCCGATGCGGGACTTGATCCTGGGACTCCAGGATCATGACCTGAGGTGAAGGCAGTCGCTTAACCAACTGAGCCACCCAGGCGCCCTTTTTCTAATTTTTTAAATTTAGAAGGAAGTCACACGTTTTTAGTCTCCCGTTTTACATAAAAAAGAATTTGAGGTCATAATGTTTCTTTTGAGTATATCTTTACTATAATGCATAGGGTTTTAGATGTATTCTTTACTTCATTATTTTCTAGGAAATCTGTTATTTTAATTGCAATTTTCTCATTGATCTAGAAGTTATGTTAGAAAAATGTTTCATAATTTTCAGATAGTTGAGGGAATTTGGGGGTCAAACTTACTGATTTCTAGTTTCATTGGCCTGTGATCAGCATATGTTGTTCGCAAAATCTCTGCTTTTAATAATTTATTAGTTTCTACTGCGGCTAAATACACGACTAATTTGGTAAACTTTCCAGGGACATAGGAAACGGATGTATGTTCTTTATTTCTGATCTTAAAAATTCTTAGCATACCTATTAAATTGAGTATGTTGATTGTATTACTTAATCCTCTGTATTATGAGATTATTATTTGTTTGCTTGATCCATCGAGTTTTTTAAAAAGTATATTAAAATGTCCAACTATAACTTTTTCTTAAATTTGTCTGTAGACCTTGGAATTTTTACCTTAATATTGTATATATATTTTTTGTTACACATACTATAAATGTATAATATTATTTGGTGCATTATTTGTAGCTTTTACACAGACTTTTAGGTTACATAATAAAGTACTTGGTCTTATTTCGTGCTTTTGGTCCTGTATGTCACATCAGTACTATTGGGAGTGGAGGCCCCAAACCTGTCCTTGCCCTTGGAGACAGAGGGTCTCTCTGTGGCCGCAGGTGGTCCTTCAAGTGTCCCCCTCCAGGCTTCCTGGTTGTTACCTGGAGAGTGAGTGAGATGGCGGGGGTGGTAAGGGATTGCAGTCAATGCTCAATCAAGCAAACTGCGGATTTCACCAGAGCCAAGTTTCTAAAGGCTTTGCTTTTGCTTCATGCCTGGATACTTTCTGTACAAACAAATGTTGGTGATCCAGGTGTGGCTCGTCTGTTTGCGAAAGTGGGTCTAGTAGGGTTTTTCTGATGGCATTCTGTCAGTACTTTGTTCTGTGTTTTTTTAAGTAGGCTCCATGCCCAGCGTGGAGCCCGCGGGGCCAGAACGCAGGACCCCGAGATCAAGTACGCTTTGAATTAGAGTAGTGATTTGCAACAGCGGATTATGACTAGTGTTGAAACAAAGGGATAGCAGAGAAAATGTATGCATGTGTCATGCCTGAGGGTGGGTGTGTTTCGTGTAACTTTCACTCAGTTGTGTGTTTTGTGTTCACATGGGCTATGTGTAAAACACATCTCTGGGTAAACTTTTAAAATGTGTGAGTGCTGCTGAATTGGAGGGCGTTCTGGGGGGCAGCTGATTTGGCTTCACAAGGAAATAAATGGAAAGGAGGATTAGATTCCTTACAGAAGAGGGAAGAGACGCCCTCCACCCCTAGCTGACTTGAATTACCAGGCCCCCAGGGCATTCATGATGCTCTAGAAGTAAATGGTAAACAGTAGCCTAAGCTGCCAAGGGTCTCTCCCCAGCCCGGCTTACCTGACCCTCCAGGAGCCCAGACTAGCCTGGTTTCTCTGCGGTCACTGCGAAATGTTCCGGGCCGTGTGCTCAGGCAGAGAGTGAGCACATCCCTCCATGTGGGAGGGAAACTGGAGGCGAGGTGGTGGAGGAGGCCAAAGGCAGCCCGGGTCCTAGTCCCTGCGCCGCTCCTGACGGGCTGTGAGTGTGTGGGACTTGGGGCACGCTCTCTGAGACGGTCTCTTCGTCTTGTGTCCCACACAAAGCTATTCTGATGACCCATGGGAGAGAAGAAAACAACCGTTCAGTCAACACGTGTCTGGGACAGAAAGTGGCATTTTGCGAATGGAAGGCCTTTTGTTTTCTCGAAGCAGCGCAGAGAGGGATGGGGGTAGGCCAGACAGACAGTAGGCGCAGCGGCTGAGCCGAATTGCTCGGAAAACAGGAAAGAGGAAGTTGAAATGACCTGAGGGAAAATACAGGAAGTAGGAGAAAGGGGTCAGAAAGTCTGGGAGAAGAGCACCGGCCCCTCCTGATGACTCCACAAGTTTGTCATCAAATGCCGGGCTGACTGGAGTTCTGGTGGAAGCCTGGGGACGGACGGGACGCTGCAGTCTGAAATGGGGTACAAGCCAAGTCAGCCCACATGGCCAAGGGGACAGCTGACTGGTGGCTTCCATGTCCACTGAGCCCTCCCCCAGGCACCCAGATACCATGGCGGTAGGATGGTCCTGGCCTCCTGGTGCCGACAGTCCGGTGGGGAAGGACGGTGACACCCGGGTAAGTCTGCACATGGCCAAGACTCCCACACATGGGTGAAAGCACTTTGTAAACTATAAACTGTGAAGTCCACCCTTAAGGGCTGCCCGGGATCCCACAGCAACCATCCAAGGCAGGACTTACTTGGCACAGACTGGCAGATGCAGAGATGTTTTCGGAGTATAAAAGCCTTCTATCTCTTCTTCGATAGCTGAAGGGTTAAGTCCAGACCCCACTTCTGTGTCCCCCGGACCCCATTCTTGGCACCCTGAGACTGCCCCGAGAGCTGGGGTCCTTGGAGGTTCCCCTCCCCCAGCAGCACCCAGGCTTCTGGGAGCCATTGCTCCCCTCCACCCCCACCCCGGTGACAGGTGGAGCTACCATGAAGCCCTGCTGCCTCGGCACCCAGCCACTCCCCGTGAGTCACGCAGGCTTGGCCCAACACCCCACCAGCCAGTGTTCCCAGGCCGCCTTCCCAGAATGCCTGGCTGAGCCCCAACAGGGCCAACCCCTGCTGGCAGCCAGCTCCAAGCCCCTTCCCCCGTCAAGTTCAAGTGCCAGGAGACCGGCCTGGAGTCTCCTCAGCTCGAAGGGCTCTCGCTGTGGGGAGGACGGGGTGGGAATGGCATTTTCTTAAAGTCTGTCAGCCGTTCGCATCGCCCGCTCCAAAGAAGCTATTACTTAATTGGAAAATGTGCAAAGGAGAAAAACAGGAAATTTATAGAGCTACAAATGGCTAATCAACATGTAAAAATACACTCGACCTTACTAATTATCAGGGAAATGCAAATTAAAATAAGAGAACATTTGTCTTTTTTAAAAAAAAACGTTTTATTGTGCAAAATAGCACACATGTAGGCAAGGGCCCAAGGGTAAAAATACACAGCCGTGAGTAGGGCGCTAACCGTCTTTCAGCTGCATTTCTGTCTGTTCACAAAAGGGTTGGACACAATGATGTCCAAAGAGCTTCCCAGCTCTGGCACTTCCCGAACCGCCCCTGTCAGTTCTGCTTTATGGCTAATTCCCCAGGGGGAATATATTTCCCTGGGGAAAATGTCCTACCCTCTCTCTTATTCTTAATCAGGCGTATGAGCACCCACCCACTGCCTCAGCGCTGATAGGTGGCTCCAAAACATTTCTAAGGAGAAAGCCAGCCAGCGGAAGGTGGGTGCCAGGCACGGGGCCGGCCCCCCGGGCTGTGCGGAAAGGGACGTGGCCCGGGTGGTCTCCCACGTCGTGCCCTCTCCACGTCTGGTGGTCCTCTGCCGCCCCCACCCGCCAGACTGGCCGAGGCCCCTCGGCTCTGGGAAGGTTTGACTCACATTTGTTCAGTGCCTGCTTTGTTCTAGGCTCCGGGCTTGATAATTTCATCTGGGTACCTCGGAAGTTCCCATTTCACAGACGGCACTGTCGTCCCGGGAGAGTAACTCACATTCCCAGGTCTTCACTGAGAGTTGGCTTGCACACAGCAGGGCTGCCATGTGCCCTACCCCACATGCTGACTCTGAATCAAACATTTTCTACCCCCCTGTGATGCTTCCGGGTGCCCGACTCACCCTCCACGTGTCCCATAGGTCTCGCTCCCACCCCAGGGGTCCCTTGAAGGAGTTCCTCCCTCTCCCCCAGGGCAGCCTTCAGCGAGCTGAAGACACTGGTCCCCCGGTCTTCCCTCCCATGCCTCTGACAGGTCCTTGGGGGGCTGAGGCCTGAGGCTCTCTCACCGCTGGCTATTCCCCTCTGAACTTGTACAAGGTGCTGGGAAGGCTGGAAAGAAGTAGGGGGACCAACTTGTCCTGCTTTTGCACAGGACTTTTCTGGTGTTAGCACCAAAGTGCTGCACGCCAGGAAACCCCTCAGTTCCTGGCAAGCGGTTATAGCTTCTAGGGACCGTCCTGGTTTTCTGACTGAACACACCACATGCCCTGAAACACCACCCCCCCCCCCAGGATGGTTGATGATTCCAGAAAGAAGGGACAGAGAACGGAAACATCTTGCCGGGGCATCCGGTAACACACCCCCCACCCCGGCCGCCACCCATCCCCCCCCACCAAGGGATCCAGAGGCCAAGAGATCAGGAAGGAAGGAAGCCCACACACCGTCAGTGTCCCGGGGCTGGACCAGGGTGAGGATCCTCTCCCAGGTACCCAGGAAGACAGGTGTGAGGCCAGGGCCTGGCTGCGTCTGTGTGGCTGGAGCGGAGGCTCACATGGGCCATCTGTCGGGGCTGCTGGGAGAGCTGCAGGTGGTGAGCCTCACACCATCTTCAGGAACGTGGAGCCTGTCACTTGCTGAGAGACTGAAGTCCCAAAGGTTGTGCAGACACACCCGGGGCCCAGGCTGGGAAGCCAAGTTGTATAGGAAAGGACTGGACATTTGCTGGTCTCTCAATTCAGGAGAAGCCCTCCTATCTTCTTCTCAAAACAGAGCCCCCTTTTCATACGGGGAGACCTCACACTGCCCATTGAGGGGCAGTATGTACTGGGGAAAACTATGAGCGTATTGAACTTACCTTTGGGTATCTTGCTTCCTCCACCTGCCCCCCCCACCCCCCCCTCCCCTTGCAAATCATGTCATGAGATAGACCTTCCGGTTCACACGGGCCCTCTGCACCTGGAGCCCAGCACCCCGACATCAAATACTCCCCTGGGCTGCCCTTCAATCATGCATCCATCCATAAGCCAGAAGCAGTATGCATCCAGAGCCTGTCCCCTCCCTGGAAGGCTCACGAGCCACCGTGGCCAGCTCCTGGGATTCCAGCCTGCACTGACCATTCCCTGTAGGACCCACCCACTTGCCAGATGCGGGGTCGTCCAGCTTGGTTGTCTGGGTTCTGGCCAGGGCCACTCCCCTTAGGACTCCAGAGATGCCCCTTCTGAAGGCTGACAACAGTTCCTCCATAGTTCCTGCCCTCCTGCGACACCACTGCTCTCTTTGCCCGCCCGTCACTGGGAGCGGAGGCCCAGAAGGCTGCACTCAAGAACCTGACACGGGGCCCACCTCCACTCCCAAACAGACAGAGCCTCCACATCCGAGGAGCAGTTCCTACCCCACTCAAGCCTTTCCACATCACTTCCAAAGTCTGCACGGGGCTCCCTGGTGTGGCTGTGCCACCCTTCAGTGAGAGTCCCCTGTGACTGGCCAGTTAGGCTGACGTCTCTCTTCCCCACGCCCCTGCTACCTGCGTACCCACCCGCAGCTGCTCCTGAGGACGTCAGCTCCAGCCGGCTGGTCAGGAGCAGACTTGCTGTGGGGACAACAGGGGACAGCAGGAAGGAGGGCCTGGGCCAACCTCTGTGGGAGGAAACGTTTGCATAACTGATCCAGGATCCTGTCTCTAGAAGGAGGGGTGGGAAGGGCCAGAGCCCAGCGGGCCTCCCGGGACCAGAGTGGGCCTCTAGGACAGGTGGTTTGGTTCGCTCTGCCCAGAAGGAGGCTTTTGAGTGGCCTGAGGCTTTTGAAGGCCTTAGAAGCAGTCTGGGGGTGGGGCTGTGAGAAGGGGTGTCCAGCAGCCACGGATAGGAGAGAGGCTGTGGGATGCAAAGGAGTCCCCCAGCCTTCTTGGAGGACAGAAGGAGGCAGCTCTTCAGGGGATTTACAAAATGGGAAATGGCTGGAGTGACCCAAGCCCCTCTGAGCATGAGCATTTGGCTTTCCTTGGAGGCCCTCGTCCGAAATTCACCTGGTCCCCAAGGTCATCAAGTATGTGTCCCTCACCCCATGCAGGGCCCTAAGAGGTATGATCACAAACGGATCTGGTTGTCCGACAATCACAGCAAAGGAAGTTGTATAATTTTGCAAGTTCAAGCACAAAGCAGAAATAATCTGTTTCTGATTTTCCTCTTAAATATAGAGCATATAACTTTGAGGAGGTCACTTCCAACTTTAAAAGAATTAGGAACCCATCCCACAGGACAGCATTTCCCAAAGTATATTCTGAAGGATAGTGGTTCTTTGAGACGTTATAGCTGGTGTCTGGGGGAAACCGAGTCATGCAATCAGACACAGCCGGGAAAGGCTGCATACCCCTCTCTCCTCCCAGACATGCACAGCCTCCGTTCCTGCGGTAAAGGCTCTGAAGTCCACACATTCCCAGACTTACCTGATAGATCCTTCTTTACAAAACGCTTAAAATCTCATGGAACTACTATTTTTTTTTTTTAAAGATTTTATTTATTTATTTGACAGAGAGAGAGAGCACAAGCAGGGTGAATGGCAGGCAGAGGCAGAGGGAGAAGCAGGCTCCCCGCAGAGCAGGGGGAGCCTGACTCGGGACTCGATCCCAGGACCCTGGGATCATGACCTGAGCTGAAGGCAGTCGCTTAACCGACTGAGCTACCCAGGCGCCCGGAACTACTATTTTGCAGAAACCCACACTAACTCTATATAAAGTTTGCACTCTAACCAGTATCGAACTCTCAATATGTGAGCTGAGTGTATTGTTCCCAGTCGCTTTTTAAGCCACCTAGTTAACTCATTTCACTCTGGCATAGCTGGGGGCTAATTGCATTAGCGTAGAAGCACATTGCTTGCTGAGTCACATAACACTTGAACTTCCTAATGGAGAAAAGTCAGTTTGCTTCTCTGAACTTCTGTTTCCTCCTTTGTAAAGTGGGATCTATCATATCAAATCCCATAGATTTTGAGGACTTTAACGCTGAGGATGTGAAGGCCCACAGCTCAGTGCCTGACGCTAACCAAATAACTGGTAGAGAATAAATGGAGAACCTAGACTTCAAATAGGACGGGAAGGAGGAGAAGTGGCCTAAAGTCTGAGCCAGGGGGTGGCACCCAAAGCAGTCAAGGAAAGCCCAAAGGACAAGTGAGTCTCCTCTTGAGAATAAACATATAGACTCAAAAGTGCAGTACTTTGGGACAAGAATGGATGGAAGAAGAATGGATGGGAAGAAATGGGTATCTGAGTTTGTGTTTTTAAGAATTTTTGAATCAGGGCGCCTGGGTGGCTCAGTCAGTTAAGGGTCTGACTTCTGCTCAGGTCATGATCTCAGGGTCCTGGGATCGAGCCCGCTGAGGGCTCTGCACTCAGTGGGGGGGTCTACTTCTCCCTCTGCCCCTCCCCCTGCTGGTGCTTGTGCTCTCTCTCTCTCTCTCTCGTAAATACATAAAATCTTTAAAATAAAAAAAAATATAAAAATTTTTGACTCTAAGAATGGTACCAGTTAGCTTTTGCTGTCTAACAAACCAGCCCAGAATTTAGTGTCTTACAACAACAATCACATATTAGTTCATGATTCTCTAGGTTGGCACATTTGGGCTGGACTCATTTACACACGTATAGTCAGCTGTTAGGGTGATGGTCCGGATGGTCTAAGATGTTGTCACTCATATGTCTGGTAGTTGGTGGCTGTCAGCCAGGAAGCCAGGTTCTAGCTCCCGTGGTCTTTCCAGCAGACTAGCTCTGATTTGTTCTCATGGCAGGAGCATTCCAAGAGGGGCCAAAGCAGGAGCTGCTAGGCCTCCTGGTTCCAAGATGTACAATTCAAGCAACCTCACTGCTGTCACATTCTGTTGGTGAAAGCAAGTCAGAAGCTGGCATAGATTCAGGAGGTAAGGAAATAGATCCTACCTCTTGATGGAGAAGCTGCAAAGAATTGATGGCCATTCAGATTTTCCCAAATAGAGGCCAACTCTTGTGTCCTTGGCCTGGGAGGCTATTTGGCAGACTGGGAAGAGTTCCAAGTGTCCGTTCCTGGCCAAATGGTTTCTTACACCTGCCTGGGAGTGTCTACTCCCCTGTGTTGTCTGTCCTGGCTTTCTCCATTTCTTCCCCTCCCTCCCTTGGGGCTTTTGGCCCCACTGCTTGGTTGAAAGAGCTCTTATCAAAGTCACCAATGACCCACATCTTGCAAAGCTGATGGTCAGTTCTCTGTTCTACCCCTACTTGACCTCTGAGGTGTAGATGAATCCTCAGTGTATTAAGGAAAGTTCCCAGGATACTAACTCCCGTGGCACACCTCTTCTAATTTCTCGAAGCTCTTTCTACTCCAGTTATCCCCGTCACCTTACTGGCCTCCAATTCCTTCTCCTCAGGGGCTGTACCTTCTCTCTTTCCTTTGCCAGCCCCTCTTCCTCTCCATGCTGGAGGGCTCCAGGGTCTGTCTTTGTCTCTCTTCTCTTGCTACATACATCTTCTTCCTAGATGATCTCACGTGGTTTAATTTGATCTGATGACTCTCAATTTTATATCAATCGATCCAAACCTCCCCTCTGAGTTCCCTGGGCAACTCCACCAGGATTTTAAAAAGATATCTCAAAAAATTAAATGGCCAAACAAAGTAATTGATTTTCAACCCAACCTCCCCCTCCTCTCCCTGAGCTTCCTTACCTTGGTAAATAAAGGACAGCGACATTTACCTCGTTGCTCAAGGCAAAAACCCTTGGGATCATCCTTGATTTCTCTTTTCTCCACATTCCATATCCAATCTGCCAGTAAGTCTTGTTGGCTCTATGTCCAAGATGCATGTCTGATGCTGTGCCCCAGCCCAGCCCCAGCCTTCTTGCTCTGAGATTGACTTTCTCACCAGCCTCCCTCCCAGCCAGCACCCCCCTGTCCTTGCTCTGTGCTGCGGCCTTCTGAAGCATCAATCTCATTTTGTATCACGTCCCAGCTGAAAACCTCCCTGTGGCCCTCACTGAAACTGGAAATAAGTCTAAACCACTTGCCAAAGCTGCGAGGCTCCTTCCTAGGTCCAATGTCACCCCCTCTACCCTCCCGAAGTCCCTTGCTTGAGCCCCCCTGGGACTCAGGACAAGGCTGTCCCTCTCTCATAGTCTTTGCACTTGCGGTCTTTTCCATTAGGAAGCTCTTCTTCCAGATCTTTAATACATATCACTGCCTGACATCTCCCTTTCGTGTGTTTGTTTTCATATACGTTATATGTCCCCACAACTCCCTCCCCAGTAGAAGACAACAGAGACTTGGCTATCTTGCTTATGGATGTATCCCAGAGCCTGGGGCAGGGCCTGATTCACAGGAGAAGCTCGGTATACATTTGCTCACCGAGTTGACCACGAGGACCACGAGGAGCTACAAGAGAAAGGGTCCAACCTCCTGGTTTCCCAGATGGGGAACCAGAGGCACAGTCAATTACCCAGGGACGTGAAGGCGAACTTATTATGCAAGCCAAGTCAGTGCTGCACGTCCTTAGGTTCTTTTCTCATAAGCAGTAGCCGCTGACAGTGTTGGTTAGGTATTTCCTCCTACAATCTGCTTGCCAGGTTATCATGAAAACAGATCTCAGAACAAATTGTGACATCCATAAAAATATCTATAAAACAAACATTTATTGGCCAGTAGCCACAAAACGGGTTCCTACAATCTGTTCTGTAAAGTCAGCGAAGGCCTAGCTCTCTGTGCTTTTAGGCGCTCTACCACCTTGCATGAAGGGTCCACTCAAGGAAGACGCAACATTCCTGAGACTGCTGGTCATGTCAGGCAGCCAGATGCCTTAGAACATGGGATCCTCAAAGATTTAGCCCCACACTTCATCTCTAAGTGAAATTCTTTTACTCTGAACAAGAAAGGGGTGGTGTCTCATTTTAGACAATCTACATATCTTGAATACTATTGATTTCAGCAAAGGGGAGCTTATTTCTTTTTTTTTTTTTTTTAGATTTT
>NC_138374.1:51131374-51142806 GCF_054177405.1 Leptonychotes weddellii | reverse complement strand
GGGACTCGATCCCGGGACTCCAGGATCATGACCTGAGCCGAAGGCAGTCGCTTAACCAACTGAGCCACCCAGGTGCCCCGGGGAGCTCATTTCTAATACCTGTTATGCTGGGACGCATGGGTGGCTCAGTCAGTTAAGTGTCTGCCTTCAGCTCAGGTCATGATCCCAGAGTCCTGGGATCGAGTCCCACATTGGGCTCCCTGCTCTGTGGGGAGCCTGCTTCTCGCTCTCCCTCTGCGGCTCCCCCTGCTTGTGTGCTCTCTCTCTCTCTGTTAAATAAATAAATAAAATCTTAAAAAAAAAATACCTGTTATGCTTATTGATGAGCCATGAATTTCATGGATGCATTCTGTCATTATGGGTGGGCTTCTCTGGGCTAATCGGTAAAGCTGCACGGGTGGACTGAAAGAGGGAGAGCTGCAGAGGTGTGGAGAGCTGTTTGTGTGATTTTGTCTCTTAACGCCCAGGGGCCACAGGTGGAAGAATTCCCACTCTGAAAACCAGCAACAGGAGCCCTCCCATCCACCCCCCACCAACAGAGAGGCAGATATTAAACCTTCAACAGCACACCACTGGCTAGCTGGGTGACCTCTGGAATGTGGTCTAGCTGTGAAATGACCACCTCCCCGCATGATTACCTCTGGACTGGTGAGACGCCATCCTGGCTGCACTTTAGAAATTACCTGGGACCTTGAAGATAATACCGATTCCTAGGTCCCCGTTGGTGGTGATTCTGACTTTGCTGAACTAGGGCAGGGCCTGGATATCAGCATCCATTTATTTTTTATTTTTTAAAATTTTACTTATTTATGTATTTGAGAGAGAGAGAGAGAGAGAGAGAAAGCATAAGCAAACCAGGGGAGGGAGAGAGACAAGCAGACTCTGCACTGAATGCAGAGCCTGATGAGGGGCTCGATCCCATGACCCTGAGATCACAACCTGAGCGGAAACCAAGAGGCAATGCTCAGCCGACTGAGCCACCCAGGCGCCCCTCAGCATAGCTTTAAAACTCACTAGGTGGTTGTAAACTGCAGCCAGGGCCACGCTCACCCCTGTATGTCACACTATCTGTGCCACACATTCTAATGGCTTCTCAAAACGTTCACAGCAAAACCAGGATTGGCCCTAGGCTGCTGACCCCCAGCCCAGAGCTCCTGGCAAAAAGAGGGAGAAGCTAAAAATAAGGTGTCACTTCTTCTGAGATCTCAGTGTTTGCAAATGTGGCTGGGGGCAGCCCACAGTACTTGGGGTCAGGTTAGGGGTGGGGAAGGGCAACAAAGATGCTCAGGAGCCCGGGGAAGGGTGTGCTAGTCCCAACGAGCTCCAGGCTCCCCATGCATGGCTGTCACAGCCCCCTCCCTCGGGGCACTACTTATAGGGGCTCAGGAAGAGCCCACAGGGGTTGCTGGATGGGGATGTCACCAGGGAAGACTTGAAATAGAAGAGAAAGTACAGCTAGCTAGAGGCCAGAACAAAGGCCAAGCGCAACTGGAAAGAAAACCCCAGTGGGGAGGCTCACCCCCAGGGAGAGGGAGACAGACAGCCCCTGGGAGGGGGGGTGACTAGGGGATGAGACCAGTACCTCAAAGAGAGGGTGTAAGGCGAGCTCTGCAGGGCTGGGGGAGGGAAGCTAGTCCCCCAAAGAAGGGTAAAGAGTTAGTGTCCTCCTCCTCAAAGGACAACTTTTAACACTGTGGTAAGATGTCTTTGTAGCCCTTGGCTACTCTTCTCAGGTCACGTGCAGCAGTCCCTGGTTCTGCGTCCCTACGCGACATAAACACCCATGCAGGACTGGCTCCTTTAGTACCAGGAAACTGAATTCCCTTGACTTCTCTGGGCAAGGCATTGCCTTCCAACTGCAGGGGCCAAGGGCTGGCTGCCCCCAGATGGGCCACATTGGCATGAAGTTTATTTTGAATTAAAAAGCACCAAAGCCCAGCAGATTCAGGAAAAGCTCTTTACTTCCCCCTCAACTGTCTAAAAAGAATTTAGATGGAGCATCTGCTCCAGGAAGACACAGATAACTACATTATGATATAAAGTAGGTATGGTAGGGGCGCCTGGGTGGCTCAGTCGGTTGAGCCTCCGACTCTTGATTTCAGCTCAGGTCAGGATCTCAGGGTCGTGAAATCGAGCCCCACGTCAGGCTCCACGCTGAGCGTGGAGCCTGCCTAAGATTCTCTCTTCTTCTCCCTCTGCCCCTCCCCCCCTCTCTAAAAAAATAATAAAGTAGGTCTGGTAGAAAGGGAGGAAGCTAGCAAGGCCTGTTTGAGCCAAGTCCTCTGTGTCCCATTGTTCCGGCGGGGGGGCACCCAACAAACATTTGTTTATCAAACATTTACGCTTTTTCATCTTCCTGTGAATTGTATTTCTTCCTTGAATTCTCAGACGCCTACCCCTTTCTCCTTAGTTCAGAATGACACATATCCCTCATTTTGCCTGTCTGGAATTTTCACATCTATGTGGATTCCTCATATGTATTCTGTTAAATTTGATTTTCTCCTGTTAATCTGTCTCATGTCAATTTGATTCTTAGTCTGGCTAGAAGAACCTTGAAGAGGACAGGACATGCTATCCCAACCTTACTTTCTTCCTTCTAGGGCAGGGGCCTGGGGGCTGGGGCAGGCCTGGTCTGTCTTGGCGTCTGTCTCTCTCTGGGAGTGTGTATTATATGTGAGGCTTGGGAGTCCAGGGCCACGGACTTGGACTAGGGTGCCATTCCTGCAGTCACCACCAGGGACCCCGTCTAGCACTGCCTTGAGCTCGACCTCTGGGCCACACATTTAATTACTGAATGCCCCAAACAATTGCCTGACTCCCAAACCCCAGGCTGAGCTCCGCGGGAAACAGCGGAGGAGTCAAGACGGGGCACTGGGAGACAGACTCTGACCCCAGGCAGAGGAGACGCCGGGAGGGGAGAGGCTGGGTCAGACCTGGGCTGGGTGTGTGCAGGGGTGCCATGGGACACAGACTCTGACCTCAGAACGAGGAAACGCTGGGAGAGGAGAGGCTGGGTCAGACCAGGACTGAGTGTGTGCAGCAAGGGCCAGGGCCACTGACCTGGCCTGTGGATGGGTGGTGGGAGGGCTTCCCGGAAGAGGAGGCCCTGGGGGGCAGTGTTGGGATCTCCACCGGCCTCAGAGAAGGGGATTCCCGGAGACTTGATGGAAAAAGGCTAGTTGGGGATCTGTGACAAAAGTAAACTCGCGGCCCCAACTCCAAGGGGACCCCTTAGCCCCACCCTGGTCTGCCCCACCTTCCTAACTGAAGTCGGTCCTCCACCCCCCTCAGGCTGAGCAGCTCCACCTCCTTATTCCATTCACGGCTTGCACATTCATTTGCACACTTTTAACACCTTAGCGGTTAATTCCTGCCCTCTTCCTACAGTCTTCCCTCTTGCCAACAGTGGAAAGCGCGCCTCTCTACGTCCCCCCGATTCGGTACGCGGGCTTTCTCCCCGGCGCACCTTTGTGGGCACTCTCCCACGCCCCCCTCGGCGCCCTTCGCGCGGGCGTCTGCAGCGCGGCCCCAGACCTCGTTTGCATAACCCTCGCCCCCTCCCCTCCCTGCGCCTCCAGCGGGTCCCGGGCCGCGGCCCCGCCCCCCTGCCCGCCCCCTTCCAGAGGCTGGGCCGCGGCCTCGCGCCCATTGGCCGCTGGGCGGACTGGTTCAGGCCGCGGCTGTGATTGCGGCCAGCCCATGTCAGTCCCGGAGCCGGCGCGAGTGGAGGGGCGCGCGGCCGGGCTGGCAGCCGCAGGTGGGGCTGCTCACGGCGACGGACCTAGCCCGGGAGCCCCGGAGCCCCGGAGCCCCGGAGCCCCGCGGAGAGTGCCCAGGATGCCCCGCGGGGACTCCGAGCAGGTGCGCTACTGCGCGCGCCTCTCTTACCTCTGGCTCAAGTTCTCGCTGGTCATCTACTCCACGGTGTTCTGGGTGAGTGACCCCAGGGGGACCCTGAGATGGGGGCGTGTGTGGAGCCCGACACTCCCTGGACGCCGTACCGGGGTAGGGTCTAGACTTGGCTGCTCCAGGGAGGGCACGGGGAGTGCACGCCTGGTTCCTCGTCCCACTCTCCCTGGGAAACAGGAAACTGTGGCGCCCGGCTCAGCCTGAATGTCAGCAGCGGATGGGCCCGGAGCGTTAGAGCCCGTTGACTACGACGAAGGAGCGCTCCGTGGCTCACCTGTGTGCACCTGCCCAGAGCGTTGGTTTTCCGCGTCTGCTGCGCATCGGCTGGTGCGCTAGGCGGTGGTTACCACGGTGTACCGGGTGTTACAGAGTCTGCCTCCCCATCAGCTTGTGCGGAAGAAGTGGTCGGGCTTTGTGGTCTGGATTGGGCGGGGAAACCTGGACTCCCACTAGCTACTTGCGGATGTCCCAGAGCGAGATGCTTCCCTACCGTGCCTCGGTTTCCTCTTCCGTGGAAGGAGGATGGGCGTGCCTTGTCAGCGGAGTAGTTGGGAGGCTTTCACCAGATCACGTCTGGGGAGGTCTCCCGGAGCTCCTGGCTGTCGGGTAACTTCCGCAGCCACTGAGCTTTACCTCTTCTTGTGTATTGCTGTGCGGCAGTGTGTTAGTGGTTGGACATGAACTAGGCTTCGAATCCTGCCGCTACCGCTTTCTAGCTGACTGATCTTGAGGAAGTTACTTAAATTCTCTAGGCCATAGTTTCTTCATTTGCAAATAGAAACAGTAATTATATTCAACTTTAAGGATGGGTGTGGAGATTGAATGAAGTAGTCCAAGCACAGTGCTCAGCACCGGGACCAGTGAAGAGCTTAAGAAGTGTGAGCCATTATTATTATTATTATTATTATTATAGACTGGGAAGCTGGGCCGTCCTGGTTAGCTGTCACAAGAGACTGATTTCTTTATGAAGGTTTCAGACTAGGCTGGACCCCCACCTAAAAATGAGGACATCTTTCTATAAGCCAGCTCCAGCCTTGCCACTCTAGAATAGTCTCCTGCTCCCAGTAGCCACAGGGCAGACTTGCCCAGGGACTGGAGGGGAGATCCCTGGCTCCCAATCCTCTTGAAACATTTGCACACTGTATTCTCCTCTTCAGACCCTCGCTGGATCTATTCTGTTAGCAGGAATAGCTAGATCTGCCTGATAACAGGTCTGACTGTCCATTTGGCCCCTCTATGGATATGACCTTGCCTGGTAGGCAAGAGATCCAGATTCTAGTCTTGTTCTGTTTTTGACTCACTGGGAGATCTTAGGCAAGTCACTTCCTTGTTTGGGACCTCAGAGCTGTTAAGTGACTTGCCTATCTAGAGAACTAGGCTAAGCCCAATTCCCAGTCCAGTTCTCTGATTTTAGGTAATGTGGAAGAGAGATGAGCAGTACATTTGGGGGCCAGAGGATGGAGCAGAGGATGGTGGAGGCCTCAGGGAGGCAGAAGGTTGTATATGGGATTGGGGTGGGGGTGATTCTCTCCCAAAGTTGCATCAGCATCAACCAGAGACTTTAAAAAACACTACAGATCCCTGGGCCCTGGCATAGATATTTGTTTAAACTTATTTAAGCTCCCTAGGTGATTCTAGTTTGTATTCAGGGTTGTAAACTGCTGGGCCTGATGGTCTCACAGGCCCCTTGGTTCTGGGATTCTTTGCCTGCCCCTTGCTTGTCTGGCCACAGGAGCTCTTCGCTCTGGAGGTCACAGTTGAAAGAGGGAAGGCTAAGGTTGTTGGGGGTGGAGGGTAGGTAAGAAGATAAGGGAAGACCAGGAGTCAGAAGGTGGGGGCTATGTTTCTGGCTTCACCCTTCTCTCCATGTGTAATCCCTGACCAGTCTCTTAACCCCCTTGCACCTCCATTTTCCCATCTGTAAAATGGGTAACTGATACCCTGCCCCACACCTCACTGGATTGTTTTTAGGATTAGTGATATGGGAAGATAGTGACATGTGGGTGAGACCAGTGCTGTATAAAAGAGAGTTATACAGTTACAGTTGACCTCGATTGTCAAGGCCTTATTCTGTCGCTGTCCCCTGTGGCCTGCAGGGAGACCACTCAATGGCCCTTGCTTTGCTTCTCTTGGGGCCGGGTGGGACTCAGAACTTGGAATCTTTCCTTTCTAGCCAACTGAGCTTGCCTTACCAAATCCTTGACTTCCCATCCCTGGAAGTATTTCTGCTTAAAAACCTCCCCACCCATGCCAAGAACTCAGCCACCTGACAGCTCTGCCAGGGCAGCTCTAGGTGCCAGATTTTCACTGCAGGGTGAAGGCCAGCGGGAGGAAATAATGTGTCCTAGACAGGCTTTGCTGCTAATTGGAAACCCCTTACAGGAGGGCCCATTATCTCTGGTACCATCCCTTGGAGTGAGGAGTGGGGCCAAGGGTTACGTGCTTTATAAGCCCAAAGTACTAAGACCTTCATCTCAGACTTAGGTCTGGAAGGGGCCATAAGTTTTACCATAGTCATGCTCCTTCTGTAAGGGACTTTCTGCTTTCAGTCTTATTATCAAATATGAAATGCAAGGACACTGTACACAATTTTCAAGTACCAAAGAGTAGTCATCAGTGACAAGCCTCCAGCTTCCCCCCCTCCCCTCGCCCACCCTGTCCAGAGGGGAGGGGACATCTATGATCAGTTTCTTATCATTCACTTCAAAGATAGCA
Organism: Leptonychotes weddellii; assembly: GCF_054177405.1. NCBI lineage: Eukaryota > Metazoa > Chordata > Mammalia > Carnivora > Phocidae > Leptonychotes > Leptonychotes weddellii. The sequence continues at coordinate 51,136,182 of NC_138374.1, read as the reverse complement.
TCCTAGCCATAGGATGCCCTAGGTGCGGACATGTGCATGCATTACATATTCTTTTTTTTTTTTTCATATAAGGGAGCACAGGATACACAGTTCTGCCCTTACCTTTTCACTTACATTTAAGTCCATGTGAATTTTGGAGCTCTGGTAGTGGCCACCTCATTCTGTCTGATGGCTACATAGAGTTCACTGTAGGCTATGCCCAAAGTCATTCAATCAGTCTCCAGCTGGGGAACTCGGGTTGTTTCTGATCTTTGGTGACTGCAAACAGCAGTGCAGCAAGGAGCTTTGAACATGTCATTTTGCACATGTGTGTGTATATCTGCAGGGTAATTTCTAGAAGGAGAACCAGTGGGTTAAAAGGATACGAGAATGTATAATATACATACAGACATGCACTGATCATAAGCGGATGCAGCCTGATGGATTTTTACAAAGTGAACACACATATATAATCAGCCCCCAGGTCAACCACTAGAATGGAGAGCAGAGGCCAGAAGCCCCCCCTTGCACCCGCTTCCGGTCACCACCCCCTCCCTCCAGCGGTAATCAGTCGGAATGTCTAATCGCATAGAACCACTTTGCCTGGTTTTGTATGCGTTTAGAATTTTGGTGTTTGTTAAACTGCCCTTCGTAGAGTTTATATCAATTATAGTATTATTTACTCTATTACTTTCAACTGACTCACTTTTTAATCTTAAATTATTTTTTAAAAGGCGGCTTTATTATCGCCACTGCCAATGGGAAACCGATACTGAGCATGGACGAGAGCATGCAACTGTAACACTAAATAGTGCAAGGAAAACAAAACGTGATTAAATCCTGGCTGGATGGGTGATGTAGGCTGTGGACCTGAGTTCTGTGTTCGAAAGGCAGGCTGGCAAGTGTTTGAGAGGCTGAAAGACAAACTGGCACCAGACAGATTTGCGCCCAGATGCAATGGGAAGGATGGGAAGGAGAGTGAGCAATGAAAATTGTTTCTCAGTCTATGAGTCAGTATAAATGTGACCTTGAACTCCTCACATGACCTCCTGTCCCACACTTGGGGGCCATCTCGTTTTCAGAGGGGGACTGTGGGGCTCAGGGCATGTTTCAGGGTGCCTCCTCGGCCCCAGTTCAGGGCTCCTTCCGGTAGGTCTCACCCAGGGGCATTGGGGCCTCCTCTTCCTACCATGCAGCGTGAATCACTCTGACACATGTGCCCTCAGCCCACTGGGGACACACCTCTAATTTTAGCACTGACCACAGAGTATCCTAGAGATCCGTTTACACCACTGTTTTTCCTTGCTGGACTGTGGGCTCCTGGAGGTCAGGGGCGTGGCTCGTTCATATCCTCTTCCAAGTGCTGGTCTTGGGCCTGGGCACAGAGTGAGTGCTCAGGGAAAGCTGTGTCTTGTGAGCCAGGATCTGAGGTGGGGGCCCCTGGATCAGGGCATGAATTGGGTGTGTAGCCAGCAGTGGTCAGATTTGCTGAGGCCTTGGATTTGCAGAGGGGCCTGGGATGATCACGGAGGCACTGACCCTCTGGAAAGCATCAGCCTGTTGCCTTGACAATGGGGTAAGGATTTCCAGTTGGGTACAAAAGAGTGTCAGGGCTGGGGGATGTTGACTAATCAGGAAGGAAAGGACTTGGGGTGGGGGAGGTGAGTGGGAAGTCCTTGCCTTCTCCAAGGATGGACCCCATTATCATAGCTTGGCCTGTGATTCTTTATATTTTCCTATAGTTTAGGTTTAAGAGTGTGGACCGTGTACCAGGCTGCGTGGGTTCAAATCCCAACTCTGGTATTTATAAATTGAGTGACTTAAGCACTAACTTCCATGCGGCCTCCATTGCCTTATCTGTAAAGTGGGTGATACTGGAGAGTTGCCGAGACCCTGAAAGGGATGAATATACAGGAAGAGTTTACAGCAATGCCTGGCACATTAGCATAAACACTATAGCAACTACTTAAGGATTAGCCAATCTTTTCCTACCCCCGTCTCTATTTTTCTAGGAACTCAAGATCCATAGACTGAGAATTAGAAGGGTCCTTAAAGGCACCTCTAGAGTGACCTTTTCATTTTACTGAGGAAAACAGGCCGGGAGAGAGGAAGCGAGTTGCTTTAGACCCCATAGCAAGTTTGGGACAGACCAAGAGCAGGACCCATGTGGCCTGACTGCATTGGGTGGCCATGACCTTCAGCAGCCCTCACCCTGCCCCCCTCTCCCCCCCACCCCGTGGTCTCCCCCTGCTGTCAGGGCCCAAGGTGTGGGTGGAGGATAACATTTCTGGAAGGAGCCATGTCCCTGGCCTCCAGTTAGGCACTAGATGAAGCCAGACATAACAGAAAAAAATAGATTCAGTTTCCAGCAGGAATTTCTAACTTTTGAAAAGAGCTTTATTGTTTTTGTGAAAATAATATGTGTGCTTAGTTAAAAAAACCTTTCAGGCAATTCAGGTGAGTATGCTGAAGAGTGTAGAAGTCTCCTTTGTTCTGGCCCTGGGAGAGCACCCCTGTTACACGCTGATAAACACACATCTGGATATTTCCTTGTACCTACAGGCACAGACTTAATTTCCTGAATTTTAAAAATTATTATTGTGCTTGAATCCTCAGGCAGGCCCATTTTCCTCTTGTTCTAGGCAAGCATTTCAAAGAGAACATAGTGAAATTTAAGCAGAAAGTCACTTCATCCTGGAGAAGCAGCCACCAGGCCTAATGGGCTGTCAGAGAAGATCTGGAAGCAATGGGACTAGGGTCCCCTCTCCCAGCCTGGCCAAGAGGCCTTAAAAATCCAGAGAATCAAGAAGGCAGACCTGGAAGGCACTTGGAGAATCTTCCAATGCATTCATTTCACAGATGAGCAAACTAAGGCCTCAAGAAAGTTTCTTTGCCCTTAGCTTAGGCTTCTGAGCCTGAGCCCTTCTCTTCCTCTAAGAGAGGCATCGTTTTAAATTGTAAGAATGGATTGGGACCTCGCCGTCTTTGGCTGTTTGTTCCCAGGATGCAGGAGTAACAACCTGTCCTCCTTCCTACCCAGCCTGGTGCCTCACCTCTCCGGGTGACTCACAATGCCAGCGGGGGTGGGGCTCAGAGTAAACCAGATAAGAGACTGATAATGAAATTTCTGTACCGGCTGGCTCCATGTACAGGGGGGAAAGAGGTTTTCTGGGTTAGCCCAAAACACACGAGATTGAGATTAACCTTGTCCAGAGAGAACCTATGGATGTGAGTGGGTTTGAATTGCATCTTAGTGGAAGGCGGGGAGTCCAGTCCTGACCTGCAGTTCTCTCCAGGGTGGAGGTGGTTCTTTGCTCCTTCAGTCAACAAATAGTTATTTGATGCCAAGTGTGTATGCCAGGCACTGTGATGTTTACTGGGAAATAGCTTTGAACAAGACAGACTTAGTCCAGGCCTTGGAAGACAGACATACCCGTAAGTAAATGTAGCTTGCGATCAGTGCTAAAGAGGAAATCAGGGAGCAGGGGGAGGAGATGAAAGTTCCTACTTTCATGGTGTGGTCAAGGAAGGCCTTTATGAGGAGCTGGCATTTCAGCTGAGGTCCAAGGAATGAGAAGGAGCCAGCCATAGAAAAGTACTGCGAGAGCATCTCAGACAGAGGGAGTAGTCCGTACAAAGGCCCTGGGGTAGGCCAGCATGGCTGAAGCAGATGGGGAAGCCTAAGAAGGGCCAAGTTGTGGGTGGGAGGGTGGCAGGGGCCTGGTCCTATGAGGAGTATAGGGTCTGAGTGACTGAAAGCAGAGGTTTACTTGTCAGGACCCGATGGCAGGGCCGGCTGGAGACACAGATCAAGTGCTGTGTGATCCTGGGTAAAGGACCACCTCTTTGAGCCTCCTACACTTCTTGTCTCTGGATACACTAGAGGCCTTGGGGCGGCTTCTTCAAGAGGAGAGATGCAAAAGCATCAAGCACCCTGTAGGGCCCGGTGTCCCCGGGGGCCTTCCGGAGCTCAGGGGGGCTGGGACTTAAGATGTGAGACCTTCTGGAGTCTGTCTTGTTAGAGGAGGCTACTTTCTGCTGGGGATGCTCTGTCTGCAGAGCAGATGGCTGTGGCCATAGCCTTAGGCTGAGAAGTCTGACCCTCGGGCATGCATGTGGCCTTTTTCGGGGGCTGGGTCCTTCCCAGCCCTTAGTCCTTGGGCTCTAGCAGTGTACCAGCAGAAACTGTGCACCACATGATGGGCATGCGCGTCCAGGCAGAGGCCGTCCTGGAAGTGTCCCCCACGGCGGAGCACTGGTCCCAGCACCTGGGGAAGTGGGGCCGGGAGAAGCACTTCCAGGAGCCCAGGGGCCAAGGTGTCCCTATGCCAGGGAGTGGGAGACAGAACTCAGGGTCACAGCCTACATCACCCACAGTAACTAGCTAGGATTTAATAAAGTTGTCCCTCCACAACTCCTGTCCTCTTATTTCTGCTCTGATCATGACTCCCCCCCACCCCCGCCCTTGGGCATGCAAAGAGTCAAGTGGCCACTGCCACTCCTATGGGAGCCCAGAGCCCAGCTGCCTGTCCACTGCTGACTCAGTGTCCCCGCCAGAGCCTCCTGGGAGGCCTTGGCCGGCCCCGCCCCCAGCACAGAATGTCTGCAGCTGCCTGAGCTCTCTGCTAGCACTTGGTGAGTGACAGCCTCTCAAGGGACAGGGCTGGCTCCTCTCCCCCCACCCCCAGCGCAGCACAAGGCCAGGCAAACAGTGATCCTGGGGCAGAGGTTGGGCAGAACCAAGCCAGCGTTCCAAGCTGCCGCCCGAGTTCCCTGCTGCACACAAGGCCACACAGCAGGCCTCTGTCCCCGGGCACAGCGGCAGTCCC
>NC_138374.1:51083582-51130874 GCF_054177405.1 Leptonychotes weddellii | reverse complement strand
CCCCGGGATTAGCCTTTCCATCTGGGGGATGGGGGGCCCCCCCTGTAAACGGGACTGCCGCTGTGCCCGGGGACAGAGGCCTGCTGTGTGGCCTTGTGTGCAGCAGGGAACTCGGGCGGCAGCTTGGAACGCTGGCTTGGTTCTGCCCAACCTCTGCCCCAGGATCACTGTTTGCCTGGCCTTGTGCTGCGCTGGGGATGGGGGGAGAGGAGCCAGCCCTGTCCCTTGAGAGGCTGTCACTCACCAAGTGCTAGCAGAGAGCTCAGGCAGCTGCAGACATTCTGTGCTGGGGGCGGGGCCGGCCAAGGCCTCCCAGGAGGCTCTGGCGGGGACACTGAGTCAGCAGTGGACAGGCAGCTGGGCTCTGGGCTCCCGTAGGAGTGGCAGTGGCCACTTGACTCTTTGCATGCCCAAGGGCGGGGGTGGGGGGGAGTCATGATCAGAGCAGAAATAAGAGGACAGGAGTTGTGGAGGGACCCCCAGTCCCTGTGACAGGAGTGGGGCCTGTTTGTCCCTGTCTTCTTTCTCCCCTGTGGACTCCTCTGGGGCTGGCCTTAGAACCGAACTTTCCTTTTTGCAATCGAGAAGCCCTCCATGCTGCCCCCTGTCCAGTCAGCTCGCGCCTTCTGGATCCTCCTGTTTTGTCCTTTTTAAAGCTCACGATCAGTGAGCCCTCCCTCTGTTTGCTGGACATGCTCTCAGTTACTAGGCCGGCCACCGGAGAGGCGGCGTTGGCAGCTCTACGCCGAGGCGAGGAGAGGCCCAGAGAGGTTAGGGAACTTGCAAGGAAATGCCCAGCCTCACTCTCAGTTCCTTTCTGTCTCAGGGGCTTCTCCTTGGAAGACCGTTTCCCTTTTGGAGACTTGGGCTGTTTGAAGGGGTCGTTGGTTCATGGGCTCCGTTACTCAGGCAGCCATCTAACATTTCTGAGGCCCTTGGGGGCCCTCCTGTTCTCCCCGACGCTCTGCTAGAGGAGCAGGGGCCCTGGTGTGGGGAGCAGCTTCCCCAGGGCAGGGGCTCCGGATCCCCACACCGAGGTGGGCTGACTGCCACCCCGTGTGGGTTGTGAGACAGGAGGGAGCGGGCCCGAAGCGGCACCGGGACCCAGATCTACATCGGGCTCTCTGGAACTGCAGGAAGACAGAAAAGGAGCTGGCATCCCTGTCGTTCAGTGTCCCTCACTGTCCTTTTAATATTTCCATCAGGCTAGGGCATGCCAGGGCGTGAGAACTCTTGTTCCTGATGAGGGAGGGCATCTTGTGGTGGAGGGAGCACTAGCCTGAGAGTCTGGAGACCCAGGTCACAGCTGCTGTCCGATGGCTAAGATGCTGTGTGACCTCGTGGGAGTGACAGCCTCTCTCTGGTCTCACATTCCCATCTGCAAAATAAGGGGGTTGGGCCAGAGCCGCGTCCATCTGCTTATTCCTGGTGGTTCGCAAGAGGCTTTTAGGTGGTCCCTGGGGTAGCATTTTAAAATTTAATAGATATGCATGAAGTGTGATATGTGCGGAAGAAAATAATTACTCTCTCAAATCTTGATTTCATAGATATTGATAGGTTAGGTCAGGATCATGTTTATTTTACTAAGAAAAAGCTGATTTAAAGAAAAATCGTGGAACCTCCTGGTCAGGCGTAGGCACTTAACACGGTCTTTGTATCTGTTGACTTTAAAAAAAAAAAGGGGGATTCTCACTACGTGTTAGAGCACCTTACAGTTTACAAAGGAGTTTCCCTGTCTCCTGGGGTCCTCTGTGTGACCATCTGGCTGGTGTTAGTGTTCCTACTTAATGGCAGAGGCAGCCAACGCTCAGAGAGGGAAGTGGCCTGTCCAAGGTCACACAGCTCCTAAATGGCGGGACTGCATCTTGCTGGTTTGTTGTGTGTGTGTTCTCTTATCCTAATTTTCTTAAAGCAGAGGAGGAGGGAACTGAGGGTATAGAGTGACCCCCTTCTGCCTTCCCCCAGGCCTCTCTCCCGTGCACAGGGAGGAGCGTGCCCTGAAGCCTCGGGGTCCTGTTTTCTAGTAGGCTTTCTTGGTTGTATAATTGGTAGGTTCCTGTTATAACCTATATTTAGCCCCGGTTTGCAGTTAGTGAGACATCTGGTGAGGGCATTAATCCCAGGCTGCAGGAAGCAGCCTGCCCCCAGCCTCTGGGAAGCAGGCCCCTGGCTGTGGCCACGGAGACTTCCCAGGCCAAAGAGAAACTCAGACCTGTAAACAGGCTTCCTCTTGGGAAAAATGGAACTTGGATCTTGCCGGCTTTCCCAACTTTTTATTGTAAAAAGATTAAAACAGAGAGAGAAGGTGAAGGAATGACAAAAGGAACACTCAGATGCCCATCAGCCAGAATTGAAACATTTGGCCAGGTCAAAGTAAGTTGCAGACATGATGACAGTTCACTCCAAATATCCCAGGATGCATCTTCTAAAAAAGAGAGAAAAAAAAAAAAGAACATTCTTGGCTATAACTACCATTATCATGCCTAGGGAAATACAACGTCCATATTAAAATTTCTCCATTCGTCCCTAAAATATTTCTCACAGTGCATTAAAAGCAACAAATCAGGATCTAGCATCACAGTTCCTGCATTGCATTGAATCTCATCTTGACAAAAAAGTGCATCTGAAACGTGAGTGGAAATACCTCTGAGTCCCTGAATGTTATATGTTCTGAAGGCCTGGGAGGACGATTGTGTGTCCACCTGTCTGCCTTTGCCTGATCCACCAGGATCTGCTGGGGCCTTGCGCTCTTGTTGCTTAGGGAAAATCAGCAAGTGGATAGGGGAAGGCTTGCTGGACCTGGATATTGCTGTGATGCAGGGGTGGAGGGGGCCTGCATGAGCCCTCGTCCGGTTGGAAGCCAGACTGGGGACTCCCTGAGTGTCCACCCCGAATCCCCAGTGGCACATGCCGGGCCCTGTGCCAGCCCCTGTGCCAGGTGCTCAAGGGAGCTGCACAAGCCAGGGCTGGCTGCCCACATGGCCTGGTGTTGCTAGATCGTGGATGCTCTGCAAGTAGCCAGTGTGTACGAGCAGGTTTTCGGGACGTCTGTGTGCCCACGGATATGTGGGACGAAGTCTTGGGTTCCCTGGTTCTGGAGGGTTGGGGTGGGGCAGGAGAGGCCCTTTCTCTCTTGCAAGCTGGAGAAACCTGGTTACCGGAGAAGCCTCAAATCAGTAGTTCCAAAATCAAGTTGTCAGAGGGGAAAAAAAAAAATTTTTTTTTAAACCCACAGAAAAGTTGAAAGAAGAGTTTAAAGAACGCCTGCATGCTTTTGGTTAACAGTTGTTAACATCTCGTCTTAACATCTCTCTCTCTCTGATCTTTCTCTCACATTCTTTCTCTCTCTCTCAATACAACACTTCTTTGCAACCGAGCCGAAAGAAAGCTGCAGGCACTGTGACCTCACCCTTAGATACTCCAGCGTTCAGCTTTCCAAGAAAGGCATTCTCCCACGCGCTACCATTGTCCATCTGAAAAAAAAAAAACCTCCATAAAATAAAACCTCATCTCCTATGCAGTTCTTATCCAGTTGTTCCCCAGATGTCCTTCGGGGTGGATCTTTTACTCAACCAGGATGCACTCGAGGTTCACACACTGGCTTGGCCGAGACGCGTCTCTGGAATGCCCCAGTCTAGTCCATCCGCACTGCCTGTGATTCCTTTGACAGCTCCGGGCCGGTGACCTGCAGACGCCTGCGCTCTGGATTCGCGTCTCGGTTTCCTTGTCACTGGGCTCAGGCCACACATTTCCGGTACAAGCGCTGCATGGGGGCTGTGGTGGGAGGTCCGGGATACTGTGTTGATTTGGAGGCGTCCGATGTCCGGCCACCCCGCTGCTGGCCGTGCCAAGCCAGCCCGCCAGCCCCCTCCGTTGTCAACATGCATGTCCCCTTGATGACAAATAAGCTGTGGGATGACTCTTCGGAGCTATGTGAATATTCTCTTTGATGAAAGGACTTTTTTTTTTTTTAAGATTTTATTTATTTGAGAGAGAGTGAGAGCGAGAGAGCATGAGCGGGGGGGAGGGGCAGAGGGAGAAGCAGGTTCCCCGCTGAGCAGGGAGCCCGACGCGGGGCTCCATCCCAGGACCCCGGGATCATGACCTGATCCGAAGGCAGATGCTTCACCGACTAAGCCACCCAGGCGCCCCACAAAGAACTTTTGAAAGCAGATCTGAGCGTGTGACTCCCTGCTTAAATTATTTCAGCTATTTCCCTATTGCAACATCAAAATATATCTCAGGTCTGCTTGCTTCTCGCCCCCTCTCCATGCCCCCCCATGGTCTAGGCTGCTGCCACCTGGCATCAGGGTGACCGCAGGAGATTCCTGACTGCTTTCCCTCTGCGCCTCCAACCCCCACCTCCAGTCTGTTCTCAGCACAGCAGTCAGTCCCAGTAACTTTTGAAAATCAAGGTCGGTCAGAGGTTCCTCTGTAAACCTGCACGCCTCCCACACACTGAGCAAAAGCCCAAGTCCTGTCAGTGGCTTCCCAGGCTCGACCTGACCTGCTTTGCCCTCCCCACCCCCGCCCATGCCCTCTGACCTCATCTCCTACACAGTCCCCCTCTGTCACCCCATAGATGCTCTTCTGTGAGCACAGGAGTGCATTCCAAGGTCTTGGTAGCTCTTGAACATTCGTCCATACGTCGCATGGATATTAGAGAGCCCTCCGCTACTTCAAGTCTTTGCTCAAATGTCAGTTTCCCTGACTAAGCCATTTAAAATGACAGTCTCCTCCCCCAGCCTCCCCAGCCTCCTTTCCTGTTTATTTCCTTCCTAGCACTTATAACCATGACATACTGTGTTTTTCTTATTTGTCTGTCCCCAGCTAGAATGTGAACTCCCCCAAAGACGGGACTTGTGTGTTTGGTTCGCTGCTATAGCTGTGTCCCCCCCGCCTCTTGTTCCCCAAACAGCTGCTCTCAGGGTGTGCTCCAGCCGTCCCTGGGGGGGCCCCTTTCAAGGGGTCCCTGAAGTCAAAACCATTTGGAGGACCCTTTTTATAGTGATACTGAGATGTTGCTTGCCTTCCGCACTGTCATCCTCGGGCGTGTTCAGTGGGGGTATTCCGGGGCACTGGGTGGGGTGCTGATTATGGCTGTAGACCGAGCGAGGAGCAGCTAGGAGACTGCGGCCGTCTTCCTATCAGCCACACGGTGTTTGCAAAAATGTAAAGTTCAGGGGCGCCTGGCTGGCTCAGCCTGTTAAGCGTCTGCCTTTGGCTCAGGTCATGATCTCAGGGTCCTGGGAACAAGCCCTGCATCGGGTTCCCTGCTCGGCTGGGAGTCTGCTTCTCCCTCTCCCTCTCCCCCCAAGTCCTGCTCGTGCGCGTTCTCTCTCTCAAATAAAAAAATCTTTTTAAAAAATGTAAAACTCACACCACTCTTTTCACTCCATTTTTTTTTTGAAAAATATTTTATAAAAAGTATGCTATTTATGTTAACATGTAAATCTATTACTATTTCTAAATGAGTTAATAAATGTTTAGAATATGTCTGTTTTAATTTCTTATGTAGTCAATAATTAATAGATATCCATAAAAACAAAAGCTCTAGGGTCCTCCAAATGTTTTAAGAGTAAAAAGGAGTCCTAAGATAAAAAACTCTGAGAACCACTGGCTTAAAAGTCCCCTGAGTAAAGAGATGTTGAATGAATGAACGTTTTGGTTTAACCTGAGAGGCCTGGCCTTGGGGGCCTGGCCTCTGTGAGCCTGCCTGGCCTCCTTCCTCCTCCAGTCACCTGGAGGTGTGCTTGGCTCCAGCTGTGCAAACCTGCTGTCCCCCTGGCACCTTCCTGGGTTTCCCAAACTGCTCGCCACTTCAGAAATCTTTGCTTGTCTATCCCATGCATTAAATGGACTCCGTTCAAGCATCACCTTCTCCAGGAAGCCTTCTCAGATTTCACTGGTCTTGCCTGTGATTTAGCATCTCCTCCTCTCTGGCCCCTCTGCACACTCTGCCCCAGTGTTTCCCTAACTCTCCTGCATTTGCTGGCGTGCTGGTGTGTCTTACCAGATCGAGTTCCTTGAGGGCAGGAACTAAATCTTATCTTTTTATGCCCAGTGCCTGGTACATAATAGGGATTTAATAAATGTATGTTGAATCAGTGAATGCTGCCTTGGAATTCACAACAAGGACTCCCCTTTCCCCAAATTATCTTTGGAGCAAAGTGCCTCTAAAAGGGGAAATGGTTTCTGGCCTCTAATTTGAAGATGTCCGTGTTAGAACTGTACTGTATCTCTACTGGGGAAGGAGGAATCACATTTCTTTAACACCAGAAACTTTTGTATGGCATCCTGCTTCAGGGACAATGTGGTTCAGCAGGCCACTGTGGACCAGCTCGGGCCCTGAGCACTTTTCATGTAGCTGCTGTGGGGAGAGTGTGGTCTGGGACCTAAGCCACCCAATGTCCTGTGAACTTGTGGAAGTGACACATTTGCAGACTTTGAAGTTGTTGAGGTCAAAGATGGGATGTGTGTTGCTGGGTCCTGCCGTCACGCCCTGTCCGCGGTCAGTAATAAACACCTGGCATTATTTGCTCAACAGGCATAATTAATACAATGAATATCATACTGGTGAGGGCTTCCCATTGTTGATTTCATAGGTGATCAGAAGTGGAGAGAGATCCCTATAGCTGGGGTGATCCAGAAAGGCTTCCCAGGGGAGGAGGGCTTTGAGCTGAGTTTTGGCGGATGGGTATTAGCCCCTTACACCTTTAGTATTTCCAAAAAAAACAGTTGGCGTCCTACCCACTGCTGCTGTAGGAGACAGTGCTGGGGGTGTGCATCTTGGTGGAGGCTGGGGTGGGAAGGGCACCTCCATCCCCTGTAGGGTTTTTTCTCATGCTGAAGTGTGACATTCTGGAGCAGGTAGGAAAGCAGGGGGATCCCAGGAGAGGCGTCTTTGGGCCACCCTCCGTCTGCTGATGGCCGGGATTCTGGGTGGGGCTGTCCTCGTATGAGTTTCCATGGACCTCTGGAGCAGTGAAGGGATTTTGGGGCTTGTAGCCAACACCCTCCCTTTTGGAGCAGGGAAACTGAGGCCCGGAGAGGAGAAGGGGCTTGCCCAAGGTCACATGGGAGCTAGTGACAGACTGGGATTAAAGTCTCCCCTCACCTCCAACGCTCCTTCCAATGTGTGGTGCTGCTCCTTTTCCCCTTTGTCCTTTGACCTCTTTGGAGTCATGAACCCTGGGAGTGGAGGCAGTTTATGTTCTGTGAGGCCCCGCACACGCCAGGCACTGACCCTTGTGGTCTGACTGCCCCCTCTCCCTTCCAACTCTAGTTCAGGGACAAAGGGGGAAAGGATGAGGCAAGGGCCACATTTATAGAAAAAGCAATTTGATTCATTTTTTTCTTTCTTTTTTTTTCTTTTTATTTTTTTTAATTTTATTTATTTATTTATTTTATTTATTTATTTGAGAGAGAGCACATGAGACGGGGGAGGGTCAGAGGGAGAAGCAGACTCCCTGCCGAGCAGGGAGCCCGATGCGGGACTCGATCCGGGGACTCCAGGATCATGACCTGAGCCGAAGGCAGTCGCCCAACCAACTGAGCCACCCAGGCGCCCTCTTTTTTTTTTTTTTTAAAGATTTTGTTTATTTACCTGACAGAGAGAGAGACAGCGAGAGAGGGAACACAAATAGAGGGAGTGGGAGAGGGGGAAGCAGGCTTCCCTCTGAGCAGGGAGCCCAATGCGGGGCTCGATCCCAGGACCCCGGGATCATGACCTGAGCCGAAGGCAGCCACTTAACCGACTGAGCCACCCAGGCGCCCCTCATTTTTTTCTTAGATAAAAAACTACATCTAACGTTAAAAATAAGAAACATGAAACACTTAGTGTAGAGACAACCCTTAATTTACATATGGCCTACTCAGCCGGGTGACCCTTGGCAAGGGGTCTCCTGGCCATGGGGCCTCAGCACCCTCTGAACCCAGGCTGGAGTGTCCTTCCTCTCTTCCTTCCCCTCCCGCTGCCTTTCCCTGCCCGGCCCACTCCTGTTCAGGCAGCTGCCTCCTTTTTTTTTTTTTTTTAAAGATTTTATTTATTTATTAGAGAGAGTGCACAAGCAGGGAGAGTGGGAGAGGGAGACAGAGAAGCAGGATCCCCACTGAGCAGGGAGCCAGATGCGGGGCTCGATCCCAGGACTCTGGGATCATGACCTGAGCCGAAGGCAGCCACTTAACCGACTGAACTACCCAGGCGCCCCGGCAGTTGCCTCCTTTACGGGGACTTCTTTCAGCAGCCCGGAGGGTCAGGGAGAAGTGAGACCACAGGAGGCCCCCGCCTACCCACCAACCCTGTCCCTGAAGTTCTTGCCTTCACTTTGGGTGGTTTCTGGGAAAAGCCCGAGGCCAGCAGAAGAATCGGGGATGTCTGGCCCAGTACCTGGTGGATACATGCATGCTCTAAAAGGCTGCTGGGACCTGAACTGGAAGCCGTTGTCTAGGACAAAGCCCCCTTGTCACTCTGTGAGCCCGTGTCTCCTTTTAAAAGGTCTGAGAGGTGGAGAGGCCTGGGCCACCTTCCCCGCTCCTGGCAGCAACCCACAGCCCTGAGCGGGAGAGCCTTCACTCACTGGATGCTGTGTGCTGTGGTGAACGGCACCCCGGGCCAGAGGGAGGGGGTAAGCAGTGGTGGTTTATCACAACCAGCAGGAAACACCCCCAGCCCCACACTGCAGAGCTCTTCTTCCTGAGGGGCCCCAAGCCCAGATCCCAGTTTCTATTCCCCATTCCTCACCTCTCAGCTAGAGCTCCATCCCTAGGCCTAGGGCATTGCCTGCAGTGACAGGAGCTGGGGGACTTCCTGTCCCCACTGCCAGGCCCACCTGTCCACTGTCCCCCCACTGCCAGGCCCACCCACGCAGGATGCATTCCAGGGATCCGTGGCTTCTTGTGCTGATGGGCCTCTGTTAATGAGCCCGCCTGGCCGGGGCCCACCTGGGCCCGAGCTCTGTGAAGATAATCACCCAGATGTCATGGGAACACAGCCCTGGGAGGCAGCTTCTGACTCTCTTGGTTCCGACACAGTGAAGGGGTAGGGGGAGAGAGAGGCCTGGAGAGGGAGGGAAAAGAAAACCAGGGAGAGGAGTGTGTTGGGTGGAGGTGATTTGCTCTTGACTCTCCTTTTTCCCTTGGTCTTTCCCTGGTTTTCAGATGAACCACAAGTCACTCTGATCTGTAGGCCTTGGAACGCTCTGTTCTGGAATGCGATCACCTGAGTTTCTCTTTTGCTTATGGGCATCTGAAGCAAGATCATTTCTCAGATTCACTCTTCCAACAGATACACTGGGCCAGTGGTCCCGACACTCGTGGAAGAGAAAGTGGTGGGAAGTCAAACTGCCTTGCATCCTTCAAGGCTTGGCTCCAATGGGCCTTCTCTGATTTCCCAGGAGGAAGTAATTCCACCTCTTGTCTCAGAATAGCTTTATCGGTTGTCTGTTTTACCACTTCCCACCTGTCTGCCCCCAAACTTTTCCTCAGGAGAGTCCCAGCTGGGTCAGCTCTTACCCACAGTGCTTGGTACGTGTGTGTGTGGGGGGGTGTTCTTGATGAGAAATCCCACTCTCTGCCCTGGCTGGGTCAAATAGCTGGGGCTGCCAAACCTCCCAGCTCAGCTCTTTCATAGCCTGGAATGTGTGGTGTGTGTGTGTGTGCGTAGGAGTCTTTGAAATCAAGCTTCTCTAACTGTAGGAGGGGAAGCAAAACAGACTGGTGTACCCACCTTGCTTCCTAGAGGTTTGTTTTCCAAAGGCCATGTTTTCCACCCCTGGACCTAGCTGGTGGGCTCTCCAGCCTTCCAGAGGCCTTTCCCCACTTCTGCCCAAAAAGCTCGAAGGGGATGGAGAGCACCTTTCCTAGAGAAGTCATAATAAAGAAGACACAAAGAAGGAATAAAGCATGCTCACGGGCAGGAAGCTCTGATAAAGATGTTAATCGTCCCTAAAGGGATCTATAGATTCAGAGTGATCCAGTCGAACCTCAGCGGGTTTTTTCTTGGAATTTGATTAGGTGACTCTAAAATGTGTACGGAAGAATCTAGGTCCAAGGATATCTAGCCACTTCGAAAGAAGACAGGAAGGGACTTGGCCTTCCAGATGCCCAGATGTGTTATAAAGCTGCAGTTGCTATGAATGGGAGGTTTGTTTGGGGATAGCCAGATTGACCGAGGGAACGGATCAGGAGCCACAAACAGACCTAAGCATATGTGGGACCTTAATGTGTGACAGTGGGGTCACGCCAGATCAGCGGGAGTGGTCTTATTATATTATAGTCAACGGTGCTTATTATATTATAAGCGAAAGCGGGCTGTGTCAGAGAGTGTCATGGACCAAGGTCTGCAGTTAACCAGGTCCTCTGCCCTTGATGTCTATATTTTGTTAAAACAAAGAAGTCCTGTCCAGAGTCAAGGCAGAGCTGACAGCAAAGTATCAGTGACAAAAGCCAGAAACTGGCTCCTTTGCCGGCAGCTGCTGCTTTCCCAAGGGGCTGGCTTTGATTTGGGGTTGGGAGGAGCCCCATTCTGGAAGCACGGGCTACCTGTGGCAGGGCTGGGCTCCAGGACCCGAGAGCGTGGAACTGCCCCGTGGTCCTGGAGCTGGGTCTGGCACTCTTCTGGAGGAGACAGAATGGACCCTCTATCAGTCTGGGTTGGGGGCACTGCCAGGGCCTTCTGGATCTGGCCTGACCTGCTTTCCTTGGGGGTAAGAGGCAGGGGACAACACGAAGTGAGCTTTCTTGGGGCAACTGGGAGAAGAGACTGTTTTCTGCCGAATGAGGTCAGTGAAGATGAATGGGACCCTTGCTAGCTAGTGGCTGGATGATTAGGGCCCATGATTTCTAAATAAGGGTGGTTGCTGTGACTTTAGAAAGGAGCATTGTGGAGAGCGGTGAGGGACAGCATCCAATGGGGGACACCTCTAGAGCTGTGCTGTCCAACACGGTGGCCCCCTGGCTACCTGTGGTCACGTTTAAATTAATCACAGTGAAATAAAATAAAAAATGTAGTTCCTTGGGCACACGAGTCACATTTCAAGAGCTGACTAGCTGCACGTGGCAAGTGGCCACCAGACCGGACGTTGGTGTCGTCATAGGACCTGCTCTGGGCAGCACTGCTCTGCTCGGGGTACCTTTGTATTTTGCCAGGACATTTTGGACCCAGTTCTCTCCAGGTCTTCTCGAAAGGCCTGTCTGGAAGCCTCAGCGGCAGGTCAGACAGACAGGCTTCAGTGGGGAATCCCGACTGCCTCCCCTACGTTTTGCATCACTTGGTTCGGCTAAGGGCCTGGCCAGGAACGTGAGACTGGTCCTTTCTTGGGCGTGTGAGGGGGTGCAAAGATTAAGGGAGGTGATGCAGGTCTAGCGTTTGCAGGCTGCTGTGCAGCATCATCACTCTGTAAATGGCAGCGGGCTTTATTATTTTACAGGTGACAAATGAGGCCCAAAGAGGAGACGGGACATGGCCGGGAGCACTGAGCTGATAACGGAGGCCCAGAATGCCAGCCCGCATCTCTTGTCTCACCTCTGCTGTTCCTTCTGCGCAGGAGACAAGCTGGTATGAACATGCTGAGGAGGAGCTGGCTGTCTGCCCAGGCACAGGCAGGATTGGCCTGGGGCAGAAGGGCTGACGGACGTGAGGTCCAGATGCAGGGGCCCTGCCAACCCCCTCTTATTTAGAATCTCTCTAGGGCCTTAGAGTTTAGCTACTCCCTACCTCCTTTCGAAGCTAGAACCTCAGGAAAGTGCTTTGTTGGGGCCCAGCAGAGAACTCTGGAGCCCCGAGTGCCTTATGAAGTAGTTCCAGAATGAAGCAGTTCTTGGGACCTTCCAGGAAACACTGACATCTCCAGGAAGCCCACCCTGATTTCCTCACATTGCCTATCTCCCCCTCACTTTTGTTCGAATCCCCAGCTCCCCTGCACCTCTCCGTGGTAGGAACTACAGCTTGCTTCCCACAGACCAGGAAATCATCACCTTTTTTGTGCCAGAAACATTTCAGCTAGAGGTTAGCAAAAGTAAAGATATGACTTTTTTCTCCATCCCCAGTTCAAAGACCCGCTGAATTCCATCCATCGGACTGTAGAGGTCATTTCCAGCCTCTCTGACCCCTGTCTTACCCCTATCTAGTCTTGTGACTCCTGTGAG
This sequence comes from Leptonychotes weddellii, assembly GCF_054177405.1. Lineage (NCBI taxonomy): Eukaryota > Metazoa > Chordata > Mammalia > Carnivora > Phocidae > Leptonychotes > Leptonychotes weddellii. The sequence goes on along the minus strand of NC_138374.1, from coordinate 51,118,727 downwards.
CTCCAGGCCTGGAACATAATAGGTACCTCGTATGTGCCTTTTAGGGTGAAAATGGGTCTCGCAGGTCTGCTGTGAGACTTGCCCCAGCTGGGGATGAGCCAGCAGGCGGGTGACCAGATGCTTCCCCAAGGAGGAGACACAGGTGCCGGAAAGCCTCCCAGGGCCTCCTGCTTCCAGCATCCGTGTGAAGCTGGGCCTCTCCCTGCGGAGGAGGAAGCTGGTTCCAAGCTGCAGGGCTCCGCAGGATCCTTCGGGCCGGTTTATGCTGGGCCACAGGGTTTCTGATCAGCCTGTTGAAGACACCACAGGGCTTGCAAAGCCTGGGGCTTTGGGCCTGGTCTGGGGACTGCCAGCGACATCCCCTGTTTGGTCCCAGATGGGCATGGCCGTGTGCCCCACCCCCCGCCCCCCACCACCAGCCCTGTCTAGCTGAAGTTGCACGACAAATGGGCCATTTGCTTCTGGCTGGGGCTGGAGTGGTCACCCGCAGCCTTGTGGAAAGGCTATAATTAGCCGAGAGTTCTGGATGGGATTGCATGCTCTCCCTGACAGTTAATTTTATACTCAAATGTGAACATAAACTGATTTCATCAGAGATGTAAATATCATTGGAAATCTCAACGTTCCTGGGAAGGGTACGGCTGCCTCTCCTCATGCCCACGGCCCCTTGAGCACTTGAGTGAGGAGCCCAAGCAGCCTGTGCTTTGTGGGAGCCTCCTCAGGGCTTGTCTGGCTGGACCAGGGAAGCAGGTGTGTGATGGCTCAGTTTACACAGTGCGGGAGGAGTCGGGATGCTTGGGTTTGTGTTCGCCACTGGAGCTTTTCCTATGGCTTTAGTGGTCTGGGAAGGTTGCAAGGCTGACCAGCAAGGAGAAGGCGATGCTTTGCACCAGGAGGGAGAGCACATCAAAGGAAGTGTTGTTTCCTGAGGGCAAGGCCATCCTGGAGTGGGTCCGAGGCTCTAGGGAGCTTGTAAAAATAGAAGAAGCCACTTTATGCCTTTATGGAGAGGGCTGGGGTCAGTTCTACTCTGGTGTTTTGGAGATGGTTTCCAAAGCAGGCTACCTTAGCCCAGAAGCATGGCCTCAGGCAGGGGCACAGGCTGGGAGCCCAGAGATGTCAGGGCCCCAGGCCCTCCTGTCCGGAAGACTTTTTTTTTCTTTAAAACAGGAAACACAAAATTCTCAGAAGTATAAGGAATCAATTCTGAAAATATTAAGTCTTGTTGGGTCAGTGACAGCATAAGAATGACATTTTTCATCCAGACAGAGGATAAAACCCCACCTCTGTCACCTGCACCTACGCTGTGTCCTTGCATATTTAATTCAGTCCCTGCCTGGGCTCTCAAGGCTTACGTCTGTCTGTCTGTCTGTCCATATGGGGTCTTTTTTAACCATGATCTTCAGCTCTGGGGTGGAGGGATCTCTGGGCTCAGCGTCCGGTTCAGGGTTAGGGTTGAGCGAGTGATTCCTTAGAAGTCCGGTAATTCAGAAGGGGGAGATGGGGCTTTTTTTTACAGCTGCTTGCTCTTGTTCTAGAGGACCCACAGGGCTTAGGCCGGCCTTGAACAATGATCTCACCTTGTTCTGGGTTTTGGAGCATGAACTGACCAGATAGCCTCTGGCTGATCTTGCTCTGTCAAAGGTAGATTTTACTTCCTGGGATCATCATTGTCTTGTAGAAAGTTTCGTGTGTGTGTGTGTGTGTGTGTGTGTGTGTGTGTGTGTGTGTGTGTTCTGCCTTATAAATTTAAACATTCACCCAAGTGGGTACTTTTGATGACATCATTTCATGCACGGTTTTCCTGATATGGTCAACTTGTCCTGGGGCGACAGCTTCCTGGCCATCCTCTGTTATCCCATGTTTCTAAGTAAGCTCATTCTGTTTGACTTTTGGCATCCTGGCCACTTGTCAAAGCTTTGGAGAAAGCAGGCACTTCCCTTTACCCAGGGCAGTCTTAGTACTCTTCAGAAGGAAGTCAAGGGGATCTATTTTGAGGGCACATTAGAGCCAATTTAAGGCCAGTGAGGAACTGGAGAGGTGGACTCCTTAGTTTTCTGGCTGTTGACTCTAGGGTATCTCACCAACATCCTGTTGGTATTACTCCTCACTTCCTTTCCTCGGATCTTAGCTGGCTGTGCCGCGGCTCTCGTTACTGTCCCACGCCACCTTCTCCACCATATCTGGCAATGTGTCCTTGCCCTCAGGAAGGTGTGGCCCGGAAACTCAGAATCCTTGGACAAGCAGGAGACGGGGTACACAGCGTCAGACTCAAGCCCAAGGGAAGTCCGGCACGCATCCATTCAGTACACATTGATTGTAAGCACCGACTGTACTTCCTAAATGTCAGGAACTGTCATGGTGCTGGGGATGCCCCAAACAGTTGGAAAATCCCTCCTGACATGGAGCTTAGAGTCTCTTGGGGAAGACAAACAATTACAAAGTAAAAGAAGAAAGCTGCTTGTTAAATACTGGTCAGGGCAGAGGAGAAAAATGAAATGGGAAATGTGATCGGGAGTTTCAGGGGGAAGGATTTTCTACTTTTAAATAAGATGGTCCCGGCAAGGCCTCATAAGGCAGCTGACAACTGAGCAAAAGACAAAAGGGAGATGAAGGGGTGAGCCATGCGGATGTCAGGAAGAAGAGCATTCTAGGCAGTGGGAACAGCCTGTGCAAAGGCCCTGGGGTGGCGCCCTGAGTGTGTTCCGCCAGCAGTAAGAGCCCAGTGCTGCAAAAGTCGAGTGAGGGAGGGAAGGAAGTGAGAGGTGAGCTCAGACAGGTTGTGTGGGCCTGTCATCTGTGGTTAGGGTTGTGGCTTTCATTCTTGGCGCACAGAGAACCAGCCTGCTCTGATTTGGGTTTGCCTGGTCACTCTGATGTGGAGAATGGGCCGAAGGGGGCCAGTCAGGACACTGCAGTGGGATCCCAGGGCGGCAGTGTAGCCCCAGACTCGTCTGAGGCTTGGTAGTGGTGTCAGCTGATAAAACTCCCTGAAAATTTAGTACGAGACTTTGAGGCTGAGAGACAAGAGGGGCCCTCCAAGGGCTTTGTGACCTGGTTTTTCCTGACAAAGTGGGACTCAGTCATCTTTCCACTGCTGGGAAAGTTGATTAACAAGGGATTTGACTTAAAAATCCCCTCAAAATTCCTCCTACGCTAACCTTCCACCTTCCCGATGGTCCTCCTGCCTATATATTCCACATTCAGGGTGCTGCGTTTAGCAGCTCGGAAATGTCCCCGGGGTGACCAGCCTGTGTATGAGGCATCACAGGGCCCCAGGCTCGCCGGTACTTTCCTCTAAAGGGGTTCTGTGCCAGTTTGCTCGGGCTGCCCTAACAAAGTGCCACAGCCCGTGTAGCTTCAGCCACAGAAATTTATTTCCTCACAGCTCCGGAGGCGAGGAGGCCAAGATCAAGGTCTGGCAGCGTTGGTTTCTCCTGAGGCCTCTCTCCTTGGTGTGCAGATGGCCTCCTTCTCCCTGTGTCCTCACATGCTCTCCCCTCTGTGTGTGTCTGTGGCCTAATCTCTTCTTCTTATAAGGACACCAGTCCTATTGGATTAAGGCCCACCCATATGACCTCATTTTTAACTTCATTACTGCTTTGAAGGCTCTATCTCCAAATATAGTCACATTCTGAGGTACTAAGCGGGGGGGTTAGGAGTGCAGCGTCTGAACTTTGGGGGAGCACAATTCAGCCCCATAGCAGGTTCCCTCATGTACGGTCATCTGGGGTGAGCCCCCCAGTGACAGGCACCGTAGCCCGCAGATGAACTCTTTGTAGGATAATCAAGTGACTGCCAGTCTTTCTTCTCTCTCACTCCCTGCTTTCTTGCTGCAGCTGATCGGAGCCTTGGTCCTGTCGGTGGGAATCTATGCAGAGGTGGAACGACAGAAATATAAGACCCTTGAAAGTGCCTTTCTGGCCCCGGCCATCATCCTCATCCTCCTGGGGGTCATCATGTTCATCGTCTCCTTCATTGGCGTGCTGGCTTCCCTCCGTGACAACCTGTGCCTTCTCCAAGCGGTGAGTGGGCCCCATGTACCCCTGAGCTGGTGGTCGGGGGGGCGGTCCTTGGAGCCCCCCGGGGAGCTGAGGAGATTGCCCCGGGGCCCTTGGGCAGCCCATTTTTTTTTCAGTCCTTGCCTCGAACCAGACTTTCTAGAGGGTTTCATGGATCAGCCAACCTGTTTACCTCGGCCCAAGAGAGACCAATCCACTTCCACTTTTGCATGTCAAGACTGATTTGAATCCCATTCTTCTTATTTAAACCTTGCATTGGTCTGGCCTCTCAATTGCAAGTGGGAGAAACCACACTGGAATGAGAGCAAGTAAACCCCAAAAACGTTGGTGGTGAGTCATTGGCTCACATCGTCAGCAAACCCACACTGGGACCAGGGGTGTAGATGATGGTGCCCTTGGGCGCTCTCTCTTTTGCCGCCTCCCAGGCCTCATGCTCTCTTTGCAATAGTCACCAGCAGCCTCAGGCTAATGGTCTTTATAGCTCTGGATTCGGGGAATCTCTCCTGGTAACCTCTGGCCCAAGTCCCAGGACTCCAATGGGCCTGCTTGGGCCAAGTGCCTGCCCTGGGGTCAATCCCACCCTTCCTTTCTGTGAAGTAAGGAATGGCTCCCCCAAGCTGGGGGGGGCTGTGTTGGCAGATACACTCTGCACCCACATGTGTGTTTGACCTCACGTCACCCCTCACGTGGGAAGCTCCTAAAAGCCCTTACAAGCAGGGTATTGGTGCTGGCTGAGGCTGGAAGTTGCTGGCATCAGTTTGGACAATGGCGGCCCTGTGATAAGGGACGGGGGCAGGGGTATATATCCTTCAAGCCTCGACATCACATCATCCACTCTGGGGGGTCTGGGAAGTGCTTCGGAGGGGCTCTGCGGGCAGAGCTGGAGGTGCTGCCCTAGCCTACCCATCAGGCCAGGCCTGCCTCTGGGTCGGCTGCAGTGGGGACCAGCTGTCCTCGTGGCGGGGCTGTGATGGGAGGGGGTGTTTTTCCACCCAGACTCTGCTGAGTTCCCCTGAGACGAACCTCAATAGCGATCTGGCCTGCACAGCTGAGTCACCCCTCCTGACCACTGATTGGCTCCAGAGATGGGTTTTCCCGGGGAATATCGGTTCACATCCTGTGTCCTCAGGGGAAGAAGGAGCAAAAGGCCCAGGAGCCAATAAGAGCTCCAGCAGACTTGACCTCAGAGCAAGTGGTGCTTCGCTTGCCCCTCTAGGTGAATCTCTGAATTTTGTTTTTCAGTTTATGTACATCCTTGGGATTTGCCTTATAATTGAGCTCATCGGTGGCGTGGTGGCCTTGATCTTCCGGAACCAGGTGGGCCTCTGACGCAGGTGTCAGCCACATGTGTATGCTGAGCACCCACTGTGTGTGCCTTGGGCTATAAACTAGGGGTGTGCGGAGAGCAGGGTAGATAATTCCTGCGGAACGTCCATTCTGCTGGGGAGATGGGCACTGAACAAGTAGACCAGAGAACAAGAACACAGAACAGGTGACAGGTGAGTGCCTGGGGTGGATGAGGGAATGATGAAAGACTGAAAAGGAACCTACCAGGTGAGGGGCAGGGGAAACGGAGGTCCAGGCAGAGGGAACCACTGAGGCAGAAAGGAGCTTGGCAGGTCTGTGGGCCAGCATGCAGGCCACTGAGCTGAAGTGGGTGAGTGATGGGGAGGGACAGAAGGCAAAGTTGGACGGGCCACCAGGGCAGATCTCGTAGGTTTTCATAGGCCATGGTTTGGGGGCTCGGAATTTTTTCTAAAGGTAGTAGGAAGCCTTTGGAGAGTTTTGCAGGGAAGTGATGTGATCCGATTTACAGTTTACTCGCTGTTGAGTGGAGAATGGACAGTAGGGAGTCAGGGGGGCTGTGGATGGGCCAGTTGGAGGCTGTTGTCTAGGAAGGAGGGGATGACATCTTGGCCCTGGAAGAGTTGGCAGAATCAGGGCCCCTTTGAGCTGGCGAGGTTCTCAGGGCTTCTAGTCTCCAATCCTTCTATTGCAGGCTGTGTGCGCCTCATACTGGCTGTGTGACCTTGGGCAAGTCATTTAGCCTCTCAGATCCTCAGGCTCCCAGGGGATTATGAATCCTAGCTCACTGGGTTTTGGGTGAGGATTTGATGACAGAATGCACGTGAGGGACCCAGCGTGGTTATGACCCCCAGTGGACCTTTGTTACCTATCAGCTCCTCTGTCCCAAAACCCGGAGAAGAGAAATGACTTGTCCAAGGTCCCACAAAGAACCTAGTGGCTGTGTGGGGTTGACTTCCAACCCAAGGCTCTGTCATTTCTCCCATAATGTCATTCCTTTGCCTTCATCCCAGCTTTGGTGTTGGAGGTGGGACTTGGGGAGCAGAGTGAGTTTGAGTAAGTTCTCTCTGGTCTGCCGCCACCCCACCCCACCCAGACAGCTCGGTTCCTGGTGCTCTCGGACACTGCTGCTGAGCAGGTGCTTGAGGGCTGTGGCCCCATTTTCTCTCTTGTCAGAGGTTGCGCCCAGGGCAGCCGTCGCTATCCCAGACACAGGGGTGTACAGAGCCCTCCAATGACCTGGTGTTTGACCCCTGCCAAACTCCTCATGGGTGCAGCTGGATCCCGGCCCGGCGGGGGGAGCAGAGGAGCCCCTTAAACTTAGGCTTGTCTACACCCCTGGAATCCAGGGGTCTTCTTCCCATTTTAGGAACTGCAGGAGAGGGGTAGAGAGATTCCCATCAAATCAGTGGAGCCAGTGAGGCACAGAGAGGTTAGGAAGCCCTCCCCACAGCACACAGCAAGACAGAGTCAGCTCTTCGGTTTCAGTTCTTTTTCCTTCCCCCCAGCTTTATAGACAAGTAAAATGGCAACATATTTACATGCACATGTACAATATGATGATTCGATTTACATATACATTGTGAAATGATTACCACAATCAAGTTAAATAACACATCCATCACCTCACACAGGAACTTTTCTTTTAGTGAGAATGCTCCAGATCTATTCTCAGCAAATTTCAAGTACACAATACAGTGTTATTAGCTAGAGTCACAATGCCATACAGTAGATCCTCAGAACTTATTCACCGTATAACTGTGAGTTTGTACCCTTGGCCAGCATCTCCTTATTTCCTATCCCTAGCCCCTGGTAGCCACCACTCTACTCTCTGATTGTACGGGTTTGACTTCCTTTTTCTTTTTTAGGTTCCACATACAAGTGATACCCTGCAGTATTTGTCTTTCTCTGTCTGGCTTATTTCCCTCAGCATAATGCCCTCAAGGTCCATCCTTGTTGTCACAAATGGCAGGATTTCCTTCTTTGTTTATGGCTAAATAATATTCCATTGTGTGTGTATGCAATGGATATATATACAATATAAAAATAAAAATATATAAATATGTTAAATAAATAAGTATATTTCCTTATCCATTCATCTATCAATAGACACTTAGGTTGTTCCCATATCTTGGCTATGGTGAATAATGCTACAGCATATCCTTTGGATATATTCCCACAAGCGGGATTACTGGTTCATATGGTATAGTTCTATTTTGAAATTTTGGAGGAACTTTCATAGTGTTTTCCATACTGGTTGTACTAATTTATATCCCCACCAACCGCGTACAAAGGTTTCCTTTTCTCCCCACTAGTATTTGTTATCTCTTGTCTTTTTGGTAATAGCCATTCAAATAGGCATTAGGTGATATCTCATTGTGGTTTTGATTTGCATCTCCCTGATGATGAGTGATGGTGAGCATCTTTTCATGTAACTGTTGGCCATCTGGATGTCTCCTTTGGAAAAATATCTATTTAGTTCCTCTGCCCATTTTTAATCAGATCATTTGTTGTTGTCATTCAGTTATAAGGTTAACTTCTTAAAAGATATATGGCTTACAAATATTTTCTCATTCTGTAGGTTGCCTTTTCATTTTTTTTGTTTCTTTCCTTTGCTGTGAAGAAATTTTTCAGTGTGATGTGGTCCCACTTGTTGATTTTTGCCTTTGTTAACTGTGCTTTTGGTGTCAGATCAAAAAATCATTGCCATGACCAATGTCTGGGATTTCTCCCCCTATGCTTTAAGAGTTTTATAATTTCAGGTCTTATCTTTAAGCCTTTTATCCATTTTGAGTTGATTTTTGTGCATGATGTAAGATAATGGTCCAATTTTTTCTTTGGGCATGTGGATATCCAGTTTTCCTAGCACCATTTAAGAGATTATCCTTTTCCCATTGTGTATTTTTGGCATTTTTATAGAAAATTAGTGGGTATGACTGGGTTTATTTCTAGGCTCTCTATCCTATTCTACTGATCTATATGTGTGGGTTTTTTGGGTCAGTACCATACTATTTTGATAACTGTAGCTTTATAATATAGTTTGAAATCAGAAAGTATGATTCCTCCAGCTTTGCTTTTTGTGCACAAGATTGCTTTAGCTTTTTGGGGTCATTTTGTGTTTCTACACAAATTTTAAGACTTTTTTTTCTATTTCAGTGAAAAAAATGCTTTTGGAATTTTGATAGGTATTGCATTAAGTCTGTAGATCACTTTGGGTAGTATGAATAGTTCAGTAATAAGTCTTCCAGTCCGTGAACAAGGGATATCTTTCCCTTTATTTGTGTTGTCTTCAATTTCTTTCATCAGTGTTTTGTGGTTTTCAGTATATAGCTCTTTCACTTCTTTGGTTAAACTTATCCCTAAATAATTTATTCTATCTGATGCTATTGTAAATGGGTTTGTTAATTTATTTTTTGAATAGTTCATTGTTAGTGTATAGAAATGCAACTGATTTTTGTAGGATGATTCTTGTATTCTACAACTTTACTGAATTTGTTTATTGGTTTTAACAGATTTTTGCTGGAATCTTTAAGATTTCTTTTCTTTTTTTTTTTTTTAAAGTAGGGTCCATGCCTAGCATGGAGCCTGACGTGGGGCTTGAATTCACGACCCTGAGATCAAGACCTGAGCTGAGATCAAGAGTCTGATGCTCAACCGACTGAACCACCCAGGCACCCCTGGGGTCTTTAAGATTTCTATATATAAGATCATGTGTACAAACAGAAAATTTTACTTCCTTTCTGATTTGGATGACTTTTATTTCTTTTTCTTGCCTAAGTTCCTTGCTCTGGCTGAGGACTTCCAGGACCAGCTGAATAGAAGTAATGAGAGTGGACACTTTTCTCTTCCTGCTCTTAAAGGAAAGGTTTCACTTTTTCACCTTTGAGTATGATGTCACCTGCAGGTTTATTATGTATGGCCTTTGTTATGTTGAGGTGCATTCTTTCTATACCTGATTTGTTGAGCATTTTTGTCAGAAAAGGGTATCACATTTTGTCAAATGCTTTTTCTGCATCTATGGAAATGACCATATGATTTTTATCCTTCATTGTTATTGTGGTGTATCACACTGATTGATTTGCAGCTGTTGAACCATCCTTACATCCCAGGGGTAAATCCCACTCAATCATGGCTATGATCCTTTTAATGTGCTGTTGAATTTGGTTTGCTGATCTTTTGTTGAGGATTTTTACAGCTATGTTCATCAGAGATACTGGCCTATAATTTTCTTTTCCTGTAGTGTCTTCATCTGGCTTTGGTGTCAGAGGAGTGCTGGCCTCATAATGATTTTGGAAGCGTTTCCTCCTCTTCAATATCTTGGAAGAATTTGAAAAAGATTAGTATTAATTGCTCCTTAAGTATTTGGTAGAATTCATCAGTGAAGCCATCTGGTCCTAGAGTTTTACTAGTTTATTAGTTCCTGACCTGTTATTGGTCTGTTCAGATTTTCTATTTCGTCATGACTCAGCTTTGGTAGGTTGTATGTTTCTAGGAATTTATCCATTTCTTTCCGGTTACCCAGTTTGGTGGTGGATAATTGTTCATCGTAGTCTTTTATGATCCTTTGTATTTCTGTGTTATCAGTTGTGATGTCTCCTCTTTCATATCTGCTTTTATTTATTGGAATTGTCTCTTTCTTTCCTAGTCTAGCTAGAGGTTGTTAGTTTTATTTATTTTTTAAAAAAATCTACTCTTAATTTTGTAGATATTTTCTATTGTCTTTCTAGTCTCTACTTCATTTATTTCTTCTCAGATTTTTGTTATTCCCTTCCTTCTACTAACTTTGGACTTAGTTCGCTCTTCTCTGTCTGCTTTCTTGAGGTGTAAAGTGAGATTTTTCATTCGAGGTCTTTCTCTTTTTTTTTATTAAGGTAGATGTTTACTGCTATAAACTTCCTTCTGAGAACTAAGCTTTTTGCTTTTGCTTTTGCTGCATCCCCGAAGTTTGGTATGTTGTGTTTCCATTTTCGTTGGTCTCAAAATATTCTTTTATTTCCCTTTTTCTTTGCCCCATAGTTGTCTTTTCAATCTAGTGTCACTATTTGCTCCTCCCTTTTCCCCTTTTCTGTCTTTCAGGCCATCCTCTCTGAGCTGGAAGATCAGGGTATTGGTTCATGTCTCCGCAGCCTGAGGGGGGAGAGGTGTTTGTTCCATTTGTCCATGGGGATGCGTTTCTGTGCAGTCATTGGGCTCCCAGCCAGCCTGTGGCTTTCCAGAGGTTTTGGATTAGTGCTTTCCTAGCTAGAGCTCAGGTCCAGGTTGTGGTCAGCAGCATCGATTGTTTTAGTAAACAATCCCCTAAATGAGCAGCAGTTCTGGTTTCCAGCATGCTCTCACAAAGGCGGGCTGATTTGTCATTTTCCAGTCCCCCGTAGGTCAGTAGCGGCCATGACACCAACCGCTCCTTCGTCCAGCCGGGGGTCTGAGCTCTCTTGTCCTCACAGCTGAGGATGCCGTGGGCTGAGATCAGGGCTGAGAGCTTCTCATTATCTCATTATCCCCAAAGCCTGAGGATTGGATGGGGAGTCCCCTTACAGGGTCCTGTCAGGGGAGGATCTCTGTGTGCAGCCCAGGAAGGACCCTCACCATCAGGGCTCTCGGCTCTTCGGAGGCTCATCATGAGCCATGTTCTCATATGCCTGTGATACATAATTCAAAATAAATGAAAAATGAGATATAAAACTATAAATGCAGTAAGATCTCTACCATGAAAAAAAAATAGGCCTGAAAAACCTGGAAAAAAATAGAAATATTCTCATATTAACTCTTAATTCCTCTGAGAGGTGGGGCTAGGGTGATTCTTATTTTCTCCTTGATATTTTTTCCCTGGCTCCCAAATTTTCTCTTTCTTATAATCATGGGGGAAAATACCATATACAGAAAAATAATGTCCCTTCTAACTCTAATGTAAAATACGAGACTGGCCAGTGCTGAGGATGGCTGTTGACGGCAGCAGGAAGGGGCAGCGTAAGGTGGAGAGAAAGGGTGGGGAGCAATGAAGGTCAGCTGCAGGAGGAGGTGAGTCCCCAGTTCTACTTTCTCCTCACCAAGAGGAGAAGAAACATTTCTCTGAGCCCTACTATAACAGTCTGGCTCCACAGGCTACCTGTAAATCTAAGAATCCACTCGTGGTGCCAGATGAGAACAAATTAGGCTAATGACCTCACGCCTGGTTCTCGGGAAGGGGCACAGGCCATGGCCACCGCTGGCAGCAAGACATCAACAGAACACCTGGGTATAAAGACAAGACTCTCCATCCCTGACTCTGGGCGGGGTTTCCACTATCGGGCACGACCTGACGGTCAGACTCAAGTGGCTTCTCTGTTGTACAGAGTCTAGCAGCTGTGCACTGGGAAGCTGGGCACAGAGCTCCAAGGGCCCGGGCATCAGAAATGCAGTGTCCTGACCCCAGCCTGTGCAAGAAGAACCTAGTGACCGCCACAACTGTCTGGGTCTCACCTTGAGCTACCAGTACTCCAGCTTGTTCTGGGGCCTCTCTTGAGGGTGCAGGGGTGTTGGAAGAGGGCAGCACCTGCCCATGTATCCCCAGTCAGGCAGAGCCAAGCGGGAGACCCAGAGGCTGCCAGGAGGTAGCTGTATGTCTGTACCCCCAGCCCAGGCCTCTTGGCCTCTACCTTCCCTCCACTGCCAAGGCAGGTGAAGAGTGGCCTCTTTCCTGGCCTTAATCAGAGGATGCTGGTCATACCCAACACCAGGCCACAGAACAGCATCCGGCCTGTTTGTTTTTTCATGACTCCGGCACTAGCCGGTTCTGGACATGCCCTTGAAGCCAAGGGTAGGGAGAAAGGAGATGACACCGTGGCCTGCTTGACGGAGCACGTGGACACACATATATCCTGCCCACCCGGAGCAAAGTAGAGGAGATTCTGCACTGAGACCTGGCCAGACTCTCCCAGCTGCTGTGCCGCACTGTGGACAATGTGTGCGACTGACAACTGGAGCCCCAAGTTCCTGCGAAGCTGAAGCAGGACCTCCTCTCCCTCTCCCCCGCCCCCACCCTGGATCAAACCTGTGACTTCCGGCCTGGTTGGTGGAAGCATCTGGCAAATGTTCCAAAGAACCTTGTAGCCCTCTCTCCTCCTTTCTTCTTGCTCCCTGGGTTCTCTTCAGGCTTTGGTTGTTGGACTGAGCCTATCTCAGTACTGGAGGCGAGAGGACGCGTCCCCACAGTCTGAGGCACTGAGGGAAGCCCAGAGATGCGGGCTCGGCCCACGTGCAAGGGAAGGAAGGACGTTCTAGGCTGAGCACCCCCTCCACATTGTGAGAACCGGGCTGGTATTGGTGTCAGCGGGGCCTCTGCAGCCTTGGGTCTCAGGGAGAGAGCCACGGAAGCGCCATCCCTGGAGGCCAGGAGGAAGGCTCCCCGGCCGCCCTTCCACTCCTCCCTCCTCCCCCTGCTCCTCAGCCTCCAGGCCTGGGGGAGGGGCTGCCATATGCCCCAACCCCTTGATGCCTCATTCACTTAAAAACACCAAGTCCCTCTGCTGGAAGCTGTGCGGCAGAGGCTTTGGAGAGCTTTAAAATTAGATTTAAAAGAAAGAACTAGAAAGGACGGTTCTTTGCAGCTTGCCTCTGGTGGTTTAAACAATGGGCTCTGAAAATCCTGTGGCCTTTGATGGTGGCTTATGCTTTGCTTAGTTTAGCCAGGCCATGTGGTCCCTGTGAGGCCATGCCAGCCTGGCGAGGAAAGGTGGTTTTCTCACCCTAGTTGGAGCTGGCCCTGCTGGTGTGAGCTGGTTTCGAGCAGGGCGGGGATGGCACTGGGGGTTTGGTCTCCGAGGGGCAGAGGATCCCTGCTGTGCCCCACAAGGCACATCCTCTGAGTGGCTCCCCCAGTCGTAGAACGTAGCTGAACATAGCTGAGCACTTCGCAGTTAAATTCATGAGCTGGGCAGCCTGCTTGTCTCACTGGAGTTTCTCATCCATCCCCAGCCCCATCACGGCACCAGGACCACCTAAGTATCCTCATATCTCTGGTATATACACGCGCGCGCACATACACACACACACACACACACACACACACGCAGGAGAGCACAAGAGCAAGCCTGATCCAAAGAGGTCCCTGAGGGAGCTGGGGCAGCTGCTGTCCATGGAGCCTGGGGCCATCTGTTCCTCCTGCCCATTCAGAGGGGCCTCCAGCGGGGCCCCCCTTCCCTGTAGGGACCCAGCTCAGCTTACCAGATGGGAGGCCTGATTTTCGCAGAGGCCTTTTTGGAATCAGCATGTTTGGAAAGTACCCAGAGACTGAGTTGGTTTGGGGAGAAAGGTCAGAGCCGCTTACTGAAGAGGGAGGGAGAGCCTTTCCCCACCGGGCCACTGGGCATCCCCTCTGCTGACCTTTCCCGGGACCTCTTGCTCTCATCCCCTGGCCCCCCATCTCCAACCCTGGGGGAGTCCTGGAATCTCTCTGCCAGCAATCAGTGGTCAGATCGCCTCTCCGGGCTGCAGGGTGTTTGTGAGGGGTCCGAGGCTAGGGGCTGGCTCTTGCTTGGGAGGCTGCTTCCACCTCAGGAGGCCTTTTGGACAAGACTTGAGGCCTCGGTTTCCCTTGGGATTAGCCATTTTCCACCGATGATGTGATGGGTATGAAGCAGTCCTGTAGGGTATATGTCTCCAGGAAAAGGAGAGAAAGATCTATAATAATACCATGGCCTACCATGTGCCTGGCCCCTTGCTAAGCACATTTGTAGCTTTAGTTTATCTAAACTCAAATCTCTCCAAGGCAGAGGTTATGTTCCCATTTGGCAGGTAAGGAAGTGGAGGCTTGGCAGCTAAATGAGGTGTCTAGGCCCGGGTGGCTGCTGGAACTGTTCTTGACCACGAGGCTTGGTGGCCCCTCTCAGCCCTGTCTCTGACCCTCAGCGCTGGTAGTTATCTCAAAGATAGGCCTGCAGGTTTGGTTCACAAGTGGGAAACCGAGGCTCAGAGAGGGGAGGTAGCTATGATGGGGCCTGCAGTGGCAGGACCAGGCCTGGAACCCAGGTCCCTGTTTTCCCAGTGGCGCCCGCAGGCGCCTCCTCTGGGGATCGTCTGGTTCCAGAGCCAAGAATGCCCCCTTTGTGCCAGCTCAATCTCTGGTGATCTGCGGGCCTCCCTGCGCTGAAAGCCCTGATTGTCGCTAGGAGCGTGGGGTTGGACAGCCCACACTCCCGCCCCCACCCCTTCCCGCTGTGGGGCCTTTTGTGCTCCTGGATTTCAGCACAACAGCCGGGCTGTTGATCCAGAAGGCCCAGCGTGACCGGGAGAGGGCGATGTGCCAGCGTTACTCCCCGTGGGGATCGTCCCCGCCCGAGCCAGGAGGTGGGCCCTGTCGTTCAGCCCAGAGCCCTGCAGCGATGAAGAGTGGCCCACTGGGGAAGTCAGGAGAGCTGATTTCCAGTCCTGGCCAGACCCCTAACCAGCCTGCTCTGTGCCCCAGGAGAGCCAGGCCCCCTCTCTGGGCCTCAGTTTCCTTACCCATAACACGAGAGCTTGGATAGCAGAGAAGAGTGGAGAGGAGGCCTGGAGGACAAAGACTCAGCTCAGGCCTGTCTTTGGGCAGTGGAAAGGGCACCAGGCCGGGACCTGGGCCAGCCAAGTCCCAGCCCGGCGTGGCTGCTTCCCCAGACAGGGTCCCATCTCCTGGGGCCTGGGCTCTCTGATCTGTATAGGAAAGGGGGTGAATCACTCATGCTCAGACATGGCAAAGGGACACAGGCATCAGATGGGCACCGGGATGCAAAGAGGTGTGGGCAGGGAGGTGGTGCAGGCGGGGTGGGGGCTACTTGGGCTTGTGGGCTTTCTGTTCCAGTCCCGAGTTCTGGGAGCTCTTGGACTGGACTTTGAGGGGGTGGGGGGTTGTCTGTTTCTTTTGTAATGTCTCCATCTAAATAGACCATCGACTTTCTGAATGACAACATTCGAAGAGGAATCAAGAACTACTATGATGATCTGGACTTCAAAAACATCATGGACTTTGTTCAGAAGGAGGTGAGCCAGGCGCTCTGGGTCAGAGATGCGCCTGCCATGCCCTTTGCCTCTGGCTCAGGACCTTGCTCAAGAGGGCAAGGGTGGGGGCGAGAGAGCAGTGGCTTATCCATTCCCAAAGCTGGTGCTGGCCGAGCTGCGAGACAGTGACCGGGCCGTGGATGGGCACCGAGGGTGGGGGCCTGACCTTCTCAACCAGTCCTCTGCCCACATGCCTGGCCCAGAATGTCCTTACTCTCCCTCTCTTGAGTTACATAGATATCCCCCCATCAAAAAAAAAAAAAAAAGAATCAGGTCAGCTATAGCTGCGAGCCTCCTTGCAGGGTCCCAGGGTACCCTTCTCCAATGGGCAAAGGTCCTCCTTCCTTGAGGTGGGAGACAGACCTCCTAGCTGCCCAGTTCAGAGACCTTTCTGCCGAGTCCCTTCAGGGGCAGGGAGCTCACTCCTGGCAAATCAGGGACAGCCCTGAGGTAGAGAGCACTCTTCCCTGATTCCACTTCCCCCTGCACTGGGGAACAGAACACGACTTCTCCTTTTCCTCTGTAACTTCTTTGTTGTTGTTGTTTTTTAAGATTTTATTTATTTATTTGACAGAGAGAGAGACACAGCGAGAGAGGGAGCACAAGCAGGGGGAGTGGGAGAGGGAGAAGCAGGCTTCCCGCTGAGCAGGGAGCCCGATGCGGGACTCAATCCCAGGATCCTGGGATCATGACCCGAGCTGAAGGCAGACGCTTAACGACTGAGCCACCCAGGCGCCCCTGTAACCCTTCTTTGAATGCAATGATAATCTTTTGGGGATACTGCCCCTTCCCCCCAAGGTCCACCCACGTCTGCTGGTGTTATAATAACAGCAGTGGCAGCCAGCACTGCCCTTGGTGGCTTCTGCACATCAGTCTCACTTAGTTCTGAGCCTCAGGTTCTCATCGGCAGCAGGGGAGTGTGGGTGGCCCCTTCCTCTTGCCTGTGGCGAGTACTGCCGCCATGTTCTCCTCGGTGAGACTCAGCCCTGGCAGCTTCCTGGGACACGGTCTAGGGGGCTTCAGCGGGCCTGGATCCCGGGCCTGGCCCTCAGCGAGAACCAGATCTCCCCGCGCCCACGGCCACCCGCGGTGGCCACTCCCTTGGCTCAGGCCTTCGCTGTAGTCACAACAGGTGCAGCCTCCGGGAGGCCCCTCTGCCAGGGGCGTGTCGGCCAGCTCCGGCCGTCGGGTGAAGTGTGATGTTTTTATTGGAACCAGCGTTCCCCTGGCTTGGGGGTTTCATTTCTCCCAGGCTGGGTGCTTCATGCACCGCCTGACTTTGTAATCCTCAGCTCAGCTGTGCAAAGCCAGCATGGCTCTTCCTGCTTGGCACATGAGGATCTGAGGCCCAGAGAGGCTGGTCAACTTGCCCAAAGTCACACAGCTAGGAATGGTAGTATGAGGATTTGAACTCTAGTCTCTTGGACTCTTGAACTCAAAGCAAATGCCCTTTGAGCGGCACCCTGGGGAGGCACTGCCGGGTCCTGAGAGCTGACAGCCGGAAGGCCTCTGTGGGGACTCTGGAAGGGTGTCTGCTTTGTGTTTTTGCAGGGACCTCTGACCCTGTCAGTCCCCTAGTTAACCTTCCGGGCACTCGCCATCACTCCGAGTATGATCCCAGCCCCCTACTTACTCTGGCTAACCAGGCTTTGCGTGGTGTGGCCTAGGCCGGCCTCTGCACCTCGTCCCTCCCCTCTTGCTCGCCCTGCTCCGGACACACGGGCCTCCGTACCTGCGACCCACCTACACCTCACTCATCCTGCACGGGGCCTACGCACTGTTGACTGGCTTTTTCCTGCTGTTCATGTTTCAGATTAAATGTCATCTCTTCAGAGGGGCCTCTCCTGACCTCCCAACGTACAGCTGCCCCCTCCAACCCCCTTCTCCTCTTTTCCCACGCCCCTGGCACACAACGCCACCCTACTGACCTTCCCACGTAGTGGTGACTCCCTGTCTCCCCAGCGGAGCCTGTCCCTGTCCCCCGCGGCTGTGTGGCTTTGGCTCACGCTTGTCACGCGGGTGTGAGCCACCATGCCTGGCACACGTCAGCCCCTCAGGAGAATCACTACTTCCCTGGGCGCCAGCACCAGTGTAGGGGGAGATGCGGGGAGCAGCTAAGCTAAGGGGAAAATGAGGCCGCCTTGCCACCCCTTGGGTCCTGAGCCCGTGGCAGGACGTGAGGCGTGTGTGCCCCTGTGCTAAGGGCTGACAGGCAGAGCTGGGTGACTGTGGCTTAGGGGCCACTGGGCTGTGGGGGCGGCCCATAGAATCCTAGTCTCTGGGACCTTTAAGGGTCGAGCAGCTGCCCTGGGACGTGAAGATGGGGACGTCAAGGAAGGACTTTCCCTCCAGTATCTAGTCCCCCACAGCTCCCCCAGCGGTAACCCTCCAAGAGGCTGCCCAGCCTTGGCTTGCACACCTCTCCAGTGATGGGGTGCTCCCTACCTCCCAGGCAACTGGCTGATAACCACAGGCTCCAGTGCCCCCCTCCCAGGTGACCTGATCAGAAACCACCAGGTCTCGCGGCGGGGCCCCTTCCTGGCGGGGCGCCTGGGGCCTGGGCGGTGACGGCAGCCCCCTTCCCTGCTTGTTTTCCTCCCAGTTCAAGTGCTGTGGCGGGGAAGACTACCGGGATTGGAGCAAAAACCAGTACCACGACTGCAGCGCCCCCGGGCCGCTGGCCTGTGGGGTGCCCTACACCTGCTGCATCAGAAACACGGTACCCACCCCGGCCCGGCACCCGCCTCTCGTCTTTCGGGAAAGGGGGCGGGCAGGAGGTGGTGGTCATTGCCAAGGCGTCCCGGGTCTCCAGGGCCACTGGAAGGGGTACGTCTGGGGGTGGGGGGCGGGGAAGCTCGTCTCTGCTGGTAGTGGTCCTTACCAGCTATCGAACACTTGCCCCGTGCGGGCCTGTTCGAGGCTCTCTAGTTGCGGTAACTCATTTAGCTCTTTCCACAGCGCCGTGGGCTCGGTCCTGTTATTTTACCCACTGCACAGATGAAGAAGTTGGGGCACCAAAGCATTAGGTGCCTGCCTTGCCCAGGGTTGGCGGGGCTGGAATGAAATGCAGGCCGCCAACATGGGAACTGTGCTCTGGACTCCTACAGGGAGGCGCGGAGAGGGGTCCAGGCCAGGGGGGCCTCGTGGGGCGGCCGGCTCTGCAGCCTTCGCTGGGGGGCACCTGGGAACGGGTGTGGCGACGTAAATGCCAGCCACGGCCTGCCCCCGGCAGGACCCCCACTCAGTGCCGTCACCTCCATGGCCACTTGGGAGGCTGTCCTCTGGAGTCACCACTTACAAACTGGGGGCTTCGTCAGTCCTCTGTGTTTGACTAATGTGTCCAAAAAATGCCTGGTTTCTGGACTGGAATGAGGTGGCGCGCTTTGCAATTACTCATACCCTGAATAGTCATGGAAAATTTCTTTTCGAACATCTCTACCATTCTGCGCCCACTCCTGGATTCTGTAAACCAAGCAGTTGTCGATCGGGGGGTGCCTACCCTGTAAGTCAGGGAGCCAGTGCCAAGTGCACCAGCCTTAAAAAAGCCTGGGCCAGGAGGGAAGGTTTGTTTGGAAATTTTAGCTGCCATTTTAGGGTAGCTTTCTGGGAAGGGGGAGTGCTGGGGAAGAGCCCGGCGTTTTCAGAGAGGCCCGTGGGGGGTGATCCTGAACTTCATCACCCAAGGCAGTGGCACCTGAGTGTCCTAGGCAAGCTGTCCAGGTCAAGGCCTACATGTATTCATTCACTCAACAGATATTTGTTGAGGACCTACTATGTGCTAGATGTGATTTTGGGTTCTGGGGGATACAGAAAACACACAGAGAACTCTCTGCCTGCGTGGAACTGACATTCTAGTCAGGAAGACTGACAAGATAGAAAGTGACAGATGCATATCGAAGGCAGTAAATGCTCAGGAGGAAAAGCAGGGGCGTGGAGGATTGCAACTTCAGATACTGAGAAGGGAGGTTCTCAGTAAAACCCTGAAGGAAGTGAAGGGGTAGGCCATGTATATCTGGGGGATGGGCATTCCTGGCAAAGAGAACAGCAAGTGCAAAGGCCCTGAGGTAGGAATTGCCCTGGTGTGTTTGAGAAACAGCACAGAGACCAATGTGGCTGGAGCAGAGTGAGTGTGGGGGAGAATAGTAGCAGATTAAGTCAGGGAGGTCCCGGGTACCCTGAAGGCCATGGTCAGGACTTTGGTATTCCCATGAGTGACGAGGAGTCAAATGAAGGGTTTTGGTAGCTGACTGGCAGATCTGACTTAGGCTTTTCCAGGGTCACTCTAACTGCTGTGGCAGGGGGTGGGGGTGGCGGCAGAGGTGGACTTTAGGGAGTCTGGTTAGGAGCTAGCACAGCGGCCCGTGTCAGGTCAGGCTGTCAGGGAAGCAGGCTCTGAGATTCTGGTTAGCGAGCAAGATCTCCAGGAGGAGTCAGCCAGCTGGGTATCCAGGACAGCCTGTGGTGTAGTTCCAGACTGGGTCCAACAGCCTGAGAACCAGGAGAATAATGGTGCCATTCCTGTCTGAAGGCTAGCAGGCTCAAAAGCCAGGAAGGGCCAGTGCTTCAGCTCAGGTCTGCAGTTAGGCGGGCAGGAAGAATTCCCTGTTCCTTGGGGGAGAGGCAGCCCTATTGTTCTAGTCAGGCCTTCAACTGATTGGATGAGGCCCAACCACAGTAGGGAGAGTAATCTGCCTTACTCAGTCTACTGATTTAAATGTTAATCTCATTGAAAGATACCCTCCCAGAAACACCCAGAATAATGTTTGATTGAGTATCTGGGCACCCCAAGACCCAGCTAAGTTGACACATAAAATAATAACCACATGTGACAATCACCGCAAGGGACTGACAGCTAAGGCTCCTCCTGATTGTGCTCCCACGGTCGCAGGGCTTCTGGAAAGCTCCTCCCGGCGTCCACCACACCAGCTGGGAGAAGACAGAGGCTTAGTGGAGGTGGAAAAGCTTGGTCCGATTCTGGCTTTGTTTTCCATATAAGCCAACAGGATTTGCTGACAGATCAGATGTGGGAGATGAGGGAAAGAGAAATCAAGGAGGACTCCCAGGTTTTGGCCCGAGTCATAAGAGAAGACGGGGCTGCCATTGCCTGAGAGGGGAGGACAGCAGAGAGGCAAGTCTGCGGAGCCTGTGTGATTTTTCAGCAGGGAGGTCAAAGAGGCACTTGGATACAGGGGGCTGGAGTCTGGGGGAGAAGTCCAGGCCGGGAGTATAAACACGGATGCCGCCTGCAGAGAAGTGGACCGTGAAGTTGGCATCTGCATGGGAGCACCGAGGCGGGTTATCTCTGGTCCCCCACTACAAAACCACCGTCGGTTCTCCTTGTGTCTCCCACCATGATTTTGTCTGAATAGAAAAGAGGGTGTTTCTTGCCTTCAGAGAATCTGTGTATGAACTTGTGTATGAATCTATTTATTGTCACTATTTCATTTAGCCACAGACCTGCATGAACACACAGAAAATACATAGAAGAAAAAAAGGAAATTTTTAAAAATCAGAAACTAGAGCCTTGTGCTTGGTGCTTTAGAGCCTCCTGGCAGCTAGAGGAAAAGGGGAGATGTGGCCTGTTACATTGTGACCGTTCAACAGAAGAAGGCCAACCAGTTCCTCAGGGAAAGTCACTTTCCCCCCTAGCTCTCAGCTTTAAAGGGAATGTCTTCTACCCTGCCTCCTACAGAGGATTTGAAGCAACAGAGTTCATACAGGCTTGTGAAATTTGGTTACACTGATGTCCCCAAGATTTGTCAGTGGGGAGGGCAGTTTGCCGCTCCATTAAATGGCCTCCGAGAGCTGTGCCTGTTGAGCTCTTGTGTCCAATTTGTATAGCTCTCCACTCTCTCATTTTTGGCTACCCTTTGGGGGCCTATCCCTCCAGGCCTCTCTCTTCACCTTCCCACTCGCTTCTCAGACCTTATAACCCAGCTCATCAGTCCTGGGCCAGAGTGAGAGGAAGCACCCGTGAAGAACCCTTGTGAACTTTGCTGTGTCGTCTTTGGGCTGCTCAGGAGTCCCCTTCCTGACCTTGACCCTGTGCCAGATGGAAGAGACCGCAGAGCAGCTCTTGGGGCCTGTGAACCTTCAGCAGAGCCTCTGGAGAATATCGGTTCTGTGGGCAAACCCAGACAGGATTTACCTTTGGGAAGACCACAGAGGCCTCTTATCCCCCTCCTTGGAGGGGGCTCTCCTGGCAGGGGAGGCGAGTCCGGAGGAGGGGTCTGGGCCTGAGGGCAGGGCCCTGCCTCCAGGGCTGGAAGCACAGTGCCAAGTGGCTGCTCTTGTCACCTTCTCTACCATATCATTTACTTACTTACTGTGTTCATTGCGTGTCTCCCTTTCTAGAATATAAGTTCCACGAAGGCAAAGACTTTCCTTGGTTCTTCTACTTCCCCAACATCTAGAGCAGTGATTGGTACATAACGGGTGCCCAGTTAATATTTGTTCAGTGAATGAATGAAAGAACAGACATGTAGGGTAGAAAACACTGTTCCCCTCATGCTATCGTGCACCTGCTTCCCGGGCCTGACCCTCTCCATGAGGGTCGTGTGCACAGCCTAGAAGAGCCACAAAAGCTGAGCGACGTTAAGTGGATGCTGGATGGATTTGGGTCTGAGGGCACCTGGGGTACAGTCTAGACAGAGGGAGGTTATTTTGCCCGCAAATCAGGTCCTGATACCTGAGAGGAGGCCTGAGGTGCAACCCAGTCTTGTGGAAGGAGAGCAGACAGCCTTCCTTGCCTTCCTGGGGCTGGGATCCTGTCCAAAGTCACTCCAGCCAGCGCCCCTGGGTTCTTCCATGTGTCCAGCCCCGAGATAAGCCCCTGATGGGTATATCTCACTTTATGTTCAAAACAGCCCCATGACATGGGGTCACTGAGCACCACTGCTTTATGGAAGAGACCGAGGAACCGATGCATTCATTCATGCATGCATGCATGCATTCAACAAATACTTTTCCAGGGCTCCCATGTTCCGTCCCGTGACAGCACATCTAAGACTGGCCACAGAGCTCCTGGCGAGCAGAGCAGGATCCGGACCAGCCACGTGCTGCCAGAGGCTGTGCTGGCCACTCCGTGGCACCTGCGTGGCTGCCGGCACCCGGGGCCCCCTGACCCCACACCGCGGCTTCCAGGCGCATGGATGGGGCCAGGGCCTCTTGCTTCCTCTCACTTTGCAGGAGGAGGAGGAGACCGCCCGGGGGCGAGGGTGCAAGCCCCTGCCTGCCCTCTGACTTAGGTCTGCTGGGAAGGGATGGGATGGCGCCCGGGGCCGACCATGGCTCTCCCTGCGCCTGGGGGGATCGGCAGCCCAGAGCTCCTGAGAGCAGTTCCCTTCCCGGGCCGGCACTTGCGTCGTCCTTCGGCCGGGTGGATGGCAGTCTGCAGGGGCAGGGACGTGTGGTTGGAGGTCCCAGCCCGGTCCTCAGGTAAAGCGCAGCTGGCCAGGGCCTGGCTGTGGTCTGGGGTTTTCCGTGGTCAGAGCAAGCGGAGACCGACCTCCGAGACCGTCCACCTGTCAGCAGAGCTGTGGCCCTGGGGCGGCTGCGGCAGGGGAGCCCGGGAAGGCACGCTTTTCTGGGGGCTCCTGGGCTGCTGCTGGTGGAGGGCTCCTCCCACCCAAACCTCACAGAACCAGCCTTCCCGTCGGTCCTCCTGGGCACTTCTTGGGTGGGGTGGGGGAGGGAGGGAGGTTAAGATGCAGACCCCAGCCAGACTGCCCGGGTGGGAGTCTCAGCTCCATCCATATGGACGGTGCTACTCTGTGCCTCAATGCTTTGGTCAGGGAAAAGGGGAGAATAACAGTCCTTCACGGTAAGCGCGATGGACGTGACAGCTAACACACGTTTCTGTTTCAGACGGAAGTGGTCAACACCATGTGCGGCTACAGAACCATTGACAAGGAGGTAATGCTTTTGCAATCTTTTTCCTTGAGAAAGGTTGCTCTTCCTGTCCCATCCCCAGAGTGATGGGAAGGGTTCCTGGCGGGGGTGGGTGGGTGGGGGGTGGGCTCCTGGCTCGGAACAGGAGTCGGGGACTGCCAGGGTTTTCCACCTGTGCCCAGACACGGAAGGACTCAGGGAGCCAAGAACCCCCCAGGCCGGGAGAGCCTGCCTGCTTGTGTTTGCTGAGCACCTACTGTGGGCTTGTCCGTGGGAGGCCACCGACCCTTGCCCTTACCCCCCACGCCCGCATGCCCGTGTGCCCAGCCATGCCCAGCACCAGCCTGCCTTGCAACTCCGCTGGGCTAAGAGTGACACTGGGGTGGTGCTGAGAAGGGAGCCAAAAATCATGACAACTTGAGATGCCTGTGAGTGGTGGTTCTCAAAGTGAGGTCCCTGGACCAGTAGGGACAGCAGCCCCGGGGAACTTGTTAGAAACGCACATTTAGAAACGCAGGTGCTTCTGACACACATTTCAGTTGGAGAGCGATGGACTAGCAGAGGTTCTCAAGCCATCAGACCCAATAGCCAGGTTTTATAATAATCATCTGACAATGGCCTAGCTAGTACGTCAAAATGAAATTCACAGATAACATAATCTACCTACACGCCTAATTTCAGAACAAGTGCCGGATCTGAGATAATAGGAGAACTAGAACAATTTACAATCAGATAGCATATTTCATATGCAAATGCTCAGGCATTAGATACAACAGGAGACACAACAAAGCAGTCAGGTGTTTGCCCCCCCGGGGCAGCTGACACGTTGGGGTGGGGCGGGGAGCTGTGCTGGCAACGTGAATCCCGTGGGCATTATTTTTGCCGTGGACGTGGTCTTTAAAAATGGTGGACAATTCTTGATAAAATTCCAAACAAAATACAATATAATCATTCTGGAATTTACATCTTTAATTTAGTAGTATTTCTGCAAAATTACATACAGTATATATATGTGTGCGTGTGTGTGCGCTGTGTATCTGCACATAGCAAAACCACACAGAAAACATTTTGGTGTTTTTTTTTTTTTTTAAAGATTTTATTTATTTGACAGAGAGAGACACAGGGAGAGAGGGAACACAAGCAGGGGGAGCGGGAGAGGGAGAAGCAGGCTTCCCGCCGAGCAGGGAGCCCGATGCGGGACTCGATCCCAGGACCTTGGGATCATGACCTGAGCCGAAGGCAGACGCTCAACGACTGAGCCACCCAGGCGCCCCAACATTTTGGTTTTTATGAGTCCCGGGAGTTGGCCTTTTGGCTCAGGTGATTCTGGCTGGGTTTTCAGCCGCCTAGATGCCCCGGGGGACTTCTGAGAGGCAGGTAGCCAGGGTAGTTGTTTGTGGAGTAGGACCGCCCTTAGCTCTGCAGCCCCTCAGTCCCCAAACCCCACTGCCGTGACAACCAGAAGTGCCATCACAATGTCCTCAGTGCTCTCTAGGGAACACTACTGCCCACAGAAATCCAGTGGTCTAGAGCCACCTGCTCTGATTGTATGTGAGAAACTGAGGCTCAGCGAGGATGAGGGACTTGCCTGGACCTCGAGTGAGCAGCAGAGTTGGGGCTGGGGCTCTGCCGGGCGAGGGGTCAGCCACGCTCCTCCCTGTGCAGCGCCTCGTCGTGCAGAATGTCATCTATGTGCGGGGCTGCACCAACGCTGTGCTCATCTGGTTCATGGACAACTACACCATCATGGCGGGCCTCCTGCTGGGCATCCTGCTCCCCCAGGTGGGCTGTCCCCCACCCCCAGCCCCGGCCCCGTCTCCCAGGGAAGGGAGCTGGAAGTGGAATGGTGGGCAAGGTGTCGGTGCAGAGAGTGTGGCTTGGTGATTACGGAGGGCAGAAAAGGTACAAAAGGGGTGGGGTGAAGAAGGCTCTCATACCATCAATCTGGGCTCACCCTTGGAGGGCTGGAGGGCTGGAGGGCCGGAAGGAGAGGGCAAATGGCAAGAACCTTGCTTATAAAGTTCTTCCAAGTGCTTCACAGGCACAGCCGTCTGCAATCCTGTGAGGTAGATACTATTATCATGCCCATTTTACAGAGGAGGAAACTGAGGCTTGGCAAGGTTAAGTGACTTGCCCGAGATCCCCTCGATAGTGAGCGGCATGGCTGGGCTGGAGACAGGAGTCCCAGAATGGAGGGGCCTCTGCTGATGGGGCACAGAGAGGGTCTCTGGGATTTCCTGAGGGGTAGTGAAGGGCCCGGGCAGGGGGCTGCCAGAGAGAGCCACCCAGATCCCCAGCAGGTTCTCACCCACCCTGCCCTTGCTCCTCAGTTCCTGGGGGTGCTGCTGACATTCCTGTACATCACCCGGGTGGAGGACATCATCATGGAGCACTCTGTCACTGATGGACTCTTGGGGCCCGGCGCCAAGCCCAGCGTGGAGGCGGCAGGCACAGGATGCTGCATGTGCTACCCCAATTAGCGCCCCCGTCTGGACCGTGCCGGGAGCGCACCGCTCAGACCACAGCACGGGGGGCTGGACAGGACTGTGGATCCTCTCCCCACACTTGGCACTGACCAAAACCCTGGCTGTGTTTGCTCCGGTGGCCTGTTCAGGACTCCCTCGGCCACCGTCCCTCTGGGGAGCGGAGCCCTTCCCCAGCTCTGGGGTCCTGTGCCTGCCCACCCTCCTCAGCGTGGGGAACAAGGGCGCCCCTTCTCCAGGCCCAGGCCGCCGCGGAAGGGGGTGCTCAGCGCTCAGCTCAGGGCCCGTTTCATTTCTGGCAATGCCATGGCCTGTGGTGTTTATGCCCCTTTGAGGACAATTTTGTAGTAATTCGTAAGCGAGGACGGAGGAGACCGTGTGTGCCGTGTGGGGGCAGGGATGTGGCCCCCAGGGCCCCGGAGTCCCTCAGCCACGCCCCAGAGGCCAGATTGGGCTCATATCACAGCCTCAAGGGACCTTGAGCCTTCCCCAAGGCTGCTGCTTTGCTGACCCCATTTTCTACGTGATTTTGTAACATTCATTTTGTACACAGTTAACAGGAGTTTCTGACTAATCAAAGCTGGGTGTTTCCCCACACACCCCACTCTTGCCTTTCCAAGCCAGGTTATTAATCAAACAATAAAGATGTGATTTTTTTTTTTTAATTTTGTATGTGTGTGTGTGTGTGTGTGTGTTTCATTTGTGCCCTTTGGGTCAGGAGGGGGTGGGGAAGTCCGCTGCTTGGGCCGGGAAGCCCCTGATTGGTGCAAGGATTGAAGGGGGCACCCTGGGGCCAAGATCTGGGATGGCTTGGGACCCTGCGGCCCAGGAGGATGGGCAGCTGGCGGAGGCTGCCCGCTCCGGGTTTGGAATGGCCTCTCCCATTCTTTGGTGTTGCTTTTGACAGAAATGGCTTTTCCCAGTTGTGCTTGTGGCCTGGGCCTGGAGCCTCCCCTGCCTGTCCTTGCTGCTAGGGATTCACCTGTGGGAAATCTCTGGAGGAGGCAGAGATGGCCACACCTATTTTACACACTGGGAAACAGAGGCAAAGCCACCAATGGCAAGAGGCTCCTCCTCCGGAAAGTGAGGCAGATGGGAACTAGGAAAGTCAGGGGGCTGGGAAGGAGCTGTGCCCACAAACTCACCTGCAGCTTTGGAACCTGAGAGACTCTATCTTCCAACACTAACAGCGGGTGTTCCTGGTTCTGGGGACGGGGAGGAAGAATGCTCAACGCCCAGCAAAGGTTGGTGCCCATCGCCCCCTGCTGGAGAGGGCAGGACCTGCATGGGTCAGCCCACCCAAGCCTTCCTGCCCCAAGACTTGGGTTCCAGATTTCTGATGAGGTTCTGAGTAGTCAGAGCAATAGAAATAAACAGCACGAGCCCCCAAACCTGAAGAACCTAGTCTGAGGGTGTTAGGGAGCTGCCCATCACATCTAGAAGCTAAGTGGTCGGATGCTTGGTCGGCTGTGTGTAGGGGCCTGAGTTGTCTGATGGGCGTGGGAAAGGGCAGGAGAGGGGTTTGTCAAAGCACAGACTAATGTAACAACAGCAAACACATCCGAGAGCGACCTCTGTGTCGGGAGCTCGTGTAAACATCTCACAGCTACCAGCTCCTTTAAGTCTCACAACCGTGTGGGGTATCACTCTTGTTATGTCCGTTTTATTGATGGAGAGACTGAGGCATGTTAAGTGACTTGCCCAAAGCACCTGGCTGGCAGGTGACAAAGCCACGATAGGAACCCAGGTGGAATCTCCCCGGTCCCTCTGTCGCCTGGTGTGGACACAGGCAGGCTACTGGGCGTGCAAAGCCCCGATGGCGGCTACTGCAGATGTCCCTGTGCATGGAGTGGCCACTGCGGCTGCTGCTGGGAACTCGGCCTGGACCCTGTTTTGACCTGTGCACGCAAGGCCAGGTGGCACTCTGTGTCTGGCCGGTGGCCTCCTGGCTGGCTGGCTCTAGCTAATTCTCTGGGGATTCTCTCTGGGTGCAGAGTGGGGGGCAGCTGCTTTTGGGGCAGCAAGATGGCAGAAGCACAGAACAGCTTTGGGACAGCACTGAGTGTGTTTATCCGAAGTCATATGATCCTGTAACCTGAACGCCTCTGGTCACCTTGTCCTCCCTCTTTCCGCCACCTTGTGCAGACACCCCTCTACCCGACACTGCTGCTGACATGGGGCAGGGGTCATGGGTGGGTGGTCACAGATGGCTGAGCTCCAGCCGACATTTTGCTCTTTTTCTTCCAAACCTCAGCCACTCACCTCTCTAGAAAGCAAAACGGGACACATGGAGAGGACTCTTTCAGTCCCATGGTTGGGATGCTTCTCCTATTGCACTCTTGGTGCTCAGAGCCAACAACATCCTCCTGACCGCTCATCTCACAAGAACGGAAGACTGAACTTCAAGACGAATCCTTTTCCCTCACCACAGTGCATACAGAAAATGGACCACAGCAGTCGTGGAACTGAAGATGTGTAGGCTTTAATTTTGGACTTTTTTGTTGTTATATAATTATAAGAAAAACAAAACAATCAAATGCCTTCAGGAAGGCTGGCTTTGAATAAAAATTCCAACTACGATATCCCCCAAACTTATTTTTTAAGTTTATTGAGGTGTACTCAACATAAAATAAACTGCACATGTTTAAAGTGACAAACATATCATCAAAGAAACCATCATCACAATCAAGATAATGAACATTAAAAAATTTCCTCTTGCCCCTTGGGAATCCCTCTTTACAGCCCTCCCCACCACGCCTCTGAGGCAATCATGGGTCTGCTTTCCGTTTCTATACATTCTTTTGTATATGTTAACATTTTATATCAGTGGATTTGTACAGTGTGTACTTTTCTTTGTATTGGCCTTCTTTCACTCAACATGATTATTCTGAGGTTTGCTCATTTTGTCACATAGATCAGTGGTACATTCCTTTTTATCGCTCAGCAATATTCCATTGAATGGACGTGCCATAGTTTATTTATCCATCTACCTATTGATGGGCATTTGTGTTGCTTTCAGGTTTTTGTTGCTGTTATTACAAATAAAGCTGCTATGAACATTCGGGTACATGTCTTCATATAGACATACACTTTCATTTCTCCTGGGTAAATATCTGGGAGTGGAATAGCCGGATCATATGGTAAGTGTATTGTTTAGCTTTATAAAAAACTGACGAAGTATTTTCCCAAGTGGTTGCATGATTTTATACCTCCACCAGCTGTGTGGAGTCCCAGTTCCTCCATGTCCTGGCCAATATTTGTTGTGAGTGTGTGGTGATACCTCACGGTAGTTTTAGTTCGCATTTCCTCAATAATTAATAATGCTGAATATCTTTTCATGGGCATATTCACCATCCACTAACTTCTTTGAAGTATCTGTTCAAATCTTTCTTTAAAAATTGTATTGTTTGTTTTCTTATTGAGGTCTGAGAATTCTTTCTATATTCTAGATACAAGTTCTTTAGCAGGTAGATGATTTGCAAGTATTTTCTCCCCATCTATGGCTTATCTTTGCATTCTCTGAACAGTGTTTTTCAAAAAACAGAAGTTTTCAACTTGATGAAATCCGATTTATCAATTTTTTTTTCTTCTGTGCATTGTGTTTTTGGTGTCACATCTAAGAAATCTTTGCCAAACCCAGGGTCACAAAGGTTTCTCTTATATTTCCTTTTAGAGGTTTTATAATGGCCCATTTAAGGCCATTTAGGTCAATGGCCCATTTTGAGTTAATTTTTTTATGTGGTGTGAAGTATGGATCAAAATTCATTTATTTGGTAGAAGAATATCCAGTTGCTCCAGCACCATGTGTTGAGAGACAGTCCTTTCTCCCCCAACTTGCCTTTGCACCTTTGCTGAAAGTCAGTTGTCCACATATGTGTGAGTTTGTTCTGGATTCTCTACTCTGTTTCATTCATGGCTGAATAGAAAGTGTGAGAATAGATGTCCTTGTCTCCATCTTACGGAGAAAATATTCAGTCTTTCATCATTAAATATAATGTTAGATGTGAGTTTTCCATGGATGTCCTTTACCCGGTTGAGGAAGCTCTGTTGTATTTCTAGTTTACTGAGAATTTCTTTTTATCAAGAATGAATGTTGGAGTTTATTAAATGCTTTTTCTGCTCTTTTAAAATTTCTTAACATGGTGAATTACATCAATTGATTTTCAAATGTTAAATCAACCTTGCATTCCTCAAATAAGCTCCACTCACTTTTTAACTGTTGGGTTTGATTTGCTAACATTTTGTTTAGGATTTTTGCACCAGTGTTCAGGAGGGATGTTGGGCTGTAATTTTCTTGTAATGTCTTTGTCTGGTTTTGGTATCAAAGGAATGCTGGTTTCATAGAATTTGTCGGGAAGTATTCTTTCCTTTTCAATTTTCTGGGAGAGTTCGTGTGGAGTTGGTGTTATTTCTTCCTTAAAAGTTTGATAGGATTCACCAGTGAAGCTACTTGGACTTGGAGCTTTCTTTGTAGGAAGATTTTACACAATAATTCCAATTTCTTGGGGTGCTTGGCTGGCTTAGTCTGTGGAGCATGTAACTCTTGATCTCGGGGTTGTAAGTTTGAGCCCCATGTTGGGTGTAGAGATTACTTAAAAATCAAATCTTTAAAAAATAATAATTTCAATTTCTTTAACGGATATCAGGGTATTTAGTTTCTTTTCTTTTCTTTCTTTTTTCTTTCTTTCTTTCTTCTTCTTCTTTCTTTCTTTCTTTCTTCCTTCCTTTCTTTCTTTCTTTTTGGAGAGCTTGGCAGTTTAGTCCTTCAAGAAGTTAGTCCATTTCATCTAGGATATCAAAATCATTGGCATAAAATTTTTCAGCACTTTCCCTTATTATCCTTTTAATATCTGCAGAATACATACTTATCACATTTTTCTTATTCCTGATGTTGGTAATTTGTCCTTTCTCTCTTTTCTGTAATGAGTCTGGCCAGGGATCTATCAATTATATTGATCTTCTCAAAGAACCAGCTGGATCATTCTCATGAGTGCATAGACAAGCTATGCTTCCTATCTGGAAACAAACAAGCAAACCCCTTGATCTCAATTTCCCTATAGCCACTCCTCGATTTCTGGCCTTCCTTCCACCACAACCACTTGGAATTCCGAGTGTCCATACTCTGATTCCTTGCCTCTCATTCACTCTTTTTTTTCAGATTCACTTATTAATTTCTTCATTCTATTAATAACTTTACTTTCCAACTGTATTCAAGTATAATTGATAAATAAAATTCTAATATGTTTAAAGTGTACAGTGTGATGATTTGATATATACTATGAAAGGATCTCCACCATTGAGTTAATTAACACAGCCATCACCTCATTTACTTATCTTTTTTAAAAAATTGAGATATAACTGACATATAACATTATAATAGCATTATATTCCATATGTATAGCAATACTTAACATTATTTTCAGAGGTACAAGATGATTCACTGTATGTATTGCAAAATGATCAACTCAATAAATCTAGTTAACATCTATCACAACACGTAGTTACATTTTTTCTTGTAATGAGAACTTTTAAGATCTACTCTCTTAGCACCTTTCAAATATGCAATACAGTATTATTAACTATAGTCCCAGTGCCATACAGTACATTGCCCAGGACTTATTTATTTTAACTAGAGTTTGTACCTTTTGACTCCCTTCACTCCTTTTGCCCACTCCCACCCTCACCTTTGTCAACCACCAATCTGTTCTCTGTTTCTAGAAATTGTTTTTTTAATATTCCACATATAAGTGAGATCAGTTTTTGTCCTTCTCTGCCTTATTTCACTTAGCATAATACCCTCAAGGTCCATCTATGCTTTTGCAAGTGGCAAGTTTTCCTTCTTTTTTTTTTTTAAATATTTTATTTTATTTTTTTAAAGTAATCTGTACACCCAATGTGGGACTGGAACTCCGAGATCAAGAGTCACATGTTCTTCTGACTGAGCAGCCAGGAGCCCCTCCTTCTTTTTTTATGGCTGAATAATGTTTCATTGAATGTGTGTGTATACATATACATACACACAAACACCCACATATACCCCCCCACAATACATATATACATATCCACAAACACATACACACACATACAATACATATATACATACAACCACATACACATACATATATACACATACGCATATACACATACATATAGGCATGGGCATATGTGCATACACACACATACATATACACACACATATAGACACACACACATACACACATAGACACACACACATAGACACACACATATACATACACAAATATACACACATATAGACACACATACACACATATACATACACATATAGACCCACACATATACATACACACGCATATACATAACACACATATAGACACACATACACACACATATACATACATTCACATACCTGCAGCTGTCCTTCTACATCTCAGGGAACGACCACTCCATCTTTCCAGTTGCTTAGGCCAATGGCCTTGGAGCCAGACTTGACTGCTCTTGGAATGCACCCGACCTCTGCATTTGCTATGTCCTCCGCCTGGAGGGCTCTGCCCTCAGATATCAGCATGGCTGGCTCTCAGTTTCATCTGGTCAAATGTCGCCTGCTTGGTGAGAGGTCCTTGGCCACCCTTGATAAAATGGCTATCTCCTTCCTTAATTCTCTGCCCCCCTGCCCGGCTTTGTCTTTCTCCCAGCCCTTATCACTAGGGAACTGCTCTGTGCATATTGGCCTTGTTTATTTACTGTCTCTGATTGGAGTGAAGGTGGGAATGTTTGTGTGTTTTGTTCACTGCTTGTCTTAGCTTGGGTTCTCCTGAAAGCTGAACCCGAGACAAATGCCTCATACAGGTAATTTATTTGGGACCAGGAGTGAGGAACAAGGGAAAGAGACGAGGAACAAGAGAAAGATAATACAAGAATGTGTTATTGCATCCCACCGCAGTGGGGTTGCTCGCTCCCTGAGACCCCATCAAAAGGTTTGGGAATGAACTCTCCACCCCAGGATGAAAGCAGGAAACATTTCTCCATCAGCTCCCAATATTCAAGAGTGGCCTAACTCCCCTGCACGTTAGATTGTGCATCCTTGAGTTCCAAGCAGGCCTTTCAGACCCTTGGCCCCAGAGGAGCCCCAGGGCAGGCTGGAGGTAAGGCAGTCCTGAACGGAATGCAGCAGAGACGTGTCTGGTCCCCACTGTATTCCCAGCACTCAGCCCAATGCCTGACACACAGTAGCAGCTCAGAGTGGTTGAATGGGGGGAAAGGATGAGCTGGAGAGATACACTCCTCGAGGAGATAAGCCCCAGGCAGCCCCTGCTCCCACACATTGTGTCAGCCTGAAGGAAACCAAGACCAGACTAGTTAAGTTGTATGCCAAGAGGCTTTGCCAGCAACCGCAGAGCTTGACTCCTTCCAAGCCCCTGCTCTGCCTACCACCCTCTTGGGGCCTGGGAAGCGCTCATAAACAATATGGGGTCGCTGTCTCTGGCATCGACTCCTGGCTCCCCACAGTCTGTGAGCTCCTCAAGGGAGCCAGATTTGCAGTTCTGAGAGCCCAGAAACACAGAAGGCACAAGTCTTCTGGCATGGCTGCATGTGGCCACTAGGTGGCGCCGCCGGCCGCGACTTGGAGCCCGGCCCTCAAACCCCTTCCATCCCTTCCACGCCTCAGAGCCTGGGCCGCCCGCTGGGCGGGGGTGCTGCAGGCAGCCTCGGGAGTGTGCCTCCCATCCCGTCCCAAGGAGTGAGCCGCAGGGCGAGCGAGCCTAAAAGACCGTAAGTGCCTGCATAGAGTAGGCGCTCAATAAATGGTCGCTAAAGGAGTGACCATTTTGTGACGTTGGCATAGACGAGATTTTCCAACCCTACTTTATAGACTTGGAAGCCGAGGCCCGATGCGAACACTAGTAATTGGTTTTCGTGGTCCACCCGTGCTGAGTGTATCTCATTCTTCATCCTGTTTGGCTGACACAGCAATGAGGCGGGTGCTTCATTATTCCCGATTCGCTGGTGAGGACACTAGGGCTCAGAGAGGCCAGTTTAGTGGAATGAAGGGAGGAGCCGGGGTTTGAAGCGCTCTGCCTGCGTCTGAGCGGGGTCACCTGTTGGTTCCAGCGCCTCCGCCTCCCGCAGCCCAAACAGGACCCCAGGTGAAGAACCCCTCCCCTGCTCAGGCAGCACAGCCTGCAACCTCCAGAGGGAAGCCTCCACCTTGAGATGGCCATAGAAGGGCCTGGAACGAGCCCGGGGAGGGTGGCAGGGACTTAACTGTCAGAATGAGTCAGTGAGGACACCTGGGCTCCAGAGGGCAATTTCTTCGTCTGGCAAAGGAGTATAATCACTCCTACCTGGCCAGGTCACTGTGGGGTGACAGGAGACCATGTGCGTAGAGTTGTTGCCCTGTGAGAGCTTGGCACCCCACCCCCAGCCCTTGCCCCTTGCATTGAGCAGGCCATGCTAACAAGTGACAGTAATAACATAGTGGTCAGAGGGTGTTACCTATTTTACTGATTTATTTTGCTATTTGCAGTCTCTTCCACTGGCACACAGGGTTTTGCTCTGCTCCATGAGCGGCTATCTGCCCCGGTGCTGAGCCAAATGGTGCCTCGTGCACGGTGGGTGCTCATCGGCAGGTGCAGACTGAGGGAACAGAAATGGCCAGGAACATATGGCACCTGGGCTGGGCAAGCCCCTAGGACCAAGAGGGCCCTGGGCATCCCATACATGAGCCCCCAGAGGGCCAAAGGCTGTCTGCCTGGTCAAATCTGTGTCCCTCTTTCCCGAGGGAACATCTAAGGGTTTCCAGATATAATGGCTCAGGGAGTAGCCGTGCCAGATGTAAGGATGCTCTTTAATCCCACCTGCCCCCCTGCAGATGGCTGCCCTGTCCCCTCCTCAATGGGAAGACCTGCCCAGTCAGAGAGTAGGCAGTGGGAACAGAAGACAGATCCCATCCAAAGGCTCATAGTTGACGTTGCCTGGAGGATTAGCACAAGGTCTCACACCCAGAAGGAGAACCAGCATGTGGAGAATACTGGCCAGGGCGTGGCTGGGTACCACATACCCCAACATCTCCCACCTTAGATCTGTGAGGAAGATTCCATCAGGGTCTGAGGGTCCCATGTGGAAGCTGGGGCAATCCACGCATTTGACAAAGGACAGGGAAAGAACTCTTCATTAGAGGAGGAGTCCTCAGGAGAAAAACATGGGCCCATGGAAAAAGGTGCAGAAAAGGGGAAAGGAGGACCAGAGGGTTCGGGCGGCATCGTATAATCACTGTGACTCCAGCACCTCACAAACACGTAGCAGGTGCTCAATGAAGATGACAAATGAGTACATAACCCAGAGAATAATCTTCCTCAGCAATAGATTTTACTGGCAAAATTAGAATATTTGTACTTCAGGCTCTATACGGTGCAAGAGAATACTGCTTCTATGAAGTAAGGGGAATTTACCGC
>NC_138374.1:50903470-51083082 GCF_054177405.1 Leptonychotes weddellii | reverse complement strand
AGAGAGAGAGAGAAAGAGAGGGTGTAGGGAGTCTCCCAACCAAGCCAGGAAGAAACAAAGCCCTTGGCCCTAGGAGGTCTGGGGGATAGGCAAACAGGCAGGAAGGTGGAACTGCTGGCTTTTAATTCATTCCAGTCGGCCAGAGGATCTGCCTGGGAAGCGCCAGGTCCCTGGAGTCTCTGGGCAGCCAGGCCTCCATTTTGGAGCCACACGGGTGGTGCAGGAGCTGCCCCAGCTCCTTCCAGGCAACCCCCGCCTCTCTGAACCCCACTCTCTGCCCATCACACCAGAGTCTCCCACACCCGAGTTATCTGGTACCCACTGCACACTTTTTGCCTTCATCACATCCACCTAAACTATTAATCCTTTTTCTTTAAACTTATTTATTTTTAAAAAGATTTTACTTATTTATTTTAGAGAGAGGGAGGGAGAGAGCCAGCGGGGGATGGAGAGAGGATCTTAAGCAGGCTCCATCCTAGAGCCAGGGACTCGATCTCTGGACCCCGAGATCATGACCCTAACCGAAATCAAGAGTTGGACGCTTAACTGACTGAGCCACCCAGGCGCCCCTCTTTAATCTTATTTATTTATTTTATTTTATTTTTTTAAGATTTTATTTATTTATTTGACCGAGAGAGACACAGTGAGAGAGGGAACACAAGCAGGGAGAGTGGGAGAGGGAGAAGCAGGCTTCCCACTGAGCAGGGAGCCCGATGTGGGGCTCAATCCCAGGACCCTGGGATCACGACCTGAGCCGAAGGCAGATGCTTAACGACTGAGCCACCCAGGTGCCCCTCTTTAATCTTATTTAAAGTGTATTACTGAAGCTTAGTGTTTTAAGAGGAAAGGTTTATATCCTAACTGCAAATAGAGAAAGTAGAAGTTAATTCTAATAACAAATGTAATTCATTAAACACCACAATGTTGTTAAACCTCAGCTAGTTAGTGGGGCAGCCAAGGACTTTGGAGCTGGAAGCCCGAGGCTCTCTGGGGGTGGGTGTTAGCCAGCGTCTGCAACAAACCTAGACTTTCCTGGGCTGAATCCCAAATCCAGAGGATCAAGAGGATTAAAAATGAACACCTTCTGGGGCGCCTGGGTGGCTCAGTCGTTAAACATCTGCCTTCAGCTCAGGTCATGATCTCAGGGTCCTGGGATCGAGCCCCGCATCGGGCTCCCTGCTCTGCGGAAAGCCTGCTTCTCCCTCTCCCACTTCCCCTGCTTTGTGTTCCCTCTCTCGCTGGCTGTGTCTCTCTCTGTCAAATAAATAAAATCTTAAAAAAAAAAAAAAAGAGCACCTTCCTCCGCCCTCCGTTTCCACAGTGGCGCAAGCGGGCTGTGTGTCGAGGCCCTCCCAGTCCTGGCCCTGGGGCAGTGGCTGTGGTGGCTTCTGCCTGGCTGCCCTTAACCTCGGTTTG
The DNA here is from genome assembly GCF_054177405.1 of Leptonychotes weddellii. Lineage (NCBI taxonomy): Eukaryota > Metazoa > Chordata > Mammalia > Carnivora > Phocidae > Leptonychotes > Leptonychotes weddellii. The sequence continues at coordinate 51,081,666 of NC_138374.1, read as the reverse complement.
CCCCACTGCTGAGTGGGAAATAGGGGCAAAGTGGGGACCTACTGCATTTTGGGATGGAACTGCTGCTCTCTGTGCTCACTGGGGTCCCAGAAGGTGTGAGAAGCCCGGGGGTTGTGGAGGAGGATGTTGGTCCCAGGGCAATCAGAAAGTCCTGTCTTCCCCTCTCCCTCTCCTTTGGACTTGGGAGAAAGGAAAGCAGACCCTCTTCTGGAAGAAATGAGCATTTGCTTCCTCCAGCCCTGCCACAGCAAATCAGCTTGCAAAAGCCGGCCAGCCTCCAGCCACACTGTGTGCCCCTTTGCGGCTCCCTCCCTGTCCACTTTCCCCCCATTACCAGCTAATTGAACTCTCTCCCCCAGAACACATGGATGGGAGTCTTCTGAGGCACAGAGACCTGGAGGTGTGGGGGATTCAGGATTTTAGAGGTGTCCTTGCCCATGCCCTCACCAAACAAGAAACACTGCTTGCTTCTCCTAACCCATAGGAGAAGCATTTTGGAGAGCCTCGGCCCCAGAAGAGTTCACAAAACAAGAATAGGACAATACACCTCCACCCCAGGATGGAGTAGATGGTACAGGACGGAGGGGGGTGGATTTCGGCAAACTGAGAAGGACGGGGGAGGGGCAGCACATGCTAGGGGCATGGCTCATAATGAGCCCCGCCTACTGGCCACTGACCAATCAGGGACCACGCTGGGCTTTGGGAACTTCCAGCTCCCTCCTGCTCCTCCAGGCCATCTTTACCTTCAGAATCGTGGGCCTGCGGGTACTTGGGAGATACAAGTTTGAATGAGAGGCCCAGGGACACCCCCAAGTCATCAGGGGGCTCTCCTGTTGGTCGGATGCTTGAGGAGGGAGGCAGAGAAGGAGGTCCAAGGTGGGGGTAGTCTGCACAGGCTGAAGCAGGCAAGGAGGCTTTGAGAAGATGAAAAGAGAATAATCCTAATCAATAAAGTAGGAGCCAGCATTTCCTAAGCACTTACTCCGGATGTGCCAGGCACTTCGAAGGGCCCAGCTCCTTTACTCTTCCTTGCTCTGGGAGGTAGTTGAGGCGGGTGACTGGCTCTAGAACACCAGCTAGTCAGGACAGAGCTTGCCCTGTATTTCCTTGCCATCTACCCATTTCCAGTCCCTATTCTTCACCTCCTTGTGGCATTCGATCCTGTTGAAAGCCTTGCCTTCTTATACTCAGTGTTTCATGGCTCCAGGACACCACTGTGTCCTTGGCCTCCTCCCACTGCTCTGAGCATGCTGTGTGCGTCTTCCTCTGGGCCCTGCCCAGGCCTCTGCTGTCAGGGTTGTGTATGTGTGTGTGTGTGTGTGCGCACGTGTCTGTGTATTTGATATATAGTGTCTCTAGACTACAGGTGCCTTCTGGAGTGATGTAATTGTGCAGTGTTGGTCTCATGCATTGAATGTGCCTCGGGTTCATTCCTTAGGTTTCTCACCTATAACCGGTCTCATTGTTTTAATATTATCTCTTCCCTGACAACCTCCAAACTTATTTCCATCCCTGACAAATCTCATGGCTTCTAGGACTAATCCACGTGGCTGTCTCAACTCAAAAATACCAGAGACCATCAACAGAACTCATGTTCCCTCCACACTGTCTTCTCACTATGAAACTTTCTGTCCCAAGATCCCAAAATGGAAACTTCTGGGTCTTCACTGATCCACCTCTGCCCTGACACCTCTGATCCCCCTCTCTGACCCAGACCTACCCCCAGCCCATTGTCATACTACCCCAACATCCAGTCACCAGGGTGGATCTGCCTCTTGAATCTTTCTGGTACCAGCACCCCATTCCTGACATGTCCATCGTTTCACACCTGACTGAGGCAGGCCCCTAGCAAGTGTCACTGCTTGGTCATTCTCCTGCAAAAAGAGCCCTCTAACCCAAATTTTACCATAGAAATCTCCCTACTAGAGAGAAGATGCTACCAGAAGCAGAGGCTGGAGTGATGTGGAGGCCACAGACCAAGGAATGAGGGCAGCATCTAGAAGCTGGAAAAACCAAGGAAACCCCTAGAGCTTCCATAAGGAACACTGTCCCGCCAACACATTTTGGGCTCCTGACTTCCAGAACAAGGTGGACCTGTCTTTCTAGGAAAAGCTGAGCCCACCACTTCTTTCCAAGAAGGTTCTCTGAGAAGACTCAAGCTCCTGCAGGACAAGCTGATGTCACGTTAATGATTCAAGGGCACTGATGTTAGGTGGGTGATGTGAACACACGGGGACAGGGATGGGGACGGTGCCAGTCAGAGGTCCCAGCACCAGCCCTGTGGCTCCAAACAACCACCGAGGCAGAGACTGGGCTGGAAGAGCTTCCTGGACACCTATAACACCAGATTCTCATCCCCTTCCCCATCTCAGCTGGTGGCTACTCCTTCCTTTCCATTGCTGTGGGCCAAAACCCTGGGGGTCGTGGCCGACCCCTCTTTCTCTCACACCCTACCGTTGCCAGGGATTTTAGTTGCCTCTATGGTCACAACAGATCCTTCTGCAGAGCACCCTGTCCTCTCAAGCTGCTGTCCTCTCTCACCTCAGTCACTGCCAACGGCCCCCTAACAGGCCTCTGGTTCCACCTTGCCCCTCCTTCAACCTATTCTCTGTGCTGTGGCAAGAGGACCCTTTCCGAATGCAAACTTGACCACAGCTCTGCTTGAAACCCTGGAACGGTGCCCCACCTCCCTCAGAGTAAATCCCAAGTCCTTAGAATGGCTACACACCCCACAGGATCCAGCCATCCTCCCCTTGTCTCTATGGCCTCCTTGCCATCCACCTGAGTTTTACCGGCCTCCTTGCTGTTCTACAAATAGGTCAGGCCTGCTCCTGACTTAGGAATTTTGGTCCAGCTGAATTCCCTCCCTTCCTTTAATCTTTGCAGTTCCTGTCCTCAATGAGGCTACCCTGATGAATTGTGTCCCTGCCTTCCTAGAAAAAAAAATCTCCCTACCAAAAATTTCCAAGCCTTTCCCTCACCGAAACTCACATTACTTGCTCTTTACCTGCCATGTCCACTTGCTTCTGTTCCCTCCACCCCACTACAAGCCCTTGTTTAAACACCACTCATCTTTGCATATTTATTCATTCATTTACCCAACAAATATTCATTCATTCATTCATTCATTTGTTCATTCATTACTTTTAGAACCTTTGTTTCCCATCATCCTTATTTCCCCTTTCTGTTTAAGAGTCTGTAGAACAGCTTAAGACCATTCTGTTGTTCCTGACCTTTCAGTGTCCTGAGCAGTGGGAGCTGCAGAGCCCTCATCAGTGGCCGGCTGAGCACTCCAGTCTTCCTTGGGGTGGATGGGTGCACAGGGTACCTGCATGCCTTCAGACCAGTCTGAGACCTTGGGCTGGGTAGCAGTAAATTCAGGAGCTGGGGCAGTCCATTCACCCTGAAATTCCCCTTGGGTCACTGTCTTTTCAGCAGCAGCCTGTCCTAACTCTTCAGTCTCTTCAGGCTCTCTGTAGAAGTAGAGATCAGGCATGACATCCCATGGGTGTTCACGGGAGATGGTGCCACGCATGTGCAGAACTTCTCAGTCGGCATCCCCTACATCAGACCCACTGAGTGAGCTTTCTTGTTGTTGTAAGACATGGCAATGTTCACATAGCACAGGGGAGAGTCTGTTCCATAGAGCGTTGGTAGACGGGTCAACATAAGATGCCTCTGTGAGAGGCCAGTGTTTAGCCCTGGAATCAGTAACCACCAGAAGCCACCAGGGAGGCTGCCTGGATCTGGTTCTTGAAGTCCCAGAGGTGAAGCGGCCCGCAGGAGGAGTGGCTCCGGGGCCAGCAGCAAACGTCAGCCCAGCTCGCTGGCTGGTATTCCTGGAGGGTATGGTGCTCACACCACCTGGGTTTTCGGTGGCAGCGATGGCGCAAGCTGACAGCAGAAGCTTCTCCCAGGTTGTTTTCAGATTTATGATGTAAATGCCATCACTTTTCCTTTTGCAGATGTACCCTTCCATTTAGAAGTCAAGGTCAGTGCCACCCAAGTGGGTTCTTGCTGCAAGGAATTTGAGGACATCCTCCTCCTTCATTTGCAGAACATCAAGGGCTATGGACCTTGTGAAATTTCTCTTTAAGTTATGACAGGAACCCAGAACAATGTTGTATGGACCTCTCTCTGGGTATCATGGGAAGGTCACTAATTATTTTTTTGATGTCACCTATTAGTCAGGCTCTGTGCTCAGTGCTGGGAAACATAAACATGAGAGAGCCTGGCCCTGCCTTCATGGAGGGTGGACTCTAGTGTCCATGCTGTCACACATGCTATTCTGCCATGCTGATATCCTCTTTTCCATCTGGAAAATGCCTACTCATAAATAGATCTTATACTTTCTTCCCATGCACCAATGGATCATCTTGTATACCCCTTAGAGGATACACACTGCACTTTGAAGACACCTAGACCAAGACCTCAAACAGTACATAAATAGATTTTTTTTTTTGGTTGAATATGACAGAAAATGAATCAAACCAGTAGAAAAGGGAGTTTATTGGATTATATAAACAGAAAGTGCAGGGGTGCATCCAGCCTCTGGGACTGCATGGACATCACTCATGTTGTGAGGACCCTCTCTGCTCTTCGCCTCAGGCCTTCTGCCTTGATCTCTTCTACTGGAGAGATGAAAAGAGGAGGAGGATGTGTCCACAGGAAACTATAGGCTTGTATCAATCCAGACTGGCAGTGACTCAGGGAAAAGCTATATCTCTTAGCATCCATGTAAAAATCTTAGGGAAAGGATGTGATTGGTCCAACTTGGATCATGTAATCATCCCTAACCAATGACTGAGGCAGGGAGATTAAGAGCTTTGATTGGCTGGGCATGGGTCACTCATCACTGTTGCCTAGAGGGCAGGGCACTATGATTGGCAGCCAAGTGGAAGCATATAAAATAAGGGAGGAGCAGTTCTCTAAATGAAAGCAGATGTTATGACTAAGAGGAGGGGAATGATGTGGGGCAGACCAAAACAAAATGTCACTACAGTGAGGGGGCAGAACTATATCCCTGAGCCATTATTTGTCCATTGCACCACACAGCCTGGCAGCTAGATGATCAAATAGAACGTCCCTCAGAGCACAGGTATGATTCTAAAATGGTCCAGGACTTCACTGTTGCTCACTCTTGTGTAGGAACTGTTAATGGCAAAACATTTCCTCACTCTTTCTTTTTTTAAAGATTTTATTTTATTTATTTGAGAGAGAGAGAGAATGAGAGAGAGAGAGAGCATGAGAGGGGAGAGGGTCAGAGGGAGAAGCAGACTCCCCTCTGAGCAGGGAGTCTGATATGGGACTCTATCCCGGGACTCCAGGATCATGACTTGAGCCAAAGGCAGTCACTTAACCGACTGAGCCACTCAGATGCCCCATTTTCTTACTCCTAATGTTTCTTTCTAGACTTTTCTCAGTCATAAGGAAGTAACAGGGATGGACTTACCTAGAAGACTGGACAAAACGTATGACACAATTTTTAGACAATAGAAATCAGGCAACTCAGGATTATGATCTTTGATTGAAGAGAAACAAATGAGGGAAGCCCTATGAGAGATACCAGAGGGTCATATTTCAGTAGTGGGACTAAACTAACTCTAGAATAAAGGTTACTCTAGTCTTACCTTTAAAAAGCTTTAAAACAAGCCTCTGAAAGATTATACTGGTCTTTTAATGGCATGCCAGAACAAAGTCCAGCCCTCTTTAATGGACTACCAACCAAATCCAGTACTCAACAACATAAATTTACATTGCATCCAATCAAGAATGACTAGAAGTGCAAAGAAGCAAAAAAAGGTTACCCTTAACAAGGAAAAAAAATAAATTAATAGAAATATATTCAGAAATGACAGAGATCTTGGAATTAGTATTCAAGGATACTAAAATAACTCTTACAAATATACTTATGCTCAATGATTTGGGAAAAAACAGGAACATAATGAGGAAAGAAATAAATGATAAAAAGACCGAAATGGACTCCTAGAGATGAGAAATACAGTATTTGAAATGAAAATTTCACTGGATAGGATGAACAGCTAATTAGACACTGCTGAAGACAAGCTCAGTGAACTTGGAGACATAGCCTTAGAAACTGTCCAGAATGAAGCAAACAGAGAAAAAAAGATTAAGAAAAATATCAACAGAGTCTCAGTAACCAATAAGGCAAATCAAGTAGTCTGACATATATGGAAGTGGAACCTCAGGAGAGAGTGGAGACAGAAAAAACATTTGAAAAAGTAATGGGCAAAAGTTTCAAAAAAAATTTTTTTTTGGCAGGGGGAAGGAGAGAGAGTGAGTGTGGTGGGGAGGGGGAGAGGGAGAGAGAGAATCTTAAGCAGGCTCCACGTCCAGCATGGAGCCCGACGCAGGGCTCGATCTCACAACCCTGAGATCATGACCTGAGCCAAAATCAAGAGTTAGGTGCTCAACCAACTGAGACACTCATGTGCCCCAAAAGTTTTGAATTTGATGTAAACTATAAATCTGCAGACCAAAGAAGCTCAATGATCCCCAAGCAGGATAAACACAAGTAAAATCACACCAAAGAATATTCAATCAAATTGCTGAAAGCCAACAATAAAGACAAAACCTTGAAAGCAGTCAGAGAATGAAAAAACAAAACATACAAAACATGCATCCAGGAACAAAGATAATGACAGCAGACTTTTCATCAGAAACTATGCAAGCTGGAAGATAGTGAATCAATGTCTTTAAACTGCTGGGGGGAGGGGTGGAACCCTGTTAATTGAAAATTCTACTCCCAGGGAAAATATCTTTCAAAAACAAAAATGAAATTATTTTTTCATACAAATTAAAGGTGACAGAATTTATTGCCAGCAGATCTGCTCTATAAGAAATGTTACAGGAAATTCCTCAGGAGAAGGAAAATGATACCAGATAGAACTTTCAAATCTACAGGGCCGCCTGGGTGGCTCGGTTGTTAAGCTCTGCCTTCAGCTCAGGTCATGATCTCAGGGTTCTGGGATCGAGCCCTGCATCAGGTTCCCTGCTCACCGGGAAGCCTGCTTCTCCCTCACCCACTCCCCCTGCTTGTGTTCCCTCTCTCGCTGTGTCTCTCTCTGTCAAATAAATAAATAAAATCTTAAAAAAAAAAAAGAACTTTGAATCTACAGAAAGGAATTATGAGAGCAAGAGCTGATAAACATATGCATAAATATAAAATATTTTGGAGATAATTGACTGTATAAAACAAAAACAATAATGCTATATTTGGAGGTTTATAATATCAGTAGAAAATGTATAACAACAATAGCACCAAGGATGCAAGGGAATAATGGAAGTGTAGTGTTGTAAAGTTCTTACATTGTATGTGAGATGGTATAATATTAGGGATGGCAGACGGTGATAGTGTGATATGAAGCAAGCCTCCTGGAAGTAAGTCCTTAAGTGATCACTAGGAGAATAACAAGTGTAGCTACTAAGCCAAAAGCAGAGATAAAATGGAATCTTAATATTTCCTTCTGTGTCTAATGAGCCCCATTAAGGTAACACACCCAGTCTCTCTGCTGTCTCTCCTTCATTCTGCTCCAGGGAATACTGAGTGGCTTATCTGATAGATGAGTCAGGATCCAGTGACCCAGCCCTTTTTTCTGGCTGCAAGCTACCTGCAAGGTGCATGCATTTTTGCCGTGCTCTTGTGGTTAGGGGAAGCTAATGATGGTACAGGATTGCCTGTGAGTTCTTTGGTAAATCTGATTCTGGGTTTCCATGTTAGGAAGCCCACTTGCCCACAGCCATGAACCATGTTCTTCAAAATCAGCTTCATCCATAGTAAATCAAAATTTGGTCTCTATCTACCTTGCTTCTTTGTCTAGTTTCTTACTTGGTTTAAAAATTGGTATTCGTGGAGGAGATACTCCCCCGTGCCATATACCACAGCGGGTAGCTTGTCAGTCAAGTCCCTGATGGAGCAAAGGTGCTAGACCCCTCCCCTAGCTGCCTTGTGTCATTGCTCACAGGGGCTTGAACACAGAGTCCCGGAGCAGAGGTGGCAGAGGTGAAGAGGAAATACCTGGTTGCTGGACCCCTGGGCTCATAGAGGACGGAAGGTGGCTTAGGTGAGCCTGGCAGAGGGGAGGGGCTCAGCTTTCCTCCCTTCACCTGCTGCTCAGAATCCCCAGTGTCTCCCCACGGGCCCCCCTCAGCCAAGCAAGCTATGGCAAAGGCAAAGGCTGGGGCAGAAGGTCTGGATTCCTTGCCCAGCCAGGCCACTAACTCACTATGTGACTTTAATCAAGTTATGCCTCTCTTGGCCAATCTGGCCTCAGTTTCTCCATCTATTTTTTTTTTTAAAGAATTTTTATTTATTTGACAGAGAGAGAGCACAAGCAGGTGGAATAGCAGGTAGAGGGAGAGGGAGAAGCAGACACCCCGCTGGGCAAGAAGCCTGATGCAGGGCTCTATCGAAGGACCCTAGGATAATGACCTGAGCCGAAGGCAGACGCTTAACCAACTGAGCCACCCAGGCGCCCCTCAGTTTCTCCATCTAAAACAAAAGGGTTATGCTAGACAATATCTAATAGTGGCTCCTCTGGCCTTTATTATTTCTGTGTCTAGGCCAGAGACCATAGCCTAAGGCTACATTCAGAATTTTTTTGTTTGTTTGTTTGTCCTACACTGTGTTTGAATTTTTTTCTAGTTAGTTGGTAACATTGGGAAGATTTTACATATAAATCCGAATGTCCAGCTCTCTCAAGAAATTCTAAGTCTTCACTGATGCCTAGAGGTAAGAAGATGGACTTAAGTCCCAGCTGGCCCCCTTAGGGGGATGTGGCCTCTCCAGGTGACCATAGTCTCTACTTGGCCACCACCATTCATGTGTGTTGTCTGCTGGCCCCCATAGCACTCGCTCTGGGGCCTCAGTACCGACAGTAGGGAGGCTGTGATATGAACCCATGTCTCTGGATTCCCTCGCCACTGTGATTTCTGCTGTTTTCTGTGGCCGGTTGGGCTCTCCCTACATGGGCCAGGGGAGAGGAGTGACAATATTTCGGAGCTGCCTGGGGTTACCCTAAGGGAAGCTGGACTTAGGGTGGGGGAAGAGACACAGAACTGTGGGCTCAGTGGGTCCCTGGTGTCCCATGGTGGACCCCAATGCTGGAAATGCAAGCAGAACCAGAAGGTCCCCTGGCTTCCCCCTGGGTCCTCTTCCCCTCCCCCCCAACTAGTGGCTGAGCCAAAAGGCTGGAATTAAAGCCCCTTCCCTATTGACAGCTTTACAAATCTCCCCCAAACCTCCACTAATGTGGTTAAATCATTGTCAGAGGCACAAGGTCGGGTCGCCAGCTGGCTGCCCCATGCAGAGAAGGCCAGTGGTGGTGGTGGTAGGGGGTGGGGGAGCCTGTAGGAGGCCCTGCCTTCCATCTCCACAGCCTCAGATCCCACACTCCCCAGCTTTGGGGACCCCAGCTGTACTCCCAAGGACTTCTATCCTGAGTGATGCTGAGAAGTAATCTCAGCTCTGGTGGCAACCTGGCCCAGGGAAGGCTCACGAGCTACAGGGCCAGACAGACCTGGGGTTGAGTCCTGGCTGCCCACCAGCTGTGTCCACCAAGTAAATTACTGGATACTCTGAGCCTCCGTTTCTTCACCTGTCGGAAATTTCACCTACTCTGGGAACTCTTCTCTGACTTCATGTCCCCTGAAGGTTTTCTCCTCCTCCAATCTGACTTCTGTGCTGCTCCCAGGTACCCACTCCCAAGCCACGAGGTTCCTTACCTGCTCGTTCAATGACTTCTCTCCCTGGGGATGGGGGTCGGGGGAAGGCTGGATGACAAACCCCTGGACAGTGGGATCCATGCTAGATTGGCCTCATTTCCAACCTCTGCCCACAGGCTGCCTTGCTCCTACCTCTCCCCCTCACCCCAATGCAGGAGGGACCATCCACAAGCTCCAATGAACACAGGGGTAAACCTTCAGCGGTATGCACCAAAAGCCTTAAAAAGCGCATACTCTCTGGCATAACAGTCTCACTTCTAGGACATTTCCCTAAAGAAATAATAAAATGTTCATCTCAGTGTTATCTACAAAGGGCAAAAGTTAGACATGACCTAAATATCCAAAAGGGGATTTTTGATTACATATGTGATGATACTGTACCTGAACAGTCAGAATATATGTAGCAATTAAAACAATGAAGTAGATGTATAATTCTTTGGCTGTTCATAATATGTAAGTGTAAAAAGAAGATTATAGGACAAAAACTATAGAATGAATTCTTTGTGTCTCTTCTCTTCATATATATATGTATGTGTGTGTTTGTGTAGGTGTGTGTAGATAGAGATATAATATCATAAATGTTAACATTGTTGCCAACGGTGGTGAGATTAATGGGTGATTTATAGTATTTTGTTAATCTACACTTTTCTGCAGTGAGTTACTTGGGAAGTTAAAGAAACAAAAAAACATTTATTTTAAAGCTGAGTGCCACAGGTTGGGCTCTGGGGGCCCAGACCGAATGAGGCCAGGTGAGGCCAGCTGAGGCCAGCTGAGGCCAGGGACGGAATGGGCAGCAGAGCTGGCTCCAGCCCCCCTCCAGGCAAGCCCGAGCCAGGCTGAATGACATCCGCTTTGGTTCTTGGCCTGTGTTGGGCACTCAGTCTCCAGGGGGGACCTTGTCTGGCCAGGTGATTGCCCCCCCCCCCCACCAAGCCTGCACCTGCTCCATTAATCTTCCCTGTCCTCACCTGGCCGACGGAGCCCACTCTGTGTGTTGACCTAAGAGGAGGGTGCCAAGGGCCCAGGGAGGGGCTCCTGCTCCAAACCTGCCGTTGCTCAGCAGCTGAGGCCGGGTTTGTCAGTGCTGATGGATGAGCTGTAGGAAGGCTGCTCTGTCCCGTCGCTGTCCCCCCACCTTCCCTGGTCCAGGCAGTTCCTCGGAGCAGGGTGGCTAATAAAGGTCCATGAGCCACACACAGACCCCTCTTCCAACGCACATCTGTGGTACCGTAAGTTTTCTCATTTAAACCTCCCCTAAGCCTAAGAACATAGCAGGTCAGATAACAACAATTTTATAGATGAGAAAACGGAAGCAATTAATGTAGCAATTCAAATGACAAGGTAGATCTATATTTCACTAAGAAGGAAAGACGTTCACAACATATTAAGTGAAATAAGGATAGTATAACAGAAGTAGAGCATAAGGTTTTCTTCACGTCTATATAAAAGTCTGAAAGGATATCTGCCCGTTGCTAACAGTGACTGGGCTGGGATTCCAACCAGGGCTTTGGGCTCAAATCCCATACTCATTTCACTGTCTGTCATTGCCTCTTTGTCCTGAGGTTCTTTCTTCCTTCAAGTTCCTACCTCCTCTAGGTGGCCTTCTGGGACTCCTCCCCAAATCCAGTGTGGGCCATCTCAGTCATTCTAGAAACCCTGTCCTCTGACAAGCCCTTAGGCCGGCACTGTGCCCTCCATAGCAAGTTCGCATTCGTCCTGATCATCCATATTTCTGAGAGCCCCCAGCTGGTACCCTGGGGCTTTGCCCCCACCCCACTAGATGAGGCCTCCCTTCTTCCCATCTTCTGGCATCATCCTGATGACATCAAGTCCAAAACCCAAAGCTCATACATTCAAGGGAAAGGCCCACGGCCCCTCACTTAGATTCCATTAGTTCTTCTTTTGCACGCAATCCCACTGAGCTTGGAACACCTGTTCCCCAGGCCCTAGGTGATGGAGGGCAGCACACTAGAAAGAGGGTGGCCAGCCTCCAGAGCCAGGCCACCTAAAATAGCCGAGGCCAGGACAACAGAGAGAAGAGCTCCGTCCTCACAGCAGTCTGGGGCCATTTTCAGAGAGGGTGCACACTTCGGGAGCTCCAGGAGTGCCCAGAGCTGGACCACAGCTGACACTTGTGAAGTTTGCCTAACCACCACAACAGGTGAGTGTGGAAGCCAACCTCTGCTGAGCTTTTACTGTTGGCCACACACTTGGCATGCGGTGTGTGCTCTGTAAAGAGGTACAGAAAGATGCAGTATTTTTTGAAAAGTCTATTCGTTCCCTGGGGCCACCATACCACATGGTCAGATATTGGGTGGCTTAAAACAAGAGAAATTTATTCTCCCACAATTCTGGAGGCCTGAAGTCTGAAATCAGGTTGTCGGCAGGACCCTGCTCCCTCCAAAGCCGCCGGAGAAGACGCCTTCCTTGCCTCTTCCAGGTTCTGGTGGCTCCTGGCGCTCTTCCGCTTGGGTTCCCTAAACCCAACCTCTGCCTCTGCCTTCATGTGGCCTCCCTCCCTGGGTCTCAGGATCTGTTTCTTCTCTCCTCTCTTCTAGGGACTTGTCACTGGATTTAAAGCCCACCTAATCCAGGATGAGCTCATCTTCAGACACACAACTTAATTGCACCTACAAAGACCCTTCTTCCAAATAAGGTCACATTTATGGATTCCTGGTAGATGTATCTTCTGAGATGGGAAGTGGGGGGCACTATTCACCCCACCATAGAGAGATTCTTAATCTCAGATGGCTACAAATTTTTTAAAAGTCCCACTTTAATGTTTAACCAAACCAACCAGTTTCTGGTAAATGTTTTTATACAGAAAGCTCATTTCCTGAGCAGATGCTGGACCTCTGGCTCTACTTTGAATTTCCAGAGTGCCTGGCACAGTGCAGGGCACATGGGGGGCACCCGACCAATCCTGAACCAATGCACGCATTCAATTTCCCTTCCATCCCTTTCTCAAACGCTGTGTAGTACAGTGGGAAACTGGAAAGGGAAGAAGGATCACTAGCTTTTGAGTTGAGAGGCGGGAATTCCAGCCCCCCTCTTGCTCCTTGCTTGCTGACATCTTAGCCCCTTAGTGCCTGTACCAAGGCTCCTGATCTCTGTTTGCCTGGCCAATTCACTGCAAAGGTCCCTGCCTGGGAAGCCATTCTTGCCACCCCACCAAAGACATTTTTAAAAATCAAGGTACTACTGCATTCATTCTTTAAAGCTTTTATTTATTTGTTTTTAAGATTTTACTTATTTATTTGAAAGAGAGAAAGGGAGAGAGCTCAGGAGGAGAGTGAGAGGGAGATGTGGGGCTTGATTCCAGGACCCTTGGAATCATGACCTGAGACAAAGGAAGATGCTTAACCGACTGAGCCACCCAGGTGCCCCTCATTAAAGCTTTTAAATGATAACACTTCCCACTAATTAAAAAATAATACAAGCTCAGGGCAAAAAACAAACAACATTTAGAAATGAAAGGAAGTCCTGCAGTCTCGTTGTCTAGTCAATAAATCGGTCGATGTCTTTCCAGATTCTTTCCTAAGCATAAACATGCATGTATCTTGTGTGCAAATAGCTTCATACTATACCTCTAAAATAATGTTTGTTAGATTCTACCCAGAGTTTCTAGATATTTTGTAGTGGAGTAGTTTGCAAGTTGCCTTTCCTGCCATCTTGCTTAAAATCAGGTGTGTTTTTTCCACTTGGCAATATATTGTGAACATTTCCTCATGTTAACAATTATTATTTTTTCAACACTATATATATATATATAACACTATATATATATATAAAATATTCTAATCTGCCCTCTATGGTTGGACATTTCTTTTGTATCTAATTTTTACCATTATAAAAGATGGCATTATGAATTTGTTGATACATTTTTATGTAATTTCTGATGATTTCTCTAGGAAGAATTTCTGGACCAAGAATTTGACTATTTTTTTAAATTCTTTATTTTCAATTCAATTTAGTTAACATATACTGTACTATTATTTCAGGGGTAGAATTTAGTGATTCACCAGTTGCATGTAACATCCAGAGCTCATTATATCAAGTGCCCTCCTTAATACCCATCACCCAATTATCCCTTCCCAAGAATTTGACTATTTTAAGGCATTTGATAATACTGCCAAAAAGAAAGGATGGGTCAGTTTTTAAATAATTGAAGTAATATATGGACATAATAAAAATTTGTTTAAGTACAGAGGGCCAATAATCATGATAGGAGCACCAGCTGACATTCACTGAAGCTGTCACGCAGTCCCCTGCTTTTATATATTATTATATTGTAGACAATGTATACTTACTGTATTGTAGATCCTATATTTAATCTTTATAACCATCCTAGGAGAGAGGTACTGTAATTATCCCTATTTCACAAATGATAATGGGGCCAAGGGAGAGGCCATGCCCCATTGGGGATGTGCTTTTGAGCTGACCTTCCCCTCCTTCCGAGGCCCGGGTGGCCCCACAACCAGCAGCTGCATCTTTCCTTATCACTCAGAGGGCCTGGCACAATGATGACCCTCACGGACACTGGCAGAGCCAGACCCCCTCATAACCCCTTCTGCCTTTCTTACTCTGTCCTGCTTCTCTCCCGCTGCTTTCTGCTTCATGTGGTTCCAGATGAGATGCCCATCCTGCCTCCTGCTCTCTTAAGGACTCCAGCTCTCTTTGCCCTGTCCCTGAGAAGGGCGGGAACAGCCCTCCCCCTTCCTCCCAGTGTGGATTGTTCTTAGGAGGGGCAATGGCTGGTAAGGGGTCTGACTGCTAAACACATAGGCTCTTCTGACCTTTTCTTGCCCTCCCTTCTCCCCTGGGCCCAGGGGGACACCCTGAGCCTGGCAACAAAGCCACAGCCCAGAAGGTGGCTGATAAGAGATCCAAAGAGTTGGGGGCAGCCTGGCACTCACATTCCTTCAGTTCAATTTCCTTAGAAACACCACTGCCACCACCAAAGGCCTACCACATGCTAAGCATTCAAGGAGCACAGCAATGCACTGGATGTGGCCGAGGCTTTCCAGCTATGACCCCAGGCAGCTGAAAGTCCTAAAAGGGGAATCAATTCATTGCCGTGGGGACAGAGGAGGAGCCATCAATTCTGCATGGGGGAATCCAGGCTGAGAAGCTGGGACGTTTGGCTCTGGGCGTTGCTTTGCCGTTAACTCTGAGAGTGACCTTGGGCTCGTCTATTCCCTTCTCTGAGCTTCGGGTTCCACCGCTGTGAAGCCAAAGATCAGCACTCAGGGAGCCTTGAGGCCATTTCCAGCCAGGGCATGAGGCAATTTTATTTCTGGATCCTGAGCCATTTGAGCTGCTGCTGACTTTTTGCTCCCACTTTTTAAAAGCAGTGAGTGAGAAGAGGCCTGGGTGGGGGCGGGGGCACAAGGACTGTAAAGAAATTCCCAGACTGGTCTGTTGCCTTTTTTGTGTGGACAGAGGAACTGGGGACTGCTGGGGGAGGGCGGAGGGGAAGGACCGGGATGGAGTGAGCAGGGGGAGAGGAGGGTGTAGGAGGAGATGGGGGAATGAAATAAAGGCAAACTCACAAAAGGATGTGGAAAGTGAGTGACAAGTTTGAGGCTGCAGGCCTGAGGCTGGCTGGGCCTTTAGGGCAAAGAATGGAGACAAACGAGCTGGATTTTCATGCTTGGTGGACGGTGAATGAAGAGCATCTTTTAAAACCCTATCAGGAACTCTTTGGATTGTCATTAGATCTGGAGAGGGGAAAAAGACAGAGGGAGGAGACTGCTGAATTTGGCCCCCTGGGTGTGAAAAGATCCTGATTCTCTGCTGGCGACAGGGGGCTTGGGGCCCTCTCCTCAAAGGTTTCAGTAAATTATTTGTTATTTCGAGGGCCGTTGAAACTCAGTGGCAGGCTGCCCCTGCTCTGGGTGGGTAACACCACACTGGAGCTAGGAGTGGGAGGGAGGGAGGGCTGGGGTGGGCACCAGGTTTCCAGCTCCTTACAGGGTGACCAACCATCTGGGTTTGCCAGGGACTTGCAGTGTCCAAATTGGGGAAGTCCTGGCCTAACCAGGATGGCTGTCACCAAATCTTAGGGTGGGGCTGGTTGGGAGGGGGTGGGGAGGGAATTGACTTGCCCAGAGTCAGTCCTTCCAAGCCATGGAGTCAGGGATGGCCTGGTCTTGGTCTTGGCCTTGGTCCTGGCCTCCAGTGGGCTGCCTGGCTTACCTGCTCAAGCTGGGAGAGAGGAGATTCCAAAATGGGAGGTTCTTTGTTCATTTGTTTGTTTGTACATTTGTGAAAGAGATGATTAGAAGCATTTGAATATGACTGGATATTAGATCATATTACAGAATTGTTAATTTCATTGGGTATAAAAATGGCTCAGTGGTTCTGTTTTTTAAAAATGTCCTATCATTGGGGCACCTGGGTGACTCAGTTGGTTAAGCGTCTGCCTTTGGCTCAGGTCATGATCCCAAGGTCCTGGGATCAAGCCCCACATGGGGTTCCCTGCTCCACAGGAAGCCTGCTTCTCCCTCTCCCGCTCCCCCTGCTTGTGTTCCCTCTCTTGCTGTGTCTCTGTCAAATAAATAAATAAAATCTTTAAAAAAAAATGTCCTATCATTTAGAAATGTATTTACAAGTGGGATGATAGCTATCTAGGATATATTTAAAAATATTCCACACACAAAATAAAAATAAAAATTAAAAATTCCACACACACCCAGGGGATGCCTGGGTACCTCAGTTGGTTGAGCATCTGACTCTTGTTTTCAGCTCAGGTCATGATCTCAGGGTCGTGAGACTGAGCCCCACATCAGGCTCTGTGCTCAGTGGGGAGTCTGCTTGACATTCTCTCTGTCCCTCTCCCTCTTCTTCCCCCCTCCTCTGCACTCTCTCCCTCTCTCAAATAAATAGATAAATCTTTAAAAAATGTGTTTGCAGGGACACCTGGGTGGCTCAGTCAGTTAAGCGTCTGCCTTCATCTCAGATCATGATCTCAGGGTCCTGGGATGGAGTCCCGCATCGGGCTCCTTGCTCAGCAGGGAGCCTGCTTCTCCCTCTGCCTGCCGCTCCCCCTGCTTGTGCTCTTGCTCTCTCTCTCTGACAAATAAACAAATAAAATCTTAAAAAAATGTGTTTGCAGGATTGGCGTTGATAGGATTGGGGCAAATAGAAGAAACAAGATTGGCTGTGAATTGGTGGTTACAGAAGCTGACTTACAGTGCATGCGTTTTCTCTCTCTCCACTTTATGCATTCTTGAAAATATGTAAAATCAAAAGGGAGAGCACATCAGTTATGCAATGTAGCAGTGTTCAAGACTTCCAGCTCTGGATAAGGAGAGCCTGGGTTCAATCCAACTCTACTTCTTACCAGGTAACATGTAACATGTCATTGAATTGCTCTCGGCCTCAATTTTATCATCTGTAAAATGGGAATAAGTCTGCTCTCATAGACTAATTAACAGAAACTGCAAGGGCTGTGATTACACATTGTAAACACTCAATTGAAATTAGCTGCTATTAAGATAGGGAGCTTTGGGGGAAGACACACCCTTTCAGCCAGGAGGACCCTTCAGAGCTTTGATTCTCTGGGGGTGTGGGTGATTCCCTGGAATAAACCTTCTCTGGAGAGGTCCACTATTGGGGCTAGGCCCTATCTAAACAATGAACCCAGATGGGCTGCCTCCTTTCCCATGCCCTTGGCTTCCATGCAGCCCCCTGCCTGCCCCTCTCTTGTTTTCAACCTAATATGTTCGGCAGAGATTAGTTTTCTCCCCACCTCCTCCAGGTCTTAGTGGCTAAGCTTGTGTCTTCATGTCTTTGTTTGACGACTTTTCCTCTGGTGTCTTGTCAGTCAACCATGAACCGCAAGAGGGCAAGTCTAAGTCTCCTCCTGGGGGGTCCCTCACAGGCTGAGTCCCAGGAAGCGTGAGAATATGCTAGTTCCCATGTGGGGGCAGCACACACAGTCAGACACACATGCACACACACGTAAACTTCAGGCAGGTATATTAGCACCTGCTCACAAATGGGACCAGCAGCAAAGAGGTCAGAAGGTCTAAAGATGCAAGAAGAAGAGAAGGGGGAACCTGGTCTTGCTGGCTGGGGGCGGGGGTTCATGGTGCAGAGCTCAGAGCAGCTCTGTGAGCAGCAGAGCTTGGGGCCCATCAGCACCTGGAGCCAGGCTCACTGTTGAGATCTGTGTTCTCAGAGTCCTGAGCCAGGCAGAGAGTGGTAACAAGGCACTTGCCTCCATGCCAAGAGATTTCACCAAGAGACCTGGATCTTGGAGGGCAAGAGCCAACCTTCTGCTAGATGACAGCCACTGCTGATGGTGTGGTGGTATCAAGAATGGAAACACTGACTCTGCATCTGACAGGTGCTGAGCACTTATTTTACCTTCTTTCATTTAATCCTGACCATTATCCTATGAGAAAGGTAACAGTGCATCATTTTATAGTTGAGGAAACTGAGGCTCAGAAATATTTGGTCACTGGCTGAAGGTCACGCAGCTGGGAAGGGACAGAGCTTGGACCTGAACCCAGACTTTTTGTCTTCAGAGTCAACTCCCTCTGCTGCTATACTCTATTATGCAATTTATGCTGAGCAAAGAAAGGACACTGGGGAAGGATTGAGGGTTAAAATTGTATGATGTTTAAAATTTGCTTCAATGTAATCTACACAGGTAGTGCTGGGGGAGGTGGGTAAGTATGTAGGCAAAATATACTTGGCTCTGAGTTGGTAATTATTGAATCTGGGTAGTAGATAACATGAGATTTCCTTATACTCTTCTTTCTATTTTTGAAATTTTCTATGGTAAATTTTACGAGCTCTGTGTTCTACCTTGGCTGTACCATCACTGGGTGAACTTGCACATGTTACTGAACTTCTGTAAGCCTCAGTTTCCCCACTGGGCTTTGCCCCATCTGTTTCCAACTCACTGCAGGGTTGCAATGCTGCTCAATCTATACCCAGGAGATAAGAAGTGTAGTAACACCTGGGTCTGTTGAGACACGAATTCTCTTTCTAAGGACAACAATGGACCCCTTCTAACTGAAGATCATTTTTTGCCTCCCACTCTCCAGAAAGAAAAAGTCTGGCAGAGCTGCCTGTGTGTTTGGTCTGTGTCTGGACTCCTGGAGTGGAAAAATATACTCGTGTGTGTTGGGGCGAGGGGCGGGGGGGATGTTCAGTGTACCGCTCACTCCACCTATGTGGGTCTTCTCTTCTCTTCCAAGTCGCCACCTGTTCATTCCTCATTCAAAAGGGGCCTGGAGGCCCCAGGCAGAAGGGTGGTGCCCAGACCCTGGGGGAGGCAAATGAGGCTTTGGGCCTCCCAAACACTGGGGATGATAAATGGGGTCCGAGTCTTTCAGGCTTCATTATAGAGTCGCCATGGGTTTGCCCAAACCATGGCAACCGATTCAAGCAATGATTAACCTAATAAAGCAGAGGCAAAGGGGAAAAAGATGCATTCAAGACCCCAAGTCAGGCCCTGGTTCTCTGGAGGCAGTAAATTTCCCTTCAGTGGGTACGGTGTCCAGGTCCCAGACGTCCTAAATCTCTGCCTCCAAGAGTGGGGGTGGGGAGGCCTGTGAAAGCAGTAAATGGATGTCAGAGATCAGCTGGGGTGGCTCCAGTGTGCACTTAGTGGTCTCCTCCTGGACCCTTGGAAGCCAACCCAGCACTGGAGAGATCTGCTTTAGCCCCAGGAGTCAAATCACCTGGGGCTTTCTTCTTTTGAATCCTGGTGTATTTGACCCTGGGGAGGTGTGTGTGTGTGTGTGTGGGGGGGTGCATGTGCCTGCGCGTGGGCATGCACGCATGTGTGCCCATGTGTCTGTCTGTGTCTGGGGTCTGAAAAGCAGGCAGCAACATTCTGGTACTGCCAATATGATGGGTAGCCTCTGAGATGGCCCCCAATGACCCCTGCCTCCTGGTATCTGTGCCCTGTGTAATCTCTTCCCCTTGGCTTTGGGTTGGATTTAGTCATTTCTTTCCAGTTAATAAAATGTGGCAGAGGTAATGGGATGTCACTTTTGAGATTAGATTACAAAAAGACTGTGGCTTTGGTCTTGGTGTCTTCTTGTATACTTGCGTTGAAGGGAGCCAGTTGCCAGGTTGTAAGTTGCCCTATGGAGAGGTGCACATGACAAGGAATTGGGGAAAGTTCTGGTCCAAAGCCCCTGAGGAACTGAGGCCCTTAGTCCAATAGCCCTCGAGGAACTGAGTCCTGCCAACAGCCCAAATGAGTGAGCTTGGAAATGGATCCACCCCCAATGAAGCCATCAGATGAGACCATATTCCTGACTGACACCCTGACTACAGTCATGAGACCCTTCAAGCCAGGGGCACCCAGCCAAGCCATGCCTGCATTCCTTACCCACAGAAGACCCACATAATGAATGTATCTTTTTTAAGTAGTTAATTTTTTTTGTAATTTGTTATGAGCAATCGATAGTACAACAGAGATAGTACAGCTGGTGATAATGTTAGGATATCAGGAGCCTCAGGTTGTCTCCACAATTAACAGGCCTTGGGCAAGTCATATGACCTTTCCCTAGTTAATGTGGGAAAGTCAATTCTGGCCCATGCCTTCTTGGCTAATCATCTGTAGGAATAAGACAGCGATGGAGTGGGTACTGTAATGAGTTCTGCTTCAAATTGCTGGCAGGCACACAAAGTGTATGGACACATCTGTCTTCTCATTTGAATCCTCATAAAACCCTATGTGGTAAGTGTGGTTTTCTCCATCTTTATAGATGGAGAAATTGAGGATTGGAGAAGTTAAGAAACTTAACTCAAGGTGATAGAATTAGGAAGTGGTGAGTTGAGATAGATGTCAAATTCACTAGAGGACTATCTCAGGAGGGACAACCACACCTGACTATGGGCGTTTTTACTAGTGATCTCAGAAATAATCATACTGTGGTGATAACCCAGTCTCATCTAATCAGATGGGGCATCTTCTAAAGTAGACCCATAGGCAACCAAGGACAGGTTATTTTGGTGCTGAGGAGGGTATGATGCAGGAAGGGTAATGGGTCTCTATATAAATTATTCATTTATGTAACATATATTCATTGGCCTTTATGTGGTAGCCAGTCTGGGGAAGGATAGAAATTTCTAAACAAATAATTGAAATGCCTTTCATTCATTAGTCAATTCACTTACTCATTACTTCATTCTAAAAACATGCAGCATATGGTTGAGAATGGTACTCATTGGATTCATGAAGTACAGTTCCTACCCTTGAGAAGACCAGTGGAAGCACAGGTGAATAAACAATACTACCTGGAGAGTGCAAGGGTATTCCTATGCACAGAATATTATGGGAGCAGGAGCAAAGAGGGAGGAATAGTTCAGAGAAAATTCCTGGGAGGAGGTAATATTTGTGTTGGAAGTTTGGTGGGAGCTGGAGAGGATGGAGAGAAGGTTTGGGCAGAGAGAGCAGTGTGGAAAAGAAAAAAAAAAAAAAGCATGGAAGGGATACCTGAGTATGTGTAAGGAAAAACTTCAAGCAGGTCAGTATTTCTGGATGGTAAATGTCAAGGCAAGTAAAGCATTGTGAAAAAGAGGCTGCTGCAGCGGGACTCTGGTCCTCAGCTTAAATGATTTGTGATGATAAAAATAAATAATAATAGCATATATGATCCAATTTAATCTGACAATAACCCTGTGGTGCAAACTGCTCATTACCCACCAGAATCCATATTTCACTTCTTCCTAGGCATATAAATACTCTTCCAGTTGGGTACAGTGATATGATCATGTTCTTCCTGTGGAATGTGAGTGGAATGTGCTACTTCTGAGTCTAAGCTTTAAGACTGTGGCTGAGGTTCATCCATGCTGTATTTTCCCTTCCCACTGGCTAGAACTTATGACAATGCAGCCTCAACTATGTGGATGGCAAAGACCTAGGAACTGGTGGAGAAAGAAGATAGAAGGAACCTAGGTCCCTGAATGATGTCATGGAGCAGAGCTACCGCCCACCTGGAGTGCTCACCTCAGATTGAACTATTAGTGAGTGTGTTATAGCACTTTAACCTAAACCCTATAAACAAATTTTCTCCACTTTACAGATGAAGAAATTGGGAGAAATGTTAAGGAACTTGTTCATGGTCATACTGATAGTTAATGAACCAGCTGGGAACTGAACCCAGATTCACAGCTCACATCACACCATCATTCTCTATTGGAACATGGGCTTTATCCCAGGGATGATTGGAAACCACTTGAAGATTTTAAACAGGAGAGTGACACTGTTATATTTGCATGTTGTTCTGGCTGTAACATGGAGAGTACAGGAACGAGTGTTGAGATTAAAGATAGGGAGATCAGTTAGGCAGTTATCTCCATGTGAAGGATGAAACCTCAACTAGAGTAGTGGTCATAAGGAAATAAAGAACAGCCAGATTCAAGAAATAGTGAGAAGGAAAAATCAGCAGGACATAAGGGTTAATTGGATGTAAGTAGTGAGAGAGAAAAGTCAAGATAAAACCTAGATTTCTATTATGGGTGCCTGGATGGTGATACATAATAAGGCAGGAATAGGAGGCAGCGTTAGTTTAGAGTTAGGGGAGAGGAATTCCATTTTGGACATGTCTCATTTGGGGTGCCCAAGGGACATCTGGATGCATAATCCTGGAGCTTAGGAAGGGTAGATAACAGCTGAGGAGGGTCACCAAGAAGGGTAAGTGACCCTCAGCCTTTGTGCCAATTTGCACTGTACAGTGTACACTCAACTTCATACAAAAGCATCCCCTCCTAAAAAATCCAGGGAGAATAAGAAGAATTTGAGACAAATGAAGATGCTAATGATAATAATTACCATTTATGGCAGCTAAGGCTGCACTAAGAGCAAGCACATTAATTAGCTCAGTTGGGCAGCCACTATTTATCATCCCAACTTCACAGTTATTGAAAACCACCAGCTACTGGAAGTACCAGGCTTCAAACCAATGTCTGTGTAATTCTAAAATAACTGTTCTTAACCACTCTGCCATCCTATGTATGCATCTGGGGGACTTCCTTAGCCTTTGTTCTTGGAATAATTAAATCTCTTTGTAACCCGAAGAATGAAACTCCTATTGAGGGCCAAGTTCCAAACCAATTTTCCCAGTTAGGGATGTTGCAGCCTACGCTTCCAGTGTTGCTCCACTTCAGACCTCTCAGATGCTGTCAGAAGTTCCTAACATGGTCAGTCAGTTCTAGCTCCATCACTGACAAAGGAGAGTCTTTTGGCCTAGAGAAAAAAAGGGCCTTTCTGAGGTCATGCAGTCAGCTAACAGCAACAGAGCCCATGCTTTCCTCATCACGCCAAGGAAACCTGACATTCTTCTGGATCTACATATCCACAGGGGACTCCCTAGGGACTGCAGTCTAGAAACGTGGGCAGGGTAGATAGATGGTTTTCCGTGTTGAGAACACTAAGTTGCCAGGAACGTCTCCCGCTCTGAAACAACACGGTACTTTCAGCACCATGGTCAGGGGCACGCGGCCGCTTTCAGGAAGTCTGTGCCCAACACGGTTAGCCAGGCAGGTGCCCCCAGCTTCTGCCTTGGCCCTCAGATCCCAGAAGCAGAGGGGGCAGAGAAGAGCAGCCTGGAACCTCGAAAGAGAACGGGGGTGGGGCGGGGGGTGGGGTTGGCCAAAGGCAAGGGCGCCAAGGGAGACTTTGGCCTTACAAGACCCAGAAGACCCAGCTACAGCCAAAGCAGGAACAAACTATCTCAGCACAGAGCTCTAAACTGCACAGAACCTAGAGCCAGGTCACAGTCCTAGCTTATTTCAGTAGTTCACTGAGTGATTGAGGGTCTGAGGAAATCACTAACTTCTAAGAATTTAGGTCTCTGTTTCTATGGGTGTGAACATCCTGCCTTGCCCTCCTCACCAACTGTAGGAAGGGACCTAAGGTAAGAAGTGTCCAGCCTCAAATCTCCCACTGTCTGTGCTCTTGGCCCTTTGAAGCCAGAGCAAGCAGGTACAGTAAGTGCCCCCTTCCTTTTCTTGAGCACAGCCTGAGGGCATTTAAAAAGGATGGGGAGGAGGGAAATAAACACAGTAGAGAATATTAATTATGTAAGTGTAAAAATGTAATTATAATATACTCAGCACTTATTCTGTACCACATTTTCAGCCAAAATCTCTTACACCCTCCCCACAGTGTCCCCCCTGCCAAGGCCTAAGGGTCTTCTCCACCCTTCTGGTTGTGGGCGGGCTGTAACTTGTCCATCGTAAGCACTGCCTTCTCTTAGTCACCCAGAAATCCAGTGAAAGGGTATTAAGGACTCCCTTCAGGGGCACCTGGGTGGCTCAGTTGGTTAAGCAGCTGCCTTCGGCTCAAGTCGTGATCCTGGAGTCCCAGGATCCAGTCCCGCATCAGGCTCCCTGCTCAGCAGGGAGTCTGCTTCTCCCTCTGACCCTCCTCCATCTCATGCTCTCTCTCTCAAATAAATAAATAAAATCTTAAAAAAAAAAAAAGCACTCCCTTCATATTCTCCAGCGAATTAGCTGACGCTCAGGGACTTGTCCAAGGTCACACAGCCAGGCAGAGTGGCCCTTAGGGGAGAGGAGGGGCAAAGGCGCCTGTGAGGTCGCGTGCGCCCCCAGCCCCGCCTGCCTTTGTGCCAGCCCTGCCGTCGGGCTCCCAGACATTAGCATTCCAATGGCCCCGGGACGCTTTGTCTCCTGACCAAGGCCGGCTTGGGGGTGGAGTGGGATGGGGGCAGGGCACCATAAATCTACCTGCTTGTGAGCACGGATGGGGGTGGGGTGGTGGCGCAAGATTCATGTGCTGTTTTTCTGGAAGTCAGGCTTGGTCTCAGACAAAGGCAGAAGAGGGGCAAGAGCCTTTCGACCCGAGGGTCTTTCCTGGCCCCGCTGGGGACACTGTCCGGATTTCAGAGAGCTGGGGCGCAGGCGACGACTTCAGACTATGGGAGGCTCCGCACCATTACAGCGGAGGCGTCGTCTGCAAGCGCGGGCTGCCAGCTGAGACTGAGACCAGCTTGACTGATTTTAAAAGACTCTGAAAGCAAAATGCCCGCGGGGGTTGGGGGGCGTGGTGATGGCGAGGCTGGGCTAGTTAGTTGTCTGCACCACTCACAGAAATGTTTCTGAGCTTCTTGATGAGTGGCTCTTTGGAAAGAAGCATGGACAAAGTTTCCCATCTCAGTGCAATTCCATACACAGTGATGGGGCTCAGCCTGTGCAAGGTAGCCCTAAACTTTGCAGTGATTCAAACAAACCCAAACCTTTCTCTGCTTCCTCTTGACTTGGGGAGTAGAGCCGGCAGACAGTTCCAGGGTCAAATCCACCCCTGACCCAAGGTGGCAGCCCAGCAGTCAAGTTGGTTAAACCATACTTTTTTTTTTCTTCTTAGTTTGTGGGGTGGAGGACCAGTCTGTGTGTGTTTGGGGACTAATAGCTCCTTAATAAGCACCCTCAAAAGTAGGAGGGGGATTGGGCAGTGGGTGCATCCACCTGGAACATGGAGCCAACACTCTTGCAGTTTCAGGGAGTCGTTTGCACCGAGGGAGTCCCCTGCTTATTTGAACACTTAGTTTCCACGGCCTCTCACAGAAAGAAGGATTTTCCTGCTTAAGGACTTCTCTAAACCTGTAGTCCTTGGCCCAAATGCCCCCTTCTTTTGCAAGCCTCCCAGTCCAGCCCCAGGTAACAGCAGCCCCACCTCCGTCCTGTGCTTTGTACCTCTACCCAGCACCAATAATTTTGGTCTCGAATACTTTTGTCTGTATACTTGTTGCTTTCCTGGGAAGACAGAGATGGACCTTCTTGTTTTTTGTCTCTCCACACTCTTCCCCTAAAGGTGCAGAAAGTAACAGGCACTGGCTTGGTCCGTGCAACTAGGAGCTGCTGACACCTTTCCCTGGGTGGTGCCTCAGGCGGGAAGTTGGTTGCTGCAGAAGTCATCAATAACCCATTAATCTCCTCCCAGATTAAAGCCATGAAATGAAACAACACCTTCGTTCATGCTTTTGTTTGCCCGTCCCTCTCCCCTCCCCCAAATCCAGCCCCGGGTAAATGAGGCATATTTCCTCAGAGCTACTTTTACTGGGAATAGAGGAGAAGAAAAGTTCAATTGGAAGCTGGGAGGGCAAAAGGGAGATGCAAGAGGCGTTAGCCCTGGGTAAGATGCCACCTTTTCGTTCTAACTGGAAAGCTACCTGCGGTCTGGCTCCTGGCCCCTGACGGCGCCTCACCCCACTGGGGCTGGCTGCTCCTTCCTGCAGCCAATCCAAGGAGGCCTCTGGGGTTCAATTCAGAGGGTAGAGTGCCCACCCTCCATTTTCCTGTTCCCGAGCGCCGGGCGGACTCAGCGAATTCTTAGAGCTCAACCTGCTTCCAGAGGTATGGGGGTCCCGCAAGCCATGTAGGGACGCTCCAATAGCGCCCCTGGGACAGGTTTCAGTCCCTGCCGCGCACCAGCGCAACTCTACCTTGGGAGTAAAGAGTGGCTGGAAACTTTGAACAGGTTCTTGGTAAGTTTTCAATCAACACTGCCGGGTGTCCGGGGTGCCGGAGATTTCAGCAGGAATCTCCACTTTCTCTGCTCCCCGCTGCTCAGTTCCACGCATCAGGATGCCACCGCCCCAGAATCGGCTGTGTAAAATACGCTCAGAAGATGTGTTAGCGCTTTAAGCACTCTGGGAAAATTCCTGGAATGCCCCAGTCCACGTTCCGTGTTTCTGAGGGCTCTGACCCTGTGGTTGGGCTATTACTCTTCTTCCCCAAATTCAACAGTCGCTCGAAATCCAGGCTAGTGGCATAGGGGAAGGGTCATAGCGCCAGCAAGTAGCCTTAGTTGGAGGCTTGTCGTTCATCTAAACCACTGTTTGGAATATGACAAGTCGCTGCCTTATAAATAAAACAGGGAACTGTACCAATGATTTCTCAAGAGCCCTCCAGCTCTTACTTTCCATGTGGGTTTAGCTGACTTGCCCTCAGGACGCAATCTGCTTGGCCTCCAGCCTAGCGCCACAGTCTCTTGGCCCAAATCAGAGAAGAGGTCCAGACCCCCAGAATGTTTTATCCCTCTCCTTGGACTGAGGCCCACCCCCACCCCAGCCAGAGGCTGTGGCCTCCCTTCTGCATAATCGAGTTACCTGACTGAGGTTTCTTGAGGGTACTTTTTTTTTTTATTATTATTGGCTCAAAATCTCATTCACCAGTCTCTAAATAATCTTATGTACAAAATATAGACTTTTCCCCCTGCTGTGAAATCTCATCAATAAATACAAACTTGTAAAGGAGGGGGGCATATAATTTACCGTACCAAAATTCACTTCAAAAGATATCATATAATTTACAGGCTGATTTTTTTTCTTTTTTCTTCTTTTTTTCTTTTTTAAAGACGGGCGCTTCAGGTCGCAGGGAAGCGGGACAGACGTTCCCGAGGAGGACAATCTCTTTCCCAGTTCAGAGCCTGGTCTCCCTCCCCCCGGAGGGCAATGGCTCCGAAAAGTGCACGAAAGAAGGCAGAGGATCGCCTTCGTGGATTAAGGCAGCGGGGCGGCCAGAAACCAGGACGTGATAGCGACTGGAGGAGAAGGTCAGCGGCGTCTTTGGAGAGGAGAGCAAACGGTGAGAGAGAGCAAACGGTGAGAGATCACATTGGTGGAGGAGGAAAGAGAGACTGACAGACTTGAGTGAGGGTAGGGTGGCTGGAGACAGTGGGTGTCTCGGGCTGCGTAGTGCTACCATCCTCATCGTCTTTGCAGGAGACTTGGGGCGGCTGCAGGGAGGGGAGCGCGGAGCCTGCTTTACCCGCCTGCGCGGGCAGCAAACAGAGGGCCGAAGTTGGCGCGGCGCAGAGGACCGGGGGATCGAATCCAGTCTGCCACCCTCGTAGGAGCCTGGGCTCACCGGGTGTCAGCGAGCCGGAGACTGGAGGAGCAAGTTCAGGGCCGCCGCAGTCGCGGTGCGTCCCTGACGGCCTCCACCCCCCGCCCCCAAGCACCCACCGCCCAACGGCTGAACGGCTCCTTCATAGGAAGTCTGAAAAAGCCAGGGCGCCGGTGCGCAGACCCGCAGGGGAGGCAGGCGCCTGCAGCCCGTGACGCTCCTCCAGCGAGGCGGTGGGGCTCAGGCTGCCCGCCTGGGAGACCGGGGAGTAGAGGGAGCCCCAGTCTCCCGGGGAGCGGCCGTCCTGGCAGCCCAGCTCCTCGCAGGGCGGTGCGGGCGACTGCAGCCCGTAGAGGCTATGGTCTGCTATGCGCAGCGCCTGCGTCAGCGCCCAGATGTAGTTGTGCGCGAAGCGTAGCGTCTCGATCTTGGTAAGCTTGGCATCGTCCGGAAAGGTGGGCAGGACGCCGCGAAGCGCGTCCAGCGCCGAGTTGAGGTTGTGCATTCGATTGCGCTCGCGGTCATTGGCCTTCTTGCGCCGGCTCCTTCGCTGCTTGCTCAGCGCCAACTCACTCTTGGGCCGACTGCGCCCCCCGCGCCTCGTCCGGAGCTTCCTCGAGGCCCCTCGGCAGCCGCCCCCTTCCTCCTCGGCGCAGTTCCCCCGCACGCGAGCGGGGCTGGGCGGAGCCGACGCAACGCAGGTCACTTCGTAGTCCGAGGCCCCCTGGAAGGGCTGCTCTGTCTCCTGGGTCACTTGGACAGCTGGCGTACCCGAGGGATGAGGCGCCATCCTGCGGCGGGGTAAGAGGTCGGGGTAAGCGTGGGTCCGCCACCCGGGCGCAGTTCCCTATCCCGGGGCCAAGTGGGAAATAACCGAGAAAGAGCCACCCCCCGCTCCTGCCGGATCAGAGGACCCCTTTCCGCCTCCACCCGTCGCTCTGTGGCCTCCAGGTGTTACCTTGTTCTGGCGCGCAAAAGGGTAGAGAGCAGGGGGGCAGCGAGAGCAGTTGGTGAGATGAGCTGGCCTTTTCGTCTGCAAGCCCGACTGAGACGCAGGCGCCGCTGCCTAGAAGTTTCCCCAGCTCCAGAGAAACGAAACGCAAAGGGGGTCCCGGGCCACCGTTGCTGTTTTTGGCGCGGCTGCGAGACCATTCGGATTTTCTGAGCCGCAAGTCGTGTGCCCCTTGGCACGCTTTATCTGCTCGGCCCGGGCCAGGAGCGTGCCTGCCCGGTTGCAGCCCAAGCCGCCGGCCAATCAGCGCCGGGGCCAGGGGGCCGCGCCACGCGAGCCCGCTCCTCCCCCGCGGGGCACAGCTGGATTCCGGACAAAGGGCCGGGGTCGGGGGAGGGGAGCACCGCTCTGTTTGCTTTCTCTCCGCGGGCTCTGTCCCAGCAACTCTCGGTTCCTCAAAGAGCCTCGCCCAGTGAGAAGAGCCTCGTCTGGCTCCCGTCTGGCCGCCCCAGACCGCTTTGCTCCTGTTCTGTCTTTCCTTGGCATCTGTCCAGACCCTCTTTTGGGGCCCCAAAGAGGGCTTTGGGAAGCCTATCTTCATGCGTTACACACGGGGACATTAAGGCTCAGAGAAGGGGCGGCTCGCCCCGAATCACTCCGCCAGAGATAGGACAAGGAGCAAGGTGCTCCGACTACCAGCTTGGAGGAGCGTCACTAATTCCCGATGCCACCCTGCTCTCTTGCTCTACGGGTCAGGCGAGGAAACGCACACAGGGTGATGTTTCCCTGACCCTCTCCATTCTGGGGGGAGGGGGGACAGGGCGACCACAGAGAGAGATTCTGCCTATGCCCCTGACACTTAGAGACCTTCCCTGGGGGTTAAGAGCCCCCCCCTCACCTCCCCACCACCGTGTCCCGAGATGAGGCCGCTCACTCCTCAGAGGGAGGCGCTTAGAACCCCTCCTCCCAATCTCCTTTCAAGAACATCGTGTCCCAGAGGCGGAGGGTGACCACGATGGGACCTCCAGGGGACATTCCACGACTAGCAATCGTGGACAGCCCCCTTGCATTCGGGCCAGGGCCTACGGGGAAAGGGCGCAGGTGAAAATGGGTCAGGAGAGGGCCAGGAGCTCGAGGCCAGGCTTTGTCTTTTAAATGCGCGTGGTGTGCTGGCGCTGCGAGAAGCAGATCACTTCTTTCTTCCCTCCGTCCTCCTGCCCAGTCACAGGAGAGCGGGGGCCACCCGCACTACCTGGGCCAGCCAGCGCCACCGCGTGAGGCCAGGATCCGGCTGGGAGCAGCGGGCGGGGACTCCGAAGGCCCCCGTTAGCGTCGTCTGGAAATTTTCCAAAGTGAGACTGAACACATCGTCCCTCCTTTCTTCCCCGCCCTTCCCTTTTGTCCCCGCCTCGAACGCCCCGTGGTCTTCTGCTTCCGGTCACTCAGGGTGAGGGGTCGCGGCTTCCGCTGCTCTCTCTTGACCGCGACGTGCCCGGTGGGGAGAGAGGGGAGAAGCCGAGGGTGGGAAGACTGGGGCCCGCGGTACGTCTCCGCAGGCTGCGAAGGCTTTACCTTCTGGCAGATCCAGATACCCAGTGCCTCCCGGAAGCTGGCGGAGGGGGGCTGGACCCCGCTGGGAAACTGAGGGGATGGGGTGAAGGGACGAGGTGAGTCTGCGGATCTGCCCCGGTGATTGCCTCTCCACACCCGCCGCAGCTGCTTAGAGGGCGCGGTTACCTCCTGGGCAGGGAGAGGATGCATATGCTTGGGAGCCAGGGAGAGAGGGCTCTAGGACTGAATGGGGATGGGGGCGCTGTCCTCCAGATCTCAGCTGGTGTGCTGTTAAGCAGATGCTCCTTCCCACTGAAGCTAGGGGTCAGGCTCAGGGGCAGCAAAGGGAGTGAGACTCTTGGATTCCACATTTTGCTACTGCTCCTCCTTTAGGTCACGAATTGCTCCAAATGTGTTTTCTAGTCATAAGAATGAAAACCCGAGGCCCCTTTTGCAGATGGAAAAGTCAAGGCCCAGAAGGGGAAGGGACTCACCCAAGGTCACACAGCAAGTTCTGTTGGAACCACATAGAACTCCGGTCCTAAGACTCCTAGTTCTAGATTCTCCCTTGTACCCGCTGCCTCTTTCTGATTGGGGGAATATGTATATATTTTTTTCAAGGCAAAACCAGACTCCCCAAAGTGTAGAAAATAGAAGTCCTGTATCTTTGAGAAAGACCGGGTCAGACTAGACAAGAGGTAGTGGCCCCATCTCCCAGTGCCAAGGGGAAACCAGTGTCCACCCATATTCCATCTCTCTACTTCCCTGCTCCATACACCCGCCTTGCTTGATTTCTGTCATCCTGTGCATTATGAACTGACAGGAAATCCAAAGCCTGCTTCCCTAGTGCTTCCAGACTCAGCCCCTCTCCAGGGAGCGAGCCCTGGCCATAAGGGCTCAGAACGTCCCTATGGGTCCCAGAAATCCTGGAGAGCAGCTCAAAACCGGGACTCTCATCCAGCAGTGACCCTCAGCTAAAAGGCATAAAAGGCAAAGGTGGACTCGCTTGGCTCAGTTTTGCCTCCAGCGGCTAATGGGTACTGGCAAGAGCTGCAGGGGGAGCTTCCTGCACCAGGGGAAGATTCTGAGCAACTTGGGAACCTTCTTAACTGGGAGAGAATTCTGGGACCCACTTGGAATTCTTATCCAGCTTCCCCAGAGCAGTTCCGGCCCAGGGCTCTCCGGGGCTTTGCAGGCAGCCACCACTACTGCTTTGCGCAAAAAATAGGGCGAGGAGCGCGCAGCGGCCGGGAGCTGCGGTCTCCTTGAGCAACGCCAACAGCTCTCGGCAGCCCTTTTTCGGGCCAGGAGGGCAGGGCCGGAGGTCACAGAGTCCTGGGGGATTAGAGATCCGGGACCCACGCCCCCCCCTGTCCGCTGTTGGGGACGCACAGACCTCTCTCCAAAGTCAATGCCTGTGCTTTTGGCGGCGGAGGCGCAAGCAGTGACAACCCAGGGCGCGCGGGCAGTATTTGTGAAACGCTCCTCCAGCGGGGAGCAGAGCCGGTTCCTGAAGCCCCCGGCCGGCCGCCGCCTCGGAGGCCTCCCCGACGCGCGCGCCTCTGCTCTCTGAGACCTAGGCAAGCCTGGAGGCCGGCGCGGCCCAGGAGACAGGCGACAGCCGGGCGCCTGGGAACCGCGGGCAGATTGGAAACGAAGGAAGGCAGCGGTCCGCCCTGCCGCCTTCCTGTTGGCGGGGGGAGTCCTCGCAATGCCTGGGGGCTCTTTGAGAAGCAAGCGGGAGGAAGGGGGGGGCATGGGAAGCTGAATAGCTAATGGCTTGCCAGAGGAGGGGGGCTTCTTTCTCTCGCCTTCGCCTCGGCACTGAAAGAGGGGAAGACAAAAATCTGGCGAGCGAGCTGCCTGGGCCGAGACTGGCCACTTCAAACAGCCCTTCAAACAAAAGGAGACGATGAAAAGAAAGCCCCACCTGTCTCCAGTGTTTGCTAAAATAATAATAAATAGATTTCGTTTAATAAATAATTACAAGAGATTGTAAAGTGAAGTGCTTTGGAAAACATCTACCACGGGAGTCCCGCAGCCAGCCGTCACCTGCTCCCAAGGCGGACAACTTTATTGTTAAGCCACCCCCCAACTAGTTTGCCTCTGATAAACTCTCCCTCGTTTTCACAATGACTGTTTACTCATAGTTAGCACAATATTACCTTTGCCGTGATACACCCAGAGGGGGGAGGCCTGGCCCCTGGCCCCTGGGCACACCTGTCCCAGGAGCTGACACATGGATTTGGCACCGAGCAGGCCTCCCCCCGGGGGCCCTGCCTCCGTGTACATTGGCCCAATTGCCACCCATTTATAACAGGTTGGCTGCAAGGCCTATCTCGGTCCTATTTGTCTTCTTTTATTGAAAGCATATGGTCTCCAGGGGCTCACCAGCCCCATATTTCATCTGCCGGGAGCTGGGGCGCTCCCGCAGGCTGGTGCTGCCCAGTGCGCTGCGCCCCACTCAACGGCTGCCGGGCCAGCCGAGGGGATGGCGGAGATGGGGTGGGGAGAGATAAGGCGGGCTCCTCAGGCGCTTTGGGAGAGAAGCCATTCCCTGAGAGACTCCTCCTCCCGGGGCGCAGAGACCTCGTGCGCTCTTGAATGGGTGGCTGGGTCTTTTTCTTGGGTAGGTGAGAGGGCGCCATATGCCGCCCCCCGGGGCGTAGGAGGGAGCTCCAGCCCCGGGAGCCCTCGAACAAAGGGAAGAGAGGGCCTGGGACCTCAGGAGCGCCCGAGGTCTTTATTTCCAGATCCCCCTCCCTGCCCAGGGCCGCCTTCCCCCGGATGTCGGTAGCTCGCGCGCAGCGCCTGGAAACAAAGTGTCCACATTATCCCAGCCGCCAACCGAGACAGTGAATGCGTGAAAAGGTGCATTGCGCACCAAGACACCTGTTGAAGCGGCGCCTCTTCTCAGCGCCTCTCTCTGTTCTGCCCTCGGTCAGCAGGGAGTGGGGGGTGGGAGGAGGGAGAGATACTGTGATTTGTGGCGACATATGTTGAGCAGATTGGTGTGTACTCTTCACAGGGACACACGCACCCTCGCTCCCATACACACCCCGCGAGAAGGAGCAGCTGCTCCCCTCACCTTCTCCCGACATAATACCTGGGCCAGGCGCTTTGGCGTCGCCTTTTGAGACTGCAGCTCTCCCCCCACCCCCTCTGCCTTCCGCCCCCACCTGCCGCCCCAATCTTGGCGGCTTCGCTGTAGGACGTTATTGTCAAATTTAACAGATGCACGTTTGTTCCCAGCGCCCGGTCTCAAACACACACACGGGCACACGCAGGCATCCACAGAAAACGCGACCGGTGACACAGATGCGGAGCGCAAGATGTCCATATGCCCGGCTCCGCGCCCGTCCGGGGTTGGGGAAACAAACAGGACTGTGTGATTTTCTCTCCCCAGCCCGGAAGAGACGGGAGCCGCCGCGGGCGGGGAGGCCACCTCCAGGCTCCTCTAACTTCGCGCTTTGCCCTTTGGCGCCAGGGCGCACGGCGGGGCGCGCGGCTGGGAGCCAGGAGAACGCACCGCTGTGGGCGCAGAGCGCCGACCGCGAGGCGGCGGGAAAGGGGTCTCTGGCAGGAGCGGAGAGGGCCAGAAGCTCCGGAGGTGCCGGTAGGGCACTGCCTGACCTCTGGCCCTCGCTTGACCTCTGGGCTTCTCAATTCCTGCGTGGTGAAGACGCCTCGGGCTTCCCGGGATTCCCAGGAGTGGACAACCACCTGAGGCGCGCTGGGGGCAGGCCCGTACCCCTGGAGGGGTCCGTTTCACACACGTCTGCCCACTTACCTCCTTGGCGCATGCAAGTTCACGGAGCTGGACTTTACCAGCAGAACGTGATGAGAAGAGCACTGGATGGGGGCCGGCTCTGCCACTGTCCTTGTGCCGCCCTAAGAAAATTATTTCACCCGGACCTGCTTCTTATCTATTAAAGGAAAAAGCTGTGAAGGAAATACGTTGTCATTTTCTTTGCAAGTTCTGCAAAATTTGGAAATCTTGGAGATCAGTGGGTCTTAGGCTGTGAGAGGAGGAAACCCGGGGAGAGAGCATCCGCTCCCCTAATCCTCCCCTAATCCCCACACTCGGTTTCCCAGATCTGAGTTTCTGGCCAGTGGATCTTTCACCAACAGTTGAGGTGCTGGGAGCCGGGACGGTCGTGGAGAAAGGCAGGCACTGAGGGGTTTAGGAAGCTATTCTCGGTCCCCTCCATCTTCCAGCTCTTGGGGCACAGGCAACCTATGGGACACTGTGACACACGGTGACAGCATGCCTACTGATGCCAGGCTTTCACCCCTTCATTTCTTCCAGTGCTGAGGTGGAGCTGGGAAGCTGGGTGGTGGGTGTGTGGCTCTTTCCAGGCCTCTTTCACGAGAAAGTGTGCCCCTCCTACCCCTGGTGTGACCTTGGATGAGCTTTGCTCATTCCCTCATCCTTACATAAATTATTTTTATTTTCCATGTGTTTTTGACCGAATGTGGTCCTGACATTTCTGAGATCCACTGGCCCAGGACAGGGGACATTTTTCTTTGGGAGAAGTCTCCTCTGTACAAATCAGGGGAGCCCTCTGCTTGGTGGTCCCTCTGTTTCCTGCCCTGATGCCCCCTTCCCACCCATTCCCAGGGCCATGGGGATTCTGTCTAGGCAGCAGCAATAAAACCAAAGGGTGTCAGAATTGCTATGAGTTGGGGGTGAGGGCAGGAGAAATCTACCCACCTCACTTCTTTTGGTCACCCTGGATGAAAAATACTCACCCACTTTCCAGTTATCAGATTGGGAAGGCAGAAAGGGGACAGGGCTGCAAGGTGGGGAGGATCAAGAATTATTCTAGACTAACTCAGTGGAGAAGCAATAGAATGTCATGCAATGTGGTTTCCCACACAGTATTTAGTAACTTTAATGTCCATATAGGATTTTGAAGGAGGCAGATCACCCTCTCATACAGCCTGAAGGGAAACCAGGAAGGGATTTTCCTAATTCCCAGTTTACTCCTGAGCATTCTGAGGCTCAAGGTCACAGCGTTTAGGATCGGAACTCCTCTTCCCTTGTGTCCATTCCAGCTAGCTGGCAGAGGATCTTCATTTTGTCACCTTCCCAGCCCCCTACCCACTGCCCACACTCCAGGATCTCCATCCTGCCACCCTCTGGAACCCTGTGGAGGTGGGCAGGTCTGTCAAGGTCTTGAAAGTAGAGGAGCTGAAGGGTTTGGGAGCAATAAAAAATGGAGACTTTCCCCTTCTCTCTTGTTTTTCTCTTTGTATGGCTTCCACAAGCTTCTAGCTCCCCATCCAGATTTACAGGGCAATTAGAGTGAGGACCTTCTTAAATTTGGAGCCAAGGCACCCCACTTGCCTCACTCCAGCCCCGGCTCTGCTTTGAGGGTAATGAGCTTCATATTGCCCCTTGCTTAGACCTGAAAGCAGGTGGTCCCAATTTTTTTGATTAGGTGGCATTAGCAGAAAACTATTTTAGGCACACCCTTCAAAAACATAATGATATGTTATTATATATAATGATATGTTATAATAGCTGTTCATTATTCTTCACATATTACATGCAATATAAAACATATGCAAAATAAGATTTATTATAAGTTGTGGATGTCTTTCTGTACCAGGCAGCAAAAGTAGTGGAGAAGAAAATGTGATTTTGAGCCATGCGCCCTGGGTTCCAAATTGGGCTTCCACACCTGGTAGCTGTGTAAGCTTGGCCTCTTGACTCAACCTCTGTGAGGCACCTCCATTTTCTCCCCTATAAAACGGGGGATAGGAGCGCCTGGGTGGCTCAGTTCGTTGAGCATCTGACTCTTGGTTTTGGCTCAGGTCATGATCTCAGGATCATGAGATCAAGTCCCACGTTGGGCTCCATGCTCAGTGCCATGGAGTCTGCTTGGGATTCTCTCTCCCCCTTTCCCTCTTGCCCCTTCCCCTACTTTCTCTCTCCCCCTGCCCTAAGATAAATAAATCTTTAAAAAAATAAAAAGGGGGATAATAATAGAGTACCTACCTCATGGGGCTTAAATAATTTAATTCCTGTAAAGCAATCACTATGAACATGTAGTGAGTGTTCAACCATTTACAAATACAATCGTTGATGATATAGACATTATAAAACATACCTCCAAAGAAATTTGCATCCAGGAAATAAAAATAAATATAACTAAAAGTTCTAATATGTGACTCTTCTTGCACTCTCCCCTCCGGGCAACCCGATTTGAATCCTGCCATCTTAAGCAACTGCCATGGCAGGGTCATCAACAGTTAGGACACAGGTCTGTGTTCAGCACATTCTCACCCATTAATATTCCTCATCAAACAAGTCAGGCAACATGGTCAGAGATCAGCAGCCCATTTTACATATGAACAAACTGAGGCTTTAGAGAGCTGACGTGACTCACCCCAGGGCACCCAGTTTTTATGGTGCAGAGGGAATAAGAATCTAGGTCTTCTGACCCCAAGTCTATGCCTCATCCACCCTAGCTCTCTGTTATGTTGTGGGTCCCCCACGTTGTAGCACCCATCCAGTTAGACTCTTGCAGAACAACTACCAAAAAACTGGGTGTGGACTAATTAATGAAGCCAGCTGGTGGTGTGTGCATATGGCTCATTTACTCTTGTCCACCAGAAACCATAGCGGGCTTGGAGGCAACCTGGCATGTAACCTTATATGATGGGTGGGGTACACTTTGTAGATGCAAGTGTGGAAGGGAGCACTTTTATGCAGAGCTTCAGGTCTGCACAGGAAACTACAAATCAAATTCCTGTCAATGCAATTGCCCAGATACCAAGATGGCCCAGGTCAATTGGGCACACCTTACCTCTGTCTCATAAATGTTTATGAAGGGTCATTAGGAGAAGGTGGTGGCCAGCTGTTCCCCACAGTCACAGAGATTAGACTGTGGGAAGTGGTTTCAATTGGAAAAGCAGGGATTTAGGCTATTTAGGGCTTAGGATGACTATTCAGTTGTGTAGAACATATTTGGGGAGTCAGAAGGCCTTCAAGACCACGGGTGGAATTCACTGCTACAGTTCTTAATGTGGATGACTTGAAAGGAACACCAGTCCCCTCTTAAAGAATCATAGCACAATAGCACAAACCCATGATGTGCTAGGTATTGTGAGAAATATCAAGAACCAGAAGGTTAGGGCTGAGGTAGACCTTCACTGGCCTCTAGTCCTCAACACTAAGTTGACAAATGATTGGGAACTGAGGCTCAGAACGGAAACGTGTCTTATCCAAGGCCACGCTGCAAGGGTGGCCAAGTCAGAACCTGAGTCTCTTTCCATTAGTCCATGATCAAGCCCCAGAGCTCTTGCTCTGAGTTGCTCTCATTTGGTAGCCAACGTTCTCTGCCTGGTATGTGGAGGTCCTTTGTCCTGTGTTTCCCTCAAAAGAGGATGCGGTCCTTGAGATCAGGAGCTGTGTCATGTTGAGCATTTAGCAGGGACATTGAAAATGGTGGGTGTCTGATAGAGATTGGCTTCATGGGTCCAGGAAGATGAAGGTTACGTGAGATCTGGGCATCTGGGCAGCCAGCAGGAGGCTGGCAGAATGTGGAATGAGTGGAAGGGGCTGATCAGACCCATATGGCTGCTGTAAACTCTGATGATGGAGCTAAGACTGTGGGGCTAATGAAAACAGAAGGGGAGGCACATCTTCCCTTTGAGGGCACAACCTAGAAGTTATATACATCTGCACATTGGCTAGTGCTTAATCACATGGCTTCATTTAGCTGCAAGGGGAGCTGGGAAATGGAGTCTGAAGCCTGGATGACCATATGCCCAGTGATCAATGGGAAATCTATTAGCAATGGTCCTTATCGTGCTTAGTTATTGGAAAATATGAACTTTTCCTTGGACGAGAGTGGAAATCTTCAGTGTAATGTCCATCCCCACCCCTGTCACTCCAGTTTAGGGGACTCATGGATTGTGAATCCCAGAAGATGGTAGGCAACATTCTGTGTGTGCATACATCTTTCTGAGGGGAAGATTCCGTTTCATTAAGTCATCTAAGGGGTTCATGGTGCCCTTCCCCAAATACTAAGACTTCATGGTCTGAAGGCTGCTGAGCAATTTTGGGCAAGTCATGCAATCTTTCTGGTTTTTCTGAAAATTATCTTCTATGGAGATGTGCCTGGGCTTTGAGTGAATGACAGATTTTGAGTAAAAGTTGTCAATGAATGAAATGAACAAAATGAAGGCCTTTCAGCCATTTAGCATGTATTCCCTGAGGAATACTGCACCAAGCACTGGTGTCAGCCCTGGGGTTAAATCCAGTCCTTGCCTCAAGAGTCCAGAGTCTAGTGGTGAGATGGACCCAATGACACTTACAGGAATTCAGAACCCTTTTGAGCCTGCTATTCCAGAGTACACCCTCCTAGTAGCCTAGGAGTCTGCACATTTAGAAAATCCCTCAGGTGGTTTTGATACGAAACCAGAGTTGGGGCCAGACCAGAGATGACTAGCTTTCAAGTTTTGATGAGGTCACTACAGGCCAAGATGCAGGAACCAAGGCTGGCAGGATGAATCTTGGGCTCTGGATTCTAACTCCAGCTCTGTGGAACTGTAGACTGCTCTTCTCTGTTAGGTAGGAATCATCACCCACTCATCCATGAAGAGGCAGATAGGGAGTGATCAGGAGCAGACTCTGGAGCCAGCCAGGTAGATTGGAATCCAGGCTATGTATGGATCTTATGCTTTTTGTGATATTGGACAAATCATTTAATTTCTCTGGCCTTGATTCTTTTATCTGTAAAATGGAGGCAGTAATAGTACTCACCTCTAGAGTTGTTATAGGATGAAATGAGTTAATAGATGTCTAGTACTTAGAATAGTGCCCAGCTCATAGCAAGGGTAGTGCTTTATTGAGGGTTACTGTTACTGGCCACGGGGTCATTGAGAGAGATGCGTAGGAGAGCGAAACATCATGGTCTCTAGAGGCAGATGGTAAGCAAAGCAGTCATATGAATAGATGACAACAGAGCCTGGTGAGAGCTATGATGGACAAGCTTTAGGGTGCAATGAAAGCTTGGGTCAGGGAAGGTGTCCTAGAGAAAGGACCAACATACATAAAAGCCTGAAGCAGGAAGGAGCATTGAATGTTTTGACAAAGTGAAAGGGCCCGTGGAGGGAGCACTGAGAAGGAGGGAGAGAGGTTCAAGGTGAAGCTGGAGGGCTGGCCAGGCTCCACTTGATAGGGTTGGGCTGGGCCCAGCAGAGCTTTGTGGGTTTTTGCCCTGAGCAACAGGAAGTGGTTATGAACTGAGGACTGACATGTTCATAATGCACATTTATGAAAAGATCAGTGTGTATGTGAAGAGAAAATTGGCATCAACAGAGGGGAAACCAAGAGGTTTGTCTGGGTGAAAGAGGATGGGGCTTGCCAGGGGACAGGGCATGGAGAGAGATGAGTGGATTTAGCTGAGAGAGGGAGAGTGGGCAGAGTCTGGCAATAGATGGACTATGGGGCATTAGTGAAGGGATGATAGAAATGATGTGGGTGCCTGAAGTGAGATGAATTTCCCCAGAAGACACGTTGCGTTTGGTGCCTCTGAGACATCCAGGTGGAGATGTTGAGTGGACTATTGGCCACAGGTCTTGGTGGAGGTCTGGATTGAAGATGTGTATTTGTGGGGTTTTTTTCTTCAAGTTTTTATTTAAATTCCAGTTAGTTAACATACAGGGTAATATTCGTTTCAGGCCGAATTTAGTGATTCATCACTTCCATACAACACCCAGTGCTCATCACAGCAAGTGCGCTCCTTCATACCCATTGCCTGTTTAATCCATTCCACCCCCATCTCCCCTCCAGCAAACCCCAGTTTGTTTTCTATAGTTAAGAGTCTGTTTTCTGGTTTGCCTCTCTCTTCCTGCCACCCCTAACCCCATGTTCATCTGTTTGTTTCTTAAATTCCACATATGAGTGAAATCATATGGTATTTGTCTTTCAAGATGTGTATTTGTGAGCCATCCGGGTATAGCCAGAGTTTGGGTGTAGATGAGCTAGTTTAGGGAAAGAGCATGGCATGAAGAAGAGTAGGGTTGAGGAATGAGTCTTAGGAACTCCAATTTTTAAAGGCAGAAAGGAGGAGGAGGAGTTAAGGAGATTGAGGGGGAGGGGCCAGAAAAGGAGGAGGACCACCAGAAGGGTGTGCCATCCTGAAGGCCAAGGGAAGGATCTCTCAATTCTGCGGGAGTAGGACATCATGTGTGAAGCAGCTTGATGAGAGGAGTTGGATGTTTTATATAGGTGTAAGAAAGCGATATTGTTACAAATGT
Source organism: Leptonychotes weddellii (assembly GCF_054177405.1). NCBI lineage: Eukaryota > Metazoa > Chordata > Mammalia > Carnivora > Phocidae > Leptonychotes > Leptonychotes weddellii. The sequence continues at coordinate 51,041,303 of NC_138374.1, read as the reverse complement.
AGTGTGTGGGCGAAAGTGCTCCGCAAGTGGTAGAGGGCTCTGCAAATGAGACTTAGATTATTACCCACCTGGACTGGGTGGTGAGACCTCAGAGCGCAGGGCAGGGAGACACTGTGGAGTTCCCACCTGATCTTATTTTTCAGCTGGTCCTCGATGGTCCATATTTTACACTCCAGTGATGCTGCAAGGACACTAGCTGCTGGCCTAAGAGAGCCTTGGAATGACCAGCTGAAGGCACCACGAAGTCAGCAAGGATGGGAGACCATTCTCTGGACCATAGTATACATACTAAGATCAACACTCTCTATGGTGCTGTGTACTCAGTAGGGTAGAACACATGAGTCCAGGAATCAAGAGGGAGGAAGCAAGAGTATCCCCACTTTCTATCACTCTCAGTGACCCACTTGAGGAATTTAGCTCTCTGTCCTTACCATGTTAGGCTTGGAGACCCTATGAGCAAAAGCACCCAGAGTTCAGACAGACTCACAAGACGATGTGGTTGACTGGGTGATCTCAATGTCAGGCAAGATGGAGGGGGCATGGGGTAGGGTGGGGCTAGGTTGCCAAGTATATCAGACTTAGGTATGCTTGGCGACTCAACAGGTCGCTGTGTGAAGGGGGATTATAGGTTGAGGAAGAGAATCCAGACTAGCAGCAGAAGGCCCTCCAGAGTTGAGACAGAAGGAAGATGTGGCTGGACCACCACGAGTTGCCCTGGCTGTGATGGGCCAAGCCTTCCCTCTTCTGCCAAGAGATATGGGAGATTTCCCGGCAGCATCTCTGAACTAGTTCCCGTTTTCCCTCAGATCTCCTCTTTGCCTTTCGCTGGCTCTGTTCTGCGTTGCAGGGAGCTGATTCCCATGGCCTGTTTCTGGGGCTCTCAGGAGAACCGGTTTCTGCCTGGGATCAGCCAATAGGAGACACTGGTGGGAGGTGAAAGGGTGGGAGGAAGAGGAATCAGGCCATTTCTCATCTTTCCTGTCCATCTAAGGTGGCATCTCCAGCACCACATTTATCAGTTAAGTTTTTAAACTTCTCTTCCATGGCTCTAGTTCACCACCATGCATCATGTCATTGATGGCCTTTGTCAGGTAGAAATGCTCTTCAGTGTCTGGTTCACTCAGAGTCTAAATCGTGAGTGAATGTCACAGTTGGTCAAATGCTTGTTGTGCATCTATTGAGATGATTGTATAATTTTCCTCTTTTATTCTTTAATGTGGTAAATTATACTGACCGGTTTTTAAAAATTTAAAACCAACTTTGCGTTGCTGGGGTAAACTCCACTTAGTTCTGATGTATTATTATCCTTTTTAGACATTGCTGTGATTGATTTGCAGTTGTTTTGTTAAGGATTTTTGTATCTATGTTCAAGGAAGGATATTGGTCTGTAATTTTCTTGTGTAGTCTTTGTCAGGTTGTGTTATCAGAGTCTTTCTGGTCACATAAAATGAAAGGGGAGGCTGTGGCAGTTATCAGTTTATTGCCTCTCAACTCCAAAACCGTTCTTCTTTGCCCGCTCTATGATAAGGGAGGTGGTGGGTCGTGTAATTAAATAATTAACAGCGGGCACCACATGAAGGTTTGTCAGTAGGGGGTGCTGGTGGGACATGGGAGGGGTACTTTTCCTGCAGAGTGAGCTTTCTCTAGGGCTTAGCTAGATGAGCACGCGGGCTCCTCCAGCTGCCGACTGCCACACGCTGCAGGAACCGTCCCTTCTCAGACGGCGGGGCGGTACGTGCTGCTGGTGTGGCCCGTTCCCACCAATGGTCACCCCAGCAACTTGGTAGCAAGCTCCAAGGCATAGCTCACTGTGAATGACTTCCCTCTGCATCCCAGATGTCACAATAGCATGGCACCTCGGGCACCCCAGCCACCTCTCTACCATCCAGTGAGTCATGTCATGTCCTCGCCAGTGAGGTCTGGGTCTCAACCCAAGGAGGGGGATCTTTATGATCACTCCAGCTCAACCCCTAGAGATAGTGGCTACTCCTTATGTTTGCTATTCCTATATTCTTTAGGTCTCTTGTTGACTCTTACTAGACAATTCCCTTTTCCCCCCCAATCTCCTGTTAATACTTCTTTATACGAAACTTCCAATTACCATTTGAATTACTGTGTAGTTTCTGTCTCCTGCTTGGACCCTGAATGATACAGAAATGCTTCCTCCTCTTCTATTTTCTGAAGGAGTGTTTAAGATTGGTATTTCATCTTTAACAGCTGTTCACAATATTTCCTTAATATTCTTTTAAAGTCTGTAGGATCTCTAGTGATACCACTTGTTGCATTCTTGATACTGGTATTTTGTGTTCTTTCTTCTTGATAAGTCTAGCTAGGGGTTTATCAATTTTATTAATCTTTTCAAAGAACAGACTTTTGTCTCTAGTCATCTTCTTCTTTGTCTATTTTTATTTCATTGAATTTTTCTCTAATTATTTGTTCTCTATTTACATAGGGTTGAGTTTCTTCCATTTACTTTCTCTAGCTTCTTAAGGTGAAAACCTAGGTAATTGATTATTTTATGATATAGGCATTTAAAGTGGTACATTTCCCTCTAAACACTGCTTTATCTGCATAATACAAATTTTGATATGTTGTGTTTTCATTATTAGTTCAAAATATTTTATTTCTCTTGTGATTTTTTCCTTTGATTCATGAGTTATATGGAAGTATGTTATTTAATTTCTATTTTCCCCCTTCTGATATCTCATTGTTTATTGATTTCTAATTTAATTCCTTCATGACCAGAAAAATAGTCTATAAATTTTCAACCTTTTGAAATCTATTTAAACTTATTTTATGGTCTAAAATATGGTTTTTCTTGAATGTTCCATATGCACTTGAAATTATATTTTGTGGTTGTTAGTCTGTAAATGTCAGTTTAGTCAAATTGGGTAATAGTGTTATTGAGATTTTCTATATTTTTTCTTTTCTTTTTTTTTTTTGTTTACTTCTTCAATCAGTTAATGAGAAAGGGTGTTAAAATCTCCAGTTATGATTGTGGATTTGTCTATTTCCTTTGTTCTCTCAGTTTGGCTTCATAAATGTTGAAATGCTATTATTAAGTTCATACATTTTAGGAATTGTTATATCTTAATTAATTGTCCTTTTAAAAATCTTATGAAATGGCTTTCTGTATCTTTTGTAATAAGCTTTCTTGAAATCTACATTGTCTGACATTAATATAGCCACACCGGATGTTCTATATTCAGAGTTTACATGGTATATCTCTCCATCTATTTAATTTTCACATATTTGTATTTTATATTTAAATGATCTCTCTTATGGACAGTATATAGGTGGGCTTCTGACATCTCTGCCTATTAATTGGAGTTTGTAATATGTTTACCTCTAGTGTAATTAATGATGTGGTTGGGTGTAAGTTTAACATCTTGCTACTTGTTTTTCATTTGTTCCTTCAAGTTTTTGTTACTCCATCTCTCTTTTTCTGCCTTCTTTTGGGTCAAATATTTTTAATATTCCATCAAATTTCCTCTATTTGCTTCTTAATTCTGTATCTTTTTATTGTTTTTATTTTTTCCTTCCAGCAATATGAAGCCATTTACCTGTTCCCTCCATCCTGTGTGCTGTTTGTGATATATTTTACTTCTACATGTGTTATAAATCTACCTTGCATTATTATCATTTTTGCTTTTCTTACATTATTATTTTACTGCTTTAACAGTCTATTCTCTTTTAAGGAAATCACAAGAATAAAAAATAATGTAGTGTTTTATATTTACCTATTTATTTATAACTTTTGGTGCTCTTCATTTCTTCCTGTAGATCTGAGTTATCGATAGGTGTCATTTTCCTTTAGTTCAAAGAGCCTCCATTAGCATTTCTTATAGCCCAGATTCACTGGAGAAAAATTATCTCAGATTTCATTTATCTAATATCTTTAATTCATACTCAACTTGAAGGATGTTTTTGGTGGATATAGAAACGCCTTCACATTGGGGTTTAGGGAATTAACATATGAATTTGGGGGGGTGGTGTGCACAAACATTCAGTTCACAGCAGCATCCCTGAAAGTTGCATTGTACATTTAATGAACTGGACATGTCAGTGTACTCAGTGGGTGACATTTCCAGTTTGATTGATTGCATACCCAGCATTTTCTATACCTTTTCTCTTGTAGAATCTTTCTAAATCTGAGGGGTAAATGGACTTCCTAAAAACCTAATCCAATCTTGTTTGGCCAGAAAATTCTTGGGGGAAAAAAAAATGAATTTTCAATATTTAAAAAATAAGAGATCTCTCTTAAAAATCTAAATTTTGGCTTCTTTTGAAGAATTAATATTGATAACAATGCTGGGCTACTGTTCTCTCATGCCACAATTGGCTGGAGCCCTTTACAAACCTGCTCTCCGTGGCTATTACAGATCCACTTTCACTCATTTATCTTTCCTTGGCTGTTGCTGATGTGGCACAATATCCCCAAACAGAGGGAATATTTGGCCACTCTTGGTAAAAGTTATCACCTGTGATTATGTTATAATGAAATTTTTTCATGGCCAAAGATATTAAATAGTAAAAAAAGAAAAGAAGAGAAAATTACAAACCACACCATGAACAAGGAAAATAGTAACTTCAATGAGAAAAGATAATCAACTGATAACAACACCAAGATAAATCAGCTGTTGGAATTATCTGATGAAGATTTCTAAAGCAACCATCATAAAAATGATTCAACAAGCAATTGTAAATTATCTTGAAACAAGTTGGAAAAATCTCAGCAAAGAAGTAAAAGAAACAACTAGAAATTATAGAACTGAAAAAAAAGACAATAACAGAAAATAAAAACTCAATGGTAAGTTTAATAGTATAATGAAGAGGATAGAATCAGTGAACTTGGGAACAGCTCAATAGAATTTACCCAAACTGAACAACAGAGACAAAACAGAATTTAATAAAAGGGAGAGGGGGCATCTGGGTGGCTCAATCAGCTAAGCGTCTGACTCAGTTTCGGCTCAGATCATGGTCTTAGGGTCGTGAGATTGAGCCCGACGTCAGGCTCTGTGCTCAATGTAGAGTCTGCTTGAGATTCTCTCTCTCTCCTTCTGCCACTCCCCCCTGTTCATGCTCCCTCTCTAAGATAAATAAATAAATCTTTAAAAAAAAGAAAGAGATGGAGAAAGAAAGTGTTCTTTCTTAGCAGTCTCAGGAACTTGTGGGACAAAAACAAAAGACCCAACATTCATATCATTCAAGTCAAAGATAAGAAGAGAAAGAGAGTGGGGCTAAAAGAGTATTCAACGAAATAATGGCTGAAAATCCCCCAAATTTGGTAAAAGACATAAACCCACAGTTTAAAGAAGCTGGGCTAACTCCAAATAGGATAAACCTAAAGAAATATGTCAAGATACATCATAACTAAACTTCTGAAAACTAAAGACAAAGACAAAGTCTTGAAAACAGCCAGAGAGAAATAACACATTAACATATATGAGAACAGAATTCTAATGAAGGCAGGTTTCTTATTTGAAACGTGGAGGCCAGAAAAAAATGGCATACATTTTTCAAGTGCTGAAGGAAAAACTCAAATATAATTCCTATGTCCAGTGGAACTACCCTTCAGGAATAAGACAAAGGAAAACTAAAACAATTCATCACTTGCAGACTTATTCTTAAAGTATGGGTAAAAGAAATTTTTCAAACAGAAAGGAAATGATAAAAGAAGTTCTTTGGAGCATTAGGAAATATAATACAATAGATTACCTTCTGAGTTTTATAAATAATATATAAGGATTGAAACAAAAATTATAAGCACATTTGATATTCAAAGCAATGATATTTAAAAGTGGGGAAGGTAAAGACATCTAAATGGAAGTAAGGTTTCTACATTTCACTTGAAGTGGGAAAATGTTGATAGCAATAGACTGAGGTGAGTCACATGTGTTTAAGTCCAGGGCAACCACTAAGAAAACCATATAAAATGATATACTCAAAAACACTATAAATAAATAAAGTCAGATCCTAAAAAAAATGTACAAGTAACCCACAGGAAGGCAAGGAAAGAGAAATATAGCTTCCTTTGAAAAGTTGTGGCTTCCTGCCTAAGTCACCAAAGGCAGCTGTTTGGTATTACATCTTATATTTTTATTACCTGGAACAGAAATTGAGGTTCAAAAATAAACTATTTATTTATTTATTTATTTATTTAAGATTTTATTTATTCATTTGAGAGAGAGAGAAGGAGAGATAGTGAGAGAGATAAGCAGGGAGGAGAGGGAGAAGTGAGCTCCCTGCAGAGCAAGTAGCCCGATGCGGGGCTTGATCCCAGGACCCTGGGATCATGACTTGAGCCAAAGGCAGATGCCCAAACAACTGAGCCACCCAGGTGCCCCAACATTTTTTTTTTAAAAAGAATGAAATAAGCAGGAAAATATTTTTTAATGGCAGAGTAAGACCTAATGTATTAATAATTACCTTAAATATAAAAGGCCTAAATATACTATTAGCATTTACATTTAATGCTTTAAGTGTAAATGGTCTAGATATACTACTGGGCAGATGTTGAGAGAGTGGACAAGAAAGACAAAACCCAACTACATGTAGTTTACAAAGACCTCACTATTCAACAACATAGGTAGGTCAAAAGTAAAGTGATGGAAAGCAATATGCTATGCAAACATTAATTTCTTAAAAGGAGAAGTGGCAATATTAATATCAGATAAAGAAGAGTTGAGAGCAATGAAAATTACTAAAGACAAAAATGGGCATTACTTAATGATAAAAACATTGATCTATCAAGAAGACGTAATGATCCTAAATGTGTACTCACCAAATAACAGAGCTTCAAAAAGCATGAAATAAGAACTGATAAAGCTTAAAGGAGAAATGGACAAATACATGTTCAGAGTTGTGGATTTCAAAACTCCACCCTGAGCAACAGATAAAACTACTACACAGAAACTCAGCAAGGATCTAAACAACATAGACACATAAGAAAATCTTCAAACACTTGGAAATTAACACACTTCTAAATAATCCATGGGTTAAAGAGGAAGTAGCAAAGGAAATAAAAGTACATAGAACTGAATGAAAATGAAAATATTACATATCAAAATATGTGGGGTGCAGCTAAAGCAATACTAAGAGACAAATTTATAACATTAATTGCTTATATTGGAAATGAGTAGGAGGTCTCAAATCAACAATCTACTTTCCTACCTTGATAAACTATAAAAATAAAATAAAAATTAACCCAAAACAAGAAGAAGAGAGGAAATAATAAAGATCAGAGCAGAAAGCAATAAAATTAAAAAAGGAAAACAATAGAGAAAATCAATAAAACAAAAAAGTGGTTTGTTGGGGGAGAAATCAATATAACTGATAAACATCTAGCAATACTGATAAAGGTAAGAGGAGAGAAGAGTATAATAACCAATGGCAGGAATAAAAAAAGATGTGACTATACATGATACAACCATTAAAGGTTAATAAAGCAATATCACAATGTTATGCTCCTGTATTCTACTATTTAGAAGAAAGAGATCAATTCTTAAAAACAAAAAGCTACCAGAACTCAGCCAAGAGAGATACATAATCTGAATAGTTCTACACTAACTTAAAGACTTGAATTCATAAATAAAAGCCTTCTGAAAATGAAATCTCCAGGTCGAATGGTTTCACTAGAGAATTCTATCAAACATTTTGAGAATTAACACCAACTTAACACAATTTTTTCTTGAGAATACAAAAGGGAACATTTCCCAACTCAATTTAGAGGTCAGCATTACTCTGATAACAAATGCAGAAAAGAGTATAAAACTGAAACAAAACTACAGACCAGTATCTCTCATGACTTAAAGTCAAACATCCTCAAAAAATTTGGCAAATTAATTCCAACAATGTATAAGAAAATTATACACCATGACCAGGTATACAAGAATGGTTTAGCATTTGAAAATCAATCAATATAATCCTCCATACCAACAGACTGAAGAATAAAAATCATATGATAATATCAATCAAGGCAGAAAAAGCATTTGACAAAATCCAACACCCAGTCATGATAAGAACTCTCAGCAAACTAAGATGGAAGAGAACTTCATTAAGTTGAAAGAGGGCATCTATGGAAAACCCATATTTAATGGTGAAAAATTAAATGATGAAAGACATAATGGTGATAAACTGAATGCTTTCCCTTTAATATTGGAAACTAGGCAAGGATATCTGTTTTCACCACTCTCTATAGTATTGGAAGTTCTAGCCACTGCAATAAGGTAAGGGGGGGAAAGTCATGCAGATTGGAGAGGAAAAATAAAAACTGTCCTTATTTGCAGATGACATGACTGTCTACATAGAAAAAGCCTAAGAAATATTAAAAAAACCCCTAAAACTAATATGTGAATTCAGCAAGGTTGCAGGATATGAGATAAACATACAAAGTCAATTGTATTTCTATATATTAGCAATGAACATGTAGGCACTGAAATAAAAAATACGATACCATTTACATGACACACACCACACAAATAAAATACTTAGGTATAAATCTAACAGAATATGTACAAGACTTGTATGTTGAAAACAACAAAATGCTGATGAAAGAAACCAAGAAGTCCTAAATAAATGTAGAGACATATACCATGTTTATGGATCAGAAAATTCAACATAGTAATGTTGTCAGTTCTTCCCAAATTGATTTACAGGCTTAACACAATTCCCATCAAAACCCCAGCTAGGGTACCTGCCTGGGTTGATAGGTAGAGCATGCAACTTTTGATCTTAGGGCTGTAAGTTTGAGCCCCACATTGGGTATAGAGATTACTTAAAAAATAAAATCTTTTAAAAAACAGCAAGATTTTTTGCAGATATAGACAAGATTATTCTAAAATTACATGACAAGGCAAAGGAACCAGAATAGCTAAAACAATTTTGAAAAGGGAGACTGATATTAACTCTATCTGATTTCCAGATTTATTATATAGCTGCAGTAACGAAGACTGTGCAGTATGGGTGGAGGGATAGACACACAGATCAGAGACACAGGGAACAGAATAGACAACCCAGAAGTAGACCCACACAAATATGCCTTGCTGATTTTTGATAAAGGCGTAAAAACAATTCAGTAGAGGAAAGACAGCCTTTACAGCAAATGTGCTGGTATAAGTAGACATCCATAGGCAAAACAAAACAAAGCAAACAAACAAAAGCTTTCAACCCAAATCTCATGTCTTATACAGAAATTAATTCAAGATGAATTCTGGACTTAAATGTAAACACAGAATTATAAAACTTACAGAAAAATAATTCCTCAAGATCTAGGTTCAGGATCTAGACAGAAAGCTTTTAGATCTGACACTAAAAGCAAGACTCATAAGAGGAAAAAAAAATGGATAAATTGGACTTTATCAAAATTTAAAACTTTTGCTCTATGAAAGATTCTGTGAAAAAGATGAAAGGCAAGCTATGGAGTGAGGAAGTATTTGCAAAACACATAGCCAGTAAAAGACTAGAATCTAGAATATATATAGTACTCAAAACTAAACAGTAAAAAACCCAAACAATCCAATTAGAAAATGGACAAAAGTGCGGGGTCTGGGTGGCTCAGTAGGTTAAGCGTCTGACTTCTGCTCAGGTCATGATCCCAGGGTCCTGGGATTGAGCCCAACATCGGGCTCCCTGCTCAGGGGGGAGTCTGCTTCTCCCTCTCCCTCTGCCTCTGCGCTCCCCCCACCCCGGCCCTGCTCATGTGCTCTCTCTCTCTGTCTCTCAAATGAATAAATAAAATCTTAAAGAAAAAGAAAATGGACAAAAGACATGAACAGACATTTCACCGAAGAAGATATATAGATGGCACAAAAATATGAAAAGATGCTCAACATCACTGACCATCAGGAAATGCAAATTTAAACCACAATGAAATATACACCCCTGTCAGAATGGCTAAATAAAAAGAGCGACAATGCTAAATTTCTGTGAGCATGTAGAGAAACTCGTCTCTCATACATTGCTGGTGGGAATGTCAAATGGGATAGCCACTTTGGAAAACAGTTTGGCAGTTTCCTATAAAACTAACATGCAACTACAATGCAATTCAGCAATTGCTCTCCTGGCATTTCTCCCAGAGAAAGGAAGACTTATGTTTACTCAAAAATTTGTACATGAATCCTTATAGTAGTGTATGGGAAAACTCCTCTGTTTTCTCTCCCCACAGAACACTCTCCTCCCCATCTGATACTTCTGGTCACCAAACGTGGTTGTGGGTTTTCTCACACAGAAGCTCCATGCCCCTTCCCACTTGCTGTGCCCCATGTGTCTCTTTTATCTGGCTGTTCCTGGGTTGTATCCTTTTATAATAAGCCAGTAATCTGGCAAAGAAACTCTTTTCGGGAGTTCTGGGGGCCACTCAGAACCCGGAATGGAGTGACGCCAGCTCGGTGTCCTAGAATTCAATTCAGTTCTGACACTACCTACCTAGTGTTAGTATCAGATGCCACAGGTTAAGGACTCAGTCCCACAAGATTGCCCCCTGACACTTCCGATGCCAATCACAAGTCCAGGCTGCTACCTGTGCATGTGACTGACTGGTTCTTGGTTCCGTTAATTTCCAATAGTGGCCCCCAGAACTCCGGAAAAGAGTTTCCTTGCAAGATTATTGGTTTATTATAAAACGATACATCCCAGGAACAGCCAGATAAAAGAGATACATGGGGCACAGTAGGTGGGAAGAGGCATGAGCTTCTACGCCCCCGCTGGGTGTTACACCCTACCAGCTTCTCCACCTGTTGATCAACGCAGAAGCTCTCCAAACCCTGTTCTTTGGACTTTTTAAAAAAATATATTTTATATTTATTTTGAGAGAGAGCACATGCGCGCCAGAGAGCACAAGCAGAGGGGCAGAGGGAAAAGCGGGCTCCCTGCTGAGCAGGGAGCCCGATGCGGGGCTCGATCCCAGGACCCCAGGATCATGACCTGAGCTGAAGGCAGATGCTTAACCGACCAAGCCACCCAGGCACCTTGTCTTTTGGATTTTTAAGGAAGCTTCATTACATGAGCACTATTGATCAAATCATTAGCCATTGGTGATTGATTCAGCCTCCAGCCCCTCTCCCCTCCCTGGTGGTGGAGGGGTTGGGGTTAAAGTTCCAATCCTCTAATCACATGGTTTTTCCACTGGCAACTAGCCTTCATCCTTAGGAGCTTTCCACAAGTCACCTCCTTTACCTAAACTCAGGTGTGGTTGAAAGAAGCTTGTTATAAATATCAAAAGACACCTGTGTCTCTCTCTTTTTTTTTGTTTTTTTTTTTAGACTTTATTTATTTATTTGACAGAGAGAGACAGTGAGAGAGGGAACACAAGCAGGGGCAGAGGGAGAGGGAGAAGCAGGCTTCCCACCGAGCAGGACCCTGGGATCATGACCTGAGCCGAAGGCAGATGCTTAACGACTGAGCCATCTGTGTCTCTCTTATCACTTACGAAACCCCATGGGTTTTAAGAGCTCTGTATCAGAAAAGAATATGAAGACTAAATACATGTTTCTTATTATAAATCACAATATCACAAATAGATTTATTCCTAAAAGCCCAAATTGGAAAAAATGGAATTGTCCTTAGTGGGTGAATGGTTAAACAAACTGTGGTACATCCATACCATGGGATATTACTTAGTAATGAAAAGGAATGAATCATTGATAGATATAACAACCTGGATGAAGCTCCAGATAATTCTCTGGAGCAGAAAAAGCCAATTCCAAAAGATTATTCCATTCTATACAATTCCATTTATATAAGATTTTTGACATGATGAAATGGTGGCCATGGGAAACAGATGAGTGGTTGCTAGGAGATGAAAGAGGAGGTATGGCTCTAGAAGGGCAACATGAGAATCCTTGTAGTGATGTGTTTTGTATCTTGACCATGTCCATGTTAGTATCCTGATGTGATATTGTACCAGAGTTCTGCAAAATGTTGCCATTAGAGGGAACTGGATAAAGTATGTAAGAGATATCTTTGTATTATTTCTTACTACAGAATATTGATCTACAATTATTTTAAAATATAAGGTTTAATTAAAAAAAAACAGAACATCTGCTTGAATTTACTGGGGATCTAGCAGGATAGTTACAGTAGATTGTAAAATCACTACAAATTCCTCCCATGCACACCTTTTTACTTGGTGACAATAGTAAATCTTTCATTATAAATGTTTCCTGGTGGGTTCTACCTGTCCGACTGAATTCTGACAGATACTCCTAGCAACCACCAAAGTAATCAGTGACTTGTTTTTTTTTAAAAAAATAACTAATGAATTTATGGATGGAACTTCTGATTTCAGTTTCAACATGTAAAAGGCTTGGAAGTCATCATTCCATACTTAAAATGAGACAAAAGGCGAACAAACTGAAAATCAACCACTTTTCTTCGACCCATGGGAGCACTGAGGTCCCAGGGCAAACCACCACCCTGGAATCTGGGGAGATAGGTGAACAGTAAGAATCAGCTTACCTGGAATAGAAGCTGCTAGAGCCACAAACCGGTAGTTACGTTTAAGTGGTCATTTTGACCAATTGCCGGAGGCTAAGTATGGATTAGTTTGAGAGTGAGACACTCCAGGTGGCTGGGGGCAGGGTCCAGGATGAGGGGAGTCAGCATACTCTCATGGGTTTTACCTTAGGGAATCCCAGTGAATTCTCAAGGTAAAGATCTAAGAAAAATTCCCTTGGGAGTCCAGAGGCTTCTCCATACCAAAGGTCTGCATTCTTGTCCCTGTTACATATGTCTGTGCTTTAAAATCACTTAAAATAATTCTCTGTGGTTAAGCCACAACCTTGATATATAGTTAAGTTCATATACTTCGTTTTGTGTTTTATTATTTTTTTTTATTTAAAAAAAATTTTTTTTAAAGATTTTATTTATTTGACAGAGAGAACACAAGCAGAGGGAGACAGGGAGAAGCAGGCTCCCTGCTGATGAGCAAGGAGCCTGATGTGGGACTCGATCCCAGGACCCTGGGATCATGACCCAGGCCGAAGGCAGCCGCTTAACTGACTGAGCCACCCAGGCGTCCCTTGTGTTTTATTTTGAACTGCTACTTTTAAAAGTACTGATGTAATTTTGTTTTATAATGATGTCAGACATTTAGATGGCTCCAGACCCAACACCATCAAACAAGGTACTTTCAGTGAAGTCTAATTTCCAATCCTGTCTCCTCCTTCCCCTTATTGGAAACCATTTTTATTAGTTTTTGGTTTATCCTTTCATTGTTTAAAACATAAGCAAACTTATTTATTTAGTTGTTCGTATTTATATTCTCCCTTTCTTAGATAGGAGACACCATCCGATGCCTTGTTCTGTACTTTGCTTTTCTCACTTGGCAATCATCATGCCATAGCTGTTATCTGGAACTGGACTTTGAATGAGCTGGACGCTAGGACGCAAACAGTGAGAGCTATATGATTTCTCCCTACTGATTCTCCCATCTTATTCCTCAGTTCCCCTGGGTGAAATCTCTGGCCATTCTCGGGGCTTTCCCCAATCACTAGTGGGTAACGAATAGCATCCATTTCCAGGGGAATATAAAAACTCCAGCTTTATTTAGGGCTTCTCCCTTCCCACAGCTCAGACCCCGGAGTCTTGGGACCCCTGCAGTGGTGTGATCCACTTCTGTCTTCTTTTCCTTCTCCTGCGCACCTGCCTAGCTGCTGATTTGTACGCCAGGGTGGGAAGAATCAGAGAAGTTCTTTCTTGACTGCTGTAGCTGTCACTTGGTGCTGAGGCTTTCTGGGTGTGGCTCTTCCCAAATGCTGCCGGTCTTACTCTAGGAGTAGCTTCCTGGGTTCTCTGGAGACTATCCGTATCCCTAAGGATTTGTCACCTATAGTTGACTTGGCACAGATATTGTCTTCGTTTGCTGTTTCTGTGTAAGTCCCTTCTCTGCCCCTCAGCTTCTGGGAAGTCACCTAGTCCCTCCACACTCCTAGGGTGACCCAGCCTGGCTTCCTTCTTCAGGCTCCACATCTGACCCAGGGGGACTCACGTACCCTTTGCCTGTGCACATTCTACTTTTCTTCCCTTGGCCAGTGCCCTTGGGACAGAGGCCCACTAATAGACTGAGCTTTAATCCGAAGGTTATAGAGATGCCCAGAGTCCTGGCTTGTCTGCATTGCTTATGTTTTACATTCTGACCCAAACAATGCTCGAAGCGTCCTGTCCCACCAGGCGACTCTGGGAGATGGTATCAGTCTGGTAAGGCTTAGGGACAGTACCCCCTTCCCGGCCGCCTCTCCTAGCCCCCCTCCCTGGCAGGCCATAGGGCCCAGCACCATTGAAATCTCATTCCCAAACCTCAGCCAGGCTCTGAACATATGTTCCACCATGAAAGGAACAATAGGACCCCCGGGCTTAATTAAGACCCCACAAAAAGCCCCCAGCTGGGCAGGCCTCATTTTCTGCTCTCGGTTCCTTTTTCCGCTCACCCCGCCCCCCTACTTCTTTCTGCTGCTCCCTCTGTGGATGGGATGAAAGGCATCCCAGACCCTCCGCTCTGGCTCTTTCTTGCTCCTCTTTTCTCATAGTCCGACCTCCCTCTACTCTTCTGAGCCCTGGTGGAGGAGAGGCCATCCGGGTCCTGGTGCCAGACCTCCCGAAGCCCCCAGGTCCAGCTGGGGAAACAGGCGGCCAGCAAGGACCTGCTTGGCTCCTAGTCTCCCTAGGGCTGCCATAGCCAGGACCCCCTGGTTAACCTGTGGGCTCACCTAGCTTAGGCTTGCAGTCCAACCTGCATTTTAGTGGGAGGTGGCTGCATTGACTCTAAGCGGGGGAGCCCCAGTTCTAAGAGCTCTGTAGTTCACACTCAGGCCCAAGTCCATGGGCTTGTGAAGGCTTCTCAAAGGGCCCAACACAGCACACGCACATAAAGAATTTTTATGTTGAATGAATCTATGAATTTTTATGTACTTAACAAAGCTCACATGCTGTTTACTGTATGCCTAAGAGCTATAAATCTTCACATTAGGTAGTATTATCATCCCTGTTTCACAGATGAGACCATTGGGGCACAGAGAGGTTAAGTAAATTGCACAGGTCACACAGCAAGTAGGTAGCAGAGCCAGAGAATTCAAATCCAAGTCAACTGGCCCTAGAGGCCATACTCTATCCAGGTATGCTTCTTTTTTTTTTTTTTAAAGATTTTATTTGTTTATTTGACAGAGAGAGACACAGTGAAAGAGGGAACACAAGGAGGGGGAGTGGGAGAGGGAGAAGCAGGCTCCCAAGGAGCAGGGAGCCCGACATGGGGCTTGATCCCAGGACCCCAGGATCATGACCTGAGCCGAAGGCAGACACTTAACGACTGAGCCACCCAGGCGCCCCTCCAGGTATGCTTCTAATGAAAGAATACCCTACATAGGCTATTTCTAATGAAAGATTAGACCCATTTGACCACCACCTGGATAAACCACCTCTTTCCTCAGTTCTGCTTCTCCCTCTTCCCTGTGCAGTTTAACAAATTATTATAAAGTGAACATCCATGAAACCACCAACCAGATCAAGACAATGAACACCGCTGGGACCTCATAGCTTCCCCGCCTACTGTGTGCGTGCTCTCAGCTAGACAGAATTCCTTCCTCTCCCCTAGAGCCAACCCTTACATTTGGGCAATAATTTCTTTGCTTCTCTTTATATTTCTGCCACCCAAGTATTCATCCCTAAAAAAATATCATTCAATTTTGCCCTCTTCTGATCTTTATAGAAATGGAACCATGCAGTAAGATTTATTTTGCTCTGGCTTCTTTTGTTCAATATAGTATTTTTTTATTAATTGAAGTAGAGTTGACGCACAATGTTACATTAGTCTCAGGTGAACAACATAGTGATTCAACATCTCTATATGTCATGCTGTGCTCACCGCAAGTGTGGCTGCCACCTGTCATCATGAAATGCTATTACAATACCACCGACTATATTCTCTATGCTATGACCTTTCAATATAGCATTTTTAAGATTCAGTTACATTGCAGGTAGTTAGAGTTCATACTCTTTCTTACTGTATAGTATTCCATTCTATGACACTACAACCATTAGTTTTTCCATTTTAGTCTGATAGACACTTGAAATATTTTCCAATTTCTATTATGAAAAATGCTTGTGCACATGACCGGGTGCATATGAGCATTCACTTTTGTGCCCTGGATCATAAAGAATGCAAATACTCACCTTTCCTAGGCAATTCCAAATGGTTTTCCAAAGTGGCTGAACTAGTCTGCAAATCCACTGTGTGTGGGAACTCTCGTTGCTGCCCGTCATCACCAATGCTCGGTGTCGTCAGACTTAATTACAGTCTATTTGATGGGGGTGTGGTAGTGTCTCATGATGGTTTTAATTTACATTTCCCTGAATTTCAGTGATACTGATTACTTCTTCAAAAGTTTATTGGCCATTTGGATTTCTTCTTTTGTAATGTGCTCATTCAAATCCTTTGCCCACATTTTTATTGATTATCTTATTATTCATTTTTAAAGGTTTTTTATATATTCTGGAAGTGAGTCCTTTTTGGCTATATGTACTGCAGAAAACTTTTCTTGCATACTAGACATTTCACTTTTTAAAAAATAGTATCTTGATCTATGGGAATTCTTACTTTTAATGTAAATCTAGTATAGTAAAATTTATCAATCATTTTCTTTATTGTTGTCACTTTTTATAACACATTAAGAAAATTTCCCCTACTCTGAGTTCTAGAACATGTGTATGTGTATATATATTTCTAGATTCTTTATCATTTTGCCTTTCATATTTAGGCCTATAATACACCTAGAATTTGTTTTTGGTACATGTATAAATATGTGAGGTAAGGGTCCAATTTCATTTTATTCTTCTATGGGTACCCAGTTACCACAGCACCACTTACTAAAAAGATTATCTTTTCCCTATTGTTCTGCAGTTCTATGTTACCACAAATCCCAGTTTATGCGTTTGCTCCTAGATTCTATCTATCCATTGGTCACCTTATTATTCTTATACCTAGATCACAATGTTTTCATTTCCATAACTTTAAAACCGGTCTTGAATGCCTGCTTTTGGGAATACAAGGTAGATATGCTTTTCCCCATTCTCCTATGGATATTATGTGTAAAACCAACATAAGGAGACTTTGAAAGATGGAGACAAGAAGGCAGACTGGTTGGGGACTTTGGGCTCTGAGGAATGACAAAACACAGGGTAAATTGCCTGCATTTTCCTTTTGTCTTATATATCCCAGATAGGAGCTACAGAGGCTGGAAACATGGAAACAGTTAAAGGTACAGACCATAAACACCCCGAGGGAGATTGCTCTCTCTAGCAAAGTACTAGGAAAGATACCTAGCAAGACAGAAAACTTTTAGACAAAAACTGCAGTATTCTAGCCAAACACCATGGAAAAAAACTGTGGTCCCATCCATACCTGCAAGGGCCAAGTCGGGAGCTTAGACTTCTGCCCTCATGATGCTGTAAAAAAAAAGAGAAGGCCAAGTAGGGGAGTCACTTTCATCCTCACTGGCTGGTAATGAGTCCCCCCACCACCAAACCATGGTATCTGTGGAGACCGTTTGGGGAATAGAAACCCCCATCCTCACCCAGCAGTAATGAAGAATGTCGCTTCTCCACCCTCAGGCCCCTGCTTGGGTGCCAATGGAAGGTGAGTGGGAAACATGGACTTCTACTTCCCACCTGTCATTAATGAGGCAGTGTCCCTCCTTCCCCTGCTGGAGTCGTGTCAGAAAAAGCCAGCTAAAACAGAAGGTTTAAATAAGAGGCAGAGTCTCATACCATAATACGAAAATGTCCAGATTTCATTTGAAAATCACTTAAAACCAAGAACCAGGAAGGGAAGATATCAAATGAAAAAATCTACATTGTAGACGGACAGCAGAATGGAATCAGTAAACTGAAAGGTAGAACAATAGAAATTACCCAATCTGAATAGTAGAGAGAAACTACTGGGAAAAAAAGAGAGAGAGACCAGACCCTCAGGGACCAGTGGGGATTATAATAAAAGATCTAGTATATATATCATTGAAGTCCCAGAAGGAGAAAAGAAAGGAAGTGGGGCTGCAAAAGTACTTGAAGAAATAATGGCTGAAAACTTCCCAAATTTGACAAGAGCTGTAAATCTAAAGATTCAAGAAGCAGAATGAATTCCTAACAGGATAAATCCAAAGAAGTCCATCCAAGACACATCATAATTAAACTTCTGAAAACTAAAGACAAAGAAAAAAAAACTTGAAAGCAGCCAGAAGTAAAACAATACCTCACCCACAGGGCATAACAATTCTAACGACAGTAGATTTCTCACCAAAAAACCATGAGGCCAGGAGGAAATGGCACAATATTGTTTTAAGTGTTGAAAGAAAGACCTGTCAACCCAGAATCCTATATCCTTCAGGAAGCAAGAAGATATGAAGACACTCTAAGGAAAGAAAATTAAAAAAAAAGTGTCACCAGGAAACCTACTCTAAAAGAATGGCTATAAGAAGTTCTCCAAACAGAAAGGAAAAAAATAAAAGAACCTTGAGATACCAAGAAGGAAGAAATAACAAGATAACCAAGGATATGGGTAAATAAAATAGGCTTTCCTTCTTCCCTTGACTTTTCTAAATTATGTTTGACAGTTGAAACTAAAATAATAACATTGTCTGATGTGGTTCTAAATAAATGTAGAGGAAATATTTAAGACAATTACACTATAATTGGGAGATTAAAGGGACATAAAGGGAAGTAGATTCTTATACTTCACTCAACCTAGTAAAATGATGCCACTAGTCAGCTATGATAAGTTATGTACATGTAATGTAATACTTACAGTAACCACTAAATAAGTTATATGAAGAGATATAACAAAATACTATAAATAAATAAAAATGGAATTCTAAAAAATGTTCAAGTAACCCAAAGGAAGGCAGGAAAACAAAAACAGAAAATGAAAAACAAACAGAAAACAAAATAAAATTGACAGGCATAAGCCCTAACATATCAATAATTACATTAAATGTAAGTGATCTAAATACATCATATAAAAGATTGGCAGAGTAGGTTTAAAGTATGTCATCTATAAGAAACTCACTTCAAATACAATAATATAGGCAAGCTGAAAGTAAAATCATGGAAAAAGATATATTATGTAAACATTAATGAAAAGAAAGCGGGATAAAGTAGACTTCAGAGCAAGGAATAGTATCAGAATGACATTATATATGACAAAATAGTCAATCTACCCAAAAGATGTAACAAACCTAAAAGTGTATACACCAAATAGCAGAGCTTCTAAATATGTGAAACAAAAACTGGTAGGACTGAAAGGAGAAGTAGACAAATCCACAATTACAGTTAGAACTTCAATTCCTCTCTCTCAATAATTGACAGAGCAACTAGATAGGAAATCAGCAGTAATATGGAAGAACTCACCACCATCAACCAACAGTATACAATTGAGATTTATAGAACATTCCACCTGAAAGCAGCAGAACACACATTCTTTTCAGTCATCTATGAAATATCCACCAAGATAGCTTCCCTGGCAGAAAAGCTGGGGATCAGTGACATCATCTCCCTGGAGAGCAAGCCTTTGCGAGTCCAGACCAACCCATGGGGGTTGCAGGCTGCCCCTTCCTGCCAGACCAGAATGGCTGAGGGGGATCCCAGCAGGTAGAGGGCAATCCCTTCACCCTAGTTGTCAAACATTCCTCTCACCCTCTGGACCTTCCTCCTTCTTCCATCCCTGACAGTGCTGGAATTCCCAAACCGCTTTTGAGCTTCTGATTCCTCTTGGATTGAGGCAGACCTAGTTCTCCCCAGGCACCCCAAATCTCCACCTGGTCCTCCCCTTTCTCATGCTGCCAACCTCTAACTACACTAGTGAAAAAAAAAAGATTTGTTTTTGACCATAAACCAAACCTCAACAAATTTTAAAGAATTGAACTCATACAGAGAGTGTTTTCTGACCATAGTGGACTCAAACTAAAAACCAGTAACAGAAAGATAACAGGAAAAGTTCCAAACACCTGAAGATTCACTCTTCTAGATAACCCATGCATCAAAGGGGAAATAACAAAGGAATTTAAAAATTCATTGAACTAAATGAAAATGAAAATACAACATATCAAAATTTGTAGGGCGCAGCTAAAGCTGAGAGGGAAATATATAACAGTAAGTGTTTACATTAGAAAACAGGAGAAGTCTCAAACAAATCATCTAAGCTCTTACCTTAAGAACTTAGAAGAAGAACAAAATAAATCCAAAACAAACAGAAGGAAGGGAATAGCAAAGCACAGAAATCCGTGAAATTGAAAACAAAAAATCAATAGAGCAATGAAATAAAAGCAGATTCTTTGAAAAGAACACTAAAATTAACAAATCTCTAGCAAGAGTGAATGGAAAAGAGAGAGAAGGCAAATAGCGATATCAGGAATGAAACATGGGCTATCATAGCAGACCCTGCAGATACTACAAAGACAATAAGAGAATATTACAAACAACTCTACAAATGTATATTTGGACCAATTCCCCCAAAACACACTATTACGACTCACTCAGTAGGAAATAGATAATTTGAACAGCTCTATAACCATCAAAGAAATTGAATTCATAATTTTAAAACTCCCCCAAATAAATCTCCATGTCCAGATGGTTTCACTGGTGAATTCTGCCAAACATTTATTTTTTTTTGAAAGATTTATTTATTTATTTTAGGGGGGAGGGGCAGAGGGAGAGAGAGAGTCCCAAGCAGACTCCGTGACATGGGGCTCTATCTCATGACCATGAGATTACAACCCCGAGATCATGACTTGAGCCTATACCAAGAGTCAGATGCTCAACCAACTGCACCACCCAGGCACCCCTCTACCAAACATTTAAAGAATTAACGCTAATTCTGTATAACCCTTTCCAGAAAATAGGAGGAAGCACTTACTAACTCATTTTATGAAGGTAGTATTGCCCTGACAATAAAATTAGACAGAGATACACCGCTCCCCCCAACAAAAAAGGAAAAAAAAAAAAACTCCAATATCCTTCATGGAAATGGATATAAAAATCCTAAACAAAATATTGGAAAATACAATTCAACAATTTATAAAAAGAATTATACAGCATCACTATTTTAGACATGCAAGTCTGATTCAATATTTGAAAATCACTCAATATAATCTACCACATTGACATACTAAAGAAGGAAAATCACATGATCATATCAATCAATACAGAAAAAGCATTTGACAAAATTCAATACCTATCCATGATAAAAATGCTCAGAAAAATAGAAATAGGATATTTCTCAATTTGATGAAGAGCATCTGTATATGTATATAAAAAGCCTACAGCTAATATTATATTTCATGGTGAAAAATAGTGATTTTTTTCCCTTAAGTTTGGGAACAAGCAAGGATGTCTACTTTCACTGTTCTTATTCAATGTAGTATTGGAAGTTCTAGCCAATGCATTAGGGCAAGAAAAGGAAATAAAAGACATAAAGATTGGAAAGGAAGAAATCAAATGGTCTCTATTTGCAAATGACATGACTGTTTACACAGAAAATTCCAATACATCTACAGAAATACCTAGTACTAGCAAGTGAGTTCAGCTAGGTCATGGAATATAAGACAAACATACAATAATTAATTGTAGTTTTAATATACTAGCAATTAACATATGGACAGTGAAATCTAAAATATAATACTGTTTGCAATCATTTAAAAATGAAATACTTAGGTGTAAATTTAGTGAAATATGTATAGCACTTAGATGTTGAAAACTACACAGTGCTGGTGGAAGAAACAGAAAAAGATCTAAATAAGCAGAGGGACAAACTGTGTACACAGATTGGGAGATTCCACAGAGTAAAAAGATGCCAATGTCCCCCAAATTGATATACAGGTTTAACACAATTCCTATCAAAATCCCAGTAAGATTTTTTGTAGATATAGACAAGATTATTCTAAATTTTATGTGGAAAGACAAACGACCTACAAAAACTAAAACAATTTTGAGGAAGAAGAATAAAAGAGGAAGAATCATTCTTACCCGATTTCAAGAATTATGGTATAGCTACATAATCAAGACTCTGTGACATTAGCTGAAGGATAAACACATAGATCAGTGGAACAGAATAGAGGACCCTGTGCACATCTTTAGAAGTCCAATGCGCTATCCACTGCACCACGGAGCCACCTCCCATGCACATCTTTAATCTTAGATTAATCCTAGGGGCTTTGTACATATATTTTTTAAGTCATATCTCATTTGGTATTATTTTTGTAATTTAATTTTCTAACTCCGCTGCTTGTACTCAGGAATACAATTGATTTATAGACAATAATCTTACTAAAATGTCTTCTTAATTCCAATCATGTATTTTGGATTTCCTAGCTACCTAGACGGATGTCTGGTTACCTGTCAGACCTTGGTGGAGGGGAGGGCTCAGTAATGAAAAGGCAAAAGGGGGCTGTGAATCTGAAGGACATTTGGTTGTGCCTGCTACGTCAGAGGCAGTGGCTATCTCACAGTAAATGAGATTAAATTTTCTCCCACTCCAGCAGAATGGGGACTTGTTCCATTTGGGGTTCTCCAGGAAGCTAACTCTGAGACAGAATTTAGAGTTCAGTGGATTGATGAGGGAGACAGAGCAAATAGGGTTGAGCGGAAGGGAAAACTAAGTTATGATAAAAACCTGACCACCTCAGCCAACCTCAAGAAGATCTCTGGAGCTGATACAGCCCGTGCATATCTCCTGTGTCCTTCAGTCATGGAATGTGGGCAGCCTGTGGAAGGGCTTGACCTTGGGCGAAGTGTCCCTCTGCAGCAGAGCAACCTGTGTGAAGGGACTGACAGCGGAAGTTTCCACGGATGCTCTTCCATAAGTTAGAGCAAAAGTCCTTCCCTGGAGGGGAGTCTGGCCAGCACATCCTCATGTCTCCTACAGCCCACGCTTCACACCGTTCAGATCCACTTTCTCAGGATTCCGGTGGCTCGCTCTCCCTGAGAAATACTAGTGGGACAAACTACAGTTCCCTCCATTGCAGCTGCAAATGATCGTCGTCTGTCTCCTCTACTACCCCTCAGCTGTCACCTCTAATGGTCTCAGTGACTCACCTGGAAGCGTGACCCAGACCCTCATCCCTGAGGGCTCTAAGTTCTGGTCACATGGCCTTTTGAGGACGGAGTTGTTGCATTGCCCTTTACCACTACACTTGGGTAAAGGGCAACCAAGAGGCATCCAAATGGACCATCTGGGCACCAGATATGATTGTCCCGTCTCCATTATGTAAGAGCAGTCCTACCTCCTCCCAGTGACAAGGACCAGTTACTCCTGGACAAGGGCAATGTCTCCTCTTCTTGCCTGCTAATCTCCAGAAACAAGAACCCAAAGTACTTAGGCTGCACCCTTAGCTTATAGTTCAATGGGACTCTTGCTGTGTTCTCTGGCACTGGTGTTCCCCCTTTGGGGTGCAGGACTTCTAGCTTTGCAGAGCCCAGAGTTGTGGGGATGGAAGGCACAAATTGCCCAAGAGGGTCATTGGGCATGATAGTAAGTGGGGCCACTGCTGCTCCCCGCCCTGAGTTCCTGAATCCAAGTGTTTTCCAACTGGAGACACAGTAGCTGGTACAGGCCTTTGATTTAAGGTACAGAATGCATCCCTTGAGGATGGCACACCATTCCTGCTGAGTGCTGTCCCCGAGTTGGCACTGGGCTGGGCCTTCAGTGTGCCATTCTAAAGTTCTATTAGGCCAGCTGGTGTCGTATGTGATGTAACCAGTGGATCCTATGGTTACGGGCACACTCTTGCACCTGCTTTGCTGTAAAGTGGGACCCTGGGTCTAATGCAATGTTACACACTGTAAGATGTGTGGTTCTGGGTGAGGCCCTTCAGGCAGGAAAGGCAAACATACACCTGGAATGGATGTTTCTCCCTGCTAGAATGAATTTCTGGCCCTTCCAGAGTGGAAGGGGCGCAATGAAGTCAACTTGCCACCAAGTGGTCAGAAGGTTTCTTTGAGGGTTGGTGCCAAATGCCATATGCCATTTGTTCCTGACTTTTGGATATTCAAAGGAGGCAAGGGACTGTCATTGTGATGATGTGCCCTGGGCAGCGTTTCCTGTTTGGGGCTTGGGGCTTATTACACAAGCTTATCTTTGTTAGCCAATTGGAACTTACTGCTTTGTATCTGAAGGAACTCTAAGTTTAGGGGCAGCCGTCTGGCCTGGAGGAGCATCTACTGCAGTTTTTTAAAAACCATGCATTAGTATCTACAAGCTTGAGTGCTTATTAAGTAAACTGGCACGGAGATGTCCACGCTTCACCTCCTGGAGGTTCTGATCCAATTGGTTTGGGCACCAATAGTTTCTGAAAATTCCCTTTGGTGATTCTAATGTGCAATCAGGGTTGAGAACCACTATATTCATGGATAGTGAAATAGAGTGAGATCTTGATTAGCACTTTTTTCCCTTAAAAAATAGAAAACATCACGGTATAGCTCATGTAGAAAGGGTAAATACTGTTGTTGAAACTTCTGTTTCACAGGAGTGTGGCTACTAGGTTGTGATGTAAAATGTACTGCTACCAAAAGAGCTTGCAAAGCCACTGGTCTAAAGCAGGGCATCCCAAACTTCAGCGGGTGCAAGAGTAACTGCAATGATGACCAGCAGAGCCCAAAGCATGTTTTTACGGGGCACCTGCTGGAAATAAGGCATGACGAGGGGCCCAGTCTCATGCTCATGGAATTGGGTGTGGGAAGCACAAAATAAAGAGGCAGCAGAGAGGGGAAAAGCCTGAAGGGGAGGGGGAATCTGGAGTCATTTGAATCCTGGCTCTACCGTTGACCTGAAGCTGGCCATGTAACATTTATCTGAGTCTCAGTTTCTTATCAGCAGAAAGGAACAATAACACCTATGCTTCCTATGTCACAATCCAACAAAGAATGATGTGGTCCCTGGAAAAGCACTTTGGAAAGCATAGGGACTCTGCACACACAGGGGTTATTATTATTACATGGAACACTCAGAACTGAAGTTTGTGCTGTTGGCATAAAAGTGTAGGGGGATTGAGATTGGGTGGAGAGGGCCTTCAGGCGGATAGACAGGTCCAAGCCAAGCAGGACTCTGGGTGATGTACGGCAGGACCAGGTGGGTGGAACTGAGGCGGGGAGTTGGGAAGAGTGTGCTGGGCCAGGTTTGGAGGGTTGTCCGAGACTGCCAACGAGTTGCGTCTTGTTGGAGCAGACAATAGGGAGCCATTGCAGGTTCCAAAGCAAGGGAGATAGCTGAAGGAAGTGGAGAGGGAGGAAAAGTGAGTCACAGCCTCCTGAGGCTGTTTTAATTGGTACCGATAGGTCTTTTCCAAGTCTAGTCAAATGTTACTGCCTCCTAAATCTGTTCCTGACCTTCCCTAGAGAGACGTCCTCCTCTGGGCTCTCATGGTTATCTCTGGCTGGACTGTGTCTCTTGGCAGCCATTGCACCAGCTCAAGCCTTCCTGGACACATCCCTTATTTCCTCCCCAGGTCCCCCAGCCCTCTGAGGTCCCTTCCTCCTTGGGGATTGTGGGTTGTGAGCCCCACTTGTGAGGCTCTGTTCATGGAAGGCAGTGGTTCTCAGCTCAGGCTGCTCATTAGAATCACCTAGAATTTGTTTTTTAAAACATTTCCATACCTAGGTTGCATCCCAGATCCACAGCATTGTCACCTCTGGGGTGGGACTCCGGCATTGGGATTGTTTTTAAACATCCCAGATAATTCCAATGTGCAGCCACTTTTGAGATTTGCAGACCACCTCTGGCAATCAGGAATCCTGCCCTGGGATCACCCCTTCCACATATGCACAGTAACCCCTGCGTCAGAGTACAGGAAAAAAGCATTAGGATTTGAGTTTTGTATCTATCTGAAATCCTAAACTTGTTTAGAGTCCATGCATTACAAATGACTTACTGTAGCGGAGCGATGGTAATGACATAAGGATCAGCAGTGCAGAGCACTTAACAGTGGCCAGGCTGTACACGAAGTGTCGGTGCTCCATGAAAACCCAATGACGAACGTACTGGTATTATTCTCATTTTACAGAACAAGGAACTCATACCAGAAAGGTTGAATAACTGGCCCATCACACTACTAGAAAGCAGCTGTGCCAAGATTCAAGCCAGGTTGACTCTAGCAGCCACCTTTTATCCACAAGCCAATAAATAATACACAAATGAGATACAGGTATCAGGGGCGCCTGCTCAACATTTTTTACTGATAAGGTTTCAAAATCAAAGAATTAAACCATGATAGCAGGTGATGAGTCCTTAAAGCAAGCCCTAAATTTCACCCTTCTTTCTGTCTCCCTCACTAGGGGCCAGTAGGCATCTGGGTCCTACTATATACTCAACACATATCTGCCTACTCCCAGAAACATCTGCTGACAATCATAGCCAAAGTTTATCAACACTTGCTAGGTTCGGCAACTCTCATTCTTAATCTTTGCAACAGTCCTGTGAGGTATGATTATCCCCATTTTGCAAAGGAGGAGACTGAGCAGCCCAGTAACTTGCCAGTGTCTGAAACCAAAATTGTGGGACTACAGAGCTCATTTCTTTCCCACTGGTGAATGGGTTCACAGGGAACAGCTTATGAAAGTTGGCAGGAGGGTGGGGATACGAAAACATCAGGAAAGAGGCTGAGGTTGATTGTTCACTCCCTTGACAGGTGGCACTCTTCCCTATTTATCCTACTTAAACTTCTGGCCCCAGCTCAAAGACCACCTCTTCCAGGAAACCTGCCTTCCTTCAAGTTACAGTTATTTACACCCGCCTGTGGTTCATTCCCCTACTGGAGTTGGAGCTCCTTGAGGGTAGGGTTGGGTCCTACTCAAAAGGCATCCCCCCAGCAGGCTCAGCAAACTCTCATCGGTGGGTTGAGCCCGTGCCGTCTTTCCACCCAGGGCAGAGGGACTCCCTCCTTCTGGGTTTTTCCTCCATGGGCTCCACTACCCTTTCTTCGTCCTGTTCTTCTCCCTCCTCCTTCCTGTCCTCCTTTCTTTCCCTCCTCCCCATCTCTTTTCTCCTTCCCCCTTCCCTTCCCGAAGGCTCCCCCTTTCTCCCTCCTCCCCGCCCTGCGCCGCCCCCGGGCCCGGCAGCTGCAGTTCCCCCGGCGGCCTGCAGAGGGGGCCGCGCCGCTGCGGCGCGCGCTTCCTGTGAGGTCAGGTGGGAGGAAGCGGCCAGGGAGCCGCCGGGAGTGGACGCAGCGGAGGCCCGGAGCCGCGCCCGCAGGTGGGTGTCCGGGCCCGGGGCGAGGGCGAGCGGGCGCGTATCCCTCCCCTCCCCCGGGCCGGGCTCGGCAGCTGGGGCGGTGCCCCCTCCCCGCAGCCCCCCCCCGCCCCTGCCCTGCAGCACGCCCCCCGCGACCGCCCCCCTCCCCGAGTCAGGTGTCCCCAAGCCGGCTGCGGCCTCAGCCCACCCAGGGGGCGCTGGGGGACAAAGCACCGAGGGACTGCGGAGCTCCGTGACCCGCTTGGCCTTCTGCAGGGACCAGCGGGCTTCAGAAAGGGGACCCCGCCTGTCCCAGGCTCTAGGCCAAGGGCAACAGAACAGGGGCTCTTAACCCCTTTTGGCGTGTGTGTCACAAGTCCTTTTCAGAATTTAGGTGAAAACTGTGGCTTGTCTCCTGAGAAAAAATGGCTTTTACACAGACTCGGGGAGAGCCATGGAAGGACCCCACCCCCACCTCCAGCCCACGGACACCCTTGGGGTCTGCGGAGTGGGGCCCTCCCAGAGCCATCCGCTATTTTGGGCAGGCTGGCCCCGCCCCCGATAGCAAAGGCGGGACTGGTGTCATCTGAGAGGTGAGGGGCAGGCGAGGGGCGTGCCCCCTGCCGGAAGGGTCCGCTCCTCCAGCCAGCGCCCCGGTGGCCCTGTGGCCTTGAGTGTGGTCTGCTGCCAGGCAGTGCACCTAAAGTAGCTCTGAAGTGGGCCCAGATCCTCTCTGCGGAGAAGGCCCAGGTCCTTGGCATTTACTCCCAATGGGCCCTTTTTAACGGACGGGAAAGGGCGACACTGGGGATCTGGGTGCCCTGGACTCCCTGTTTAGAGCCCAGAGAAGGGCCTAGCGCCAGGGTTCCTGGCTTCAGGGTATGTCTCTGTTGCCTCCAGATGAGTGGTCCTGGGCAAGCCAGTTAGACCCCTCTGGGTCTCTGACTGTACCCAGCTCCGCAGAGTGTGGGGCGGTGTGAGATGGGGCCTGGGCCGCACAGCAAGGCTCTCATCCCTGCGGTTGCTGGCGCTGCTGGGTCGCAGAACTTCCAGCAACAAGGCTCCCTTTGGTAGTTTTCCCAGCGGACTCAGTGTCTGAAAGATTTTCAACTGTCGGATAACTTGCATTGATTTCTGTCCTTGTAATTAACTGGACGCAGCGCCTGCTCAGTCCGGGTAACCAGCGTGGGCACCCAGAACTGCCATTGCTCGCACTGAAGGCAAGCATCTCCTTATCTCTGATAAATTGTTTTCTTTCAGCTTTTTGAGGTCTGGGGAAAGGCGCAGCCCAGCAGGGACCCATCGCTCCTGGGAGGATGGTGCGGATCTTGGCCAATGGGGAAATTGTGCAGGATGACGACCCCCGCGTGAGGAACAGTCTCCCCTCGCGCGGTAGCACCCCCCGACAGGTAGGCGCCCAGGGGAGCAGTTCGCCTCCTGCCCTCCGTGTCCGTTACTCCTTAGCGACCAGAAGCTCTCTGGCTAGTCATTCGCCTTCTCTAGCCAGGAGCCCTCTTTGCAGAGAGCCGGGCTAAAGAGCATGCGGGTCCAGACTTGGGGAAAATGGCAGATTTCTTGCAGTCTGCAATAGGAGCCACCTGCCTCCCCAGTTCTCATCTTTCCGGGCAGCCTTCCCGGACCTGGAATCCAAGAGCCCTCTCGCCCTTGACCTGACTATCCCCGCTGGAGCCTACATCTTTCTTTTAAGAGTCTGTTGGCTGAGAGAGAACAGGAGAAGGTGGAGAAGAGGAGCCCATGGCCACCCAGTGATGGTGTTAAAGGGGGGGAGTGAGGAGTATTAGAAATGGCTGCTCCCAAGCTCTGCCCTATAGTCCAGCCCTCCTTGCCCCCTTCCTCTTCTCGGACCTGGGCACCTTCTCCCTGGCAGGACGTGAGGAGTATAGCCTGGCGTTTTCTGTACTCTGAGAGCTTGTGACTCAGTGACGGGGATCCCTGTGGGGTGGCATCTGGGGAAGGTGTGGCCCTCTGGGGGCTGGAGAGGAGGGCGGGGCCTAGCCTAGAAGATTCCCCTGTTGCCGGATACTTCATCTCCGGGGACGCTTTCTCTGGATTCATTCCTCTCTCTCTGTCTTCACCTTTCAGAGCTTTCTCAATAGGGGCCATGGCGCCCCCCTGGGGGGCTCGGGCCCTCGCCAGCAGCAGGCGGGGGCTAGGCTGGGTGCTGCTCCATCCCCCTTCAATGACCTCAACCGGCAGCTGGTGAACATGGGCTTCCCCCAGTGGCATCTGGGCAACCATGCTGTGGAGCCAGTGACCTCCATCTTGCTCCTCTTCCTGCTCATGATGCTCGGCGTGCGTGGACTCCTGCTGGTGGGCCTCGTTTACCTGGTGTCCCACCTGAGTCAGCGGTGACCTCTGGGAGCGCGCGGGGCAGGCATGCAGGAGAGGGAGTTTTGGGGTCTTGGGAAGGGGTCTGGTGGTGCCTTGAAGGTGTGCTCATAGAAGGCATTCCATGGTGCGTGAAGCACGAGGCAGAGGAAGCCTCTTGTCCTGCATTCCCAAAGTATTGGGTGGATACCCACATTCCCTTGAGATGTTTTTAGGTAGTATTGGGCCTGCATTAAGCACAGAGTCAGAGCAAGAAAGGGATTCCCTTTCCAATTCTTTTCCAATCCTTTTATGCCAAGAAGAAAGTCTCAGCTTGGTGCCAGTATGTTCTCATGCCTCCGGAACTCATGCCTGACTTCCCCTGTTACTAGGGAGAAGGCCTTGGGCTTAAAGCCATCGGGAAAAGTTCCAGACTTTTATAGCTCTGTTTTGTTTTAATGGTATATTTTAATTGGCTACCTGTTATTTATGACAAGTCGTACAGGCATCTAATTGTGGTGGCCTTTTCAATAAATAAATTTAACTAAAAATGAATCCATGTAAAGACATTCATAAGTAATTGCATGGCTGCGTGCACATCTGGAAGACACGAGGAAGGTGGTTGGGGGTGATTGGAACTGGGAACAAGGTGGAGGTGGGCATTTGACTCGGGGCGGGGTGGGGGGCTGGGAGCCTGGAGGGGGTCCAGGTAAAGCCTGGATGTGGGCCCCTTGTCTGATGCTTGGGTGACTTCTGGCTGACTGAGATGTCAGCCTGCGCGGGGGGTGGGGGGGTCCTCTGGCCAGAATGGCCAATGAGGCTATGGGGTTGGGACAGCTGGGGTGCAGGGCCCCTTGCCCAGGGGCTCTGACTAGAGGCTGCTCAGCCTCCCTGCTAAGCCACACTCTCTAAAAGGCAGGAGGTCTTGGCACTGACTACTCAGTGCATGTGGATAAGTGGAGGCCTTGAGTTGTGGCTGGTAAGCCCTGGGTCTGCGTGGAGGCCCTGTTGGAGGATGACTGAGGGCTCTGGGCTCACAGTGGTCAGGGGGAGGCTGGGTGAGCCTGAGGCCTTCTCTTTGTCTGGGGACCAGATTTTTCACCCTCCTCTTAGGATTCTTCTGGGGTTGGGGGAGGAATGCAGGTTTGGGAGATGCTCCTTGAAGGCCAGGGCTCTGGAGCAAACCATCATGGGGTGTATGTGGGGAGGTTGGGGTGAGTTTGAGATCGAGATTGATTCTGTCCCTCCTCCTGAGAGCCTGGGCATATTGCCTAGGAACAGGACCCCACCTCCCCTCTCCCCACACATACACCCCGGTGCTCCTGTGCTCGCCACTGCCCTTGAGGGGGCTGGTGGCCTTGATCACAGACAGTCGTGAAGAAGCTTTGTGGTGCTGGAACAGGACTGCTTTCTCCGTGTTCTCTGTGTCTTGATTTTTCAGCAGCTGTTGGAACATGGCTTCCCTTAATGATGTGCATATGGTGGGGAGGGTGCTGGGCCCTTGGGGGCGTTGCAGAAAGGGAAAGGAGGGAAAGGAGCGGCTCCCGCGGGGCCTGGGTGAGGGGAGGTGGTACCCAGGTCTGCCACACGCTTGCCCAGCCTCCACTTTCCTGTGGCTCCAGCCTGACAGCTGTGGGGAAGGAAGGACCCTGCCCCGCACTCCCCCTTCCCTCAAACTCCCCCCACCCACCCCTGCATGGCCCTCTGGGGCGAGGCTTTCCCTTTCTTTTTCCTTTGCAAAGCTGTGGGATTCTGAAGAAATAAATCTTGAGTGAACCCCCAATATATAAAGTTCCTTTAAGGGGTATGAGTCCGGGTCCACAGATTCAGGGCTGAGAACTGCCTTTTGTCTAGAATTTAGTTTCTGTTCCCAAAGCCTGGGCCTTCTGAGGAGAATTGAGGGTCCTTCAGAGAAGGCAGGGGAGACCAGGCTTTTCCTCCCTGCCCCGGACTAGAAGGAGACTGCGTGGAGCAGGCCCTGGGAGGTGGGGGGAGCTGGGGCACCAGGGCCACACCTACCCCGGGGCAGAGGCCCCTCCAGACACTTGTTAGCCAGCCTGAGGGGAGGGCTTGGGGCCTTGAAGTGGGTTGTTTGAGAAAGAAGTGCTATTTCTTGTCCAACACACCCAGCACAGGCCCAGCAGAGCTGCTGTGGTTGAACGGGGAGCCCGCCTCTCAACCCTTCTGTCTTCCCTGTGCCCCTTGGGCTCTGGGCAGAGTTCGCCAGCTGTTGCTGTGCTTCCTGTCAAGCCCCGGTCTGAAGTAAGCTGCGCCAGTCCGGCCCCCAGGCAGGGGCGATGTGCAGACGGAAGTGCCCCCTTGGGTTGTGCAGCCCGTGTAGCAGGAAGCGTCCGGGGGCCTTTTCCCTGCCTTTTGTCTGAATGGCCTTCAGTGAGGCTTTCACCTGCGCACACCGAGAGACCACGAGGACTCACGACGGCGCGAGAAGGTTCTGAGCAGTTAGAGGCTTGTTGCTCCCAGTGGCCCGATGCAGAGCCCGATGAGCCGGGGCCGGTGGGCATCCTGGCCCTAGTCCTCCTGTCTGAGGCGGGTGGGCCCTTCTTCCTCTGCCTCCCGCCCCCCACCGCCTGCTGTGTGACAGGACCCCCCAGACTGGGCTGCTTTGAGGGCAGATTTCAGGGAAGGTTTCTCTTAATCTCCAGGGATGATCCTCGAAGCCCTGTATCTCCGTGTCAGGTTGGATTTTCGGCCTGGCTGCCTTGGGGAGAGCTGCCCTCCCCTCTGCCCCCGGCATGTGAGCCACAGCTTGGATCTCACTGGGCCTTTGCCGCCTCTGTGGGGCTGGAAAGGGGAGCTCCCCCTCTCCCGTGGAGTCATGTTGCCTCTCTGGTTGGGGCTACCTGGTGAGTGGAGCTGCCCGGTCTGAATGCCTGTTCCAGCTCCATCTCCCTGACTACCCAGTCGCCTGGGCCCTCCTTCCATAAGTTCTAAGGCCTTGGCTCTCCAAACCCTACCTCACCCTACCCTCTAGCTAGCCTGCAGGTGGAGGCCATGTTTCCATCTTCCCACCAGACACACCAAGCCTGAGACCGGGCAAAATAGCGACTCCAGTTTTGCCAGCTTCTTCAAGGAGCCCTCCGTTGCCTCCCATCTCTCTGGAACTGGGACCAGAACCCGGCCCTTTGGCAGAGGTCCCCGACTGGGGACTCTGGCTCTGTGGGTTGAGGAAGAGCCCCTGCCCTCGGATGCCTGACCCTGCGGGCAGGGAAGGCTACCCTACCCTGGCCCCAGCTGGGCCCCAGAGGAAGCCTGTCCGGGTGCAGGCCCTGCTCTGCTTGGTGGGTCTGTGACCTTGGATGGTTGACTTAACCTCTCGAGAGCCTTGTTCCTCAACTCTAAGAAGGGGTGATGATCCGGTCCATCCCGCCTCTCGGGGCCTCGGGCTCACCCTTGCCTGGCGGCTGAGAGATGTGGGCATGGAAGGGAGGGGCCGCAGCAGCCCCCACACCTCCGCCACAGACGCTGCGCCTTGGACCAACTGCCTGTGCTGGGGGCTTTGGCCTAGAGCGGCCACAGTGCCCCGGGCCCCCGGGCCCCCCAGCGGGCCTAGTGCTGGGCTCTGAAGACTAGTGTTGCCCCTCCCCGGCTGGTAGGGAAGGCACCTGCTCCTGCGCGTCTCCCGTGAGGACAGGAGGGACCTGCTGAGCGTGCCGTGTGCCTGACACTGTGCCGGGCACTCGATGTCATTCAGAAGCCACCAGAACTCTGTAACTTAGGTACTAGCACTGTCATCTCTGTTCCCCTGCGGAGCACACTGTGGGCCCCCCCTAAGTTGCCCTGGGACCCTGAGTGAGCCGGGGGGCGGAGCGAGGATCAAACGGAGGCCAGAGCCCACATTCTGGACCCTTCCTCTATTGCCCCTTTGTCCGTCAGAATCACCTACGGCCCTGTTGCAGATGCAGATCCCCAGGCCCCCCCCCCACAGGCTCTATCAGGCGTGCTAAGGGAAGTGACCCAGAGCCTGCCTCTCACAAAGCAGGCGGTTTTGATGGCGAGATCTGGGGGAGCAGAGGGGTAGTTGAGCCCCGGACTGTGCAGAGGGTGCCTGAGGCCCAGAGAGAGGAGGGGAGCCACCTCAGCTCGCTCACAGAGGAGGGAGGCAGGGCAGGTGCAGGCCTCACTACCTGCTGGGACCCACTGTGACCGCCAGATCAGCTCTGCGAGGGCAGAGGGCACAGGGTGGGTGTGAGGACGCTGGCCGTAGCTGCCGGGCTGGGTGGCCTCCGCAGGGCTCGAGCTCTGGGCTGCAGTCGCCGAATGGGGGTGTAGCCCTCTTCCCTGCATTCCCGAATACATGACATTTTCACTGCAAACTGACAAGGGGAGAAATCCAGTTACCTCGCACAGGGTCCCTGAGGGGCTGTGCAGGGCTGGTGAGGGTGGGGGAGGGGCTGCAGAGGGCTTTGGGGCCCAAACTCGCTGGAGCGAGAAGCCTCTGGCCTGTCCAGCAGGGCACGACCGTGGCAGAAGCAAAGCTTACCAGCTTCCTTGTGCCGCTGCTCAGGGCCCGACAGAACAGTGAGAGAAAGTTCAAGAGCAGATTGAGTGAGTGCTTCAAGTGGGATGGCAGTGTGTGTGTGTGTGTGTGAGAGAGAGAGAGAGAGAGACCCTCTGGCTTGGGGGTGGGGGGAGAGCACAAACCATTTGGCTTTAGGGACCCAGAGTTTGGGAAGAGGAAGATGAAGCTGTCCCAAATGAAGCCTGAGCCCTTAGGGTGACTTCCTCAAGTGCTGGGACTGAGCTGGGCTGGGGCTGGAGGCAGGAGGGCTGGTCTGCATTCCCTGGGCCACCAGCTTTTTAAAATTAAATTAAGTTAAATTAAGAGCAAGCACAAGCAGGGGGAGCAGCAGAGGGAGAGGGAGAAGCAGGCTCCCCGTGGAGCAGGGATCCCGACTCAGGGCTCGATCCCAGGACCCTGGGATCATGACCTGAGCTGAAGGCAGAAGCTTGACCGCCTGAGCCACCCAGGCGGCCCTGGGCCACCAGCTTTGGTCCCTGGTGTGGGGGGCCCTGCGGGAGGCTGAATGCTTGAGTTCAAATTCCCAGCTCCTTCTCCAGTTATCCAGTGACCTTGGACAGAGTCCATGCACTCTCTGCCCCACTGTCCTCTGCACCTCACAGTGGCAGGGGGATTAAAGATTAATTCTTGGGAAGCATTTAGCCCTTTCTGGCACAAGGTTAGCACAAAACAATGGCATTAGGGTTTACTTAATATTTTTGTGTAGAGCAACTCCCATTTTACTTACATCTATTTTGAAAGGAAGCCTCCTATTACCCGTGCAAACGGAGAGCCAGCGTTACTTGCCGTTCATAGTAGAAATATCTACTTTAAGCAAGTAAATTCAGTGTTGAGAAAATAACATTCCATTTTAGCTAGCCACCGCTTTGCGCCAAGCCCCAAAGCCTGATGCCTGCTTTCTTTGTTACAAAGGCAGTTTACCAGGATTTAGAGAGGTGTTAAAGACCCACTAGCATCTCAATGAGACATTCTCCTTGATGGAGACAGAGACTGAACAGAAATGACGGGTTTTCTCACTGTATGATTGGGTGCTGTGTTTGTGCATCTTGCACACTGACCCAAATCACTTCATACACAGCCAGGTAAAAGCATCCTATGACTGTGGGAAACACTGTATGATCTTGAACAAGCTATTTTTAAAGATTAGTCTTTGAAAGGTAATACATTTGCATGGTTTAAAGATCAAGCAATGTTCAAATGTATCCAGAGGAGAGTCTCAACTCCCTCTCCTGTCCTCATCCATCCATCCATCCATCCGTCCATCTGTCCATCCATCCATCCATCCATCCATTCTTCTATGCCCCTCCACTCCATATTGTTCTTAGTGTCCTTTCAATCCTTCCAGAATTTATTGACACAAGTGTAAGCAACACAAATTTGCTAATTTTGTCTTTTTAAATGCAAATGGAAAAATAGCCCCATTCCTGCTCACTTTTTTACTTAACAGTACATCCTGCGCTGAACACATTTCATATTAGTGCATAGAGAGTGTCTTCATTCCGTAGCGTTTTGGTATTTGGGTGAGTTGGTGACCCCTTTGGCCTCCATGGAGTGATGTGTACCATACCGTGTTGACAGAATTGACCCCCAAGGGCCTTGTAGCTCTGATCCCAAACTATTCCATGGGGCTGTTTCCCTGAAATGTGGGAACCCTGAGAGAACTCGCTCCCTTCTCCAGGCCTGAGGGGCGAAGCTCTGTGGGTGGTCTAACTAGTCCTAAGTTAGTTCAGCAAACATTCAGGGAGAGTCTGCTGTGCACCAGGAGATGTCGAGGTAGGAATAGCCTGCCTCTGGAGTCACACTTGATTTTCTTGGTTCCCTTTGCAGTTGGCTTTGCAGTGCCTTTCCTGCCTTCGCCTGGCCTTGTCTGGCTCCGGGAGCAGGCGAGGTGGTTGCTGCTGACGTGGCTTGGTATAGTCAGCATCACCATCTCTACCCCCATCCTCTCCTGGCCCCCGCTCCCCCAGCCCTGCCCCATTTTTTAAGAAGATCTCAATTAAGGAGATTGAGGAAAATCATGCAGAGGGACATAGCCTCAGGCTTTCTTTAGCTCTGAACTGGGTAATAAAGTTCCATTCCCCTTGTGCAGGAAGACCCTGGAAACCCCTGCATCCCCATGTTTTGGTCTGAAGGGCTGTGAATTTTGTCCCATGGCGCCATCTGGTGGAATCTTTGTGCAGGAGCACGACCTCTGTCCATAAACTGCCCTGCTCCATCTTCACCCAGCCCTGGCTTACCATTGCCTTCTATTTCAGTGATAAGAGAACTCAGGTTTCTGATGGAGGGAGCATGAATTCCACTAGAATTCATTTATTATGGTCTCTTTCTGGGCTAAGCCCTATGCCAAGAGCTTTGTCTCATTCATCCTCCCCCAAACAGAGAAAAATAGATGTCATCCCCTTAGCACAGATGGTGAACCTGAGGCTCAAGGACATGAAAGCAACTCAGCTGGTCAGATTGGGACAGGAGCAGATGGAGGGAGATGGAGGCCCCGGGGTCCTTAAGCTGACCGCCCCCCTTCCCATAGTTGAGCTTGCAGGGTCAGAGGCGGAATGAGAAATCTTTTACTCTCTGTTGTTTCTCAATCCAGACTTGCTGTCATCACATAGGGTGGCCCCAGCGGGAGGGACCCACCCATTTTCTAAGGCTGGACTCTCTCTAGATTGGGGGCACTGTGTCAAGCCAGCCCCGCCAGTGCCCTGCCCACCTGCACATTCATCTGTCTGCGCTCAGCCCGGTTTCCGCTGATTAATGTGATATTGTGACCTGGCCGGCCTTCAGGACAGTGTCCCTCGCCTAGTGCTTGTCCTTTTCAGAGGAAGCAAGGAGCAGAGGAGTCAGATCTCCCACATGCTAGTTGTGTGTCTTTGGGCAAGTTACTGACCATGCCTCAGTTTCTTCACCTGTGAAATGAGGATCAGGTGCCACCCAGCGTGGTTGTGAGGTCCAATGGCAGATGTGCATACAGTCCCTGGGTGTGGAACAGTGTGCCAGGGATGAGAGTTTGTACCAGATCACCTCCTGCAGCGCTCGTTAGTGAAAATCAGCTGCCCTGAGCCAAGAATATTTAAAATGTAATTTGCATTTGAAATTCTGGGAGAACAAAATTGAAAAATCTTCCAATATGGCTGCTAACCAGTATAATACAGTTAAGACCTTTCCCTCTGAGGCACTGGCCTGTGCTAGAGCCCTCAGTGGCCCAGGGAGGCCATTTCTTTGCCACTTTGAGCTCAGCTAATCCCAAGAAACTGCCTTTGGCTGATGGTGGAAGAAGGGGGAGGGGCTAAGGAAAGGGGGTGGGAGGGAGGGAGGAAGGAGAAATGAAAGAAGCTGGTTGAAAGTGTAAATGCAGTCCAAGTTAGGGTCCCAGAGTTGGCCAGGACATCTGCCCACATCCCTGCATTTCTCTTATGTGAAACAGCAACCCTCCTCTGGAGATCATCACATGAGAACTCCCCTATTCCCTGGGCCCCTTACCTGCCCCTGCTCCAGGAGCTGGGAGAGGTCACCTCTAAGGCTTTGGTCCTGGTGTGTCCCTGCCCCTCCTCTGCTCTACGTGGGATTGCGCCATCAGACCAGGCCCAGCCCTGGGGTACGGAGGGTGCAGTGACCCTGGAGTACACAGATGTCATGGAAGTGATGCACTGTGGCCTCCTGGCTCAGGAAGTATGTGCAGCAGGGCCCTTGGAGTGCGGGCTGCCTCCTTCCCGAGCTTCATTCCCAGGAGAATTTGGCTCTTGCCCTTTGCTCTCAAGTCCTTGGGGAAACAGGCCTCTACCTCCCAGTGCCTCAGTTCTGTGGGGTTGGAGACTCGGGAGAGAGCCCTGCAGAGCAGCTGGGTACTAGGCAATAGGGAGGGGTGGGGCCTGTGGAGAACCGGGCAGAGCACACCCGCCCAAAGGCCTTCATGCTGCTACATAGCACGGGGCAGGCTAAGGCTAATGCTGTCACCTGGAGCCAGTGATGAGGCTGTTCATCACGCAGGCTCTGGAGCCTTTGTCCCCCTCTTCCAGTCATTGTGTGGCCTCAGGCAATGTAGCCCCACGACAGTTTTCTCTCTATAAATGTGGGTAAAAATACCACCTCTGAGGGTTGATGTGCAGACAAAATGAGGTGACATATTTCTTAAGTATTCTGTAAAATATTCTTGATATAGCACCTCTATTTGCTTTCTGTGCTGTGGGACAAATTACCCCAAACTTGGCAGCTTAAAACAACACATGTGTGTTACTGCACAGTTTCTGGGCGTCGCTTAGCCAGGTCCTCCACAAGGCTGCAGACAAGATGTCAGCCAGAGCTGGGTTCTCATCCAGGGGCTCCAGTAGGAACGGCCCCCTAGGCTAGTTGTTGGAAGAATTCATTTTCTTGCAGCTTTAGGACTCAGGGCAGAGTTTTCGTCAAAGCCAGCAATGGAAAGAGATGGTAGAGCCAGTCCACTAGCAAGACTGAGTCTTATATAATGTAATATAATCACGGGAGTGACATCCCATCACCTTGACCACATTGTGTTGGTTAGAAGCAAACCACAGTTCCCATCCACACCCAAGGGGAGGGGATCCCAGAAAAGCATGAACACCAGGAGACTGAGATCATGGGCCCCCCTGAAAAAGTCCATCCACCAAAGCACCCAAAAGTTTGTTGGCCATTATTACTGGGCGGTTACCACGTACCAGTGTGTGGAGCATTTCATACATATAATTCCATCTATTTTCATTGTTTTATTGGTAAACTGAAACTCAGGCCAGGAGACTTACCTGAACTCAGCCAGCTAGCAAGCGACAGAGCAGGCTCTAAGTCCATTTCTCTCTGCTGGCCTGGTCTCGGGTCTTCCCTCGCCATCATGCTCAAAGTCAGGGCCAACTTGAAGCCATCCCCAAGGACCTCTAAGACCTTAAGGCACTTTGTTTTGGAGGTCAGTTCTCTCCCTGACTTCAGGTCCTTCAGCTCTTGTTCTGGTAGGTTCTGCCCCCGTGGCTGCTGAGTTTCTGTTCCATCTTCTTTAACTCTGCCCCCAGGCATCTCTGGAAATGGTTCATGCTTGTTGCCCTAGATTTGTATCCACCTTGACTTTTCTGTCCCGTGATTCTTCTGTCACACCTTCCTGCTCACACCAATGCTCCAAATGGCTGCTGAGACTCCCTCCTATGAGGAAAGCCCAGTGCTGGGCACTGCACTCCCTCTGCCCCCAAGGTTCTTATGGTCTAATACAGAGGCAGCATGTTCATTACTAACTCCGGTCTGGTGGTTCAGAGCTTTTTGAGGACAAGGACAGAAAAAACTAAAACGCTACTTTTCTTAAAGAAGAGAAAAGTCATATTCTCTCAAGGAGATGATGAAGAAGTCAGGAGTAGACAACACAGAAGGGGTTCAGCACTTTGACAGAGTCATCAGGGATGCAGACCCCTCTTATCCAGCAGCTCTGCCTCTTGGTCTAAGATGGCTGCTAAGCTCCAGCCATCGTGCCCTCATTCCAGTCAGCAGGAAGGAGGAAGAAGCAAAGATTAATCCTCCCTAGGCACGCAGATCTGGTGAGCTCCCTAGTCACATGCTCCCTGGGCACCTTGGCTTCCTATTAAAAATGGAGAGTAATTCACTCTTTGTGTCATTATTTGTTTGATGTCCATCCAGCACTTTCCTTTGCCTTTCACCAGACTAGAAGCTCCATGAAGTCTGGCATTGAATCTGTCTCTTTTGTCGCTCTAGCTCTGCTGTCTAGCACAGTGCCTGGCCCGTAGGAGGGGCTCAATGAATAGTTACTGATGGAAGAAACACTTTGTACATGTTCTTGATATTATAATGAGTCAGAGTTAGCCTGACCCAAATCCAGAGTCTTCTGAATTGAGTCTATGATGATGAGGGCGTCATATGTATCATCTCATTTAATCCTCCCTGGAACCCTGAGAGGTGGATAGTGCTGTTACCTCTAATTAGCAAATTGGGAAAGCAGCACAAGGTCATGGGTCTGCTAAGCGGCAAAGCTGTGATTTGAACTTGGCTGTCCTGTCTCAAAGCTTCTATTCATTTACTTCCTGCCTTGCTGGGCCAGCAGGGTGCCCACGGTCCCCTCCAGACCCCTGCTCCTGCAGCCCTGGCCAGCTCTCCTGATCGTGAGCTGACAGCTCAGCAGTCACAGATGCAATCACAGGTTCGTGGGAAACGTCATCCATTCGGACCGTGTCCCAGAGTGGCAGCTCCC
The DNA here is from genome assembly GCF_054177405.1 of Leptonychotes weddellii. Lineage (NCBI taxonomy): Eukaryota > Metazoa > Chordata > Mammalia > Carnivora > Phocidae > Leptonychotes > Leptonychotes weddellii. The sequence continues at coordinate 51,001,037 of NC_138374.1, read as the reverse complement.
TGCAGGAAATGGAGGACTCCTCTGTGTTCAGAGGTCGTGGGCACCAACTTGAGTCAAGGACTCAGAATTTCCATGCCGTAAAGGGAACTGACTTGCCAAAGGCTCATGCTTCATGAGTTCTGTGACTCACTTGACTGAAGAGTTCATCTGGCCCACAGGCCACCTGAGGGGTTTTAGAGAAGGGTCCCCGTTTGACACTTGGCTTGACGAGGTCCCTGAGACTCAGCGCTGGAGGACACACTAAGACCTGCCCATTCTGGTCACTGCTGCCGTGCTTCCAGTGGTCACCAGCAGGTGGCGCTAGGCACCCAGTGGCCACCAACTCCCGGAAGAAGGGAACCACAAACCCTGGTCTGGGAGTAATTAGGGCAAGAGGCGGGCTTTGGGGCCCAGCTTCCAATCACTTTCCCTCTGGAACCCTTGTGCTTGGGCATCTTGGGGTAAGGGGAGTACTGGTAGCCCCAAACTGGGTTCCTCTGGTTCTAGACCCTTTGGGGGCTTGTTCTGGGGTCAGTGAACGGGCACCCCGGGCTGTGCTCCATTTGTTCATCTTGAATAATGAGGGGATAAAAGCGGCGAGGACAGGTGGGTGCCTTGGCTCCGGCTGGCATGAGACTCAGCCTGGGGCTCCTGCTCAGGCCTCTTTCCTCAACTCACTGGCACATGCCCACACTGTGCACACAGCACACTTCCTTCTCCGCCGGGCAAAGTCCAGAGAACTCACGATTCCTCTGAGAGAGGGGGTCTGATTCCTGGAGCTGTCCTCTCCTCCTCCTTCCCTCCCCCTGTCTCCTCTCCTGCGCCTCCTCTCTTCCCTCCTTCCTTCCTCTCCCTCATCCCAGTTCCCCTGAGGGACCCTGCAGGTCTAGCCCCAGCTCCCAGCACTCATCTGCAAAGGCAATCAGGGACCAATACCAGTGGGTTTCTAGGATGTGGTTTCCATGGCAATAGTGCATATTCCACTCCCTCCCCCACCATGGGTCTCAGCCCTGGGCAGGTTGCCGTGGAGACTCTCACCTCATTGAAGAGTGATTTGTGAGACTGGTTTTTGTTTTGTTTTGTTTTTTTTCCTTAACTTCATCTCCTTCCTCTTTCCAGAAATTCTGCCTTTCTCCTCTCACAGCAGACGTGGAAGCCTTCTCCAGAGGGCTTCCCCACCCAGGGCCACTAAGACCTAGAACACATTTTGTTCACACAAGTTTCCCCCCTTCTCCACGGACAAAGGAGGTGTCCCTAAAGGCTGGATGAGAGGCCTCACAGAGGAACAGGCCAAAAGCTGACCTGGGTCCCCACCTTTTCTGCCCACCATGCCCGTCAGGCCCCTTGCCTTGCTGCACGCAGCCGGTGGATGGCAACCCTGAAGGGTCTGCTCGGCACCATTTTCCCCGAGAGTCCTCGAGTCTGTGGAGAGGAGAAGAGAGGCAGCGAGAGTGGGGGCAAATGAGGGATGTGAGCAGGGACAAGAGGTGCGTTGAGAGAGGGAGGCATTTTGGGAAAAGGGGGAAAGTGAGGCAAGGAGACCGGGGTCTTACAGGGGGAGGAAGAGAGGGAGAGCCACCTTGCATCTGTAGCAGGAGCATCTCCTTATAAATCACGTCGCAGCCCCAACCCCACACAGGCCTCTTTCTCTGCCAAGTAGAGAATGTGTTTGTTGACATAAAAACATATTAGGCACATTGTGCCCCTCTCTCCCCCAAGTTGAAAGCCATTACGATAATTAATTAAGGCAGGAGATTAATTAAAGAGTCGTTTTCCCCCATGCTCCCCAAATAGATCAGGGTGGGGTGGGGGACACGTGCTGCACTGCAGACAGAAGAAGGGGGCTGGGGGGCCGAGGGGCATTCACAGACACAGCTGGACACAAAGGGACATTACTGGAGGGGGCAGAGGGGCCGGGGGCTGGGAGAGGCCCATGGGGCGGCCCCAGCAGGGAGCAGAGCTGCTGGGCTTCCAGGAACCTGGGATGGGCTTCCCCTCCTGGTTGATGCAGCACCAGGGGCTCTGTCACCATGGGAACAGGCCTGGGGGCCAGAAGGAGTATGGGAGGCCCCCCCTCCTGGATTGTCCTCTGTGAGTGTGTGGCCCAGGTGGGCATGGTCAGGAGGCCTTTCTGCTGACGGCCACCTCCAGTCCCCCAACCTGAAAGCGACTCCCCACGGGACCCAGCCTGAAAGTTCTGTTCGTCAGCTGTACCACGCTGCTGGTGTGACCGGCCCGGCTTAGCTCAGCTGAGAACTGGAGCATTTCTCATTTTGCCAAGTTCTGAGGTCTTAATGATTCCTTCCTTCCTTCCTTCCTTCCCTCCCTCCTTCTTTCTCTCTTCTTCCTTTGGCCAACCTATTTTCCAGCCTAATTTTGTACTTCTAGGAAATATTCATATAATGCAATGTGTTTCATATGTGACATAATGGATTCAACTCATTCCATTCTGTTTCTTTTTGTTGTGTGGGGTTTTTTGTTTTTTGTTTTCTTTAGATTTTATTTTTAAGTGATCTCTGCAACCAGTGTGGGGCTCAAACCCACAACCCTGAGATCAAGAGTCACACCCTCCACCAACTGAGCCAGCCAGGTGCCCCTCCATTCTGTGTTTGTCTTGCTTGCTTTTGAGCCTTCCAGATGTTCTGATTTTTTCAAAAGCACTGCTTTTGTGTTTTCATATTTCGAATGATATTTTTCATATTTTTGATATGAAATTATAATGTTTATTTTTAATAAACATTATAAAAGATGTGACTTTCCATATATATGACTCTACATCATCTCCCCTTGGTATCTTTTTCTCCTTTCTGTTGTTATATTTTAGGTTTTCTGTCTTTTTGTGCCCTAAAAGGCAGTTAACCCTTCCTGTTGCAGGAAGAGAACTTGGCAGGCATGAGAGATATGGGAGAAGCTCCTAGATGCTCTATATGCTTTATATTCTGACACCTGCTCAGTCAGTGTCACATGACGCAGCACATGGTTGACTCACCCTGTTATTACGGGTAGGGGACTTATGGGTCCTAGACTTTGGGGACACATGGCAGACAAGACAGATGTGCTCCCTGGCTTCTGGGGAGGGACAGTCTGCTGGAGAGACGGACCAATCAGTATACACGCACGCAAATACAGCTACAAATTGTGAAAAATATGAAGCAGAAGGAAAAGCAAGGTTCTATGGAAGAAAATGGCAAGGCCCTATTTTTGGTTTGAGGTCAGGAGGAAATGACTTTCACGTGGACAAAGTCACCCAGACAAAGTGAAGGGTGCAAGCACCCAGAAGAGGTAGGACCACCGCAATCTGAGGGGGCTTCAACCCCAGGGCCCCTCAGTGTTCTGGAGCCTTCCAAGGCCCCAGGGAGGGGACCTGACAGAGAGTCCCTGTGGTCACATGTCTTTGTAAAAACTGCGTATAAAATACTTTCACTGTACTCTGTTAAGACCACTGACTTCTCCCTCCACTGTCCCTGGGAGCGGCCAGGCGAGCGGGATGCCTAGCTGGAGAGAGCCCGCTCGGATTTAAGGAGATGCACTTTGCGGTTGCAGCGTGCCAAGTGTGGCCAAAGTTCAGCTGGCTGGCCTGGGGTGGAAATGGCTCCTAGGTGTCTTCCCCTTTGCCAAGCAAAAAGGTGCAGTGGCTGGTGGGGGTGGGGCATGAAAGGCTGCTCGACAGGTGGGGCGTGGAGGGGAAATGAGGTTTGAATTAGCAAAGGCCGAAGCTGGTCTGGAATAGTGTGTTGGATTTTGTGACGTTTGTGGAAATTGTCAGCTTTTAAAATGTGTGATTTGTTTTGATTTTTCTCTTTCTATATACGTGTTCACTTTTGTACCTAATTTTGGCTTTGGATCTCTGCGTTGTCTTATTTTGGCTTAAGGAACCCATGCCCTGCGCCGTAGATCTGGGATCTGCTCCTGGCTGAGGGGGCTGTCGGTCTCATCCTCCATGGCCAGAGCTGAACGGGAGACCGAGGGGGCGTCCTCGGGGTCAGAACAGAGAGGCCGCAGAGACTTCCCAGACTTCTCCCTGAGCCTTTCCTCTGTCTGAGGCAGGTAGGGCAGGAAGGCGGCGGAGCAGGCCCGTGGCCTGGGACCCGGGCTAGCTGGGCGCGTCTGGCACGGTGGGTCCGGTGCCTAAGGATTTGCAGGAAACAGCCTCCCTCTCCCCCTGCCCCTCCCTACCGTCAGGTCACAATGCCTGGAGTGGTCCCATTTAAGAATCATGTGGAGCTAAGGCATGGCCTACTGCACTTGTTCTCTTTTAAAAGAGCCAGTGCTACAAAACGAGGTTTACCCATAAATACTTGCATGTGATATAGTCGGTGGACAGGGCAGAATAAAAATACCTATGTAATTTTTATACATAGTACATAAAATGGTCCGAAAGGGAATGTGTGTACGCTAGGAAGGATGGAAAGGAAGCCACAGAGGTATACAAAGGGCCTAGGTATGTTTGATGATTGTGTTTTATGAGGGCGTGTGTGTGTGTTTGAGTGTGTGGGGGGCAGGCAGCCTGTGGGGGTCAATGCAATGTGACCTGCAGAATTTTCCAAAGAAACCCTGGCTGTGGGGAGTTCTGAAGGGGGGCCCTGCAGGGGAAGGCGCCTGCTTGGATTGGGGGAGGGGGTGAGCTGGAAGCCTGACCCTACCGGGAATCTCCAGCCAGCTCCCCTCAGGCCAAAGCCCCAACAGACCCTGACCCCATAGGTCAAAGTCCAAAACTGAAACTGGCTTTGACAAGCAGGGTTTGACTCTAGTTAATAATACTGTATGTTCATGTTGTCATACATACAAGTATCGAATCACTGTGTTGTACACCTGAACTCATAGTGTGTTATATGTCAGTTACAGCCGAACAAGCAGGTGGGGTTTGTACATAGCCTCCTTCTCTCGGACGCGTGGCATCTGGCCTGAGTCCTTCACCACCGTCTGCTGTTGCCCCATGCCAAGCTCTCCCAGGATGGGGCCTGTGGCGAGAGGCTCCGTGCCTCCGCCGTCCTGGAGGCTGCACCTGGCCCAACCTTCACCCTGCAACAACCCCCTCCAGCCACACTGAGAGTCCGGGGGCCTCCAGGCCAGAGGGGCCCCTCGGGATGCTCTCATGGGGATTTGCAAACACTGATTCCCAGCAGATGCCTGTTTCCCCTCCTCGTTCAGGGGCACTGCGGTGGCTTCGCTAGGTCTTGGCTGGGGGGAGGGTGCCCCCAGCCTCGTCCCTCTGCCTCTACTTCAGCTCAGAGTCAGGACTAGAACGTGGACTTTCCTCCTGCTTACCGGGGCTCTGTCTTAAACCCTGGAATGCAGAAAGCTTCCCTCTCCTTCTAGCCAGCTCCATCCCCTCCTGCCCTTGGAAACGCCTAGAAGGTGTGGAAGAGCGAGGCCACCTGCCAGGCCTGCTGATGTCCTCTCCCCGGACTCTCCAGCCGCGGGGCTCCTGCAGACTCAGCACTTGCTTGCTTGTCTCCCTCGGGACTTGCACGGTTGTGTTCTTCCCTGTCTGAACTTTCCAAATGAAGTTTGGGGAACATGGGGTGGAGCCTTCAGCCTCCTTGAGGAAGAGCAGGAGTGTGTCTTGGGGCCCCATACTGCTTAGTTCCTAGTGCTTTCTCGTGCTCTGACCCCGTTTCCATCAGCTAGCTCCAGAGGGGCAGGTTCACACAACTGCTTGACTCTAGTGAGTTCTAGGAAGTGGCCCGTCCCAAGCTCCAGGTCCCCTTGGACACATGGCTGAGTGTCCTTGCTGGCATGTGGGGGCCTTACTTGATGGGCTGGCCGAGGCTGGGAGCTGGACACAGGGCCTTTCCACTGTTCTGGGCCCTGGGGCAGGCCTGGCGGGGCTGGCGGGCAGGGGGATGCTGCAGGCCTCCTGTCATGATGAGAACCCCCGGGGTTAGACAAAGAACGTAAATAAGGAGACAAGGCAGTTTGGCCAACCAGGCTGCCTCCCATCTGGAGGTTTAGAATCCTTCTGGGAACATCGTGTGATGACCTCATGCTCCGGGGGGTTTCCTCCAAAGGGGGAAGAAGTCTTTGATCCATGGTGGCCGGTTTTTCTGAGGACATTTTTAGCCCCTGCTTTAGGCTTGTGATGCAGAGAACTGTGAGCGGTTGGGTTTCCTGTGACTGTTCCAGTGCCTCCGTTGAGCGGCTGTCGTGACTGGACCGGGGCGTGGCCGCGTCCACGTCCATCTCACCCTGAAGGGGAGACAGGCACCTGGAGGACCTGCACCCCCCTCCCTGCCATCCCTGCCCCAGCAGGAAGCCCAGGCAGCATGGCGCACACAGACCAGCTTCCTGGAGGGACGGGCGCTACCCTTCCAGATGGAAGAGATAAAAGTAAGATATCATGCTAGGAAAAGACTACACATACTTATTTTAAAACAAACAGGAAGTTATATTATGGCTCTTTGGGCCGAGAGATGTCTATTTCATGCGAGTCCTGCTCTGGGAACTTTGTCATTGAGCAAATATGAGCTGAGTGCTGGGGAGGACCCAGCCCTAAGTGGGGTCCTGAGACACAGGGGACACAGGACCAGACAAGACATGGTCTGGGCTTTCAAGAAGTTCTCGGGTGACAAGGATATGGATAGTCGGAAACATGGTTCTTGGGAGCTCAGAATTGGGGTGACCAGAGTTAGGGAAGGGGTGGGAGGCTTGTGCTGTTGCCTCTGCCTGCCTTTTTTGCTTTTCTGACAGGCCCCCCATCTTTGACTGGGCCTTCACGGCTCCCGCAAGAGAACCTTTACGCCGTGGACCCAAGGGCTCTCGCTTCAGCCACCCTGTTGGGTGTGAGCAAGCCATCATGTTCCATTCCCGGGCCAGAGTGTATGTAGTCAGGGGAGATTCTGGAAGCCACCTTGAGCTCACAAAGGAAGTCACCTCTAGAGGAAAGATAATATCATGGAAAGCAGAGAAGTAAAAGAAAGCAAGTAGGTCCTTGGTGACATTTTTGAGCCACCGGCTCAGACCAATGCTGAGATTTGCTTCATTTCTGAACTTAACCACCTTCCGTGAGCAGCACGTTCCTTTTTGGTTTAATCCATTTGACATGGCTTTTGTGGTTGTTTCTTCCAACACAAAGTCCTAAAGGAGGCAGGCTCTTGATCCTGGAAGAAATTGACACTTGAGATGGATCCTGAAGCACGTAGTGTAGAACGTTCCAAAGCACTTTTGTCTGGAGCCTCTGATTTAAGCTGTCCTTCAGGGCACGTGTGCGGAGTGGTGACTATGTGTGCCAGGTCCTCAGCAGCATGCTGGGAGACCCGAATGAGACGGGGTCCCCCCGGAGAAACTCAGCCCTTGTAGGGCATCCAGATGAGCCCATCTGCCATGCTGCAACGGACGGCTACATGAAGGGCTCGGTGCCCCCGGAGGGGAGGGGGCGGCCCCTTTGTGGGGGTCAGTGAGGCTCCATGGGGCAGGTGTTGGCTGTCGTGATGACCTGACCCAGCTTTCCTTTGAGCGCTGCCTCCCTGCCCCATGGCCAACTCTCACTTCCGGCCATTCGGGGGGACCAGGCAGGGTCAGCCAGAACATTCCTTCCCTCTGCCCACACCAATCACTCAAGGACTGGCTTCTGACCCCAAGGTAGACAAATGAATGAAAGAGTCACCTGGGCTTGTGCTGGAGTCTTGGAGTTGCTGAGATGAAAGGATGTTCGTAGAGGCAGGGGATCATCTCAGGCTTTCCTCCCAACCAGAAGAACTCTGATCTTAGCGTGCTGGCTTTAAAAGAAACACCAAGATCTACCGCTTGGGTTGGAATATGTTCATCTTCATGAGTTCTCAAACCACTGAATCTCAGAGCAAGAAGGGACCTCAAAGAAAGCCCTTCAGGTCCAACCCACTAATGTTCCTGATGAGAACACAAGGCCCAGAAAGTTGCTCACGTGTTCACGTCCCCCTGTGTGCAGCACAGAGCTGGGATGGAGTGACGGGGTCTCGCCTGTCCCTGCCGTCTGTCCATGTGCCCAGGACCTCCCCTTGTCCCGTGCAGCTTCTCAGCTTCAGCAGGAATGAAACCGGTCCAGGAGATGGAGCAGAAGAGCAGAGCTCGCGAGTCACTTAGAATGGCAAGATGGCGACTGCAGAGCATAAACCCAGTGTGGATGCAGCGTCACCGACCCTGTTTGTACCATCTCCGGGCCGCAAAGTGCTCGGGCCGTTAGAAAGCATGTGAGCTGCACTGGGGCGTGCCCGGGAGCAGTCTCGGCAGCCAGCCTGCGCTAGATGCTGGGGTCTCCGTGACCCAAGTCCTTTAATCTCCCAGGACTTTGGTTCCCTCATCTATAAAATGGGAATGATAATAGGGCCATTGCAGAAATTAAGTCAGTTCATGTGTAAATTGCTGGGAACCTGTTATAGAAGGATTTGCTATTGTTGTTTACCTGCACACTCTTCTAGGGTGAAAGTTTGTCTCCAGCTTCCCAGCTTGCATCAGGGCCTCCCCAGCTGCGCCTTCCATGCTCTGGCTGCTCAGTTACACCAAGAGATCTGCCATGTTGAGAGGCCGGGCTGGGTGTCCTCTACCCCTCGTCTCCCCTGAGAACAGGCAGGCCAGTGAGCCGAACCCACTCCTGTCAGGACCACATAGTTGTGGTTGCTGGGAACTCGGCCTCATAAACTTGCTGGTCTGACCACTAAGCCCTTCTCCCTGGAGTGCTGAGGTGGGGAAGGCTGCCAAGGTTGTGAGGGAGAGGGTCAGAGGCAAGGGTGTAGGCCGGCCCCCCTGTCCCCAGCTGAGGATGGAGCGGGTGCAGGGAGTGGAGGGGGAGGAGGGCACCAGGGCGGCCGGGAGGGCAGTGCCATGGAGAACTCTGGCTGGTGGATTCAGACCTACTAGGCGGTCTCCACAGCCCCCTCCAGGCCATCGCCCGTGGGTGGGGAGGTGGAGTGCTCAACCCGCTTGGGACACCCAAACCGCAGAATCGTATCCCAGTTTTGCCACTCGCTGACCCCAAGCTGGTCTCTCAGTGATCCCCCAGGGCTCCTACCTGCCTGCATGGGACTAAGGCTCCTTAATTCAGCGGAGGTTCTCTGTGAAGCAAAAATATGAGAGAGAAGGAGAGCAAGAATGTGTGTGTGTGTGTGTGTGTGTGTGTGAGAGAGAGAGAGAGAGACAGAGACAGAGAGAAGCAGAGATAGAAACAGCCACAGAGGGAGAGACCGAGGGAAGCAGAGAGAGCTGGGGGATCGGAGAGAGGGAGGACATAGAAAGGCAAAAGGAGCATAGCTGTGTGTATACTTCTGCCCCTCACAGCACGCTGGCTTCAGGAGAGGGGAGCTCTGGGCTTCACACCCTGAAGTGGACATGTCTCCCCCTGCCATCCCCAGGGCCTGGTCACCCCAGGCCAGCAAGCCTTGTGTCTAGGCCAGTCGTCGCCCCTTGCCGTGAGGCTGCGCGTGGCTCTCCCTGCCTCTGGACCGTGAGGTGGACACAGCCCTTGGGTTGGTCCTCTGAGCCTCCCTTGGGACCTGGGGGCTGTCAGGGGCTTGGGTGGCCGAGGGTGGGCTGTTTCTTAAGGACTCCAGTGTCCCACTGTGTGTGATTCTCAGCCATGGCCCCCGGCTGACCCGTGCTTCTGGGCCCCCCTACTCAGGCACCTTGAGGAAGAATAGCAAACAGGCCTGGATTCCAGGAGGCACGGGGCCAACGTATGACCTTGGAGTGTTTGCTTTTTTTAACAAAAAATATACAATTTTAATTTTCATCACGACAACAATTGTGTTCTTAAAACTTCCAGGCGGCCCCTGACTTGGCCAGCTCCTCATTTAGGCTGCCTCTCAAGAGGGAAAACTGCAAAATACAATTACCGAGGAAACAATGGGCTTCGGATATATTTAACGCGGGGCCGGGCTCAGGGGCCCGTGCACACCGCCTCGTAGGCCCCTCTCCCTCCCATCTTAGCATGAACCTTCCTGTCCTTTTGTGTTCCCTTAGCCTCCCCGCCGCCCCCACCTCGCTGTCTCCAGTTGTCTGCGCCCTGAAGCTGTTACTGATGGAGCCTGGGACCAGCCCCTCCCAGGATGGCAACAAACCCCTTCCTCCCCACCCCCCCCAGACCCTTCCAGCATCTCCATTGACTTGGGTCACTGCTGAGTCAGAGATATCCCTGAGTGGGACCGGCGTCTCTGGGGGTGGAGCTGTCTGAGAGGAAGTCATCCCAGCCTCGATCTGCCCCTTCGGACCTCAGAAACACTGTGTCCAGGATGCCCCCAGCTCACAAAGGGACCTTCACTGCCCTTGTCTTGCTTAAACCTCATAACAAATTGGCAGAGGCAGGCCCATTTCACAGATGAAAACACTGAGGCTTAGAGGGGTTAAGGGAGTTAATCACAGCCTTCCCGTGATGCAAAGGGAGTCTGTTCATTTTCTATTCATGCTGGACAAGTCAGCCGCCCTGGGGCTCCTTTCCAGGGGTGCATCATGAGCAGGAGGCTGCTGAGGTCTCTTCCAGGGCTGAGGTCTGAGGGGTGTGGGGTCTGGAAGCTGGGAGGGGGGCCTCTGCCACAGTGGGCATCCTACTAGCAGACGGAGCCCGAAGGAGGGACATGGAGCCACACGCTCAGATAAGGGCTAGGGCACTGGGACCTGGAGCAGGCAGCCCCCACACCCTCTCAACCGAGCCTTCCCACACCTCGAGGTTGAACCCCCTCCTTCCCGTCTCCCACAGCACCCCCGACCTCTCCTTCATTCAACATTGTACTTTTTCCTGTTGTGATTCCTTTTTTACTGTCTCTTCCGAGATACTACGGGCTCCGTACGGACAGGGCTTCCTTCTGGGCTTGCCGTGAATATCCCGCCACTCTCCCTCTTACATGACACGGGGCTGCTCGAAATGCAGACGTGTTGGGAATGGGTGTTCATGGGTCAGTCGGGCCAGCCTTTGCCCACGGTTGGGCTGAGTTCATTCCACTTGCAGACGGGGCCGGCTCCACCCAGCACCCTCCGCAGACCCCACGTCACTTCCCAGGGACACTCGGCCCGCGGGTTGCATGCAGTCTCTTGGTCCAGATGTTCTTCCTTGGAGTCTTCCCGACCAGGGCTCCTGGGCAGCGTCTTGGGCGGTTTCTGAGGGTGGGAGTTTGGAGGCAAGTGACGGGGGATTGGGGAATTGTGGTGGGCTGTGGGCATGCCAGCAGTGACGGGATGATGGGGGTATGGATGGTGGCACTGACATGATCAGATAGAGAGGGGCTGATTATCTGAGAGACCCCGCAGTGCAGGTGACCTGCCGGCGGGATCCCCTAGTGTGCATGTTTACTCGAGGACAAGGTGGATTAACCACCCGCTTGCCTCCTGCTGCCATGGACTGTGGGCCCCTGAGTGGGGACCCGGACCCGCAGGAATAAAAAGCCACACTGATGTTGACAGGCTGGTACGGGAAGAAAAGACAGATGAGGCTTGTGGCTCCCGTCATGTCCTGGAGGGTGTTTTCAAAGAGGAGCGTGTCTGACAGCATTCAGAGACCCCGAACTGCCCGGCTGCGGGGGTCCCATTCCAGCCCATGGAGCCTTTGAGCTCTGAGTGCAAAACATCCCAGTCCCTTCTGAGAAAGCGTCTCGGAGAACAGACCCCAAACAAGCACAAACAAGTGAGAACCAGGAGAACCTCAATCTTTAACTTCACATGGCCAGAAGAATGATTTCTTTCTTTCTTTTTTTTTTTTTTTGAGAGAGTGTGCAAGTGCGGGGGGAGGGGGGACAGAGAGATAGAATCTTAAGCAGGCTCCATGCCCAGCGCAGAGCAACCCTGAGATCATGACCTGAGCTGTAATCAAGAGTTGGACACTTAACCGACTGAGCCACCCAGGCGCCCCTGAAAAATAAATTTTAAAAAGTGGCTCAGCTGAATGTGCTCTGGGCTTACTCCAACCTACAAATATTAGATGAATAGTCCCAAGCACTCAACAAGCTCAAGTCTCCGCCAACTCTGCCCTCCCTGGTTCCTCGTAACTCCGAGGAGCCGGCAGCAGCCATCAGTTTTGACTAATAGCATCTGGGCCATGAGACACCTCGCTCAGGTCAGCTGGTGCAGACCACCCCCCCCCCCCCCGCCGGCCCCTGTCGGAGCCCCTGTCCCTCGCCTGGCTCCTCGCAACTCCCTCAACCTGGATCTAATAGAAATGTCTTGTATTTATAGTGTACTTAGCTCCAGGGGCTTTACAGACATAATCTAATTGAGGGGAGCAGAGGGGTGGGGTTGCAGGGAGGCAGGACTGTGTTTTTAACCTGGAGGGATGCTAGGCGGGAGAGTTAGGGATGTTGCTGAGCGCCTCCTGTGTACCCAGCCTGCCTTAGAGCTTCAAGTTCAGAGGCGTGGGGCTGGGGCTCTGCTCCCAAGTTGCCCTTCACCTGGTACAGAAGGTCAGGGCCCACGAACCATAGGGAGGACAGGGTTTGGTTAGAGGCCTGCTCTTTCTAGTAGTCCATCCTGCACACATCCGGACTGACCTTCCTCAGTGCAACCTGCTCCCCTCTGGCTTGGGCTAAAGGACCAGCGCTTTGCCTGCATTTCAGCCACTTGACTCCCACCTATCTTTCCAGCCTCCGAATGAGGGTGTGTTTTTGTCTGCCATTAGCCACTGCTTTAGGCCCCCCGCATGTGCTGGATGTGCTCATGCGTGCAGTCACAGGGCTCCTTGGGGCAGGGGAGGGGCTGCCACTTTGCTCAAGGTCAGCTGGGAGGTGAGAAAGCTGGATTCACACCCAGCCTGACCTCTCTTCCTAACATCTTAAAAGAAAGCCCAGCCTCCCGCCAGGTTGGCAGGAGGCGGGCTCTAGCGGGGGCTCTCCCACCTTTGGGGGTATGTGGGCTGGACAGCATTTCCTGGGCAGAAGGAAGAGCTTGTGCAAAGACTGAGCCAGGCCAGAGCTGTCCCTGTTGACCAGACAGAGGGCGGCCAGGCTGGCTGGGGTAGGGAGAGCCAGGGGAGAGGGAATGAGTTGGGGCCTAGAGAAGAGACAAGCCCCAGGGATGGATAGACCAGGTCTTGCGGATAGAGCTGAGGGCATGTCCCAGTCTACCGAGCTGCCCCTTGGGTTCTGGGCCAGCCCAGGGGCCTGTGTCCTCATGAACTGCTTCCCACTCATCCTATGAACCTATCCAGCCACCTTGCATGCCACCTCTGCCCCAAGCCAGTCACTGTTGGTGCTGTTGACTTTGGACATGAGGGACCGTGGGGAACCCATGTAGTTTCTGGGGTGAGGTTGAAACTGGGGGGAAGTTGAAACTGAGGTGGGATGTTGGCTAAGGGCTATGAGGACGGGAGGAGACGAGACGGGGGACTGGCGGAAGAGGGGCCCCAGAGGAGGTGAAGGCAGAGAAGGAAAAGTAAACAAGACCGAGAAGGGGGGAAGGCGGGGATGAGGCCCAGGGAGCGGAGGTCGCACCCGTAAGTGGTGATTGCTACCATTTGTACACTGTATTTCGCCAGGCTGTTGCACACACGTTATCTCCTTGGACTTAATCCTTGAAACAGGCCCACGAAGTATGAGAACTCCTGCTTCCTAAGCCCTGCTCTCTGCCAGGTCCTGGGTGTACTTTCCCTGTAGCTCTGTCAACAGCCACGGAGGGCGGGCGCTGCTCCCCTTTCCCGCCTCAAATGATGCATCTGTGATTTGGATAGGTTAGGGAACTCACCCAAGACCTCGGCTCAGAGCTGGGGTTCCAGTCCGGGCCTGTCTGCCTGTCTGGCTCCACCGCCGAGGTCTGCCCTGCCGTTCCAGACCTTCTCCCATCTATAGATGAGGAAGCTGAGGCTTGAGAGGCCCCGAGATGCTGTCAGCACATGAGCATCGTGGCAGGAGTTATTCCATCTGGCCCTGGGCCGGCCACACTTGGCCCCAGGGGCGTGGGGTGGGTAGCACGTGCCCTCCCCCACCCGCCTCCCACCAAGTCCTCCCCGGGGATCTTCGTGATTCCTCAAGGGGGTGCGGCCCTGCTAACCGCTCCAGGAGGCCGCTCTTCCAGATGCCCAAAATCTGGTCATGAGGCCCATAATAAAGCCTTGGGGAGTGGAAGTGGGTCCCCCAAGGTGGGCAGACTCTGGATCACCTTTTGCCTTGCCAAATCAGCATCAGAGCTTAGCACTGGGCTCTTCAATGGGGTTCAGGCCCAAATGGGCAAAAAGCTCCAGGCACTTAAAGAGGTGGGCCAAGACAGGGCGTAGGCTGGTGGCCAGAGTAGCCGAGGGCTGGTCAAGGGAGAAGGAATGGGTGGAGTGTTGTCCAAAGACCCCACGGGGATGGCAGCCCTGGGCCTCCTGAGGGGCTGTGTCCAGGACCGAGTGGTACCCGGCCACCTGGATGGGCACGCCCAGATGTCAGCCCCACACAGCTGTCAGCTTCTCGTGAACAGCTTAGCCAGCTCTCCCAGTTGCCTCTCTTGGCTGGAGGGTTGGGATTCTAGAGCTTTCCAGGGCCTGCAGAAGGTGGAGGCCTGGCAGGCTCCAAAACCATATGTGTCTTCTCTGCAGGTGACTGGTGGGAAGTCTCTGAAAAGTGGGCCCAGGGTGCCAGGGTGGGTAGGTCGACAAGCCTCTGCCAAGTAGACTAGCCCGCTGGCCATTTGGAGGGACTCCATAAATATTTGTTGACTGACTAACAGAAAGGAAGGCCAGTCTGAATTAGAAAATGTCCTGCAGAAAGAAAATGCACTGAATGATATATTCAGAGAAGACCCTAGAAGCCTCAGAGGGACCTACAGAAGGATAGACTGGCTGTCATTAGCATCTTAAAGATCCCATCAGAAGGTACACTGAGCCCTTTTTCTGGGGTCAGAGTGCTTAAAAGTATCTCCAAGTATCCTCCCTTGGAGGATCTTGTTTGTAAGGACCTGGAATCTCAGCAGAAAATGTTTGCTCCTCAGAAGCACGCTTCTGTCCTGCTCTCCCTGAAAGAGCTCCAGCTCCTGGTCCACAGGGTTTGGGTTTACAGAAGGAACTGCAGGGCCCTCCGGTGTGTTCACATGTCCTGCCTGAGCTGCCAGGCTGCCTGAAAACAGACCAGCGTCCTTTGTACCAGGACCCCAGTCTTCCAGCGTGGGGCTGTGGCCTGGGGCCTCGGATGAGCTTGACCCTTCTGATTGCTATGTCTGTCCGTCCAGCCCGCGTGCATGAGGAAGCCCTGTCACGAGCACGTGGGGGGCCGCTGGGATGTCTAAGAGGGGTCAGGTGGCAGCGCCCCTCCCCATCTCCCCTTCCTCCATGCCCCATTATTGCCAACTCTCCCTCCTCAGAGTCCGCGAACTTGGTTTTTCTGTAGGTCAGTCTGCCAAGGGCCCAGAGCCCCGGGCGAGTTGGGGTAGGAGGACGCTCCCTTAAGGCTGAAGGAGAGTCTCTCTGACCCGAGGGGGGCGGGCACCAACAGTCCTGTTTCCAAGGGCCTGTCCTTGCTGGAAGGCCATGGAAAACAAAGGCTTCCAGAGAGGGGATAACTTGGTGGGGGATATGGGATGTGGGGAGATGACCCTCCCTTATCCAGGGCCATCGAGGGGGCAGCTCTGTGGCCTTAATCATAAGGAGGGAGAACCCCAAGAGCCTGCATGTCTGGATGCTGCCATGTGGTGGATGCAGCTCCCACCAAGGAGCCAGAGGGTTTCAGTGCAGCCACCCTGTCTGGGACCTTGGGTAAGTGGTTTTGCCTCTGTTAAACCAAATGTTGGAGTAGCTTGCTCACTAGGTTGTCGTGAGGCTCAAAGGAGGTTACACATAATGAGAGCTAATATTTGTTTTATTGATTACTGGCCATTCCAGTCAGATCAAACATCTGCTCCTGAAGAAAAATGGTGTTGTAATGCCTGTGGGCTGGGCTCTGAACCGGGTGCGACGCTGGGGCTACGTCAGGGCCTACAGGAGTCAGTAGGAGTTGGGGGGACCCAGACATCCCGTGGACGCTGCTCATGCAGGCTCAGAGGGGGCAGGAGAGCAGGAGGCCGGCAGGACACATGCCATGGGGTTAGGGCTATCAGCTGGGCAAGTGTCAGGGTTCAAAGGCCAGCAAGGCCCCTTCTCAGACCTTGGGCATGTTGCTAACTCTTTCCGAGCCTTCGTCTCATCTGTACAAAGCGTGCATAACCGTAGTACTTAGGTTCCAGCATCAGTGAGGTTCCTACCATCCACAGCGTACCATTCTAGAAAATCGACTGGTATTTTTTTCCCCACTGTATTTCCTTCCTTCCCCACCTGGCTCCCATTCCTGCAGCCAGCCTCCTCCAGGCTCATTGCCTCAGGGAGAGGATGTGACAGAAGGAAGCAAAGGGGATAGAAGGAGTCTCTTTCGGACTTTTGCGTGCAAAAAAGCCTTGGCTGTAGGGGAAATGGCAAAGGGAACAGATGTAGGAGAAAAACATCCTGAGTGAGTAAGGATGCCCCACCCCCACCCACTAGAAAGCACTCCCTGGGAGGGAGGAAGAGGAAGGTGGCAGAGGGTCAAGGAGGAAGAGGCAGTGAGCACAGTGTCGTGGCTGGGTGCTGGGGAAGGGCCACGGCTCCACCTGAGGTCCGGAATCTGGGAGCAGAGAAGACTAGGCCTTCCCTCTGGGGGAGAGCCCACAGAAAGGAAAGTGCTGTTGGCATGAAAAGGTCATGTTCTTCAACAGCACCATTAGGAGTTCTTCTAACCCCCTCAGGCTGTGGAAGCAGCACTTGGGTCTTAGGTGCAAGCGTGGCCCAAAAGTGGACAGACCTCCATCCCCCTTCCAGATCGGAGGGATCCCGCAGATAGGATCACAGGGCACCTTTGTGGTGACCGAGTGGACTCATGACATCAGGGGTCTCACTTGATGCCTCGTCTCTCTGGACAACCCCACTCCCACCCATGGGCACTGGGACATCTTCCCGGGGAAGATGGCATGAGACTTGCGGCCATTTAAGACATGGCCACCACTGGCACGGGGATCCAAAATGAAAATAAGGCTGAGTCATAGAAAGTAAAGAAAGTCCTATTTCTTCACACTTGGATTATGGACTGTGTGAGATTGGTGCTGCTACACGTGCATGCAAAGGGATTAGCACAGTGCCTGGTGCGTGTGGGGCAGGTCCGGCTGCCGTGTCCCGCGTGGATACGTCGTGCACGGCCAGAGTGGTAGACCCGAGGCAGGCAGGCGGTGGAGCCTGGCCCCGGCTGTGAGGCTCGTAGTCACCCTCCCTGCTGAGGGCACTCAGGTGGGCAGCTGCGACTCCAGGGATCCCTCCCGTCTACGTACCATGAGCATTTCTCCCACTCTTCCCAAGCTCTCCCCGCCCCACCCTTTGTATCCCCCAAGGTGCTTCTGGGGTGACCCCATGCTTCCTCAGAGCATGATTTGAAAACCCATGCTCTCTTCCAATCCCTTCAATATAGGGTTGAAGCAGAGCCCTGAACGTCAATGTTGTCCTTTGTCCCATGGCTGGAAGGTGGCAGAGAGCCCTGGATCGCACTCCAGTGCTCCTTTGAGAGGAGCCAGCAGATATCTCTTCTGGCGAAGCACAGTTGAGATCTGTTTAAGAAGCAGCATCAACCAGGCTCCTATGACTTTCCTGCTGTCCACTCATGAGCTCCTTGTAGCTTATTTTCACAGGATCTAGAGGAGCTGGGCTGAGCCTGGTTTAGCAGAAAGAATGGCAGTGGATCACAGTTGTTATATGGGTTTAGGACAACTAAGAAAGACAAGCCACCCGGTCCTTGTTAACTGCAAAGAGGCCTATGTTTTAGCACAGAGGATGCACCTGGCCTGTCTCTGTCCCTTAGTCACATTGTGACCCTGATCATTCTCATCTCAGCTTCTCGCCTGTACAATGATGACAGTGATGCTATCCCCTGGGGGTGTTTTGAAGACCAAATTAAATAATGGATATAAACCTTATTTGAAAAACATAAAAGTAAGCCAGGGGTATTATTGCTTGGCAAATTGTTGAATTTTCTTGCACTTACACATCAAGCCAAACACAGTTCACCTCTGAAGTTTGTGACCGTGATCGTTCTTGATGGAAACTTGCGTGTGAGTTTTATAGCCCATTCTTCAACCCAAGGGAAAACATTTTATTTGCTCTCACAGGCTAACCCTTGTGATCAAGGCAGAAAATGAATTTAAAGAAAATAAAGCTTCAGCTTGGAAACTGGAACATAAATACAATAATGTACCAATTTGTGATTGTTATTCAGAAGATCACCAGAGTTTGGTAACATAGAACCAAAACACAGGACTCTGTGGTTTTTCATATCAGTTTTGTCTTTTAAAGAGAGTTTGATGGTAAATTGTTGAAAAAAACCCCACATGATTAATTAAAAATGGATCATAGATATAAATGTAAAATGCAAAAGTATAAAATTGCTAGAAGGGAACAAAGGGAGAAAATCTAGATGACCTTGGGTGTTGGCAATGACTTTTTAGACACATCGCCAAAAGCATGATCAATGACAGAAATAATTAATAAGCTGGACTTCATTAAAATTAAAAACTCCCACTCTGCAAAAGACTGACAAGAGAATTAGAAGACAATTCAGAGACGAGGAGAAAATATTTGCAAGATAGCTCTGATGGAGCTGATTCTGAATTCTCTGATGGAGAATTCGAGAGGTTTATACTCTGAAATCTCTCTACTTTCTGCTCAACTTTGCTGTGAACTTCAAACTGCCCCCAAAATGAAACTGCTCAAGAAAATCAATGTGAGACAAATATTGTCTTCCAATACCAGAGTGTCCTTCTAAAGACTTCTTTTTGTTTTTAATTTTAAATTGTGGTTGAAGTCACTGTTTACTTGAGACGCCGCTCCTTGGATTAAAACAAGAGATCTGAGCTCTAGTCTGTATAAACCCCTAACTAAGTGTCCTATTTCGGGAATCCCATATCTTCCTGTCCTTCCTTCCTTCCTTCCTTCCTTCCTTCCTTCCTTCCTTCCTTCCTTCCTTCCTTCCTTCCTTCCTTCTTTCTGTACAGTGGTGGTGTTTGGTGTGCTGGAGGCTGTGTGGTGGGGTTGACCATGGTGGTTTTGGTGGTTGTAGACATTGGTGCTGATGGTGCTGATGATGGTGTTGGGCATGGTGGTGCTGGTGGGGGTGGGCGTGGAGGTGGAAGGAGAGGTGGTGGTGAAGGAAGGGTTGGTCTAGATGGCTCTCTAGATTCCTATCAGATCTACTGTTCTATGTTCTTTGATTTCTGCTGCTGTTTGTGTGGGCAGTAGTTGTCCACTGAGGCTACTAGCGGAACAAAGGGGAAAGGGAGAAAAGATTCACAGTTGGCATCACCAATCAGTTTCACTCACTTGAACGCTCTTTGCAAGTTCTATATTTGCATTTTGGGGATCCTCTTCTGTTTTACAGTATTTATGGAGTAGGAAAAAAGGTGGAATTAGAGAAATTATGCTTGGTCAAGCATCCATGAGACATCTCCATCTTCCACCAAATCCCCAGAATTGTGATGACGAGGACAGCGCTGTATTTGAACTTTGCTACAAGAAATATGAAATTGGGAAATGTATCAATGAGAGTCTCGAAAAGGAACAGATGGCACATTCAAATTAGGGGAATTGGAGGAGGTTTAATTTATAAAGAGATATTTACAGCGACGTGGCCAGGGTGAAGGAGAACCATAATGGATGGTGCAGGGACCTGGGTGGCCCATCCCTAGTCTGGCTTACAAGAGGGAGAGGTTGCCAGCACCTGGGGAGATCATATTATGTGTTACGGAGGCTGCCTTGAGAGGAACTTCTGCGGAGGGCCCAGCCTGCAGAGGACAGCCTGGAGGGAGGGAGCCACGTACCTGGACTCCTACCCTGGGCTTCCCATTGGGCAAACCCTAGCACGCCAGAGGACAGGAGAGCCTGCTGAGGTAGTTCATGCCTGAGAGTCTCCTGGGCAGAGAGCAAGGTGGAGACAGGAGGAGAGTGGACCTGGAGGGGCAGACAGAAGGCACTGGACATGATTTAATTACCATTAATTCCTCCATTCAGTGCATATTTTTTGAACATCTAGAATGTTCTATCTCATGTTTGAACATAGCAGACAAAGTCCTTGCCTTTATGGAATTCACATTCAGTGGGTTATGGTATTAGGTGTGACATCAGGGCTATTGGGCCCAAAGTTGGAATGGCCATTTAGCTTGGACTGTCTGCCCACCCTGACCTCCCTCAGCCCCCAATGCACAGTCTCATCACTTGTCAAGTGGGCCAGGTCAAAGGTCACCATACCTGTGCCCCTTTCTCTGTGACCCTGACTATGATGCATCCTACCACTCGGCACTCTGAAGCTTTACTTGAGCATAGTGAGACAGGGAAACTGCAGGACTCCATAAAAATCTGCTTTTTGCTCCTTTTCCTGCTCCTGTTCTTGCTAGGACCTGCACCCTGCCTTACACATGCCTCAGAGTACAAGAAATGAATGTCTTCCTTGTAAGGACCAAGGGGTTAGTGATTTCTTTGGAGTCTTCTAGTACAATAGGTAACATCTAAGGAATGACCAGGCGAGGCTATCCTCGCTTGGGTCTTGATCCCAAGACCCCCTGGCTCCAAGGAATAAGTGACTTATGGATGACACCTGGACCTTCATCCTTGTTCCAACTGGTTCCTGGATGCCCGAGAGGACACATACAGCAGACCACAATCCTCAATAAAAACCCTGGACTCCGAACGAAGAGGAGACTCTCTTCTTTCCTTTCTGAGTCTCCCAGACACTCTGTCCATACCTACCCTCTCTCTATATCTTCTTCTTCTTCTTTTTTTTTTTTTTTTTGTAGATTTTATTTGTTTATTTGAGAGAGAGAGCAAGAGCATGAGAGAGAGAGCATGAGTGGAGGGGAGGGGCAGAGGGAGAGGGGGAAGCAGGCTCCCTGCTGAGCAGGGAACCCGATGCGGGGCTCAATCCCAGGACCCCGAGATCATGACCTGAGCCGAAGGCAGACACTTAACCGACTGAGCCCCCCAGGCACCCCTCTCTATATCTTCAATAAACCCTGTTTCTCACTCCCTCCTGGCTCGCCTTTGACTTCTACTCTGCACAAAGCCAAGGACCCTCTGGGCTGGTCCTGCAGGACCCCCTGGGGGTCCCCAGCTCTGGCCTGCCTACACCAGCACGCCGTGCTGTAGTTCCCTTGGTACATGGCCCCACTAGCCAGGGAGGGTGGAACTCTGCGTTCTGTGCCCTAAAAGCTGCCTGGCACTCTTTAATTAGTGCTTGCCACAAGAGATGCTCCATAGGCATTTGAGGCCTTGATAGTAAATGGTTTTATGCTCTCACAAAACATTGTGCCCCCCTACTTTTGGCCGTGCTCCCCTTTATCCTTTTCCCATATTTTGCTGCCCTTGTGGACCCCCTTCTGCATTGACAACACATAGTTCCAGCCCAACACAGTTGCCCCCTGTGTGCCCTCCAGGGCTCTCCTTCTCGGCCAGCCATGGGCTAGGCTTCAAATCCAGAATGTGAACTTTGGGGCCACATCCTCTACTTCTTTGTGCCCCCAATCCACCACTGCCCAGCCTCACGGTAGATGACGAGAGAACACTGGTAACAGTAGGTGATAGGAGAGCTCTGAGTGCAGGCTCTGGACTCAGGACACGCCCCTCTAGAACAGACCTGGGCATGCAGAAGGTGCTTAATACATGCACGTGGACTGACTGTTAGATGAGGTGCCGGGTGACAGCTCAGCGCTCACGAGACCCTGGCATTTCTGGTAACACGACAGCTACAGGAAAACCTCTACAGCCGGGCCTTGCCTCTGGCATGTCATCCTCCAACAGCCTGACACCCTGTGACCCCACACTGAGGGGCTGGCTGGCTTTCTCGCCGGCCCAGGACATCGTTGCTCCTGACAAGCGTCCTTTGCTTCCAGGGCAGAAACAACGTGCGGAAAGCCCAGGTCCCTCTGGCTCTGAATCTGAGCGACGGGCGCCGGTAAAGTTCGGGTTATGAAGTGTCACGGCGTCTGAAACCACGGCTTCTTTCTTGCGTAAGAGCACACCAGCAATCTGTTCATTTCTGGGCAGGGGCTAATGGAAAAAGAGAGAAACTTTCCACGTATTTATTATGTGAAACATAACATGGGGGGGGATATGCACAGCGATATGTAATTAGACATAAAATGAGCCAGACTTGAGGAATTGCCAAAAATCCGTGGCAGGATAATGAAACTGCTTTACAAGGCTTTGACCGGTAATCGCCGTTTTCACGATCTGTCACTGCGATCCCCTGCCCAGTAACCCGCTGGATGCGGACCGTGCTGCGGAATCCTGGAGCTAAGAGCTCATGCAGGGGGGATGCCTGGCCAGGCCCCATCTTTGATGAGCTCCTGTGTCTTTTCCAAGGCAAAGATATATTCACCTTGAGGCTCTGGCTGCAAAGGAGCTGGATAAAGAGAGGGTAGGCACAGAGGGGATGAGGCCCATCCTCGGCAGAGGGTGATGGAAGTGAGACCCCCGATTTCTCCAGTCCCAGATGGACTGGATCAGCCGGTTATCTGTCATGACGATGTCTAGTTTCAGCTCTGTGACTGTCTTGCTCTGTGACCTTCCCCCAAAACCCCTGCATTCCCCGGGCCTCAGTTCTCTCCCCTGCAGAACGGGGAAGGTGATTCACCATAGAAGCTGGTGCACAGAGGTGCCAGGGGATTGGTGACTGTGATAGGCAGAGAAGATCCTGCTTTCTTGGCCCTCCCATGGTAACCTGCCTAGGATTCATCACCATGGGTTGATTTCAAGTTTTGCATTTAAATCCTGCCAGAGCAGATCCTTGTGGTTTGTTTTGTTCTGTTTTTTAGTTAATATAGAAGCTCTGCCATGGGTCCCCCCCGGCACCTAGCAGTCACACCAGCTCTTCTTTGTTTGCAGATAAGCACTTGGCATGTTCTGTCAATCTTCCTGCCTTAAACTCCTGCACGTGTGTCCCCAACATCTCCTTTTCCCCCGCAACTGCCCTGGGTCAGTGTCTCGGCATCTCTTTCCCAAAGCATTGCAACAGCTTCGAAATCTGGTCCAGGCTGCAGAGTCTTCTCTCTCTGCCTCTCTCCCACCCCACCCCCATTCTCTTTGGATCTTCCTCCGCTCTGATCTGTGTCCCTGGACACTGACCCCTGCAGTCCTTCATGGGAACTTTCTTGTTTTCTGCCTTCTGTCTGCAGACAGCCGCAGGAGGAGATCTGAGGGTTGGTGCTTCTTGCCCCGTCCCTGCTGGGGGCCATGGTTTGGGCAGTGACTGCATCTCCAAAGGTCCACGCCTCTGGCGCGCCCTGGGTCCACAGGTAGTTTTTTTTTGCCCTCGCCTGGCAGGCCTACTGCTGGTTAAAGCTTCTTCCTGCCCATTTCTGGGGGCCTTTCCACCGCCCCTCATTGGTTCTGCCCACCCTTCCATGAGCGGTGGGCTCATTCACCTATCGACTGAGCCCCTGAGCTGCACTGTCTCCGGCCGGAGCCCTGAGTGTGCACGCTGCTCCTACTTGCAGGCTCTCCCCTCCTTGCTTCTGTTGACTGCACACGACCCCCAAAGCGCAGCCCTAACTGTGCGTCTCCCATCACAAACATATTCATCCCTCCATCATCTTCGTTCAGTGGAAGAGGGGAGTTTACACCCCTCTGCGACTGGGCTGGTGTTCTCTTCTCTGACCCTCCTCTTTCCTCTGTTGCCTGTGGTTCCCTGGCAGTGCCGCTGCTCTCCCTAAGTGCAGTCCCCACTCTTCCTTCTCCCCAGATCTCCAAGGCTCCAAATCCTGCCTGTCCTTCAGCTAAAACGTTCCCTCCTCCGTGAAACCTCCCTCTCCTTGTAGCTGGAAGCAATGCTCCCTCATCTGAACTCCCAGGGGATATCATCTGTTTCTCTCTTGGTCACTTAGCACTTCCCCAACTTACAGTAGGAGAATTTACGTCCAAGCCCCGTCTTCTCTTTGGGCTGGCCCTCTTTCACCCGGCTGTGACCCTGTGGCACGGTCGTGGAATGTGTGTGCTCTGGAGACAGCCATGCCGCTTCAGAGCTGGGCTTGGCTGCTTTTTAGCCACGCGAGCCTGGCACGCAATGTTCCCTCTGTGAGCCTCACGTTGCTCATCTATAAGATGGAGGAGGGTGGTAGTAACCATCACACCTGTCCCACAGCCTCGTCGGAGGATTACATGAGCTCGTACATGGAGAACACACTTAGAAGGGGTCTGGCACATAGTAAGTGGTCCATAAATGTCAGATTTCCTCTCCTCCTCATCGTATGGTTACTGTAAGTTGCACTTGGATGGTTAATTCCAGGTGTTGCCAGAGATAATGTGACAGTAGATGGAATGAGAGACTAGTGCCTTGAAAACAAAGCTTTCTCATCAGAGTGGTTTTCCTCAATTGGTCATGCTAAAACACATGACCCTTTCCAAAGCCAGAATTGCACTCAGAGACAAAGTCCAGCCCTCTCCTTAACACCATGGGTAAACTGATGCCCAGAGCCACTGGCGATGTGGCCGAGGCCACACAATGAGTAGGCAGAGCTAGGGCTTGAGTTCAGGTTTTCTTACTGCAACTCTTTTTCTTCTTTGGTCCTCCAGTTTCTGAATAATTAGACCTCCCAAACTTCCGAGTCCCAAGAGAAGGTGACCTCTGTGCACTAGCCTGGAGGACAAGGGGGGCAAGGACCCATGGGCTTGGGGGTTACCTGGGGCTCACCTAACCATCTTATAGTTTGAGGGTGGAATTTAAGGGTCTGGAAACTCTGCCCTGTGTTTGCCTGTTGGTAACTCACAAGCTGCTTCTGGTGGGCAGTTTCTCCCCTGAGTATGTCGCAGAACACTGGGAGAGCCCTTAGCTCTGAGTGAGAGACATGAGCATTTTAGGGAACGAGTTGACATGGAACCCGTAGGAAGAAGGGGATGAGAAACATGCTCGGTTTGGCCAGTCTGAAAACTGAAAATAGATCTCATCTGACGACATTGGGGCAACTATTGACCTTGTCACGGAGCCCAAAGCCCTTGGCTGGATGGGCAGGGGTGAAGCAAGAACGTTTCAGAAAGAATGCTCCTCTCCCTCAGCCATGAGGAATGCTGGGCCATTCCTGCCCTGGGGGAGGGAGCCCGGGGGAGATGAGCCCCAAGGGGTCGGCAGTTGCCAGGCCCATCTGGCCAGCAGGGCTGATGCCTCACGAACTAGTTGTGGTGGACGACCATTCTCCTTCCTCAAGAGCCTGTCTCCTGCCTGTCATGGCATCCTCTGTGGCAGAGTCTGGGAGGGAGACCAGGGGTATGGGGCAAAACCAGGCAGCGTGGACGCTCTAGATGGGCTCAGATCTAGGGGCAGCATGGCAGTAAGTGTTCTCTGGTGGGCAACATGGATGTTGGAGCCAGATTGGCTTTCCCTGCTGGGGGATCAGGGAGGGAGGGTTTGAGTCATCTGAGAGAGGTGGATTCAGGTTCCGATGCTACTCTTTAGCACCGTGTGTCCTTACAAAATGGACAGTCGCATGTCTTCATCTTTACACTTGATCTTAGCCAGAAGGCCGAGAAGCAATGCATGTCTTCATCTTTACAAACCAAACGGTGATACATGTGAAGGGCTTAGCACAGCGCCCGTTCATGTTATTATCAGCGAGGTACAATGCCAGGCACAAAGTAAAGGCTCAACAAATGGTAGTTGAGTGGACAATGTGTGGAAGTTTCCTTGGAAGTGACAAAGGCCTACATAGATGCCAGGACTATTATCCTCATACCCAGGCAATGGGGCACTTCGGGTAGCACATGGGGTCTCTGCACCTGGGGGACCTTCTCTTTGCCTCTTAGCCTCTCAGGTTGGGGCTCAGCTTGGTCTAGACAAGCCATGTGACTGACCTTTCCCCAGGACAGGAAAGGGTTCAACTGGGATATGAGCTTCTAGACAGAAATTAACCTGTGATCCAACCTTAGGTCTCTGTCCCACACATTCAGTGGTCAGGACACTAGGGCCCCTTGGTACCCTTCCACCAAGCTCCAGTTGTAGGCTGGGGGAGTGGAGGGCTCTTTTATGAGTGGAGGGATTTTCTGGGAGCAAACATGTAGGGTGTCAGGAGGAGGGTCCCTTTGGCTGAGGTGGGCTGGCTGTCTCTGGTGGGCACCCCAAGCCCTGGCGGCCAGGCTGAGCTGGCTGTGAGGGACGTACCGAGGGAGGCTGACACATCAGTATCTCATAGTCCTGCCCCCATTCCCTGCCGCCCACCCCCCCAACCCGTTCCCCCAGAATCAATCTTTCAGCTTCTAAACACCAAGGAGCCCACCATCTCCCTCGTCTACATGGTGAGGAGACCCAAGAACTACCCTTCCCCTCCCTGGCCCATGACTACCGTGTCCTCACTTACAGACATGGGATCACATACATATGTGCATACTCTGTGGATACAACACACGTATATACACAGACTTACTTTGAACAGATATTTATTAAACTCCCGCAGGACCTTGGCAAGTTCCCTGATGCTCTCGCTTGTCCGGCCCTGGTTGGCCTCGGTGTCCCGGGCCCGGGATCCCTGATACTCCGCATGTCTCTGCCACCGGGAGCCACAGAGACAGGGATTGTCTCTTCCTGCTTCCAGCTCCCGAATCACGTCTAACATATGGAAGATGTTCAATAAATGTTGAATAAGTACATAAAGGAGGAGGAAGGCACACGGGGCAGAGAACAGCACATGGAAAAGCACAGAAGACGGGAGATGAAGGGGAGGAGAGGCATTTTTCTGGACAGAACCCAGATGAAAGCACACAGGACCCTAAGACAGACTGAAGAAAGCAGCCCCCAGCCCCTCTCACCGGCTCTTCCTGTTAAAGAAGAACTTCCTTTCGAGTGAGGAATGAACACTTACCATTCATATATCCTCCCGGGCGCCAGCTTTCTCTCCCACCCCGGAGAAGACAAGAAGACCAGTGTGGCCACAGGCCCCTCGCGACCTCAGGAGCAGGGTCCAGTGTCTCCACTGTCACTGTCCCCAGCTCACAGCCGATGGCTGGCAAATGCCGCCTCGCACCAGGGGCTGGCGAATGCTCTCCAATCTGGTTCCCATTAAGGTGCCAGTAAAGAAACGCAGGAGGTCCTCACGGTAAAATCAGACCAGATGTGAGTAGAGTCAAGGTCCCCCGAAACAGAACTAGCCCCGTGGTTCTGGCATGCCTGGAGGGTTTGAAAATACCCACGGCTCCCTTGGTGTTGGGGTGGGGGTCGGGGGCAGCAGGGAAGACCCTTACACGTCAGTGTTCCCGAAAGAACATCAAGTCACACCACCAAATGACCAATGCCTCATCAAAATGGGAGCCAAAGAGCAGCCCAATTTCCCAACAAGAAACAGACCACTGGTAATAGTATCATAATTACAGTGACGAGGAAGACCGCGCTCGCCGACGCTCGCCGGACTCCCCATCGGTGCAAGGCAAAGCCTAAGAGGCAGGATCGCAGAGAGGTAGAGGGCAACCACTTGGATGATGCTGGTTCTCCCGCTTACTAGACTTGTGAGCTTTGGTGAGGATTCGGCGGGGATCCGAAGGCCATATGCAGCCTTAGAACAGAGCCTGACTCCGAGTCCATGCTCAACAAACATTAGCCATCTTTAGTATTCTTGGTAAAAACCTCCAAATAAACCTAAGGGATGAGGAGGAGAATCACAACCATTTGGGAGGTGAAGAAACCAATGTTCAGAAAAGTTCATTAACACGTCCCCGGTCCACGCAACACAGCTAGAATCGGGAGTGAGCCCTGGGCCCAGGCAGGCTGACCCAGAGCCTTCCCTCTTGAGCTCGGTTTTATAGGACTTCCTGGCAGGAAATGGGAGCTCAGGTCAGAGGGACTCAGGAACGTTGTTTCCTAGAGCTGCTGATGCCCATCCACGAGAGTGGGGCAATCCTGGAGACAAGAAGTGAGGCAGAAAGTGATGGAAATGCAATAAACAGGTGCTGGAATGTTAGAAGATTCCAGAGTGTTGGCAGCCGGGCGCCACCTGCCCCTCGCCCTCTTCAGGTGCGCAGGCTGGCTCTGGGTGAGGCGAGTGTGAGGCGGGGGCAGGCCGAGGGCCAGCCAGGCGAGGCCCCCGCACCACTTCCTGTTATTCAGTCTGTTCCGAGAGTACCCCATCATCTGGCCAACTCGGGGCAACAGAATCCCGAGAGCTCAGTCCAACACTTGGGAAGTTTTGTTTTTAAAACAACAAATCCGTGAAGTGGGTTAAAACTTTTCAGTCAAACAGGTCAGAAATCCAGTCAGGTGCGTTGAAAATTCGGGAAACCCAGGCGACGCTACTTTCAGTCAGGTTTCGTTGTAACTTCTGCAAAATCAATCAGAAGCTCGGCCCGTTCATCCTGAAGCCCTGGGAGTCTAGACAGAAGTTCAGGCAGGCTTCTCATGTACTGAGGTGGGGAGCTGGAAATTTGGTGAGGTTGGTCCAAAATCCAGCAAGGTCAATCCAAATCCGGATCAGTCCAGAGTTCCACGCAGTGAGGCCAAAGCCCACACAGTGTTGGTGCACAGGTCGTAACATCTGCCGGACCACTTGGCATCACGTAGGCCCGACATCCCGTTGTGGGACTGGGTTAGTAACCGGTAAACACAGAGAGAAAGAGATTGGCTGTGTGCATAGGCAGGGGAGCTAAACTGGAGACAAAGTGGTACTGTCTGAGGGTTTCCAGAATCATCTCCACCAGGAGCCAGGCAGAGGAAATGGCAGGGCTGAGCCACAGCGCTGCTCCCAGACAAGCCCCTGAGACTGCCTTGAATAGACCCCAAATGCCACTCTGTTGACCCCTGTGACCCTGGCTTAGGGCAGAGCTGTCAGGCCTTCTAGAGCCAGCCCCCCATCCAGCCACAGGGCTGCCAGGAGGAGGGCAGCCTGGTGAACACATGCAGCATGCCTGCCTGTCTGTTCTCCCACGCTCCTTCCCCTCGCTGGCGGGAGCTGAGCAGGCATAGCCAGGAGCTGGCCTGGTGCCCCAGCGCATGGAGGTGTAGCTGGGCTCCAACCCAGCTCTTCCAACAGGTTCCATATGGCCCTCCCGGCCGCCCCTCATTCCCCATCCCCACCTTGACTGTTTCTGAGATTAAAATCCCTTCCTGGTTGTCAGCAAACGGCTGCAGGGAGGGGCCTCCTTGCTGCTTTGCGGGGCTGAGCTGGTGTGGAATAGTCATCAGAAGGCTGGCTGGAGGGGACAGAGTTCCTGGGCTGTTAGGTGAGGGGGTGTGGAGGGGGGCAGGTGGCCTGAGCGTGGGAGAGACCTCTGACTGTCCCCTCGGCCCAGCTGCAGCCCCTAGAGCAGTTCCTGAATGTCTGGCCTGGGCACTGGGACCCCGAGTCTCAAGGTGGGAACGTGCAGGGACCCCAGCAGCTCTGACTCTCTTCTGAATCCAGAATTCCTTCTGCAGCAAAGAAGGATATGATGAAAGCAGAGAAAGGCACTGGGATGTGTGGGGAGATGGGGTGGCGGGGAGGCTAGTCCGTACATGTAACTGTCAGTAACACATGGTCTGCCCAGTCGGAGGGATGCCAGGTCTGGCGCTGGACTGGGCCTGACATCTGTCCCTCAGTGTCCGGTGCCCATCGCAGGCTGGTGGGGAAGTCTTGAGATCCTGGGACTGGAGCATGAGTGTGGGGTGGGGTGGGTGGCTCTCCTGCAGTTGGGAGCACAGCTAGTGTTTCTGATATTCAAGTAGTTAATAATTTAACAGCCAGCTCAACTGTCCCAGAGGTCCCGGCTGAGCCTTTGCCATGGGTTGGAGCCCGTCTCAACTCTGGCTCTGCCGTCTTCCCTGGAAAGGCATCTGTTGACTATG
Source organism: Leptonychotes weddellii (assembly GCF_054177405.1). NCBI lineage: Eukaryota > Metazoa > Chordata > Mammalia > Carnivora > Phocidae > Leptonychotes > Leptonychotes weddellii. Next base: position 50,971,356 of record NC_138374.1, on the reverse strand, counting down.
AAATCTGAAGACCATACACACTTGCGTGTGTGTGCATGTGTGTGTGTGCGCGAGTGCATGTGTGTGTGTGTGTGTGTGTGTGTGTGAGAGAGAGAGAGAGAGAAAGAGAGACCTCTCTGGGCACGCAGAGTGCCCAGGAACTCCACAAGCATGCGCCCACCCTGGAGCTCTGCCTGCCCTTGTCCCCCTGCCCCAGCCTCACCAAGTCCAGCCCAGAGGCTCGTCCGGACATAGAGGCACAGCTGATCCACCTCTGAGCCCCTGGCTGAACCGTGTCCTGGGGATTCTTAACTCTTATCCTCCTCCATCCTGTTGTAGACCCATGCCCAGGAGCTGGCCTGAATGTCTGGTGTGCTAAGCACTTGGGAAGTCTCCCCACCAGCCACACCCTTGGCCTAGCCCTGGGAGCCCTGTCCCACCCCCTTGCAAGATCAAAGCAGGCTCCCTGTCTGCTCTCAGTGATGACATCTGGCTACAGCAGGTGGTGATTTAGAATCGCAGCCCTGGAAGGGCCTCGGATCTCCATCCTGGCTGTCTCATTTTCCATGTGGAGACTCAGAGAGGGGAAAGGCCACCGAGCTGGTGTCTGAGCTGGGACTGGAACCCAGGGCCCCACGGACTTCCCCAGCAGCATCCTCGTGGGCAAAGGGAGTGGGCAAGGCCACTCAGCCAAGCCAGAACTTTCCCTCTCCTCCAGAGCAAGTATGGTCACAGGGACGGCAAGTCCCCCTTGGAGATGGGGGTCACAGCTTCTGTCACCTCTCTGAATCTGTGGGGTGCAGGGACATCATGCTGTCACAGGGGGACCCACAGGAGGTTGCAGGGCAGTTTTGAGGGCATAATGGGAACATGGCCTGTGAGGCACTTTGGACACCAGCACAAGGGAAGGATCCTGGAGAGAGGAGCCCAAGTTCACTCAGTGCCACTTTTTGTCTTTTTATTCCCTTCCTCTTGCTCTCTTTAGCTGTTCAAACTACTGCTAGGCACAGGGAGAGAATGCGAGCTTATTTTGTTTCTCCTTTCAGATGCTATTTGCAAGTGTAGGGTGGAAGAAAGACGAGTCATGGCTCCAGCCAGCTCCGGAAGCCTGAGCCCTTCGAGTGAGTGTATGGGAGGGGCATGGGATGGGGGGCTTTCCAGTAGTCCATAGCCACATGGCCCCCAGTCACAGTGGGCCACTTTGAATCCATCTAGCAATTTTTTCCATCTCCCGGCATCTGGATCCTGCTCACCAGATTCTTCTCCGGTAGATGTCTTAGGACATCCCATCCTCCAGCCCAGCTCAGACCCTGCTGGGGTCTTTGGTCCTCGACCTTCGTGCCATTTCCCCGCGCACTGCATTCCTCTGCTAGTCACAACCCTCAGAATCCAGTGAATGAGGCGGGATGAACTTGTTGGAGATGTTAACAGTTATTTTTCTCCTGGGAGTTCACTCTGGGCCCTGCGTTCAAGACATAGAGCCTGTGTGATTAGGAAGAGGGATGGGACAGATGGCAAATGGAAACAAAGGAGTCTGCCTGGCTCGGACCCCCAAACGCCAGATCTCAGAAAAAATGAGAGAATTCAGAGGCTTCGTGGAAATGTGGGAGCAAGGTCTGGATCGAGAGCAGGCGTTGGCCATTGAGGAGGGGACTTCCCTGGAGAGCCCTGGGAGGCAGCAAGACGCTGGGAGGGAGGGCCTGGGGGCAAGTCCAGGCTGTCTGGCTTCCACACCCGGGAGAGGCCCAGACCCGCGAAAGGGCCCCCGGGTCCTGGTACCTTGCAGGCAAGTGGCAGAAATGAGGTGATAAGCTTCGTGGACGGATGCCTGTGTCTCAAGAGCTCCACCAAGTGCTTCAGGGCCATGCCAGCTCCCCGCAGCACCCAGGCTTATATAAGTAACTCCAACTCCTCCTGGCAGAAAGGGAGGGTTGCCCCAGACTCACTGAGTTTGTGCATGGAGAGCTCAAGCCAGGGATGAAATTGCTATGGAAAGATGAATTATTTTGTCTGCACAGCTGAGCTGCAGCCCGAGCATGGTACCTGCTGCGCTGACACTTACCGACAGGTCCTGGGCAACATTTGTGATCCTCACAACGAGCTCCACGCACACGCTGTGGTTCTCCCATCTTACAGATAAGGAACCGAGAGCCACGGAGGTACAAGGGCAATTTGCCCGAGGTGACAGAATTGCGTGTGGAGGGGTCAGAGGCGGACCCGCGTCTGTCTGATTCCCAAGCCCTGACCTCCCTCTTAGCGGGTTCCCTTCCCCTCCCTGGACTGCCCCATCGGGGGCTGGGGGTGTGTCCGTTCTCCAGAAACCCAACCCCAGAGTTTCCCTCCCCACCCAGCTTCTTGCTTTGCCTCGTTACAAGCTTAGGAGCAGTCCTTACCCCACAGCTGGGAAGGAGCACATCATCGATGTCGTGACAGTCCCTTACCTTCTATAGCTCACGGTACCTCTAGGAGGTACGCTGCAGAGAAAACCAATGACACAGATCCTCTGCCCTGATCGAAGGGGCTGGAGGCCACCACCCTGTTGCTCTAAGGGGATTCCACAGAGCCCCTGGGTGCCTCTGGGCCCTGGTTTAAAAACCATGAATCAGGGGCGCCTGGGTGGCTCAGTTGGTGAAGCGTCTGCCTTCGGCTCAGGTTATGATCCCAGGGTCGTGGGATCGAGCCCCACATCGGGCTCCCTGCTCAGCGGGGAGTCTATTCCTGCCTCTCCCTCTGCTGCTGCCCCTGCTTGTGCTCTCTCACTCTCCCTCTGTCAAATAAATAAATACAATCTTAAAAAAAACACAAAAACTGTGAACCACACTCTCATTTAAATCCCAGGTCTGTCATTTACCAGAAATGTTGGTTAACCTCTCTGTGCCTCATTTTCCCCATCTGTGCTATGGGGACAGTAACGTTACCCGCCTCACAGTGCTGTTGCGAGGATCAAATGGGCGAATGTCTGTTAAGCACAGAGAAGGACACCTGGCACATAAGAAGGGCTAACTAAGTCAGTGTCACTCACTGGACCACCCTGATTGTGTTTGGAGGACTAGACCATGCGTCAGCTGATTTAAATGGTTGCCTTGGGCAAAGAGATTGATTCCATGGTCTCATCCTAATGACCCAGAAAGCAAAGCAGTCAAAGCAATTTGTAGGTTGAATTGAACTGTTTGGAGTGTTTTTACAAAAAATACTGTTGGGATTGGGTGATGCTATTGTTTTGCACAGGGTGACCAGCCACCTCTGCGGTTCTGCACCGGGTGTGTGCAGATCCACTTCCGGGCCCCCACCCAGGCTTCCGGGAGAAGTTCCCACGGAGGTGGACAGACATGGGATGGAGGACTCGCCGCCAGTGTTTCCTTGATTGCTCCGGTGCCCTCAGAGTTGCCATGGGGTCAGATCCTGGAAACCCTGAGTGGTTTCCCAGATGGGACCTTTGAGCTCTGCTAATTTGTTCCACCCTGTTTTCTGGGGGAGCTTGGCAAAGGGATTATTCACTTCCCTCCCCACTTCCCCCACAAGGCTCTTTGGAGAGGGGGCAGCTCTGTCTGTTCTGGGCAGGAAGGAGCATGCATTGGGAGGAGGTTGAGGACAATGATTTTTTTCCCTGTCCCTGTTCTCTTCTGTGAGGATCCTCAGATGTGTGTGGGACATCCCGGGTCTCGGCGGTTCCAGGAGAGAACCTGGCTGCCATAGAGACCCTGGCCCAGGGAGGCTTAGGGTAAACCACGTGTACATCCAGGTGAAATTGGTTAAGCTGATCATCAAATGGCAGCCTGAGGGGAAGGAAAGGATCCCAGAAAGGAAATGAGAAATCTGATCATGTTACTTACCTCCCTGGTCAGTAGCTTCCACTGAGGATAAGGTCCCCAATTCTCCCTACACCCTTGCCCTGTTTGACCCACTCTGTATGGCAGCCTCAATCTGTGATGGTCCCTCCCACCCCAAGCTCCGCTAAAGGCTGCTCCTTCTGCCTCTGGACCTTTGCACAGGCTGCCCATTATTGTTTCCCCAGCTCTTTACCTCTCCACAAACCAGAGGCCTCAGTCTAAATGTCACTCTTCCGGAGTCTTCCTTGAAGCTGTGCACTCCCCACCGCACCCCCCATCTTTCCAGTTGAGGTTAGGGGACTTGCTCGTCCCCTTTATTACACTCAAGCTGTTTAGAATTCTCCTTCAGGGCCCTCAGCACGGCTGTAACGAACTTTTGCTGCTGGCACTCTTGGCTTCTGATGGCTCACAGGTGCACCCCTCACTGTGACGCCGTGCCCGATCTGCAGGGAGCTGCTTGCTCCAGGTACCTCCGTCCAGTGGCGACTCACAGACAGTGACTGGCTAATGCTGGGGTATGCAGAGCTGGCCCTCTTGCCTCAATCTGAGACCACTCTGAAGGGCCATCTCAGCTCTCGAGTGCCCTTGTAGGATGGCTGAGGCCTGGATTATAAGCGCATGGCAGGCCAGCCCCTCCCTTCCCAGGCCTGACTTCCTTGGTTCCTTGTAGCTCCTTCAAGCATTCCTTTACGTACTTTCTGCACACAGCTCTCCGAATCAGTCTGTTTCTACCGAACCCCATCTGAGATACCCTCCTTCCCCACTTCTCTCAGAGATCTCTCTCTCTCTTTTTTTTTTTTCTTATCCAACCTTCTTTCAGGAAAGGCTCTGATAAGCTCAGTCACATGCAGGTACCAATGATTGGTAACAGCTCAATGGTTTTTCCTTTTCCAGAGTCATCTACTATTTATGAAAATTCTATGTCAAAGGGTAGATGAATTTTTAGGATTCAGTAAAGCGGTAATGAGGTAAGACTGGGACATTTCTTATTTATCAGTGAATCAGGGACCATACCATGCTTAGAGTAAGGCAGAGTAATCTTAAGGCCCTGCAAATGTTGGTTGGTGAGGCTGGTACTTATGGAACCCTAGGGGTCTACCATCTTGGAGTCTCAGAGAAGGAAACAGCAGGGTGTGACAAAAAGGGGTCTGGTTAGCTGTGTGACTACTTCCCTTTGGAGCTCAGCTTCTTCAACTATAAAATGAAGGATCCTAGTACCCATTATAAATCTGCATATCCATACGAGCTCAAGTCTGAAGAAGATATACACATTTCTTTTTATATACCAAAAAACTAGAAGCAGATGCCCTAGAACAGAAGTCCCCAAACTTTCTCTGTTTGTAGCCCATTTAGTGTCAGTGATGTCTTTACGGTCCTCTAGGCCGAAAGAAATACCCAAAAGTCCTTGGATTAAGTGGTTGGTCTAAATAACTCAAAGCATATTATGTAGTCATCAAAAAAACACATGAAATTGAAAGAAGAAAGGAAAAACCATTTATATTTCATTCTTAACCACAGCTATTTACTAATGGGATATGTGTTGGGCATCGCATGACTCTCAGACCTTGGAACTGTGTCGGACACCATCACCTCACTTCCTGTACCACAATGATTTTCACATGGTATTTGCTTTTTATCACAACCACCATCAAAAACTGGGTTTCATAAAGTTATGACATTGTTGAAAGGAATGTTGCATGATCTCATGTTGAAACTGTGGACTCCGAGAGCTAGTAGTTTGCAGAGCACCCGACAGATGTCAGTCACTGTGTTTCCCTCAAAACTTAAAATATCCCTGCAGGGTCTTTGTGGATCCGTTGTTGCACCCAGATGCCTCAGTGCACCATTTGGGACCTACCTGGTTGCAATCTCTTTTAAGTGTGATACACTCATTATGAAAGAGATGTGAGAAAAGTGAAAGAAAAAAGCAAAACTGATCCCAAACAACCTATAAATTGGGGCAGGAGGGGAAGCACAATTCAGTCCATTGAACAGTGCAAATCAAAGTGAGATTTTTAGTACATGGCATCTGCAAGATTATACATTGTCTAGTGGCATAAAAGGTGTGGACCTAGAGCTACATTTAAAAATAATTGGATAATAAAATAAGAGAAGGTAATGCGATTAAAACATGATCTCCAGGCAAAATATATTGGGGAAAACAGTCTAAGAATCTGAAAGTTTGGAAAATGACAGATGAAAGGACAATTTGAGATACAATGTAGGATAAAAGCCGTGGGGTACTGTAGCATGGGGAGAAGAAAGAGCAGCTTTCTTAAAGTCTGGTCAGGCATTTTGTAAAATGTCCCTCAGTTTGGATTTGTCTGGTGTGTTTTCATGATTAGACTGGGGCTACGGATGGGGGAGAATTTCACCAGGGGAACATGCCCTTCTTATAGCACCGCCTCAGAGGGTATGTGATATCAATATATCTTATCATTGGTGATGTCAACTTTGATTAACGTGGTTAAGGCAGTGGTGGCTAGGTTTCTATCAATGCTACGGTTTTCCCTTTCCCTAAGTAAGGCTTAAATCCAGCCCACACTCACCGAGAGGGGAGTTAAGCTAACCTTCCAGAGAGAGGAGGATCAAAGAATTTGTGGACATGTGTTAGAAGCACCATAGTAATTAATTAATAAGTATTTTGGGGGAGCTGCTTTGCAGCTACACAAATATTTTGTTTCTTCCTGTCGTCTTGCCCACTCATTTTAGCATCCATCAGTAGATCTTGCCTGTGAAATATTATTGTGATGTTCTAATAGTGGTTTCCTTTTTCCCTTAGTCCTCCCCCATTTATTAATTAGAATTCTTCTATAGGAAAGAGTTCTCTCTTTTCCACCATTTGTTTATTAAGTCACTTATTTATATCACGATAGCTTCATGGGGATTTGTTTTTTGGTCAAATTGTTGCAGCTTCGGCCATTGGAAATTCCTTCAGTTTGGCTCTTCTGCCTTTTGACTTTTTTAAAAAAGCACCTCCTTATTTCTTGGCACCACAAGATGCTTTAGGCTCATCTTATATTTACTCTGCCCCAGTCATAGAATTAGTCATTTAACCAAGGAGACTGGTTCCTTTTATTGGACAATGGTATTTAGAAACCAAGGTCTGAGCACAAAGTGTGCTTATTGCTACTGGGTGTCACTGCTTCTAGATCCTTTCAGTGGACAGAGCTAGGAATGTATGTGTGTATATTAACCCGTGTATATACACATATCTATCTATCTATCTATCATCTATCTTAAAATAAGTGTGCATTCATACCAATACCCAGCACAACAGGGTATATACGTTGAGTTTTGAATTTGGACAATTACACATACTTTTTTTGTTTCCAAAAGTTCAATCTGATTTATTTGCAAAGTCATCACCCATCTTAAGGGTACCATTTGTTGAGTGTTAACAAATCTTTATACACCCGTGTAACCACCACCACAGTCAAGATAGAGTCACTCCAAAAGGCTCCTTTAATGGCTTTTTCCAACACACCCCCATCCCATGCCCCGACAACCACTGACCTGCCTTCTGTCACTGTTGATTAGTCTTTTCTAGTGTTTCATAAAAACAGGACTGGTACAGTATGTATTCTGTATCTCTCTTCTTTTGCGCACTATCAGTTTCCTAAGGGCCGCCTTACAAAGCACTACAGACTGGGTGGCTTAAAGTACCAGAAATTTATATTCTCACAGGTCAGGAGGCCAGAAGTCTGAAATGAAGATGTTGGCAGGGTTGGGTCCCTCCCGAGGCTCTGAGGGAGAATCTGTTCCCAGTCTCTCTCCTGGTACCAGTGGTTGCTGACAGTTTTTGGAGCTCCTTGGTTTATGGCGACTGTAACTGCTGCCTCCATCTTCATATGACCTTCGTCCTCGTGTCTTTGCATCTTTCTGCGTCTCTTCTCTGCTTATGAGGACACCAGTCATATTGGATTTAGGGCCCACCTTATTCCAGTATGACCTCATCTTAACTGGATTACATCTGCAAAGACCCCATTTCCAAATGAGGTCACACTCACAGGTCCCAGGGTAACGTTAGGGCTCCAACACATCTTTCTGGAGGAACAATTCAAAACACAGCTCTCAGCGTAACAATCAGAAACTCATTCATGCCACTACACGTGTAAGTATTTTGCTCTTCTTATTGATGCACTACTGTTTCCATCAGATACTTCCCATAGTATGGGTATACCACAATTTGTTTATCCATCCTCTTGCTGTGGACATCTGAGCTGTTTCCAGCTTGGAATTATTATGAATAAAGATGCCCTTAACGTTCACATGCAGATCATGACAGCTCAACTTGTTTGCACATATTTTGTTGGGTTGCTTGTCTTCTTATGAGTTTTGATAGTTCTTTATATATATATATTCTTTATATATTCTGGATGCAAATTCTTTGTCAGATAGATGTATCGTAAATATTTTCTCCCAGTCTATGGCTTGACTTCTCATTTTCTCAATGGTGTCTTTCCAAAAGTAGAAAATTTCAATTTTAATTAAGTTCAAATTATGACTTTTTTTCTTTTATGGGTCATGCTTTTTGTGTCCTACTTCAAAGTCACAAGGACAGTCTCCTATATATTTGTGTAGAAGTTTTAGTTTTTATGTTCTGGTCTTTGCCCATTTTGAGTATTTGTATATGGTGTGAGGTAGAGGTTGAATTTTCTTTTTTATATATGGCTATCTAGTTCTACAACCATTGTTGAAAAGGCCATGATGCCTCTGAAGGCTTTAGAGGAGAATTAAGTACCTTAGTATCTTTGTCAAATCAATGTACTGCCATATATATGTGGATTTACTTCTGCAATCTCCATTCTGTACCACTGATCTATTTTTTTATCCTTGAGCTGATATTACATAGTTTGATTACCATAGCTTAATAATAAGTCTGGATAACAGGTAGTGTACATTTCTAACTTTGCTTTTCGTTTCAATATTGTTTTGGCTATCCTAGGTTGTTTGCATTTCCATGTAAATTTTACCAAAAAAAAAAACTTTTGGGGATTTTTATTAGATATGCATAAAATTTGTAGATCAATTGGTGATAATTGACATATTTACAATATTGAGTCTTTTGACCTATGAGCTTGATGTATTCACCATTTGTTTGGTAGTTTTCAGCATATAGGTCTTGGACATATTTCATGAAATGTATTTCTAAGCATTTTGGGATACTATTGTAAGAGGTATTTTTCCATTTCAATTTCTAGTTGTTCATTGTTAGTATATAGAATTATAATTGATTTTTATATATTGGCCTTATATTCTGTAACCTTGCTCACCTCACCTATCATTCTAGTAACCTCTTTATAGATTTTGTAAGATTTTCTTTTTATACAATTACATTGCTTAAAAATAAAGACAGTTGTACTTTTTTTTTTAAAGATTTATTTATATATTTAAGAGAGAGAGACAGCATGAGCAGGAGGAGGGGTAGAGGGGGACAAGCAGATTCCTGGCTGAGCACGGAGCCTGATGCAGGCCTCGATCTCACGACCATGAGATCATGACCTGAGCCAAAATCAAGAGTTGGGTGCTTAACCAACTGAGCCACCCCAGGTGCCCCTGTACTTCTTTTCCAATGTGGATGCTTTCATGTGTTCTTACCGCAGTAGCTAGGACCTAGAATAGCAATAATGTTTGGAAACATCTTTTTCAACAGAAGATGCTAGAACAATCGGGTAGCGGTATGAAAAACAAATAACTCCAGTGATTCCTAGCCCTGTGTGGGCTCTGGGAATTTTTCAGCTTGTAGCTCCCTGGTAATTGTTCTCTCAGATATTGTTCTTTGCTCACCTTTGAGTGTTTACTTCATGCTGCACAGATTGGGCATCAGCCGAAGATTCAAGGGGACTCCAGGCAGATTTTAGAAGCCCTTTCTCTGCATAACTCCCTCTCCTCTTGTATTCTGTCCTGCAAATTCTAGGCACCTTGGCCTCCCCAGACTCCTGTGTCTCTTTCTTCAACTCAGTGAGATTGCTGGCCACTGTTTGGGTTCCCTTATCCGGCTCTGCATTCCAGAAATTCCCTCCATGCAGAAAATTGGCGTAAGGTCTGATCTCATTTGTTTCTTTTCTCTCAGTCCTGAGTTGCCTATTGGCCAATGTCTGAAAACTGTTGTTTAGTTGTCTATCTTTGAGGATTCTAACCTTTGCAGTCCTCGCTAAAGCTGTGGTCACACATATCCTTGGGTGTTTGGTAATTTTTGATTGTAAGTTGACATTTTGGTAAACTTAATCTTTGGGTCTCATGAGGGTTTACATTGGGAATGCATCCCCAGAGAGAATTTGTGCTTGGCTGGGAGCTGGAGGGGTACTTCTGACCAGGAATCCCTGTGGGCCCTTTTAGGGCCCTGGATATAACATAGGAGTATCAGTTTCAGCTCCCTCAACCGGAAGGTGGCTGTCTTTGGTGTTGCCAGGAAACGTATTTACCCTCAGGTCAATATCACCTTCGGGTTTCAGCTTCTTGTGAGTTTTTTCCTCTTACGGACATTTCCCGAACATTCTGCAAGCTCAGAAACGTGTTTAAAAATGTGTGTTGTAATTTATCCAGGATTGAGTTCTTTAGCGAGGAGGCCTTGCCAGGTGCCTAGTTTGCCATGATGTTGGAACCAGAAGTTTCCATCATTCACCCTCTATCTGTCCTTACATCTGTCCTTCCATTGATCTTTCCTTCATCCCTTACTCATTCTCCACTGACCACAGTGCTGTTCCCAGCCCCCTGCAAGATGATTCACGGAAGACAGGGGAAGGTCCTTCTCTATCAGGAGTGACGTAGTTGAGAGAACACCTCTAACACATGGACCCCCTCATTAAAAATGTCCCTTCTTCACCTGCAAGCTCTTCCTTCCCGCATGGATTTACCCTGGCATTGCTGGACTGGGTTTCTAGTTGCTTCTAGTCAGGGTCGGGGGGAGGAGGGGGACATTCCCTGCTGGCTTCCCCTTGTGACCTGGACCTCGGTGGGCCCAGGCCCAAGGCTGTGCTCCCTCCAGGGACCCCACACCAAGGCTGAGGACAGTGGGCCCAGGGCCACTCTGGACCCATGGCCTCTGGCCTACCCTGTTCCTTTATGTGGTCACCAGTCCACCTGCTATGTCAGTTCCAATCCAGCCTTTCTTTCCTGAAACTCCAGAAGCTGATGGGCATGTGGAGAAAGGGGGGGCAGAAGCAGGGGTGGGAAGCATGAGGGTGGGAGACACACCGGAGGGTGTTTGGGTCTTGAGAACAAAATTAGCAGGTGCAGCCTGGGCCAGCCCAGCCCATGGCAACATATGCTCACAGTCCTGGAACAAGCCTTGCTTGTTAAAAGAGAAAAACAAAACAGCCCATCTTTCTCCGCATAGAGTTAATGCATCTTTGAGGGTTGGGGCTCCTCACGGGCCTAGGCGGCTGCTGACACTAGCATGTTTGGTCAGGCTGGCTGCCAGGCCTCGCCCTGTCTCGCAGCACTCCCGCCCCTCCGTCCCAGTGTCTGAAGCAGTAAATCACCCACACTCCCTCAAGGGAGAGGGCTCAGGATGTCCTGGGGCTGAGCAGAAAGACGGTTTCCTACACAAGCACCCTGCACTCCTTCCCACTGCAGACCAGCAGCCTCGGTGGCTGACAAGGATTTGGGGGAGAGGTGGGGTTCTGGGGATGGTAATGAATGAACGGGAAGACAAGTCAGCTGAAGCCTTCTCTGCCCAGAGGCCTGAGAAGGAAGGCGGGAGCAAAGTCCTTCAGTCCTGTAAGCCAGCACTTTCTAAACTGTGGTGCACCTTCGGATCACCTGGAGCTCTTGCTCAGGTGCAGGCTCGGATGCAGGAGGGCTAGGGTGGGCTACATTTCTGGTAAGCTCCCAGGGGTTGCCCATGCTGCTGGTCCAGAAGTCATGAGTAGTGAGGCTGAAGAGTTTTGCCAGCCTACATGGGCTTTTCACTGTATTGGACCGTGGGTGGACATGCACCCTAGAATCACCCAGAAAAATCTGAAATACACCACCCCAGTCACCGAATCAGAATCTCTGTGCAGGGACTGGGGCCCTTGTGTGCTTTCTCTCTTAAAGCTCCCCAGGAGGTTTGAATGTGCAGCCAGGATTGAGAACCACTAAACTGGATTATGAAACATTAGCCCCCACCTTAAAATTCCAGGCCATGACCAACTAACTTGAACTCAGGGAGGAATGGCTGGAAACGGTTTACCATTGTCCTCTTCTCAGGAGCACCTTCATTTTCACGGGGGGCCTGTTTTGCCCCAGAGAAATGACAGTGGCAGACCTCCAGCAGGAGAATAAATGACCAGGTCATACTTTGCCCAAATGGCAGTGCTACATGATCTCATTCCAGCGATTTCATGCCTGGGACCTTTGCGTCTTGGCCCCGACCAGTAGACCTCCTGTTTTGGTCTGTCTGTTCAGCCCAGAATTCCCAGAGGTCCTGCGGCTTTCCACAGCTCGGGAGGGTTCTCTTCTCCTCTCTTCTTATCTGAGCGAAGGAGGCAGCTGGGAGGCCCCTCCCCACAGAAGGCTGTGCTCCCTCCAGTGACCCCACACCAAGGCTGAGGACAGTGGGAATGAGGTGCTAATGCTCCCAGTCTTGAGTAGATGGGTCCCCCAAGCACCTCACATCTGGTTTCCATTTCCCTCTGCAGCAGGCCCAACTGAAGCAGAGCCTTTCTCTTTGTATCTCTTGGAACATCAGGTCCAAAGGCCAGGCGGGTTCAGGCCACCCTGAACTAAATCCCCCAGAACGCTTCCTCAGACACCCTCGGTGGGTCCATGCCAGAGGGGAGGGCAAAGGTAGAGCTGGCAGGAGTACTGGTTCCTTGGAGACTTAGGGAAGTGGGAAGGTTTGGGGCCATTTGAAAAGAGAAGGAAGGGCACGTGAACATCAGGGAAAAGGAGTGTATACTTTACCCAGGTTGTAAGACTGCCCACGAGGTGATCCAGAGCCAGCGTTCAAAAAGCTCAAGGCTCTTCCTCACCCTCATTGCTGCCATCAAGCTGGTGCGAGGGGGAGGCTGCCACAACTCTGGGGGCTTCTTGCTCTCGCCCAGGCCCTTGGGCACAGAGAGAGCAGGGCCACTTGGGATAGGGATGGGGACTCTTGGGATTGTAGTCTACTGTAAGGAATATCAGGGTCATAAAGACAACAAACTTGTAATGCTCACTGACTAGAGGTCATGGAACCTCTTTGAGCCCCTTTCTTCTTCTGCAGAGTGAGGGTAATAAAGTAAAAACTGAATTGGGTAAATACAAGAAAAGCACCCAGCCTAGTATGTGGCCAACAGTTAATAAATGGTGACAAACACCTTTTATCCATCCATCCATCCATCCATCCATCCACCCATCCACCCACCCATCCATCTACCCATCATCCATCCATCATCTGTCCATCCATCCATCCATCCATCCATCCATCCAACCATCCATCCAGTATCTATGTACCTAACCTTTATGATGAAAGAGTCTGCTAGGTCTCACACCTGGAAAACTTGTTAGCTATGCTGATTCTGGACCCCCTCCCGGAGGTCCTAATTTACAGGTCTGTGGTGGGGCCCAGGAATCTGCATGTTCAACCAGCTTTCTGGGTGATGCTGATGTAGGTGGGCCTTGAACCCTCTCGGGAAACACAGGCTTGGTCCTCACCTCATTTTACTGAGGACGAAACAGGCATAGAGGGTGACTTCACCAGTTGTGTGACTTGGTGATCGAAACAGGACTCACCCCCTCACCCCCTCCTCTGTGAGTGTGGCGTGTGGCGTGAATGTGACCAGGGAGCCCCGGGGGGGCAGCAGGCAGCCCGCCACGCTGCTCTCCCTACACCCCCCGTTCCCTGCCCACTGACACTGCTCTGACTCCCACACAGCCTGTCGGGGAGCAGGGATTTATTTCTTTGGGCCAGCTTTCCACTCTTTATTTCTGTGTTATTTATGTCCCCTGCCTTTTATCTCCTGCCTGGCCAGCCCGCAGGGCCCATTATGTCGCTCTGGATGTGGTCACATCAATCTCCAGTGCTGGGGGTCCGAGCCCCCAGCTCACCCTCCTCATCTATTTTCTGGGTCTCCTCGAGGCCCGGCCAGCAGATGTCCTGCTACATGGATGGCCCGGCTGGCGTTGTCCTCAGAGGGGACCATTGTGAGGGGGCTTGGGTCAGACGGGCCACAGGAAGCTTGTCTGGGGCCCGGGAGTGACGTGACAGGAGTCAGAGTTGCCGAGGGTGGGATGGGCCGGCTGTGGGGACTTCCGAGTCCTAGTCTACACTCGGGGCTCCATGACACCTCGAGTGGCCTTAGACAAGGGACAGCACCTTTCCAGGCCTCAGTGTCTTCCTCTCTAACATGGTGGCGGGGCGGGCAGGACCGTCAGAATCCAGCTTCCGGGGCCCTGGGATGTGTGACAGCACTTCCCAAGCTGAGTTTTATAAATTCGCAAATGTTCATGAAAAGGTGTGTGTGGGGAGGTGAGGTTCCATAATCTGGGAAGTTCTGGGTTGAACAGAGGTGTAGAGAGTGGAACGGGGGCCTCAAAAAGATATGTCGGCGTCCTAATCCCTAGAACCTTGAGCGTGATCTTATTTGGGGAAAAGGCCTTTTCAGATGTAATGAAGGACTTGAGATGAAATCACCCTGGATTAGGGTAGGCCCGAGGTCCAACGACGTGTGACAGGCAGACACGCGGGGGAGAAGACCATAGGAGGAGGGGAGCCATGCAGCCTCTCACTAAGGAAGGCCTCGCAGCCACCAGAAACTTAAAGAGGCAAGAATTCTCCTCTAAAGCCTTCAGAGGCATCATGGCCTTGCCACACCTGGATTTGGGGTTTCTGGCCTCAAGAACTGTGAGACAATAAATGTATATTGTTTTAAGTCACCAAGCTTGTGGTATTGTGTTATGGCAGCCCCAGGGAACTAACGCAAGAGGAAAACAAATTTCTTTATCGCAGGACTTGTCAGGGCCTTTAGTAACTAGTGTGCATGAGGAAGTGCTGGGGATGCGGGTGGAAATGTAACGTGAAACACTCGACTGGGAATAGCTCTGAGGGCTTGTGTCTGACAGGGCACTTTGGGGAACACTGATTTATGACTTGGAGGGAAAGGTGAGGGAAGAAGGGGCCGGAGTAATCTGCCTGGTCTGACCTTTTCTGGATTGCGGCAGGGTAGCAGGGTCAGGGGGCCCTGCCCAGGTACCAGCTGTGAGGTGAGAGAGATTTCAGATCCCTGGCAAGGGCAGTCCCCACGCAGCTCGATCCCCTCCCGGAGGGGTTGGTGTGGGTGGGTTACAGGGGGCTACTGGAGGGGTTCCTCCTAGCAGCACACCGTTCCAGGCGGCAGACCAGGCCTAATGCCAATCGTGAAATCTCTCGCAGATGCCAAGGATGGGGTGTGGGGCTCCTGTACCCCAGATGCCTCTACTCTGAGGAGCTAAGCTTGTTTGGTAGCCCGGGAAGCTAAGGATTAGTAATAATTATTAGAATGATTCTATTCATTGACACTCAGTGGCAGACCTTGTGCTAAGTGCTCTGTGCATATTCTTCAACCTATTCCTCACCACAACCATATGAGCCCATTTTACAGTTGAGGAAATGGAGGCACAGAGAGATTGCGTAGCGTCCTCCGAGTCACACCGCTCGTAAATGGGGGAGGGAGCCAGGATTCAAATCCAAGCTGTCTGACTGCTCTTCATGATGTTACACGACCTTCCCCATCAGGCAGAGACTCTGGGTGGATCACACTGGGTTTGGAGGAATGACTCTGGGAGGGAATGTTCATTCATTCATTCCTTTAATCACTCAGCATTATTGCCTGCCTGCACCCTGCCTGTTGCCGTGCCAAGCTCTCAGGCCACAGCCTGAGCCTGGGAACTCCTGGCCCCAGGGAGCCCTCGAACAGCCTCGGGGAGGGTTAGGAGGGAGAGACGCCAGACACCGAACACCAGTGTCCCCTCTGCACTGGGGACAACGGCCATGGGGTGATGGGAGTCACAGAGCAAGGGACGATGCCCCAAGACTCAGTTTCTCTTTTGCTCACTGAGCTAGGTTTCCAGGGTGAAGAAGAATTAGGCCAAAGGAAGAGGAAGGAGGTCGAGGATTCAGACTGAAGGAAGAGCACGGGAGGGGGGCTGTGTTTGAGGAGCTGGGTCTGCCAAGGGGCTGGGGTGGGGGCGGCGTCAGCAGGGGAGGCGGGCAGTCCAGGAGTCTGAACTGAGACCCAGATGATACACCCCGTCTGCAGTCTCCAGTGTCACCCCCAGGCCCGTGTCTCTGCGCCAAGTAACAATAGCTCCATTTACTGACCCTACGGTGTGCCAGACATTTTGCTAAGCCCTCTCCATAAACGATCTCATTGAACCTTCCCTAAAGCTCCGTGAGGAGCAGCTACTACTCACTCCATCTAACACAAGAGAAATGGAGGCTCCCGGCAGCTGTGTTATTTGACTGCGCTGGGAGTTACACGTGGTCTGTTCGGCAAAGGCCTGGATTTAACCAGGGATGACATTCAGTGCAATATTGAATGCTTTGGGGACTCTGGCCCATCAGTGAAGTGCTACTCAGGAGCCTGCTGGGGTCCGCCAGCTGAACACCCACCCTACTCATCACCAAAACAAGTACTTGGAATCATGCAGGGAAGAGACTAGGCACCAAAACATTTTCTGGCTCTTCCTTTCCTTGTCATTATTTTCATATCCCCGGGATTCTGGGGAAAGCAGGCCATTCTGTTCCATTTCACCCTGCATTCTCTTCCAGATTTTCTAAGCTCTTATTTACAGGTTATTGCGCTGCTCAAGAATCTTCCAGAGCTCCCCTGTCCCTGTAGGAAACACGCCACTTGCTCTGCTCAGCACAGCTCTCTAGGACCAATTCCAAGCTCCCTCTCCAGGTAGACCCCCCCCTCGCCCCGCTCAGGGAGGCCCTTCTCCACCAGGCTGCTTCCCCGCTGGGCCTCCCTCCGTGGCCTCCACCAGCCATTGTCCCTCCACAAATGCCTCCTCGCCCTGCCACCTCCACCAAGAAGCCTTCAGACTATTCTGGCCCTCGGGGGGCATCCACTTTTGAACGTCCTCCAACTACCCTCATTCTGTTCCCTCTTGTCCCCGTGTCAGGTGGCATCTGACCCAGGCATCTGCCTCCCAGCAGTGCAATCACAAAAGCCACGTCTTCATGTCGGCAGCTGTCGAGTTGCTCCCGAGTCACTATCTCCCAGACTCGGATGTGCTGACGATTCACCTGGGGATCTTGAAAAGCCAAGATCCGGATTCGTTAGGACGGTGGGCCTCGGCTCTGCCTTTCTGACTGCCTCGCAGGTGACCCTGATGAGGCTGGCTATGGGGCCCCTCTCGGAGCCGTGAGGGCTGAGGTATCTGTCAGAGCTTCTAGCCCCTGGTTCTCAACCACGGGAGCTTCTCACAGCGTCTGGGCCTGAGCCCCAGCCGAGACCGCCTTTTAAATGGCCGTGGGTGGGCCAGGCGCTGGTCTTTTTGAAATGTTCTTCGGGTGATTCCAATGGGCATCCGGGGCCAGCGCTGTGACCCAGGCTGTGTAGATTCAAAGCCCTTGGAGGACAGGGTCTGATTCTGGAGGCCAGAGCACCCTCACATCTCGTGCTGGGTGCCTACTAACTGTCAGGGCACTTGGAGGGCGTCAAGGGGGAGCACCCACACCTGATGGCCCAGCCCAGAGAGGGTTCTGAACCTACCAACACCACCCGCCCCCGGTGTGGGCAGAGCAGGACTCGGGAAGGCCTGGCTGCCGGGAGGGGAGCCTGGAGCCGGGTGCCATGAGCTCCCTCCTCCTGCAGCTGCCAGGTGGGGCCAGTGCACAACAAGGCCCCCCACCCCCACCCCTGCACCCAGGAAACAGGCCACAGTGTCCAGTCAGCAGGCACGCGGCGCCCTCTGCTGGGCGTTAGAACCACTTGTCCCCAGGGACTCCCAGGGTGAAGAGGGGCCCTGAGACCACTTCTCCTCACCCCTCGAAATGGGGCAAGATCAAGGCAGGGCCGGCTGTTCTGTGTCTCGTCTCAGTCTTCCGACTCCAGGATGGGGAATACTCGCTCATGCAGCCAAGTCGCGCTGAGGCCCTTCCTGCCCCCCCACCTTTTCCTTCTCACGTCACTGGGCCACATGTTTAGAGGCAACAGGACTGAAAACATGCATTTTGCTGTGTGTCCCCAAGAGGGGCTCAGCCCTGAGCACCCGTGGGTCCTTGTCTAGGCACCCCCGTGGGGTCAGTGAGGGGTCAGTGTCAGGATCAGCTGTGATGGGAGTTAGCATTCAGTCTGGGGCCGGGGCTAGGGCCAGGGGTCAGCCTGTGGCTAGGGTCTGGGGTCATTCTTGCAGAGTCAGGGGTCAGCTGTGTCCAGGGTCAAGGCTCAGGAACCAGGGAAGCACCAGTGGCCAGGCCCATCTCGTTACAGGCTATGGCCATGTGTCTGCCCACGGTGATGGAGGTCGGTGTCTGGGAGACCCAGGCAGGAGAGGAAGATGGTGGAAACAGAGGCAGCCCTGGTTTCCTCCAGCCCCCCAGGGATGGCTGCTCCTAGTCTTTGCTATTCTTGGGGGCCGAGAGTCCAGGCGTCCACGCACAATGCCTCAGCGGCCAGGCCCCTGGGCATGATCCATAGAGGGTCCAATGCTTTGGCTCTGTCTCAGGGGTCAATGCCTTGTTGTAACCACCACTGGTTTTGTCACAAACACATGCTTGAGACCAGGCCAAGGTGGGTGATACTGAGGGGAAGGGGTCTATCAAACATTATGTTTGGGTGGAGAGTACTTGATGCTGCTGTAGACCAGGGACATGGAAGCTGAGGTCTGAGGGTGGGCTTCACGGGTATTCTGGAGGCCAACACACCCACCTGGAATGCTGTGTGGATTTCTGCATGTGGGGCTTTCTGTGGTTTTCATCAGATTCTCAGAGGGCCATAACCAAAAACAAACAAACAAGCAAACAAACAAAAAGCTAAGAATCCTTATCTAAGCCCATCCTTAGCTTTTTTTCAAAAACACCTTTGTTTATTATAGCTTTATTGAGCTATAACTGACAGGCAATGAACTACACACTATATATTTATAGTGTCCAATTTGATAAATTTTGATGTTTGTATATACTGTGAAATGATCACCACAATCAAGATGATGAACATAGCCACTGCCCTCAAAATTGATCTGCTTTCTGATCCTATAGATTTATTTGTATTTTCTAGAATCTTATATTAGTAGTAGAACCATACAGTATGTACTTTTCTTGTGGGGGGGTCCAGTTTCTTTCACTCAACCAGATTATTTTGATATTCATCCATGCTATAGTGTGTATCAATAGTTTATTACTTTTTATTGCTGAGTAGTATTCCATTGTGTGGATATACCACAATTTGTACATCCATTTATCTGTTGATAGACATTTGAGTTGTTCCTGATTTTTGGCTATTACAAATAAAGCTGCTATGAACATTCATGAATACATACCTGTGTGGACATATGCTTTTGCCTCTCTTGGGTAAATACCTTGCGGTGGAAAGAAACTGCCAAACTGTTTTCTGAAATTGTTGCACCATTTTGCATTCCTAGCAGCAGTGGATGAGCATTCCAGTTGCTCCACATCCTGGACAACATTTGGTGTGGTTAGTCTTTTGAAATCATTTTTAGCCATCAGAGTGGGTGAGTATGGTATCTCATTGTGCTTTTTTTTTCACTTCCCTAATGACTAATGATGTTGAGCATTTATTCATGTGCTTCTTTGTTATCCAAATCATTGGTGAAGTGTCTGTTCAAATCTTCTGCCATTATACACAAACAATAATCATGGAACACTACATCAAAAACTAATGATGTACTGTATGGTGACTAACATAACATAATAAAAAAAAGAAAGCAAAAAAAAATTAAAAATTGGGTTGTATGTTGTCTTCTTATTGAATTATCAGAGTTCTTTGTACAGTCTAGATACCAGGTCTTTGTTGGATAAATGTGTTGAAAATGGTTTTCCCAGTGTGTGACTTACCTTTTCATTTTCTTAACCACATCTTTTGAAGAGCAAACATTTACAATTTTGATGAAGCTCAATTTATTTATTTTTTCTTTTATAGCTTGTACTTTTTGTATCCTATTTATGAAGTCTTTGATAAACCTGAAGTCACTAGGATTTCTCCTGTGTTTTTTTCTAGAAGTTTTATAAGTTTAGCTCCTACATTTAGCTTTATGATCCTTTGAGTTAATTTTTGTAAATTGTGCAAATTACAAATAGAGTTGTTTTTGTTGTTGTTGTTGTTTTTGTTTTTGTATATGGGTATCTGATTGCTCCAGCACTATGGGTTGAAAAGATTATCCTTTACCAATTGACCACATATATGTGAACCTATTTTGGGCTATTATTTTCATTGATCTTTATACCAATACCATACTGTCTTGATTACTATAGTCTTCTAATTAGCCATAAAATCAGATAGAGTAAGGCTTTCAGTTTTGTTGTTTTTCAAAGTTATTTTGACTGTTCTAGATGTTTTACATTTCCGTAAAATTTTAGAGTCAGTTTGTCAATTTCTCCCAAAAGCCTGCTGGGATTTTTATTGGGATTCCATTGAATCTATACATCAGTTTGGCAGAAAATTGGCATTCTTACAATATTGAATCTTCTAATCCATGAATATGGCTTGTCTCCACATTTATTTGGTTCTTTTGGTTAATTTCTCTCAGCAATGCTTCATAGTTTTCAGTGTGCAGGTCTTACACATCTTTCATTTATCCCTAAGAATTTCATATTTTTTCATGCTATTGTAAATGGCAGTATTTTAAATTCCAATTTCTGATTACTCATTGCTAGTATATAGAAATACAACTAATTTTTGAATATTGATCTTGCATTCTACAATTTTCTAAATCACTTATTCTAGTAACTTTTTTGTAGGTGCTATAGGTATTTCTGTGTGGGTGATCATGTTACCAGCAAATAAAGACAGTTTTGCTTCTTCCTTTCAATTGAGATGCTTTTTATTTATTTTTCTTGCCTTATTGCATTGGCTTCAACCCCAGTGCAATGTTAAAGAAGAATAGCAAGAGTGGATTTCCTTTCCTTGTTTCCAGTCACACATAGTAAGAAGGTATTCATCCTTGGCTTTTATTTGCCCTGGTAAGTTCTGGACAAGCTCAAAGGGGTGGCCTTTTAGGACTGATTTGAGGTCCCTGGAGTTAGCCCTGGGCAGTATGCTCTTCTTTCCTGTGTTTTGGCCATGCATCATGGCGACTGTAAGTGCCTTGAGGGCGGGGGTGGTATGTTTGACGCTAATTCCTGTGCTGTGCTTGGCATGGTTGGTCAGCTTGACAAATCCTCAGTGCCAACCAGGTCACTGAAGCACACAGAAAGGGCCTGTATGCATCCCCTTTGTTTTCCTCCTAAACCAAAGGCAGTCATGCTTCCCTCCTTCCTTCTCTTCCCCCTCCAGAAACCTGAATGGAAGGAAACATGAAAGAGAAGGGCTCAGATTTCTCCAGCATCAAGTTACTTTCATGAAGTGTCCTCATTCAAAAATAAACCTGAGGGGATGAGGGGAGGAGGGTGACAGAGACAGGAGGGAGCTGTTAGCATAGCTCTGCTTCCAGGCTCTATTTTTATTTTAGGGCTGGCATTTAGGTTTGGCCTGGGGACAAGCGGCTGGAAAATGCAAGGCATTTCCTCTTCCTGTCAGCTGGAGACACTGCGTGTGTGTGAGTGTGTAGATGAGGGCCCCTACCACCTTCCACTTAGCACCTCTGAATGGCAAACAAAATACACTTCCTCCACAGGCCTGCTCCATTCTTGGCCCCACCAAGCCCTTCCCAGTCCCATCCCATCTTTGGACACTCTCAAGACTCCCCTCCAGACCATTGCACATGCTGATTCCTGCAGGGAGAAGAACCCTTTGCTCCCTTGAGGGCAGACTCTGCGCTCTCTGAGGTCCCGGGTGGGATATTTTAGGAGGACTCAATGATGACATAACAGGCTTGTTTATTCACTCATTTACTCATTACTAGCTGTGTGCCATGTGTGAGTTACTTAATTGCTCAGTGCCTCAGTTTCCCCATTTATAAAATGAGGACAGTAATAAAACCTGCTTCATAAGAGTGTTGAGAGGATTCAGTAAGTTAATATGTGTAAAGTGCTTGAAACAGCACCTGGCAGGTAGTTAGTGTTCAGTAAAGGGTGGTATCATTTGATCGTGCATACCAGCCTTGAGCTTGGGCAGGGGTGGGGGCTGGTGGTGGTGGTCTAGACAGACATGGTGTTTGACCGCTTGTGGCTTATTCCATTGGAGATCTGCATGCTGCCTTTGAGGACCTTAAGTTCTCAACTTCAGCTTTGGAGCAGGACACTGCTCTCTCTCCAAGGAGTGAACAGTCTCCTTTACGCCCTACAGGGTGATGAAATATACAGTAAGAGACATGACGATAGTGATGTTATTGGGACCTTGTGGAACTCTGGCTGGCTTTGTTCCTTCTCTGCTTTGTAAAGTTATCTCACTTTTCAGGGGCTCATTTTCCTTATTTATAAAATGAAAGAAAGTGCAGTTAATGTGGATGCTCGTCCAGGTCTGTTTTGATCCTTTTCTCCACGAACGGAATCATCTCTCTCTCTCTCACTCCCTATCATCTTCTCCTTCCCATATAGGTATCAGGGTTGATCTTCCCCAAGACTCCACTGTGGATGGCACTCCCCAGAGTTGTGCAGTGCACAGCCTGTTCAGCTGTGTAACCTAGCCTGTTTATGATCCACCTAAGTTCCTAGAACCCCATCTCCTGAGTTTATGTGAAGAAGAAAAAAAAGTGTAGCATCACCCAGATCAAATAGGAATGGTAAACAAAATACACTGATCCCCGCTTTTTATTATTCTGTAAATTGGGAAGGTTGTTCTACTGTTGGTTTCTTTTGCCTGAGACTTAATTAAACAAGCACTTGTTGACATTCCAATCATTCATTTAACAAATATTTATTAAGCACTTACAGTGGGCTAGGCACCGCGGTAGGTGCTGGGGTACAGCTGAGACCGAGGTCCTTGTTCTCATGGAGCATGAGTTATAGTTCAGGAAACAGAGAAGAAATAGGCAGACAAATAGGTAAGACAGTGTCCAAGAAGGTTGGGTACAGTGTAGACAATTACAGAGGGTCCTGGGCAGGGTGGCGTGAGAGGACTGCTTTAGACAGTGATGAGGGAAGGCTTCTCTAGGGAAGTGACATTTGAGTGGTCACCTGAATGACAAGGAGCCAGCCACATGGACATGGGTCTCCTCACACTGGCTTGGCAGGGAAGGGGTGAGGCCACCTCACACTCTTAGCCTCTCTTCATCACTCCTTGCTTTTTCTCTACACCATCGCTCTGCTTCCCTTCCTCTGAGACGGGATCCCCAGGGGCCCTCCATCTGGAGAATGGAGAAGTCTGCAGATGGAGACTCATAAATCTTCATTCAGACTAATGCTGTCCCTTCCTCCTTCCTCCTCTGACAGACCCAAGCAGAGAAGAGGGAATCCTTCAGGTCTTGCTGGGGGTGGCTGTTTGGGGTGGGTCTTCCCTTTAAGCCAGCTGTTACATGGATATGCGAGAGTCACCTGGAAGAGAGGTCACTCGTGCGGCAGCCCAGGCTGGGATGACGGGAAAACCAGATCCCAACCAGCATTGTCTACACTCTCTATAGGAGCGTGTGTAGGAGCACAGCAGCTAGGGGCAGAGGGCCCGGGTTCAAACCCCCTCTCCGCCTCTTACTGGCTGGGTGACTTGGGAAAGCTATATGACCTCTCTGTGTCTCAGTTACCTCATTTGTTAGAAGAGGCAAGGAGTAATAGTATCCAGCTCACATGGGGCTGTGAGGATCCTGTGAGTTTATACACACAGTGCTTAGAGCAGCGTTTGGTATGCAAGAGCACGTGTGTTCACCCTGCTCTCATTTTTCAGGAGGATTATCTAGCCACTGGCGAGTTTTCATCCATGTGTCACAGACCTCTTTCCCATTTCTTGGTTCGCTCATAAGAGGCTTGATCTGGAAGAGACCGAGCTATACGCAGGTCAGGAGGAGTATCCAAGTGTGTGTTTTTAGTATAGGGAAGGGGAACGGGGAGGGGGGCATATATGTGGGGCGGTGCTTCCCTGGCTTTCTGCACCAATGTTTTTAGCTTGAATATATAGGTATCTACGTTTGCATCTCTAAGAGGCAGTTCCTTGCTGTGTTCCATTAGTGAAGGCTTCCATCCATCCATCCATCTGTCCATCCATCCTTCTCCAGCACTTATTTTTGCTAGGTGTTGTGTTGGTTTTAACCAAAGTCAACACTTTTTAGCTTGAGTTCCCCAGAGAACAGAGCCTGCAGCAAAGCTTGTGTGCTAATGCTTTAATGGTGGATGCAACCCCAGGAAGCAAGAGTGAGGGGAGGGAAATAGAGCAGGGTGGAAGGAAAGCAAAACCAAGATGACATGTCACCATGCTGGCCTCAGCTTCTTGGAGAATGCAGCCACTTGTTCAGTTCTGTGGACTGTCCCTAGAAAGGTCCCACGGAACCACTGGGTCCCGAACAAGCCACCACGTGGGGAGAAAGAACAGACAGTGTTTGTGCTGGTCCCTCCCCGCCCATCATGTAAGTGCGGTGTCATTCGGGACTGGATGGCTGCCCCCCACCCCCGCCAGGCAGTTGCTGGGGAAGCCAGAGCTCAGTGGGTCCCACGTAGCCGGCATGATGCAAGGGTCCCTCTCCTCCCCCCTGAAGGAAGCTGAGCTGGTGAGTGCTGGGGAGGAAATGACCTGAGGAGAGCCAGGGAACCACTGAGAAAGGCCACTTTAGATCGGGTACCCGTGGGGGCAATGGGATTTGAGTGGGGGCCTGGAGTGGGGCATAGAGCAGGCCCCACGGACAGCCGGGAGAGGGACCTTCCCAGAGGAGGAGCCAGCAGGCCGAGGCCTGCAGGGGGTCACGTGGCAGGCAACCCTGCCCGCCAAGGGACCCAGAAGATGAGGCTGGAGACACCGAGGGCCAAGCCTACTGACCCCTGGGGGTGATTCGGAGTTTGAATTTTATTCTAAGAGCCGTTCAAGTTGTGCACCAGGAGTGACCTTAGCCGAGGTGCAGTTTTCAAGGTCAGTAGGGTCACAGTGTGGGGACAGATGGCCGCCACCCAGCACAGCGTCCGTACGGCTCTTAGGAGGCGACACAGTGTCCAGGCCCGGCTCTGCCACCAACCGACGGTACGCAACCCCAGGCACCCCCCTGAACCTCTGGCGTCCTCCCAGGCAAGAGGCCCTTGAGGGCCTGGTGTGTCGGGGTGCAGGAGGCAGGACACCCACTCTCAGGATGGGCACGTGGCAGTGATGGAAGCAACTGCTTTTGTCCTGTGTCTGTGTAGAGGGAAGGAGCGTTCAGCCAGGGTCACAGAAACAGGCCACAGCCCCTCAGCCACCCACGGGCCCACAGAGGCAGGGTTCCCATCCACTAGTCTGCGGCGACAGGGGCCCCCAGCGTTGACCTGGCATGGTTTGAGGGCTTCGGGGAGGAGTTTGCCCCAGTGACACCCTCACCCTGCCCCCGCATTTTCCATTGCTTCTGAAAGGAGTTTTGAGTTAATTATCCTTGAATTAGGAATTGGCCTCTGTGAGACTTTCTTCTTAAAATTTTTTAAAAAAAATTATGGTAAAACATACATGAAATTTACCACGTTAACCATTTTTAGATGTATGGCTCGGTGGCATTAAGTACAATCACACTGTTGTGCAACCATCAGCGAGAACTTGGCATCATCCCAAACTGAAACCGCGTAGCTATGACCCACCGATTTCTGTGCCCCGTCCTCCCAGCCCCTGACGATCACCCTTCTCCTTCCTGTCTCTCTGAATCTGACTATTCCAGGTACCGCATCTACGTGAAAACACACAATATGAGTCCTTTTCATGACTGGCTTACTTTCCCTTGGCATGACAAGTCCTCGAGGTTCATCCATGTTGTTGCGTGTGTCATGACCTCCTTCCTTTTTAAGGCTGCATAATAGTCCACTGACTATACCACGTTTTGTCTGTCTATTTACTTGTTCATCAATGGGCACTTGAGTTGCTTCCGCCTTTTGGCCATTGTGATTAGTGCTGCTGGGAAGACGGGTGTACTCATATCGGAGTCTGCTCTCATTTCTTTGGGGTATATACCCAGAAGTGGAATTGCTGGATCATGTGGTCGTTCTATTTTTAATTTTTTGAGGAACCTCCATATTGTTTTCCATAGCAGCTGTGCCATCTTATGTTCTGTGGGACTTTCTTTTAATAGGAGGTTGTGGTGTGACTATCAGAGGTCCCGCAAATGAAAGACCCACCAGATGCCCCGAATTTTCCTCTTTCCTTTTTACAGTGGCTTGGGGCTGACACAGTGCACATGTTACCCACTGCCAACTGGCTGTGAGGTATAGCCATTACCCCTTTTACAGAAGAGAATGCAGACCTCCCGATTTTATGGCAGGCAGCCGCTGTTCTTGCCTACAGCCTCCACTCGCCCTCCTTCTGGTTTTTCCTTTGGGGAGCCACCCCTCCTCCACCCCCAGCGTGTGCTGACCCAGTGGGGGCTGACCCTGCCCCACAGCTCCAGCGGCGAACCAGACACTCCATTTTCCCTGGACATGGTGATTAATTCAGCTGGGGTTCCATGACACAAACCTGGCCAACGAGAGCCTATGAGCATCTTCTGGAAATTTACTAAGTGCTTGGGGAAGTGGAGTTTGCTCTCAACTAGGGTTGCTGAACAGAAAGTCTTCAGCTGCTGATGGCCATGTCTGCCACCCCTTAGAAAGACCATAATGGAGCTTGAAGCCAACTTGGAAACACAGAGCCAAGAGGTGGAAAGAGAGACTCCAGACAATGTCATCTGAGCACCTGGATCTAACTGTACCTGAAACTATGAGATCTACTTCTAGACGTTTCCATACAGTAGCCAGGAAATCTCCCTACTAGCTTAAGCAATTGAGTTGAAGTTCTCTCCTTTGCACCTGAAGGGAATCCCAGCTAATTCAGAGGTTAAGAAACTTGCTCAACGTCACCGAGCCAGGAAATGGTGGTGCTGAAAACATAGACCCCTAAGGAAGTTCTTGGCTTAGATCTGTATCCCAGCACTGGGTCAGGACTGGCCATTTTCCGACTCTCCTTCAGAACTCGGGGTCAGCATGACGTCAGGGTGCAGCAGCCCAGAAAGGCGGGAGAATTGCAGGGGCCAGCCCAGAGGCAAAGCATAGTGGGAGCTGAGCCCTTCTGGGAATTGGCAAATGACAGCCCTTGGGCCAAATCCAGCCCTCCTGTTTTTGTAATAGCCCACAAATTAAGAGGCTTTTTACATTTTTAAATGGTGAGGAAAAAAATCAAAAGAAGAATATTTTGGGACATGTGAAAATGATATGATATTCAAATTTCCTCTTCCATAAATAATATCTTATTGGCTCAAAGCCACAATCGTTCGCTTACACTTTGTCTCTGGCTGCTTTGGCCCTGCAGGGACAAAATTGAGCAGTTGTGACAAAGATCACCTACAATAGTTACTGTTCAGCTCTTTAAAACAAAGTTTGCAGGCGCCTGGGGGGCTCAGTCGTTAAGCGTCTGCCTTCGGCTCAGGTCATGATCCCAGGGTCCTGGGATCGAGCCCCGCATCGGGCTCCCTGCTCCGCGGAGAGCCTGCTTCTCCCTCTCCCACTCCCCCTGCTTGTGTTCCTGCTGTCGCTGTGTCTCTGTCTCCGTCAAATAAATAAATAAAATCTTTAAAAAAAATAAAAATAATTAAAAATAAAACAAAGTTTGCCAGTGCTACCATATCCCGAGTGACCCTCCTTAGCTTTCTGCGGCTCTCTTCCCAAACCACGTGTCATGCCCTCTCCTGCTTCCTCTTCCTCCAGCTTTGGTCCTTTCCTAAAGAAGCAGGACCCCACAAAATCAGTGAACGGATGGAAAGTGCTCAGCACAGCACCCGGCACGTTGTTAGCGCCCAGGAGTGGCAAAGGTGCGTTGAACGACCTGATTCAGCAGTTAAGGCTCTGTGTCTTGTTTCCAACACTGACTCCCTTTGTGACCTTGGACAAGCTGTTTCCTATCTCTGGCCTCAGTGGCTTCCCACAAAATCAGGTCATAATAGTATCTACCTCAGGGTCCTAGCGAAGGTCAGATTAGTCATTACGTATAAAGTAAGATCCTAATTGTTTTTCCTATTGCTTAATCTCCCTGAAGGAGACAGGGGTCTGCCTACATCTGAACCTGGCCTGCTCTCACCCAGGGTCCCCCAGCAAGGCCAAGGCTGTGCCAGGAGCCGAGACCTGGCCTCCAGACTCAGAGCCTTCGTGCCTTGTCAGGTGGGGGCTTCATGCGAGCCCTGGCAGGAGGCGGCCGAAGGACTCCCCAGCCAGGGGCTGAGATGGGGTCTGAAGCCAGGAGACCCTGGGCCTGCCCCCCCTCCCCGTGGAAGTGTGTGTGCGTGTGTGTGCATGTGCGTATGCCGCTGGAGGAGATGGGCTCATTTTGAGGAAAAGAAAGAGCACGTGGGCCCTCGGGCAGGCTACCTACAGACAGCAACCTGGACAGTGACCAGGGTGCCTTCCCCTCTGACCGAGTCTCTCAACCTCCTAGACCCTCAGAGGTGGCTGGAGGAAAATCGGCAGGATCGAAGGGTCCTTGGGACTTCTGCCCAGGCTCAAGGCCACCCTCAAGTTCTAAAAGTCTTGTAGGAGGGAGGATCTCTGTGACCTGTTGCCTGGAGTCCCCAAGGCTCCAGCTCTCTCAAGACCTCAGAGGGGGTGAGCTGAGTTTCCGGGCTCATGTGACCCAGCCCAGTCCCCTCCCCAGCCACTCCCCGCAGTGTGTCTGGGCCAGAGCCCAGCCCTGCCACTCCCCGAGGGCACAAGTGTCCCCTCCATTACACAGAGGGAGGGCAGAGTGGGGGCAAGAGGGCCTTCCTGGGCCATTTCAGCATCTGTCCTGGGCCATTTCAGCATCTGTCCCTCCCCAGCAGCTTCTCAGAGGGTGATAGGAGAGCAAGTGGTGCCGAATGGACACACACACACACACACACGCACGCTCACTGTGATGACATGTGTTCTCAGAGACACACATGCTCACACATACTCATGCACATACTCCAACAGCACGCACAGATCGACATGTTCACGCTCCCCACACATGCAGAGAAGTGCGTCCCCCTTGACCGCCACACACTCAACCCCACTCAGCGCCACCCTTCTCACACATGCACGTCCTGCGGGCTCTGCCTGAACTGTTAGCTCAACCGTGCTTGTCTGGGGCTAGATCAGGCTGATGTCAGCCTTCCGGAGCGACTGTGAGAACCGCGACCAAGGGATATCACACAGAGGCCACCAGAAGGTCAACAGGTTCTTACACACCATCTGGGCCAGCGGCTCCCATACCTGGAGGCACACCTTAAAATTAAAAATTCCCAGGCCCCATTCCCACCCCAGACCTGGTAAAATCAAATCTCAGGGTAGAGGTGACCTTGGTAGGAGGGCTGACCTCTCATAGGCTTTCTGGGTGTTCTGATGCTGGTCGGATTGAATAACCACTGGTATCACCCAGCCCATCACTGTTCAAATGCAGAACCGAGGCCAAGAGAGGGAGAGTGACTTGCCCAAGGTCACACAGCGACCGCACAGGGCTAGAAGCCAGGTCTCCTGACTGCCAGTCCCCGGGCTTCAGATCCGCAGAGTCCCACCCCTACCGGCCCTGAGTGCCCCTCCTGGCCTTCCTCCAGGCAAGGGGGCCCTCTGGCCCTCCCGTTCAGCAGAGCCCAGCAGTGCCAGGCTCAGCCCGTGACAGGCAGCGCCCTGGAGCGAAGGGCTCTCTCTGTCCCACTTCCCCTCCCTCCCCTGTGCGGCCCCTGGTGAGGAGGCCCAGGGAAGGCGGGGGCTGGGCTTTGCCACAATCCCACATGTTCACCACAACGTGTGGAGCCCCCACCCCACTCCTGGGGCAGGCCGGAAAAGGGAGTCCACACGCTGCCCGAACATCTGGAATTGCAGAGAGCCAAGACACACCATCCAGATGTTTGCAAAGCTCGATGCTGGGTGTCAGCGGAGAGCAGACATCTGGGTGGAGGCTGATGCTTATGTTGGAGAGGAGAGGGTGTATTTAATGCAGAGATTCAGGGTAATTTGGCCCAAGCTGGGGATGGGGGTGCAGCCTCGGGACTGCAGTCCCCCCCAGCCCGGTGTGTGAAGTGGGGGCAATGCGGCCTCTTAGAGTAGGAGCCAGACCCCAAGGGCAGCAACTGTGTGGCATAAACAATAATAAAATAACAACACTAGCTGACTTTAGTTGAGCAGTCGCTGTATATGCCGGTCTGCGCCTTGCACCAGTATCTCATTTAGCCCTGACAGCAATGCTGTGGGGTGAGCACTCTTACTGTCCCCTTCTCTGGGCAGCCGAGACACAGGGAGAGCATGTCACTGGCCCAGGCTCACCCAGTGAGCTGGTGGTACTGCTGGGCTCATAGCCTCTTCTGGCCCATGAGCACCCCCGGTGACTTCTTAGGACCAGTCCCAGCATGCCCTTGTTCCCTTCTTTCCCCCAATATCATTTGCATATGACACAATTTTCACTGAGAAGGTGGGAAGCTGGGAGGTGCCCCTTTTCCTTGTGGTTGGAATTTGGAGGAGGGGAAATGGTAGGAAGCCAAGCCAGGCCCTCCCCCAGCTGGTGGGTGGCTGGGGAGGGGATGCCAAGTGTCCCAGGGCTTCCTGGACAGGGAGAGGCTGCTTCTTGAAGGAAAAGTGAGCTCCCTGTGCCAGAGTCCAGCTCTGGCCCCCGGGCTATTTATTTTTCTCCCCCTAAGCCGTTAAGTCATCTGTTTACCCAGGGAGGAAAGGTGCTGGGCTCCATGTCCCTGCCCTACAACCGGACCTTGCCGGCTGAGCCAAGGACTCCAAGAGCTAGTGGTGATGGGAGGGTGGGGGTTGGGGGCCGGGAATCATAGGGCCACTGGGGGGACACTGCTCAGGGCTCTGGTCAGCCAGAGCCCCCAGGCCTGCTGGGCCTGAAAGTGGGAAGGTCCTGGAGCCACCATGTCAGCCTCTGACCCATGCCTCCTCACTCACCCCTCCACCTCGGAGCTTTCCTCACAGGCCACAGGCTCTAGCTCCGTCCCCTTTCCTCAGCCCAACATCCGATGGGGCTCCCAGGAGCAGCGGATGTCAGCCATTGACGCCCTGGTGAGAACGCTCAACAGCCGGAGACCTTCCTTCTTTCTCCCTGTGGCACAAAGGCTGTGTCCCCTCATAGGAGATCCTCAGGGAAGGTGAGGTAGGAGTGACAGGCCAGGAATAGGAAGGGTGGACCTTCCTAGGCTCTGAGGGCCCTGGAGAGACAGGCTCTACTTGCAAATGCTGCTTTGGTTCTTTCATTCCATAGATGTGTCTGGAGGTCTAGAACAGTTGTGCTCGGGGGCAGAACAGCTCAGCTGGGCCGCACAGGTCTTTTCCTTCTGGCCAGCAACTGCTGACTATGCAGCTCCCCTGTGCCAGGCCTGGTGGGGGCCCTGGGCTGGGGAGGAGAGGGACAGAGGACCTGGGACGGGCGAAGGCTCAGACGAGGGAGGGGTCCCATCAGGTGGGTGAGCAGGACGGCCTCATAGCCAAGGTGGGGAGGCACTGGGGTTTGACCCTGGGTTGTGGCTCAGAGATGATGGGCACAGAGAGATGCTTCATCCTTGCATGTTCCCGAGGCCCTCCACGGGCATCATCTTCAGGCCTGGGGTAGTGGACATAGAGAACAGGGTGCTGGACTCAAACCTGGGGTCTGGGTTCAGGTCCGTGCTCTGCCACTGACCCCCCAGTTAGCCTGTGACCCTCTTCCCTAGCTCCTGGGACCTGCTCTCCTGGCTCTCTTCCTTCTCTCCTCCTTTGCTGCTTCTTCCTCATCTCTCCCACCTCACGTGGGAGCCCAGGACTCATCCTGGCCTGTCTCTCCACTGCTCTCGTCCTTCAGGGACACCCGGGCAAAGAGGGTGGAGTGCTGCGTCGGGAGGGCAACACGCGTGAAGGCTGGGGAGGGGGCAGGAGCTTGGCAAGTTGGAGGCACTAAGCGAAGATCGTGTGTCTGCAGTGTGGTTGGGGGCGGGGGGGCGGCAGTCTCCAGGGCCCGTAATGAATCGTTTCCAGAACCTGCAGTCTCTCAGCCAGGGGAATGACAAGAAAAAGTGGCTCTGTTTCCAGAGAGAGACACTGAGGCACGCAAGGGGGTTGAGAGAAGGTGAACTCTGGACTCTGAGTTCGGTCTCCTCTCGTGCCTGGGGTTACTCCCTCCTCCTGGGTGCAGTTTCTCGGAGGAGGGGATTGATGCCAGAAGGGACTAAGGATCCCTCCCAGCAACTCCCCATGAGACCCCTGCACGTCCCCACGCCTCCTCAGCTTCCTTTGGGTAAGAAGGCTCTGGGTCGTCCCGTGCTGAGTGAGGTCGGTGCTGAGCGAGGTCGGTGCTGAGCCCGCGCTCAGACGGCTTGATAGACCCCCACCAGTGCAGGCCCCGGCAGTTCTCCTGCCTCTGGAGGGGCCTCCTGTGAGGCTGTCCACATGGCTCTCTTGGCCAAGGCTCTGGCCTCCCCCCCACCCACCTTGGCCCCCTGGTCGGGACCGTACAAAGCAGCAAAGGGATGAAAGAGCTGGGACCTGGGGTGTGTTCGACTTTAAAATTGCTTGTCTGCCTGGCAGTGCTGGGAGGAAGGGAAGCCCCCCTCTCTTTGGCACTCCTTGACCTTCATCTTGGGGGAGCCTTGGCTGCCCCAGCCAAGGGAGGTGGCAGACGGGCGTGCATGTCACCTCTTGGGCTGCCGTCCTGGACTCGAACTGCCACAGACTTAAAGGTCTAGGCTCTGTCCTCCCCGGCACAATGGCCTGTGGGGGTGTCCTCTGTTCCGGAAGGAAGGGGATAGGAGCCTCTGGGTGCTTTGCCCTGCGGACTATGACCTGGCTTCCAGGGATACCAGCTATCCCCTTAAATGACCAGCTCACCAGTCAGACCCAAGCTGGGTGCTGCAGTAGAAAGAGCACTGGGCAGGGGTGGTGGGGGGTGACACAGGGAGAGGGGGTCATCGGGAAGCCTGGCTCTCCCACAGCTGCAGGGTGATCTGGGGAAGCCTCTTCCCATCTCTGGGCCCCATTTCCTCCCCTGGACAGTGAATCGTTGGCATGAGGCAAGCTCACGGGGCCCTGTTGTTCTGCATCTCACGACCTGGACGCTCTGGCTGCAGCAGGCCTCAGCTGGTTGGGAGGGGGTAGGGGGTCCAGTCCTGGCCGAGGGTGACTAGGGATGGCCCACTGGTCCGCACACGACCACAGCCACAGAGCAGCCAGGACCAGCTGGGTCACTGCCTCCCACATCCTCCTCTGCCCTGCGGCAGAGCTCTGCCCTCGCAGGCCCCCCTGGGGTGCTGTCCGCCCCTCACTCCTCCTGTCCATTTGGCCCATTCTGGAAAGTCAGGGCAGGACTCATGGAGTGAGAAACTGATGGTAGCTCCATGAAAGCAGCCTGCTCTGGGAGGCCAAGGCCCACAGAGTGTTCCTGCCCCGTGAGGTCCTGCGCGATGGGCCCAGCACATAGGCCGGTTGCTGCTCAGAGCCTGCTGGCCAACGCCTCTCCTCCGGGGGGTCCCCTGGAGGGCAGGGCAGGAGGACACCCCCGAGATGCTTTTGAACCCTGCCTCCGCTGGGAACAGGCCAACTTCCTGGCCTGGATTTAGTTCTGATTCAGTGAGTGGCCTCAGACAAGTCACCTAACCTCTCTGGGCCCACGTCTCTTCTTGGGAAAACTGCAAGAAAAATTCTTGTTTTTCTTCCTCTTCGTTATCCCACCCCGAAGGGGAACAGAAATGATGGCAGTTACAGTCAACTGTTATACAAATGTTAGGGGCTACCAACCGTGCTGGACCGTCAGAGAAATCCAGAGCCCTCTGATCTGCCTTTAGCACCAAACACGCACACACCTGCACACGCAAACACGCACACACAACGGCGCGTGCCCACGCACACAGCTAGCGCCAGTCTGCCTTGCCTTCGACTCCTCCAATTTTGCCACTTCAGTGGGATTTTCAGATGCCCGAGACCTGAGGAGAGGCCCCAGGTGGCTGGCTCTGCGGGCCAGGCCACAGAGTGGGCCCGCTGTGCCAAGGCCCGGGATGCGCGTGTGTTAGCCGTGAGGGGCCTGGGTGTGCACAAGAGAAGGAATTGAAGTGGTGGTTTTATGGCTCTGGTAATCAGCTCCTTTTTAAGTCCTAGATTCAGTTTTCTCAGACAGTACTAACATCTCCTCTCGGCCCTCCCAGGGAAAGAAGCTCATCCATCACGTTAGAGCTAAGAGCAAGAAGGCATGGAGACTTGACTTCTCTTGTCCAGGGTCCCACGGTCCGTTATAGGGAGGGGGCGATGCTGCCCACTGCCGCCTCCCACGAGCTTCACTTGCTCCACGCATGCCCCTATTCCCCAAGCCTTGGAGAAGCCCCTAAGTCAGCTCGTTAGGACCCGGGGTCTGTCCTGTGTCTGAGACCCGGCTGGGGACAGAAAAGTCGCTGAGACCAGAAGCAGGAAGTGGCTGGAAGTCGAGTGGGACTCCAGAGTGAGCACCTGGCCCCGAGCTGGGATGGCTGTGCACTTGACAGTTCCTGGGGGGCGGGCCAGCGGAGCAGCTGTGGCCTGAGAGCTGGCCTTGGCCCCTGGCCTGGACCTCGGGGAGGCTGGCACGCTCTGGGCTTCCTCTCCGGCGGCCAGCCCCTTCCACAGAAGCCACTCCTGGCGGGACAGCTGATGCCCAGGCCTTCACAGGGTGAGGGGGCCCGGCAATGAGGCCACCCACTGGCCTGTCATCTGCCCTGCAGTCAGTCCACAGCGGCCTGCAGTCTCCGCACCTGTCCCAGGGCGCGCCTGGGGCCGGGGGCCTGGCAGGAGCCTCCTCTCTTCCTTAGCCTTCCCTAAACCAGAAGGGGCTCCCTCCACTAGGCACTGTTCTCTTCCTGCCCCTCTCCCCCAGTGCTCCTTGATTTGGGGTGGGTACTAGGCTTGATGGGGTTGGTCCTGATACAGACGAGGGCCTGGACATTAATGAACGCACCTCCATTGCCTTGCAAAACTCAGCAGTGGCGTGACTGGGCACCACCAGAGCTGCCCTTGGCTGTCCCTGGGTCTCCCCTTGAAGGAAAAGACGAGAGACTCTGGAGACAAGCCCAGGTAGGCAGCCGGGCAATGAGAAGGGGTTGGCTAGTCTGCCTTCATAACATTACCAATAAAATAACAATAATGGCGAGTTGCCATTGGCCAGACACTCTGTTCAGCACCTCTGACGTTCATTCATTGAAACCTCACAACCCCGTGAGGTAGGTATCGTCATAGTATTCTCATTTCACTGATGAAGTGAATAAGGAACAGAGACGTTGAGTGCCTTGCTTCAGGTCACAAAGCCAAGTGGGGTTTAGATGTCAGCAGGCTGGCCACACGGCCCCTGTTCTCCGGCACTTATGCCAACTGGCTCCGGACTCTCAGGGGGTTCAAGGGTCCCTCTGTCATCCCGTTCCCTCCTAACTGGTCTGCTGATTTGGTTCTTTCTTCCTGGATGGTACAAAAGCCTGTGTCAGCCCAGATTCACATTCAAACTCTGGCAAAAGATCTACACTGAGTGGATCTTTCTAGGTCTGTGGGTCTCCCCTGTGGCCGCCCCGGCCTCTCCCCCAGCCTGGCACCTCTCTTCGCATGCCCTCAGTCCCACTGCTCCTCTGCGGGAGTCATGATTACAGCCTCCCTGCGGAAAGCCGCCTGCTGCGTCCTCCCCGACTCTGCGTCCTCCCGAAAGAGCTGAGCCTGTGCAATGTGAGAGGGGAGGACCCTTGCCAGAGGTTCCTGGAAAGCATCCAGAGGTCACGCTGGCCTGGTTCAAGTAGCTTGGGC
Organism: Leptonychotes weddellii; assembly: GCF_054177405.1. Lineage (NCBI taxonomy): Eukaryota > Metazoa > Chordata > Mammalia > Carnivora > Phocidae > Leptonychotes > Leptonychotes weddellii. The sequence goes on along the minus strand of NC_138374.1, from coordinate 50,935,671 downwards.
CCTGACCACTGCCCTGAATAGCCACCGTCCTGCCCCGGGGTCCACTCCCTCGGCACCAGAGTGGGTTAATTGGCGGGTGGGGAGTCCAGAGGGCTGCAAGCTGGTCTGCAGTTGAAGCAGGCAGCAAGGGAGCCTGGCATTTGACCCAGTAGCTGCCAAATATCAAATGCCAAGGAGATGATGGAGTGGAGAGTCCAGATCTTCAGCCTAAAACTGCCTTCCCAGGCCTGATCCCAGTCTATGTACTCAACCCCCTCCCAACAGGTGGCCTCGCCACCCACACACCTGGCCGGTCCACCCTTACCTGCCATGCCACCATCAACCCACCCAGCTAATACCCAGCCCCGCCAACCCTCAGAACACATGTTCCCTGTCCCCATCCAGACTCACAGTGCTTACCCACTCACTTGCAGCCTGGGGTATTTGCCTGGCCCACCCCAAGACAACACCCTAGCCAGGTCATCTCCAGCTGCGTCCACCCACCTTTTCCCAAGCCTGTTCACTTCCAAGCCCTGATTGCTGGCCAGCCCACTCGGCACCCAGCCACCCCACCACAACTTCTGCCCGCCCATGTGGCCCTTAACCCCCCATTCACAGCATCGACCAACCACCGGCCCACTTCCCCAGTACGCAGCCCGCCATACCCCCGTTTCATAAATCAGTACCACTATTTCCTGACCCAGCTGTGTCCAGGCTCTAATAAATGTGCCCTTGCCGGCTCTCTTAGGGCCCTCCCAGAATCATTTCAGAGGCTTCAGCTTCGTCAGAAGTATGCTCTACTCAGGTCTTGAAGGAGCAAGACGGGTGGGCTGGGCACTTGAAAAAATTGCCTCTTCTCCCCTCAGTATTTCAGTACTGCCCCCGCTGGGGAGACACGAGATGGCTTTGCACACCTCCTAACCCCTTCTACTGCAAGATCTCTTTGTGAAGAGACACCAGGTTTCAGAAACAAGGAGGCAGGCTAAAGGGCTCACCAGCAAATGAAGGTCAGGAGGTCCCAGACTGACAAACAGAACTCTCTCCCTAAAATCCAGAGCTAGGAGGGCAGAGTAGAGCCCTGGGAAGGATCAGAGGTGGGGGGCTGGCTTCCTCTCCCGGCCCCACCACCCATGGATGACCTTGGGCACTGGACTGTGAGAGTCGAGGGTTTGGGGTTTAGACCCAGCTATGTCAGTCTTGGGCACTCCAGTTCCAACAATGGGGCTCCTGTCTCATCCTCTGGCCAAGCCCTGCCTGGTGTCTGGTTCTCATATTAGCCCCCGTGCTGAGCAGGAGGAAAAGCAGGCAGGGAGGCCTCTCCAAGGACTTCCTGAGCTGAAGACATGTCAGCAACATCCCCACGGCCAGATTCTTCAGCCAAAGAATGGCAAATAGGCATTATTTACATGTCAGCATCCACTGACTGCTAGTGGCTGCCTGGATCATAGTTCAGAGAAAGATCCTGTGCTCAGGGATCAACTAATGATGTCTGCATCGATACCAGAATAGGACAAAATGGACATGAATGCCAGGAACCTGGAAACCCTAATGAAGGTCCATGCCAGCCTCTGGGTTTATTTCTCTATTAGCACCTTCAAGCCTATAGTAAAATCTTGTCTACATGAGCCTCCTCTCAGCCATGCTACAGGAAAGCAAAGGGGATGGTGAGCCTACCCCTGGGTCAGATGCCAGATGGAAGACAGTGCCCTCCCCCCACGCCAAGTCAGCATCATGGTGGCAGGGGTGACTACCCGGTAATCTTCCCAAAAGTCTGGCTCTTGGGCAGCAAGGATGCTGTAGAGTGTGGTTCCTCAGTGGGTCCTTTTTCTATTTTTGCATTTAAAAAATATTATCAAATTTCCCCATGAAAATACAAGTCCATGAGGGCAGAGTATGCTCTTGTGTCTGCTATTTCCACGTGAATGAATTGCAAGCCCTGGAGGATCTGGATGTGTTATTCATCATTCATTCAGTCCTCCCTCCCTTCCTTCATTCACTCACTCCACATTCACTTCAGCCATCATCCATCCATCCATCCATCCATCCATCCATCCATCCATCCACACCTCCATCCATCCATCCATCCATCCATCCATCCATCCACCCATCCATCCACACATCCACCTACCCATCCATCCACTCACCCATCACCTACCCATCCATCCATCCCATACCCACCCATCCTTCCATCCACCCACCTACCCACCCATCCATCCACCCACCCATCACCTACCCACCCATCACCCACCCATCCATCCACCCCCCCATCCATCCACTCACCCATCCATCCATTCACTTCCTCACTCAGCAAACATTCTCCAGGCCTGGCTTACCCCCAATTCCAGGGAGTCTCTGTTAATCCTTCTCATCAAGGCCAGGGAGGATCCCAAGCTAGTGAAGTGTTGAAATATAGACTAACGGAAGCCCCACCGTGTGTCCTCAGGGAAGTCACTTTCCCTGTCTGGCCTCAGTTTCCTCACCTGCACGTGGCCAGTGGGCAGTTGCATAAGAAGAAAAAGGGAGGAACTGCCAAAGTAAAGGGCAAGTGAGACACTTCTTGGCCATGATAATGTGAGTCCTGCTTCCTGCCCAGACTCAGGGGAGGATGGAGGAAGTCAGGCTGAGGCTGCCAGGGAGCTAGGGCCAGCGTCTAGGAGCCGCTTCAAGTCTCCAGGTGAAGACTATGTCCCGGGGCTGTGGCCTGCACCGCCACATGGGGTCCGTATCTGTGCGTGATCGTGTGTGGATACTTGTAAGGTGGTTGTGTGTTTCCGTGTGTGTGTGTCACGCTGTGTATACATACCACACAGTATTTCCCAGGAACATGGGTGGGGGTAGGTTTCCACCCTGCAGGCCCCTCCTTGGAAGGGAGTCGCAACCCTGCTCTCCCCACCCCTCTCCCCTCACCTCCCATCTCCCTCCTTCCTGTAGCCTGCCTCCATTTGAGGAGGGCCCGTTAGCAGAGGGGCAAGAATTTACTCTCGACTGCTTGGGTTTGAATCTGGCTCTGCCAATTACTGGCCTATCATGTGACCTTGGGCTTAGGAGTTTCCCCATCAGCAAAATGGGGGACTGGGTGACTCGGGCCAGTGGAACCAGAGTGTGTACAGCATAGCACTCTTGCCTGCCTTGTTCTTCCTGCCCTGGCCCAGTGCTCCACTAAAACCATAGGGCCTCCAGTCCAGATGGGGGAGGAGGGAGCGGGGAGGAAGACCCATTTCCCAAAAATACTGACTTCAGCCCTTAACCCAAGCAGCTGGTCGGAGCTGGTGGCCTCTCTCTGAGATTGTTTATATAGTTCTCCTTGTAAACATAAAGGATGGAAAACAAACCCAAAAAATGTTTGAAAATAAATGAATGAATGAGAAAGCATTTGTGGGCTGCATGGGTAGGATCTGGGGCAGATGGGGCAGCCACCGGCCACTACCTTGGGGATTAAACGTTTGAGTGGGGCTGGGACCTGACCCCAAGGCTCTCTCCAGCTGCACCACGCCGCCCCCTCCTTGTTGTCACAGCTCCCAGCCCTTCCTACCTTCCCAGAGAGACCTGAACCCTGTAGCACCATCACCTGGTCACAGACGTGAAGAAAGACTGGGAGCCCCAGCCAGGAATTGGCCCAGCTCTGCCCAGTTCTGTGTGTGACCTCAAGCAAGTCACTCTCCCTCTCTGGGTCTCAGTGTTTGAGGATCTCCAAGGATCCTTTCAGCATTAACATTCTGTGATTCCTTCTAGCTCAGAGAGTGGTCATGGGAGCACTTTGAGAAGAATAAAGAACCCCATCAAGAGATGCTCATTAGCACAATGCTGGGGGATGGGGATCACTCCACCCCTTGGCCACCAGGAAGGATTCTTTAAAAAATTCTTGAACTGTCTGTTTTAGGACTGTTTTGGCCAGATCTAAGCCTGAATGCCCTCTGAAATATTTTTGGCCGTCTGTACAAAACAGAGAAGGTCTGTCCCCTTCCTGTCCAGGGGCAGATGGTATATCCTGGGACTGATTCCCCACAACACACACCCCCAGGAGAATGGGCCCCCCTTCCTCTCAGTTCTCTGCATGCAGAGAACCACTCTGTGTTTCTGGTCTCTCTCTGGCCCAGAGCAGACCCAATGTGCAATCCCAGCAGCCCTCCCTGAAAGTGTAGGGCACAGCGACCTTCTCTTCCAGCCAGATTCTCCCCCAGCCTGGGTCACCTGCAGCTTTGGCTTTCAAAGTCCTGTGTAGAACGGGGAATGCAGGGGCGCCTGGGTGGCTCAGTCGGTTAAGTGTCTGCCTTCAGTTCAGGTCGTGATCCTGGGGTCCTGGGATGGAGCCCTGTGTCAGGCTTCCTGGCTCAGTGGGGAGCCTGCTTCTCCCTCTGCCTGCAGCTCCCCCTGCTTGTGCTCTCTCTCGCTCGCTCTCAAATAAATAAATAAATAAATAAATAAATAAATAAATAAATAAAATCTTTTAAAAAAAAGAATGGGGAATGGAGGCTTTTAATCACTGTCCTGAGATGGAGATACAGATACACCCCTTGGGGGTGGGGAGGGCATGGGGTTTGACAAGACAGGCCCTCATCGCATGTCCTCGGACAAGTCCCACCCCTCACTCTGGGTCACCACATTTTCACTGCTCTTCCTTCTTTTATATGCAATGCATAGTTGTTGAGCATCAGCCTTGTGCCAGGCACGTGCCAGGCGCTGTGGGAACATTCGTGAACAAGAGTTGATCTATGCCCTTGAGGAGGGCACCCTTTGGTACAGGGATGATTTCTTCACGGCGCAGATACTATCCCTCCGGTTTCTAGCATCCACTGCAGACATCGCTAATCAATCACAGCACTCTATCACGCTGAGCTCAGATGTAACATCAGGCTCTCTTTGAACATAGTACTCCAGTGTTTCCAGTCAACTAGTACCAGGTGGGTACTCTCCCCTGCCCTGCTTTCCTCCCAGGGTCACCCAGGGAATAAAATAAGATCGCAGCTGGAGGAAAGGAACATGATCCAAAATCAAGTCCAAGTGCAGGGTCTGTTTCTGAGCGGTACGAGCATGCAGAGCTGCGATAGGGTTCCCTTCCTAAACATCTGTGAGAGTTAACCCGCAGAGTCAGGATCGGCTTCTGGGCAGGGACCGTGCCTGTGCCCTGGCTCCCAGCACCCAGCCTAACACACATGGTCTGCTCCACAAGTGCTCATTGTGTGAATGAGTGCGCCCTCCCATCCCTGCCCAGCCTGAGCCCACCGACCAAAGGAGGAGGCCATGCTTCCTCACTCCTCCTTTCTGGAATAAGCCAGCCCAGGCCTGAGGGTGCAGGGAGGCTGGACGTGGGACAGACAGCTCCTCAGGAGGCAGACCCGAGGCCCCCTGCTGTAGAGAACTGCAGTCAAACACCCTCCCAGGCCTTGTCCCCGTGTCTTCCTTCCCTTCTGGGCCAGATCCTCCCGGGGGCAGGTCGGCCTTAGCAAGGGGGTGTGTGTCTGTTTGGCACCTTCTCCCCACTCACCAGCTAGATAACCCAGGATCCAGGCTGACTGTGGAAACCTCTGGGGTACCTGGGGCCCGCATCCCCGAATGTGACAACACGTGTGCATTAGCAGAGAGAGAGGCGGCCGGGCAGGGAAGGAGGCGGCTGGCCAGACCCTGCTTGTTTCCAAAGCAGGCAGGGGACGAGAGGAGAGGTGGATTCCCACGAGGGGAAATGGGGTCTGGGCTTGGCCGGCTCTGCTCTGTGTGTTTACGAACAGGAATCTCACACAGGAGTCTGGCCCTGCAGACTTTTCAAAGCCCCCTCCCATCCTGGGTCTGAGATGAACCAAGTAAGGCCCTGGGAAGACGTCCATGCAAGATGGGTACTGCCGCTCTGCGTCTGAGGATGCTGGACCAGAGAGGTGAAGCGGCTCGCCCCAGGGCACACAGCTGACCACACTGGCTCCCTCTCTGCCCCCTTCAGAGAAACCTGGCCGGACCACGAGTCCTAAGTCCACAAAAGGCTATCCCTTAGGAGCCACAGAGCACTCTGGGAGAGTGCCTAGGCCCTGGAGTCAGGCCGTCTGGACCCAAACCTTGTTCCCACCACCCTCAAGCAGTGGGACCGTCCGGCATAAGACTTGACCTTCCTAGGATTCACTTCCTTATTGGAAAACTAGGGAATATTTTACCCACTTTATGAGGGTTTTAAAGAATCATCTCTCTCTCTCTCCCTCTCTCTTTGTCTCCCTCTCTCTCTCACTCTTTCTCTCTCTCCCCCCGTCTCCATGTATTGAGATTTACTCATTCTGTGTCATAGTCTTGAAAGCAATGAAGTACAAAGATAGATAAGTTGCCAACTTCGTCCTGGAGCTTGGAGTTGACATAGAGCCAACAAGTGATCAAACACAGTGTGGGCAGGGCCGTGACTCTACATACTGGCCTGGAGACGCTGAGGAAGGACAGACTGACCGTTGCAAGGGGAGACTGGGAATCAAGGTACTAAAGGCTTAGTAGGAGTTTTCCAGGTAGACACAGGTGTCAGAGGGTATTAGGAAAGAGGGTGCGCTCTTGCAAGGACCTGGAGGTGTGAATGAATGTGGCATGTCTGGACAGCGGGGGATGGTGTGGTGTGGCTGGACGTGCTTCCCCGCAGAGGGGAGCCCCGAGGGGGTTGTGGGGCCCGTGTCAGGAGTTTTGCCGCCGGCAGGGCCCCACAACAGACTAGGGGAGGATTTCCTGCAGGGCAGGGCCCTGAGGCCTCTGACCTGAGCTGCTGCCTCTGGGACTGAGATTCAGGCCGAGCGCTGCTGCAGAGGCTCCAGCATCCTTGGGGGCAGCAAGGAGAGGAAGGGGGCAGAGGGAGATCCAAGAACTAGGACCTGATCCGGAAGCCAGACCAGGAGCAGACATCCCAAGGCACTGATGCCTCTGGGTCTCAGGCCGACCTGGAAAGACTCGAGTTCCACAGGAGAAGCATGACATTGGCAGGCACAGCCTACGGTGTTCCCTGGCTTCCATTCCCAGGCATCTGGGGACCCCCAGGGAAGGAGGCTCCTGGGTAGTGCAAGCAGACCAGAAACCTCACTTTCCAGATCAGAAGCAGAGAAACTCAGAGAGGTCAACCGGCCTGCCCAAGGACACCCAGCAGATCTGGGACCAAGGGGAGGCTGAATGGAGGGCTTCTGCAGCTGGGAATGCCGGAGCTCTGGCCCTAATCTTATGGGCAAGGACTGCGAGCAGGGCCAAGGAGGAGGAGCACTTTAGGGGGCTTAATGCCACTGGGTTAGGGGACTTTTTGTTTCCAAAGCCAAGGCTGTTAGAGGATCCTCATGCTTACTACCGTGTGTGGCTGTGATTTGGGGAGAGCAGAGAGGATGACTCAGGGGCGGGCGGGAGCCCTTGTTGAGATGGAGCTTCAGAGAGACCGCCCAGCCCTGCGGGCTGGGCAGAGAAGGGTGTGTGTGGGACCTGAGGCTATGGAGACCAGAGCCCAGCCCCATGCAGGGCCCCTGAGAGTCCCCAAGGATCTCTGACGGGAAGGCTGTGGGAGGCAGGAGGAGTGGACATCCGGAACAGTGGTCCTGGGAGCTGCAGTCAAGGACCTGGGATGACATGGAGTTGCCATCTTCACTGGACCGTGGGAGGTAGACCACGTGGCTCCCCCCAGACCCTTGTGACTCTAGAGAGAGAGGACGCCCCCCAAATATACTCCTTCATGTGCTTTTTCCTCCTCTTCTGGGGAACCCAAGGTTATCTCAGAAATGATGTCCTTCCTTTGATGTTTTACCCAGAGCAGTGACCCTAGGGTGGAAACTTGAGACAAAAGTGGAGGAGGGAACAGCCAGGGAGGTGGTGGGAGGAGGAGAAGCAGCTTGTTATCCTTGAACACCAGGGGGGCAGCAGGACCGAAGGAAGAAAAATGAAACTCTCCTTCACGTTAAGTGACCTGGTCTCGAGTCCTTGCTCCGCCACTGCGCACTGTGTCCCGGGACTCACCGCAAGAGTCTGGCTGCCACAGGGCTGGGGTAAAGAAGAGCAACTCACTGGTGGAAAAGACGTGAAACAGACACAGCCCAGAAAGGGTCAGAATCCATAATACATCAGGAATGGTTAACAAACCCGTAATGTTTTGTTTACAGACAAATGTTTGTTATACCATGCTACAAACAGAACATTGACAAATGACACAATGGAAAAGTGACGGCAAATACTTTGAACAGACATCTTACAAAAGAAACGCAAATGATTGATACGCGCACGCATGCTCACCCTCATTAGGAATCAGAGAAATTAAAACACAATGACAGTTTTATCATCAGAGTGGCAAAACCGCAAGCATTATTATGGTCCAAGAAAAGTAGACAAGGGGGTGGCGCTAGGACCCATCTGTACCAGGATGGAAGTGTAAATTGCTACAATCGCTTTCCATAGAAATTCAGCCAAAATTAACCCTGAAAATGTGCATCACCTATGACCCAGCCATCACACTTCAGGGAACCTACCTGAAGAAACAGTAGCACATGGACAGGATGTTTGTTCCAGCATTGATGGTGAAACAAAAACGAGAAGGAAACAAAATAATCCCATTCGGGAATAGCTAACTGAAATAATGGTTTCCTCCCCAAGGGAACACAACTTACTAGTGGAAAGATGATCCCTATGCACTTACATGGATGGATCTCAGAATTATTGTTGAATGGGAAAAAGGCAAGCCATAGATTGACATAGACAGTGTACTTCTGAATCAGGTTTCCATTTTTGCATTAAGTAACCAAGCACCCACTCTCCTATCGCTTAAAGGAAGAGGAGATGTTATGCCTCTCACATAACAAGGAGTCCAGAAGTAGCAATTGCTGGAGGCAGGTCAGCTGCTCAGCAATACATCCTTCGAGATCCCTTTGGCTTTCTCTTCTGCTCATTGCCTCATGGTCATGAAATGGCTACTGTGGCTCCAAACATCACATTTGTACTCAAGGCAGGAAGAAGGGAGAAGTGAAAGGGTTTTTCTTCACAAAGTTTTGTCTTTTTCTTCCCCACCACAGTAGAATTCACTTTATATCTAATTAGGAAGAACTGGGGCAACTGCCAACCTTTAGACCTTTCTGGTTAAAGGGATGAGATTATCAAAAATTGTTTAGAGCAATCATGATTCATTCTCTGGGGGCGGGGGGGGATAGGAATATATTCTTCCTGATCTCAAGAGATTTCTGTCCACTACTTGAATACATCAGGTTCTGTTAGCAGGGAAGAAAGGGGTGCCATTGGTTATTGGGTAGGTGGTGGACAGTCTCTGACGCAGACACAATCTATAGAACAGAAAACACATCCCTGTGTCCAACATTGCCTATCTTTGTACCAAACACATATCTTTGGGGGGGGGGTTATGCGGGAGGGATTGGGAGTAAGGAATGCATTGGGATGGGGCGCTCAACGGGGCCTTTGGTTTTACCCACAGTTCTTTAATTTTTAAAAGGGAGGCTAAAAAAAAAAAAAAGGAGGCTGTATTCACTTAACATTTGTGTACTTAGAAGTCAGTTTCTAAAAATCCTATCGGTGGCCAGATTTGGCACCCCCACATTTGGCCCGAGGCCGACACTCTGGAAGCCCAGCGGTCACCGGGCCCGATACTCCAAAGAGTTCAACTCAGCACCGAACCAGAGAAGGAGGAGGTAATTGTCTGAGTGACTCAGCTCCACGGAAACAGTTGGGAGCTGACCACTTAAGGCTTCGAAGCCCTGTCAGCGGGGCTGTGTTTGACAGACAGCAAGTCAACCCGCCGCCGTTGGTAGGTATCTCCTTGCACATTCTCCAGGCCTCCCTCCGGAGTCTCCCCGTGCTCTTCAAACAGAAACTGCAGGCTCTGATTCAACTGCCTGTCAAACCCAGACAGATGCAGCTGTTGTCCTTAAATCTGCTCGTGAGTTGCTCTGGGGCACAGGGGGTGGGACAGACCTACAGACAGACCTATGGACAGAATGCTAGTTCCGCAGCCTCAGTGGAGCAAGGAGGGAGCTGGGGGAACTTGGAGTCACTGGGTCTGCCCGCAGTGTTCTAGATACACGTGGGGCAGCGTGCAGAGCTATCTTTGCTCAGGGCCCTGTCTACCCTTCTACTTCTATTGTCTCCTTTCACAGATCAAGCTCCAGGGAAGGGAACTGCCTAAGTTCACACAGTACGGACAATCTCAGAGGCACCGCAGTTAGGGGCCCCCAGGGAAGCTGGAGAAGCAAATGAGAGCACTGGGGGTGGGGGAATCCGCAAGCAAGGGCTCCTTCCTCCAAGGCCTCAGTTTCCTCCCTGTGCCCTGGGGCGCCTCAGAGACATCCCAAGCCAAAAGCCCCTGCCCAAGAGACTTGACCTCTAAGAAGGTCCTTGGAGGCCACCTAGGCCAGTATGGTTTTTCAAGAGTGGGCAGATCAAAACCAGCTTTGAAAAAATGAAATAAACAAACTAGAAGATCTTGGAGTATCCTGCTTGTCGTAAGGGTCAGTATTGTTTCATGAAATTTATCTGTGGGTGTTTTTACTGAGTCGGGAGCAAGGCATTTCTTACTCTGGATTACAGCTCAAAAAAAAAAAAAAAAGGAAAGCCACTGATTCGATCTGCACGCTTCATTTCACAGATGGGAAGACTGAGTCCCGGGGGTAACGTACTCAGTGTCTCACTGTGGGCTGGGGGGTGTGCCAGAACCTCCAGGACGAGCCCGGAGCCGCGGGTCAAGCTGCCTCTCTGGGCTGGGTCCTCCTGGGGCTGCAGGGGTTACGGGAAGCTCTTCCTGCCGGTTCCCACATTTGGGCTGCTTGTTTACCCAGCCCTGCTCCTTGGGTCCCCAGCTAGGGGGGCCCCATTCCTTTGCTGCTTCTGGTAAACATTCCTGCTACTGTAAATACCCAGCTGTAGTCACCCCACTTCTCTCTGAGGCCCCTGGCTGGCTCTTTTTCCCCCTTTGCACATATACTGGGGCTGAGTCGGAAGAAACTCTCCTTCCTTTACATGGGATTTGGATGCTGCCTTCTCCGGTGCTGGGTGTGGTCTGGCTCTGGCTGGCCCAGCCCTTGGGGGTCAGGGGCCAGGCCCCATGTTTCCACTGGGAAAGCAGCGGCCCAGGCCAGCTCTCTTGGTGAAGCCATGTCAGGACCAGGAAACCTGAGTTCGCACCTTGCTCCATGACACTGGACAAGTCACAAGGCCTCTGAGCCTCAGTTTCCCTCTCCATAAAATAAACTGCTAATCCAGCACCCTCAACTGCAAGGAGCAAATGAAATCAGCGTTGATTGATCTCAGTGATTTTTTTTAATCTGACCGGCATCCAGGTCTTACCGCTCACCTTTTCTGCTAACGGTCTCCAATTTTCCATTGAGGGACAACCTCTTTCTCAGTCACTCCCCAACATGGGCATGCGGACCCCCACTCCCACCCCCAGACTCACACCCTTGACCCAGGCCTGCTACATCAGGGACTTCTCTCCTCCTGGCCTAGTGATACTTCAGGAGTGAGCGTGTGAACCGAGCCAGACCGAGGGGGCTGAGGCCGGGGTCATTGCCAGCACCGTGGCTGATGGAAGCCCAGAGCCACAGGGAACATCGTGTGATGAGCCAACATGCTGAAAAAGAGATCCAGAAACAAGAGGAAGAGACAGCTTGCTGACATTGCTTGGGCCTCTCAGTCCAGATAGACGTAAAGCAACCTCTGCTCCCAGCCTCTTAAAGCCAGTGAATTCTCCTGATGGTTTAAGCCAGCTTGACTTGAGTTTCTTCTATTGGCAGCTGAGGATGCTGAGTACATCAGTGGCCAGAACATAGAAAGTGTTTAAAAAAAAAAGAAAAAGAAAAAAAAAAGAAAAAGGACGTTCTCTCTTTGGGGCTTGAGGAGGCCCCCTCCTGCTTCTGCCTCTCCTGCTCTGCCCGCAACCTCCCTGCCTTTCTGGGTGGTGCCCCACACTCTCATGGCCTCCTGAGACCCTTTGCACCCGCGGGCTGGGGCAGGGCTGGCCTCACCTGTCCCAGAACCCATCCTGGCCAGATCAGAAGGGAAGAGGATCACAAACTGCCCATGGCTAGTAGGACATCGATTTCCTAAGTGGGCCCCAACCTGCCCAGCTCTGGCCCAATCTGCCGCAGCTGGCCTCCTCTCCTCCTCTGGGAGCCCTCCAGGCCTGCAGTCCTCTTGGGCCTTTTCAACCAGGCAGCTTCTCAGCTCTGCCTGGCAAATGCCTTCCACTCACCAAGCTGCTCAAGTCCGTGCTCTGCTCTGGTTCTGCGCCTCCTCCCCGCCTCCCCGCCTTCTTCTCTGCTTCCTTTCCCTCCACCCTATTTGGGATCTGTCCCTTGGCTACTGCTTCCTACCTGGCCCTCTCTCTCAGCAGCCTCTGCTCTGGCTTCCGCAGGCCTGTCATTGCGTTCCATGTGGCATTTCCTCACCAACACAGGTAAGGAGGGCCCTGCCTCGTGTCCCAATCTGGCTGCTGGTACCTGGCCAGTGGGGGGGGGGCACCCTCTCCCATCCTTCCTGACACAGGATGGCAATCAGTCATCAGACATCATGGCCTTTCACACTGAATTCAACACACAGACCCCAATGTGGACTGTGCTCCAGCCTAGGGGTTGGTATCCAAGGCACCTTCTCTCCTACGGGACAAGGCAGATCTGCTCAGGTTGCAGTGGGAAGTCAGAGCTTCAAGGCCAGTCTCCAGCTGGGAACGGGTTCGACACTCACAGTCCGTGGCCAACATCAGCCTGAGATATAGTCATGTCAAGAGCTGCTGCATAAAACCCAAGGATTTCCAGCTAACTTTGAATTTCAAATAAATGACAAACTATTTTTAGTACAAGTACATCCCAAAGATTGCCTGAGATATACTTATCCTAAAAAATTACCCCTCCTTTTTTCTGAAATTAAAACTGAACAAAGTTTCCTGTTGTGATGTTTTTGTTTTGACTACATCTGTCAACCCTCGCCAGTGGCCAGAGCTGGTGAGACAGCAGTAAGGTATAGAGAGAGGACTTATGGGCCACAAAACTCTAGAACAGGTGCCTATGGAGTGTCTACCTCTGGAGAACTCCAAAAAGAGGAGAGAGGGTGGTTCTGGAAAACAGATCATTGTCAATTTGGAGGTGGATGAGCTCCCAGGACCGTCCCAGCTCTGAGCCGATAACTGCAGTTCCCGTGAGGCGACGTTTGGGGATCTGGCTGTATTTAAGCATCATGGACTCTGATCTCCTTCCCAGACCATTCTTCTCAGGGGTTAAGCTCAGGATTTCATGGTTGTCTGTTAGAGCTACAGAAAGCAACTGCAAGGGGCCCTAAAAGCCGCAAGGCTTGGAGAATGGATGGGAGAAGGGAGGATTGCAACAGATGTAGCAGGGAGGGAAAATAATGCAAAATTAGTTGCCTGTATTGAATCCTAATTTTTCATTGACTTTAATTGTTACATTGGAGATGGATTCCTCTGGAGGGAAAATTTTGACTCCAAGATGTAATGAAATGACATTTTTTAAAAGGAAAGCTGAATTGTATATTAAAGGGGAAAATATTTTCCCGTTTAATAATGGGAATATGGAAAGCAAGTGGCCAGGAATTAACACAAAGTGATTACAAGTGTGTTTCTGTGTTTGGCCCCTACAGTTTTGAAACACCCAGCGGCAGCTTAATTGAGCAGAACACTAGGCTCGTAAACCTCTTCCCTCAATTTCCTACAGCCGCAGACATCACTGTGTTTCTCGGCTTCCTGGTTTGCATTTCAGAGCACGCTGGTAGCTGCTGAATCAATAGGTGTGATCCAGGGGTCCCCTAAGTGAAAGTGGGTGGAGGTCCCGACTTAAAGTCAAGCTGTGGTTCCCGAGGTGGCACAGGTGACCCGACGAGGAAATGAACAGAATGTGTGGCTGCCGGGAGGAATCAGGGAGAAGGGTCCCATGGAATATTCTAGAAAGTATCTCTTTCGATTTTTGTACTTAGAACCAGTTTCTAAATTAACGGTAAAACAGAAGCATATTTCCCTTAATTGTGTTTCTACATTTCAGGGGTCCATCTATGAACAGGAAGCCATGGCCCATCAGAGGTACCCTGTAAAATAACTTTGCAGCACCTAGCAGACGCGTGTTGCATGACCCAGCTCCTAGAAAAAAAGAGAAGTCCTCTGGGACTTCTTACCATGTGGGGGAATCTGTGTTACAGAGCCAGTCTCCTCGGAGAGTGGGAGTGGAAGCTGAGGGAGTGAGGACAGGGTTTTGATATTTGCAAGTCTGGGCCACAGTGTGTTTCTCCATTTCTCTCTTGCTCCATCCTTCCTGGCTCTGTCACCCCCAACCTCCCCCTCTTCTCCACTCCATCCTCCTCTGCTTCCACCAGGCCAAGGTGGGAGTGTATCCTGGGCCGGGCCATGCCCTTGGCTCTGGTGTCTGCGTGCCGTGTGCGTGGTGAGTGCACCGGGGGTGGTTTGTGGCTCATCAGGATGGAAATTGTTTTTCCCAGTTTGGAACGCTGGCCTTATGTGGGGGCTGCTCAGATTTTTCCAGACACAGTGTGTTGCAAAGAGTTCTGGGTTGTCCATGTACTGCAAGAGCAGGGTTTGGGTGGGGATTCGCAGGAGGATTTCAGGCTTTCTTCTTTCCACAAAACAAAGGTCAGTGAGCAAATGACACCCCCACAAAGGGAAACCAAAGGATATGGCTTTTGGCCAAACTCACAGCTCAGCATATAAGTGACTGCTAAATGGGTTCGTTCCGAGGAACTCTGGGAAGGAGGGAGAGGAGATTCTGGGAGAACTGAGAAGCTTCTGGAGAAAGGAGTCTGAGGTTCTGGATGAGAAGGAAGAAGGGGAGAGGACAGTTTCAGAGAACAGGTTCTGGGAGGCTGGGTACCAAGATTTGAGGAGAAAAAGGGTTTGGGGAAGGTGGTGCCACGGGAACAGCAGGAGAGAAAGCCTGGAGATGGCATGTGTTTCAGGGAAGAAGCAAACCTCCCCTCAGACCAGGATGGATCGTTCTGGGGCCCAGGGAGCCTGACTTAGCAGAATCCCTATGCATGTTGCTTAAGCACAGTTATTCATTCATTTTTTTCTTTCTTTCACTCATAGGCATTTATTGAACACCTACTGTGTGTCAGGCTTTATACATCCTGCCCTCTGGAAGCTCCCAGGCTGGCGGGAGAGCCCGACTTACATAAAAACTCCCAGTACTACAGAGCAGTACAATCTGGGCAGATCAGTTCTCACTCAGGCGCTGTGACAGAAGCTGTCAGGCCTGTCCATCAGCCAGCTTCGCGTGAGGCCTTCGGAGGATGAGAGAGCTACCCAGTCAGCCTCTGGGCTCCTCGCAGACTCCCATGAGCTGGCCTTAACTCTCCCTCTCTATGGCCCACCCAAACATTCAGGGTGGGTCCTCTTGCCCACTCCAGGTCCTCTGCCCCAGCCTGAGCACCAGGACCCTACTGCCCTGACTCCCAGGACTCTCCACCCAGTCTAGTCTTTACTCACTGTGGCATTTGTACTCTGGAGCCCCCTCCCTATAGAGCCTACCCCACTCTGTATAACCCCAGGGGCTCCCTAGGCTCCACTGAGTGAGCCAATTGGAAGCAATCATTCCCCCGAATGCCAAGAATGGGGGAAGCCCATGTCTGACCACTCAGAATCTTCTTTGTTATTGGCTTCATCACACTATCATGGTTTTGCTTTTTACAATTTCTTAATGACTTTTGTCTCCAACAGTCCAGTGAAGCAGACAAGCAGAGATGATTGCTTCCATCTACAGGTTGGGAAAAGCCAAGACCCGGAGAGATTCAAAGATTGTCGCCAGGCATGTAGCTGGAGTGAGAATTGAACCTGCATGATTTGACTCCACCCCCAGGGTCCTGCTGGTACATGATGCAGGTGGCACAGCAGGACAGTGGGGGAGGGCGTGGTGTTTCTCTACATGCTGCAGAGTAACTGGGTGGTGATGGGGGAAGGTGGGGAACCATCTGAGGTCCCCACCTTATACTCAAATGAAAAGCTTAAAAATGTAAATGTCAAAAATACATTTTACATGAATGAAATGTAAAATTCCACTTTTAAGTGAAAATATAAGTGAATATCTCTCTGATCTTGTGGAGTATGGAAGGATTTGTTAATATCCCAAACATACTAATTTTAAAATAAAATATTATAAACACATTATACCTAAGATGGGACATCAAAAGATGGGACAACTGGATATCTACATGCAAATAGAGAAAGTTGGACCCCTACCTCACACCTATACAACACTTAATTCAAAATGGATCAAAGACCTAAAGAACTAGAAACTGTAAAACTTTGAGAAGAAAACATGACTGTAAATCTTTGTGACTTTGGATTAGGCAATGGTTTCTTAATATATCACATTAAAAGCACAAGCAACCAAAGGAAAAAAAAACCAGATAAATTGGACTTCAGCAAAATTAAATACTTTTGTGCTTCAAAGGACACCATCAAGAAAGTGAAAAGACAACCCATAGAATGGGAGAAATTATTTGCAAATCCCGTATCTATTAAGGGACTTGAATCTAGAATATAAAACAACTATTATAATTCAATTAAAAAAAACCCCAAATAACCCAGTTAAAGGATATCAACAGACATGTCTCTAAAAAGCTCTGTAAATGGCCAATAGGCCCATGAAAAGATGCTGAACATCATTAGCCATCAAAGAAATGTAAATAAAAATCACAATAAATGACTACTTTACATCTATGACTAGGATGGTTATACTCAAATAGACAGATAATAACAAGTATTAGCCAAGAGGTAGAGAACTTGGAACCCCTCATACACTCTTGGTGGGTATGGAAAATGGTGCAGCCACTTTTAAAAACAGTCTGTCAGTTCCTCAAAAGGTTAAACACAGAGTTACCATATGAGCCAGCAATTCCACTGCTAGGGATATACCCAAGAGAAACAAACATGGACATCCACACAAATACTTGTACATGAAAGTGCATAGTAGCATCATTTGTAAGAGCCAAAGAGTAGAGACGGACTTAAAGTTCTGTCAAGCGACGAATGGACGAACACAATGTGGTCTATCCACACAAGGGTATATGATTTGGTAATAAAGAATTCATCTGCTACAACGTGGATGAACTTTGAGGACATTCTGCTGTGTGAAAGAAGCCTGTCACAAAAGGCACATATTGTGTGATTCCTTTTATATAAAAGGTCCAAAAGAGGCAAATCTACAGAGACGGAAAGTAGCTAGGGGGGCAGGTGGGTGGAGATTGGGAGTGACTGGGTATGAGGTTTCTGTTTGGTGTGATGAACATATTCTAAAGCTGATTACGGTGATGGTTCCACCACTCTGTGAAGATACTAAACATCATCGAATTGCACACGTCAAGTGAGTGAATTATACAGTGCATGCATTATAACGCAATAAAGTGGTAATTAAAAAACAAAAAAAGAAGACAACTAAAGATAATTTAAGACAACCACAAAGTAGAATGGCAAGGGACAGGGACCCCCTCACCAGCTCCTCCTGGTCTAGTTCTGCCTTCCAAACCCTGTTGTGGGAACACGTGACATCTGTACCCCGAGGTGAACAGGCTCTGGAATGTCCCTAGTTAAGTCAGCCCTGCAGATACACCCGATCGGCTGGCAGCCAGAGGCCTGGGCACCGGCTCCTGCTGCCCCAGGGGCTCAGGAGTTCCTCACCTAGACATCGCCTTTCCTCTCCTGGGCTTACCCCTGCCAAGTCGTGTCCGCCTTCACCACCTCTCTGATCCTAGTGATCCTGAATGTAGGCATGGGGCCCCTGGGCCATGCTTATAAGCTGGGCCCTCTGTGAACAGCCACCTGAAGCTTTTCTAAAGGATTGCATTCTATCTATCTATCTATCTATCTATCTATCTATCTATCTATCTATCTATTTATCTAATTTTACTAATTTTACTATCTTACTAATTTTAAAATAAAATATTATAAACACATTATACCTAAGATGGGACATCAAAAGATGGGACAACTGGATATCTATGTGCAAATATCTATCATCTATCTATCTATCATCTATCTATCTATATCATCTATCTATCATCTATCTATATCATCTATCTATCATCTATATCTATCATCTATCTATCATCTATCTATCTATCATCCATCTACCCATCTATCTTACAAAGCTGGCCCAAGCAGAAGGAAAGATTTATCATGACAAAAAAATATAAAATTAAACATGAGTACTCATTCCCTGCTAAATTGGGTTTATTTCCTTCCAGACTTTTTTTACTAAGCATGTGCGGACATAAGCAACATCCATATATTTTTTCAAAGATAGTACCACTTTTTCAGAGAGACTTGTTTGTTTGCTTTCACTTAACGGCAGGTAAGCGCTGCTCCATGGGATGGCGAAGCACCTACCTTCTGGGAGGCATGGAACAGACTCAAGCCAGAGGTGAGCGAGAGGGAGAAGGGCAGGCCTGAGAAGAAGGCCTGGACCTTGTCCCTGCTCCGTCACTAACAGATTTGCCTCCCCTGTCTGGATCTCAGGGAGTCTCGTCCGCACAGGGAGGGAAAATGTCCCGTTGATTCTCAGAAGTTCATCTTTGGCTTGTCTGATTACAGAGAATTTACTGTAAGTGAGCTCGGTTAGCTCCCACGAGCCTGTGAGAAGGTACTATTAGCGTGCCCACTTTGTAGACAAGGAAACTGAGGCGCAGAGAAGTCGGGTAACTTCAAGTCTGCAGCACAGCAGGGCATACCACAATCAGGCCTGGGACTTCGGAGCCCGTGAATTTAGAGACCATGCCACACCAGCGGCCCCCGTGTGCCAGAGCGCACGTGGGTGGGCCTGGGAGGGCAGGTTGGACTTGGGTTAGTAAAGACCTTGGTCAGGGGTCACCAGCTCATAGTTCAGAGTAGAGCAAGGGAGACACAATGTCCCAGAAGGAGCTGAGCCACTGCGGCTCTCCACGTTGGGGGCGGCGGGGGGCGGGGTGCTGTGGTGCGGCAGGCTTGGGGCACAGGCTCGGCTGCCCTTGGGACAAGACCAGTGCTTTTAATCCGGTCTTGGTGTCCGAGCCTCCCGGACCTTCCCATGGGGAGTGCAGGTCTGGCGGGTCAGGCTGCCCAGGTCCCAGAGGGGGACCTGAGCACACTCTCCCGAGGCCGAAAGGCTCACAGGGAGGATTCATCGCACGGATGGCTCGGTCTACCTCCCAGGAGACTCTACAGTATCCAGCTGCCGCTGCCGAAAAATCAGCCCTCCGCTTGAGCCGACCGTCCCGTGCAGACCAGCCCAGCCTCCGACGGCACCCTGCCTCCGGGTACGCAGTGCCCCCGCCACCCTGGTTATCCGCATCCTTGGGCCGGTCTCGGCTGCAGTGACCCCACAGGGAGAGGGCACCGCGCCGCTCGGGCTCAGCCACAGTGGAGCTGGGAAGCCTCAGCCTTTGCTTTCTCCCTCTTCCTCCTCCACCGCCACCAGCACCGCCCTCTGCCTGCAACGGGGGGCCCAGGTGCCAGGAAATATCTCGGTCGTTTGGCTGAAATGGAAACACGCACATAGGGTGAAAACCCTTCTCTGTTACAGTTGCATTACTCTCATCCCCGGGACCTGGGAGATGGAGAGAGGGGGCCAGGGAGGCCGGCGTCTGGTGCTCCCAGCCCTGAGCGGCCCACGGAGAGCTGCCTGCATCTGGGCTTTGGCTTTGGATTTTAGTCACACAAGTGGCTCATGAACGCCTTCTCGTTAGGAAAAAAATGCACAAGCGCTCAGAGCAAACGGTAACAATTCTACCTTTTCTGCTTTACGTCCACCCTCTCAAACCTATTCTCTCCCTGGAGTCACTCGTGTTTACAGTTTATTATGTATCATTGCAGCCCATTTTCTTAGCGTTTATTTGCACTTACATATCACTGGATCTGTTCGGGGCTTTTTAAATACCCACCTCACAGTGTTCTGCAGTTTGTTTTCTCCTGCTTCCCAGATGTCTTGGAGATCTTCCCACATCAGTTCTTATATGTCTGCCCCATTCATTTTAACGGCTGCCTCACAGCCACCCAGCAGCTTGCACACCCACCCCCCACGGAGGAACTCATAGGTCATCTGCAGTGAACATCTGTGGATAGGTGCCACCACGCCCGTAGGTCTTCTGTGATGAACAGCCGTGTCTGGGTACCATTGTGCCTACAGGTGATTTGTTTCTAGAAGAGGAATTGCTGTGTCAGAGAGTGGGGCATGTTTTAATTTTGCTAGCTTCTGCCAAATTGTCCTCTAAAAGGTTGAATCCATTTAGACTCTCATTAGTCGTATATCTGACTCTGAGGTAGCGGTCCTCCCCCCCCGCCCCCCGAGCCCTGCCCCGACTGTCTGGGTCCCGGTTTCCTGGCAGATGGCTCTGAGATGGCTGGGACCCGTTTCGCCTCTGGAGGAGCCTCCAGGCATCGTGGAAACTCCCTCCTCTGCAGCAGTGTGTGGGGGCCGACTCCAGCTGTAGGTGGGTCAAGCAGTATAGTGTAGTGATGACCAGCTGTGGACTGGGAGCCAAGAGGACTTGGGTTTGAATCCTGGCTCCACCACCCACGCATTGTGCGATCTGCAGCTAAGTATAACTTCTCTAAACCTTTCCATCTGAAAAATAAGAGCAATAGACAACTACATCTAACTACATCGGCAAGATGGCACGTGGAAAAGGACTTAGCATAGTCCCTGCATAGAGCACGTGGCAATAAATGGAAACTGGCATTTAAAAACTTATGATTGTTCCTATGCTTAGAGAAACACAGCCCCCTTTTCTCTGGGGGATCCTCACATCCCCACCTGTGCCAGCCACTGCACCCTGCCCAGGGCTGGGCACCATGTCGGCCAGCTGGTGGCCGTCTCTTGGTGCCCACTGTGGACAGAGGTCAGAGCCCACAGGGAGTGAGTGATGGTACCAGGAGGCAGGATGAGCAGCGCTGGCTTCCAGGCTAGAAGGGCAGACAGGACACGACTGGATAAACACCAATAAACAGAGGTGGGGAATCTTACAAACACAGACCCATGCCAATGCTCCTTCTCCAAGACCAACACCCAGAGCCAAGTCGCCAGGTGGGAGCGGAGGGAGTGGTGCGGATGCGGAGCTCGGGTGGGGTGGAAGGTGGGGGCAGGAGGTGGCAGGGGAGGGCAAAGCCAGACAGATGGCACAGCCTGGAAAGGGGAAGCGGAGGACGGAAGTGGGGGGGAGGGGGGTTGCTTCGAAGGTGGCCTTGTTCCTGGCAAGCTCGGTGGGGAGCAAGGTGTCCTGGACCGGCCAGCCACCAGAGTGAGTCCTTGCTTCAAGTCCTTACCCTGTTCCTTGTCTTGACACCGCCGTGTCTGGCCTTGGGTAAATTGTCCTCCTTTCCTGGGCTCGTTTGAGCCTCTTAAAATGCAACATGTGGGGGTGTTGAACTAGATTACTCTATCTAGAAACATTCCCAGCTTGAAACTTCCAGGACTTCCTGCCCTGTAATAAAATCTCTGCTAGGAGGAGTCCCATCTTGAATTTGAGTCCCTGGTGCCATCACTCTAATCTCTCCAAAGTACAGTTACTTAACAGTTTATAAACTGTGTTCCCCTCTGTCCCTTCACCCAGTTCCGCCCTAGCGCGTTGGAGGCAAGTGGAGCTGAGATGCAAATCTCATTTTGCATGAGATTACCTGAGGGCTTGACTGCAGAGGCCGGAAGTGAGAGGAGCCGGCACCGTGCCTCTCCGGATGTCGTCCTCTAACCTCCCGGGCTGTCTGGTTGCAGACCGTGAGTCAGGAACCCTCGGTGTCCCCACGTCGGTAGTGTTTAGGCCCTGGTCCCACGCTCCGTGTCAGGCTCTTTGCCCACATCACCTTGTCTGATCGTCGAAGCCACCCCCTCAGGTAGGCACGCTTGTGATGCCCTGTACAGATGAGGAGGGGAGGCTCAGAGAGGCTGAGTTATTGCCCAGGGTCACCAGCTAGTGAACAGCAGAGCTGGGCTTCCCAGCACCCCACAAGCAACCCTCATCCCTCCTTTGCCCCCTCCTGGAGAGGGAGCTCACACTCTCAATAACACCTGACAGATCCACTCACCATCTATTTCATTCCAAACCTTCCTCAAGGCCCAGCTCCCTTGCTCCCTCCTCCAGGAAGCCCTCCCTGACCACTCCTGCCACTCCCAGGCCTTCGTGCTATCCTCTTTCCCCTGCACGCACTCATGGCCTTCCTGTCCGGGGGATCCAGGGCATGCTTCTCCTCCCCTTTGGCTGGAGCTTGTCTTTCCAATGTGGGGTTTACAGTGTTCTAAATAAACATTTATTTTATTGTATTTTTTATTTTTAAGTAATCTCTACACCCGACATGGGGCTCGAACTTACAACTCTGAGATCAAGAGTCACATGCTCTAGTGACTGAGCCAGCCGGGCACCCCTAAATAAATGTATTTTTAATGTAATGGCCAAAGAAATAAATGTTTATCATAACAATGAAAATTGTAGAGGACTGTGAGGCTAGCGGTTTACCTCTCTATAACCCCACAGTGTCTCTTCTATAAACACAAAACACTGTCTCTGTCTGGGCTCCCCTAGAAGCTGACTCTGACATAAGTATGTAATACAAGTAACTTATGTGTGAGGTTTATTTGGGATGAGTTGGTAGTTGAATGGGGAAGTAAGATGGGTAATGGAAGAAGCCAGGAAAATGTATGTTTCCAGCAGGGCACCACGATGGGCAATGGGGGCTCCATCTTGCTGGGGGACTCTGGGAGCCGGTGTACAGCCCGTGACACAGAGTCATCTCCCCTAAAGGGCAGGGGACCTGGGGTGTTCATCTAACAGCTCCTGTCGGTCAGTGGTTGAGCGCTTCTTCCAGGCAGGGCCGACTCCAGGAGCCAGAGAGACGCCCTGGGCAAAGAGACACAGGCGCTGGAAGGCGGGGGGAGCTCCCGGGGTGGGGGGGCACTGGCGTCATCCACCAGAAGCCCCTGCACGCACCAGGCTCCTGGAGACCCAGGAGTGAAGGAGGGAGAGCAGGTCTCCCCGGGGAAGGCCCTCGTCCCCTCACGGGGGAGACAGAGATTCATGAAATACTGCGGAATGGATACCAGTATAAATGAGCCGAAGGAAAAATTCAAGGCTCTGGGGTCAGACGGCCCGTTGGAATCCCAGGTCTACCACTAGTTTTGAGCAAGTTACTTCGTGTTTCTGGGGCTTGGTTTCCTCCTCTATAAAATGGGAATGAGGAGATGATGAAAGTAGTAGCATCTCGGGGGTGGTTTGAGTCCATTTCAATCAAGACATGCAAAACGCTCAGGCCAAGGCTTGACGGAGTGTCGCCAACGAATGCTGGCTGTCATCAGCATCGCCATGAACGCCTGGGGCCCCACCGCCGCAGAGAGGAGAGGGAGACAGCGGGCCACTCAGCTAAGGTCGAATCTGTCACCCAAGTGTCAGAGGAACACCTTGCGATCCTCCCGGAACCCTCCCCTGGTAGGAGCCACTGCGAGGCCATTTCCCGCTCACCTCCCTGTCTCCCCTGGGCAGCTGCCATGAGACATTTCTCACTGCCGCCTGGGTGCTGGTGAGATCCGGGGTTTCCGTCCCACGCCCTCCGGGGAGAGCTGCGCAGTGTAAAACGGCTCAGGGGCAGTGTAGAGCGGGCTCCTCGGCAGCGGGGCATCTCACAGCTCGCACTGCACTCATCGGGCCCCCTTTGTTTTGGTGTCATCCTCTAGCGTGTGGGACAAGGACCCCGGGGAGCTGGCACCTCTGACCGCTCTTCCATTTGCTGTCTATGGGAGTAATAAACCGTCTGATTCAAAAAGTGGTTTGTTGTCTCTCCTGACTGAATCACTCAGGCCCCGGTCTTGCCCGTTCTGTGACACCAGGAGAGAGTGAATTGGGCTGGGTGGGACAAGACCAGGGTGGGCTGAAGCAGAGGAGAGCAGGGGGGTAGGTGACGGTGGGACCAATACCAACAAGAGCCATTTATCCAGTGCCCAGAACTGTGTTACTTAGTTACCCTCACAATAACCCTATGAGAGAGGTATTTGCCTCAGAGGTTAAGTAACCTGCCCAGAGTGGTTAAGTCACTTGCCCAAGGTCCCACAGCCCATAAGTGACAGAGCTTGGGTTAGCACCGAGGGCTAAGTGCTCAGCTGCTGGTGGGAGGGCGGGGTGGGACGGGCATTCACACACTAAAGCCTTTGGCTCATCGTAGCTCGAGCTGTTCTTGCCTGGCCCCTGGGCACCGCCTGGCAGCGATGGGAGACGTGCCCTGAGTGCCCTTCTGACCCCCCAGGCAGGGTCCATTCCATCAGCTGCAGGAAAGGAGGGACAGCAGGAGCCGAAGCCCCCTTGGCCACGGAGCCCTGCTCCTTGCTAAGCCAGCTGACTCTGGAGATCCGTGCTGAGGACAGAGGCAGCTGCCCCTTCCCTGCCCCCCGCCCCCTGCCAGTGGCCCCGTGGCTGTGGCCGCTGGTGGCTGCTGGTGGCCAGGCTTGCTGCCGGCAAGCAGTTCGCACAGCGGCCGCACACAGCAGCCAGACTCCAAGGCAGCTCCCTGGGGCCAAGAGAAGGTTCCAGCACAGCTTGGAGTCATTAGGCGCTCTCTGCTCACTGTTTGCAGGGAAAGCTGGGTTGCAGACTCGGGGGGCTTCTCCTGCTGCCCGCCTATCCCTCATTACTTCAAAGAGCTGGTAAGCCTTGCGGACAGAGGGGACAGGAATGTGCTCGGCCCTCCAACATTGCTCCCAATCTCCAGCTCCCTTGCTCTCCCCTCCCCAGGGTGCCCTCTCCTGTGGCTCAGTTTGAAAGGAGCCACTGTGTCCCTTGGAAGGCAATAAAAGGAAGCTGGGTCCTGGTGTTGAGTCTGCTGTGTGATTTTGGGCAGGTCACATAACCTCTCTGGGCATCTGTCTGTTTTGTTTGTCCTCAGGAACTCCTGGTCCCTGCCTCCCCCCGGGCTTTGTGGAGATGAGGAAAGCGTGTCTGGAAAACATTGACGTGGGAAACCAGATGCTCACTCGCAGGGCCTGGAATACATGTCATCTAGGAGGGTCAGGCCTTGGGCAGCTCAGAGCACGCGGAAGCGTAGAACCGAATGGGCGTTCAGGAGCATCTGACGAACCTGCGTCACTTCAAACATGGGGAAACTGAGACTCAGCCCGTGACAGAGAAAGCTGGGGTTGGAAGCTTGGCCTTCTTTCCACTGTGCCACCTTGCCGTCCAATGATGACGTGGGGATTCACTGACTTATCCAGAGCCAAGCCTTAGAGCCTTCCATGGGGCATGTGCCGTAAGCCCTATGAGGAGGGCGTTTGTGACCTCCAGCGGGAACGAGACTGGGGTGGTGGGCTGGGTGTGCCACAGTCTGTTTGCCTAAACAACGGTTTTTTTCTGGGTGTAAAAACTTAAGAGGCAATGTATGTTTTGTAGACATAGGAGGAAAGGATTATCTCTCTGGACCTTGGTGTCTGGTTGGATGAGAGACAGGTTGCAGATGTTTGCTGGGCCCGGTGGGGCTGGGATGGGGCATGAGGGCCATGAGCTTGTGCTGA
The DNA here is from genome assembly GCF_054177405.1 of Leptonychotes weddellii. Lineage (NCBI taxonomy): Eukaryota > Metazoa > Chordata > Mammalia > Carnivora > Phocidae > Leptonychotes > Leptonychotes weddellii. The sequence continues at coordinate 50,910,238 of NC_138374.1, read as the reverse complement.
GGAAGGCTGGTGAGGTCTTAATTTAGGGTCGGGTGTGAAATCCCCCAGGGGAGGAGGCATTTATACCAGAGAAGAACGGATCGAGGGGCATCACCAACTTAGGCTTGACTCCTGACCCCATCATTCACTAGCTGTGCCTCCCTGGACTCGACATAACATCCCTAAGCCTCAGTTTCGCTATCTGTAAAGCAACGCATGTTCTACATTCCTACTGGGGGGATTCGAAAATCTCCCTGATGCAGTAGACACTCAGGGAGCCCCTGGACCACGGACGGTGGGGTGTGGTCGGCTCAGCCTGGGGACGGAAGCTTGGTCTGTCCGGAGGCCGGCTGGGAAGAGGGACAGGGAGCAGGGGGCAGGACTTGTCCAGTCTCCCCAGTGCCCTGGTGGTGAAAGCTGGCAGCTTCTCAGACCCCTCTTGGCTGGGTGCTCCCGGGGGGCCTAGGCCAGATGAGCTCTGGCAGAGACCCTGCTTTCTTCCCTGAACAATGTCATTCTTCCAGCCAAGGGCAGCAGGAGGTGGGCCAGGGAGCTGACAGCGCCACGGAGACTTTCTGGCTCCTGCCTGCCCTTGCCTCAGTCTCCCCGCCAAAGCTTTGCCGTCTGTGAGGCAGGGATAGAGTTATGCATCCCCAGCACGTTCTCGGCCTTCAGAGTCAGACTCTCAGCAGCTCAGATGGCTCTGCACCTTTGTCCTCGAGCTAAGGGACCCCGAGGGAGGCACAATGGAGTTGCCTTCATCTTCCTCAGGCAAAGGTCTGGAACGGGGGGGGGGCTTTGGCCTCAGGGTCATTCCCAAGGTGCTGAGAAACCCGCCGCCCCCTCCCCAGCTCAGAGGTTCTGAAGAAGGGAGACCCTCTCCATGCCGGCGCATAGGTGTGTGCATGGGTGTGTGCTTGTGTGTGTGCTCACCTGAGTGTGTGCGTGAGCATGTGTGTGTGAACACGTGTGGGGAAGGGTCTGGAGACCCGGACTTGCGAGTGTAGGTGTTGGCCGCAACAAGCCGAGGGTCGTGGGCTGAGCTGGCCTCCTCCCCTCTCCTCCTGTCTTGCAGGTGCTGCTCTGGGTGCTGTGGTGACAGTGTGAACGAGAAAGACCCATTTCTTCTTTCGTGCAACTCCCGGTGTCCGTGGCGACACATGGGTCTGCCAACAAGACGAGCTGGAGAACAGTGCACGACAGGAAGAACATGGCCCCGTGCCTGGGGCCGTGCGGGAGGAGTGGAGCTCGCTGTCCTCGCCCTCCCCTGATTTTAGGGCAGCAGGGCACTTGTCATAAGTGAGGGGTGGTAGCAAGGTTCTGAAAATGCTGGGGGTAGGGGGGCGCCTCCAAACCAGTCGCTTCCCACTCCCTGGGACAGCGCAGGAGGCTCAGGCCCCTTCCTGAGCCCAGGCAGGGCTGGCCTCCGGCTCTCTTCTAACACCCAGGGGCCTCCCTACCTTTTCCTTTCAGAGCCTGGTAATTTGCTGTTGGGGGAGAAAAGGAAGAAGAAAGAAAGAGACAAAACTCCATTTTAAACTCTTTTGGCCAAAGCTCAAGTCTTTTCCTTCCTCTCTCCCTCCTTTACTTCCCTCCCTCCCTTCCTTTCCTTCCTTCCTTCTTTCTTTTCTTTTCTTTTTCCTTTCCTTTCCTTTCTTTTCTTTCTTTTTCAAAGAGGAGAAAGACCAGAGGAATGTAAACACAAGAGGCCGGGCATGAATCAGGCCGTCTTGTTCCCAAACCCCAGGATGGGTGTGTTTCCCCAGAAGCTGGGATCTGAGCAGAGGGACAAAGGAGCTGCAAGGCCAGCGGGGGCAAGGGCAGGGCTTGGAGTCAGGGTGGGGTCTGTGGGACTCCTTGGGAGTCCCTGAAACAGCTGCCTCTTGGGGTCCAGATGTGCTCCCAAAAGGAGGGTTGAAATCCCCAGGGGCGGGCTGAGTTCCCGGGAGCCTGGGTGCCCTGTGGAGCCGATTTGCTCAAAGAACAGGAAGAATCTTGGTGTTAGGAGAATCCTGGGCCCCCTCCGGGGAGGTCCTTCCAACCCACAAGTAACTCTTTCATGTGTACATTGATGCCCCAAGGACCTTCTAATCACTCAGCCCACAGATGGCTTTGTTTCCCTCCGAATGCACCTACCCCCAACAAGAGGCAAAACCCCAGCCGTGCCAGTCATTTACACTTTAATATAAATAAGTAGTCTGGCCCATTTCCAAGGGCAGGGTTTGGATAGGAAGAGGGGAAAGAGCATGAGAATGCTGGGTTTCAAAGAGAAAGGACATGACTCTCATGGGGGCCAGGGGTCATGGGACAGGGAAAGACCCAGAAAAGGCAGGGGAGTTGCTGGACTAAGTATTCTCAGACTTCATACCTCCAGGTGGGGCCAACACCTCCCTGAATAAAATGAAGGCTTTGCAAGGTCATGATAAACCAGAGTTCCAGAAAGTCTATTTTCTCCTGGCTGGTGAATGTTGAGAAAGGCAGAGCTCACCCTGACCAAGCACCTGTCCCAGGCACAGGCCGAGTGCTGCGGCTACGGCATCTCACGTCACCCTCACGACACCCTTGTGAGGCCAGGATGACCCATCCCACGCAGCCAAGAAGTAGAGACTTAGAGAAGCAACTGGAGGAGGGGCAGCTGGGGGTGGAATGACATCGACCAGTTTCTAGAAGGCTTGCCTTTCCTGCGCATCCCACAGCCCCCTGCAGCAGGCCATGTGCAGCCCGGCTGGGCCCATTCCTGGGCTCCAGGTGTTACTGACCTGCAAGGCCGGCGGCCCTGAGGCTTAGAGGTGGGAAATGACCTGACCAAGATCACACGGCCGAGTGTCAGCCTTGGGCAGCCCTGCAGCCTGCTTGGGTACCAGCGTCACCGATGACCCTGAATCGGTGAATGAATGAATGAGTGAATGAATGAATGAGTGAATGAATGGGAACTGAGGTCTAGGGAGGCTCCATGGGTTGCCCAAAGAATTAGGATTCTCAGGGGAAACCCTCCTCAGAACCCTCGCCATGCTCTTCAGCTTTTCTGCAGCCCGTGACTTCCCCAAGCGCCTTCCCATGTTTTGTCACGTGCCCGTTGGGAGCCTCCCTGGGAGTGATGAGGGGGCCTGGCCTTCTGTCCCCATCTGTCACTGCAGCTCTGAGAGCCTATTCATCTCATCAGCAGTGGAGCTGATGCTGTGACTCAGCCCCCCATTCAGGCCATCACACCAAGCAGTGGCTGGTCCCCGCACCAACCCCACCAAGCATGGCCCGTGGAATCACAGGGGGTTTCAGGATGCGAGACTCAGAGACCTGTGAGCATCTCCACGTTGTGCCTCTCTTCCCGAGCAGTCATTTTAGCGTTGCACTAGACTTTCAGACTCTGTGGTTGGCTCATTAAGGGGCTGTCGGCGCAAGGGGCCTGTGGCCTCAAGGGAGAGGCAAGTGGAGGACTTTCCAGAGAGGGTGCGTGCCAGTGGGTAGAATCGTCCTCCCCACCCCCCCGCACATTTGTGGCTAACCACCAGTGAGCTGGATGCCCAGAGGCATTTTATCTCTGGGGTCTTGGTGCCTCCCTGCCTCCTGAGTTATGGGAGCTCAGAGACAGGAACAGAGCAGCCGAGTCTCTGCTGTAGCCCACACTGCTGACTCCATCACCCCAACATGCGACCAGCAAGCACTCACTGCATCTCCGCACGTCAGGCACTGTGTGAGGCCCCCGCGGTCCAGGGAGGAAGAAGGCAGCAGGCTGCTCAGGGTCAGTCTTAGGTCTCTAGCCAGCCTCGGTACCTCCTCCCAGTGGCAGGGCCCGCCGATGCCCCTGGGCACCCGCCCCAGGACAGGGCTGGCCTCGTGACAGAGGCAGCACGGAGACGGTGATGGTTAAATTGCATCCATCCCTGTGATTGAAGGGATTTTTTTTCAGGCGTCCTGGGCTCTTCCAGCCTGGAGCCCAGAGTTCTCTGACCGTGGAAGTGTACAAGGAGAAGGTCTTAGAAGGAGGAGGGGATCCTGGAGGGAAAGACCAGGGGAAGAGTTAAGTCCATCAGCAGAGACGCAGCACGGAGGCTGGAAGCAAGGCTCTGGGGTGGGGTAGCCCAGGATCAAAGCTCCGCATGGATGAACAGAGTGGACATAAGTGAGTGACTGAGCCTTGATGAGCCTCAGTTTCCTCATCTGTAAAATGGAGACAGTAAGAGTACCTGCCTCCTAGGATCACTGTGAGCCTGAACTGAGTTACCCTGTGCAAGTGTTTGGTTCAGTGTCTTGCACTTATCGAGGACCAGATGAATATGAGTTCTTATTATTGTTATTCCATAGGAACTGAGGAATGCCTCTAACCCCAACGCTATCACAGGATATTAGGGCTGAGGGCACCCTCTATCTAAGCCAGTTCTTCCAAAAGGGCCATTTGACAGAATGGACGACTGAGGCCCAGATATGAGAAGTGACTTGCTTAAGGTCACATAGGTTTCCAATAAGATGCAAGGCTGGGGTCCAAACCCCAGTCTCTGACTCCCCACTTGGTGTCCTTTCCACTCCCTTTTGCTCTGCTTTTCTAGTGGAGTGAACTCAAGGAAGTCTCTGAAATGTCTACCCAGGGCTCCGTTTTTCTCTAGCTCTGCTCACGGGGAGATTGATGGGCTTCCCCCAGCAAGAGTCTCAGAAGCTGGTTCCACTCTGCGCCACAGGGCCTGAGGTGTGCAAAGGGACACAAACAGCAAGGAGCAGCAGACTCCTCCTTGAGTGGTTCCCACTCCTTCCCAGACTCTCTCTGGCCCATTTCCATGGCTGTCTGTACTGGGTTCCCAGGGGGTTTTGGGGGACCAGAGGTTAATGATGACAGGTGAGCCAGTCATCTGGCCTCTAGCACCTGAGCACAAGTGCCCCTCCCGAGACGAGGCCATGAAAGCTGGCCCACAGCCTAGGGCCTGGGCTGGGGTCCATCATAGGGCATTTGGCACCAGAGGGAGACAGGGGTGCAGATGTAACATCTTTGCTTTCATCCAGAGTCTTGTCTGGCTGGACCTTCTTCCTGCCTCTCCTTCCTCACCACCACTTCCCATTCATCAAAATCCCAGCCCAATGACATGAAGCTCCCCTGTGAGGCCAAGGAAGGAGCAGGATGAAGCCATGGCTCCCATCGGGCTGGCCCACAGGAAGCGGGGAAGTCAGCTCACTGTGTTGGGGAGCTCCAGCCCTGGGTGCTGGTCCAAGATGAGCCACAATTCCCTGTGTGATCTTGGGCAAGTCACAGGTCCACTCGATCTTGTTTCTCCATCCAGAACTCCCTTAATGGCTCTTCCAGGTCTGATAGTCTCATATTCTTTTCTGATGCCTGCCCGCAAGGCTCGCCTGATAACCAAATACGAAGCACTCATTGTGTGCTGTGCACCGACTAAGTGCTCACTGCTCTACCCTGGCCGTCTAGCAGAAGAGCTATATCAGTTAGCTACTGCCACCATAATGCTGCATAACAAATGACCCCAAGACTCAGTGACTTAGCACAATAATCCCTTATTCTCAGGGAGATTGGCTGAGACTCAACTGATCCAGGCTGGACTTGACCAAGGGCTCTACCTTGCGCTACTTCCCATCTCAGGTCTGTGGGTTAGTTGGAGGGGTTCTACTCCTTGTCTCTCTTCTCCTCCCAGGACAAGGGGGTGGCCAGGGCATGTTCCCCTCATGGCAGTGACAGAAGTGTAAGAGGGAAGCAGAAACACATACAGCCTCCTAAGGAGCAGGTGCATTTTCACTTCTGCTCTAGGCCATTGTCATATGGCCTCGCCCAGAGGAAAGAGGCAGAGAAAAATGCTCCACCGTAATGCGGCCATGACAAGGCATGGCTGCCAAGAGAGGTGAAGAAAGGAAGCTTGTCATCCAATCCAACACAAGAATGATTTAGCCTTTTTTTTTTTAACTATAGTCATCACATTGTACATTGTATCCCTAGTATTTATTTATCTTATAGCTGGAAGTTTGTACCTTTTGACCACCTTCCTCCAATTCCCTTCCCCCAACCCCCTGCCTCTGGTCCCACAAATCTGATCTCTTTTTCTATGAGTTTTGTTTTTGTATGTTTGGGGTTTTTTTTAGATTCCACAAATAAGTCAGATCATACAATATTTGTCTTTCTCTGTCTGACTTATTTCACTTAGCATAATGCCCTCAGGGTCCATCCATGTTGTTGCAAATAGCAGGGTTTCCTTCTTTTTCGTGGCTGAATGATATTCCATTGTACATATATACCACCTCTTTATCCTTCATCTATTGGTGGACACGTGGCTGCTTCCCCATGTTGGCTATTGTAGATAATGCTGCAGTGCACTGGGGGTGTGCAGTGAAGTGGGGGTGAAGATATCTCTTCCACATCATGTTTTTGTTTCCTTCAGATATATGCCCAGAAGTAGGATTGCTGGATCACATAATAGTTCTATTTTTAATTCTTTGAGGAGCCTCTATACTGTTTTCCACAGTAGTTACACCAAGATTCATTCATACAGTCATTTTCCCATCCTTGCTCTTATACCCTGGGGACTTCTGTCAATGCTGGTTCTCTGGTACTCTGGTGATCACTTACGCCTCGTCGAAGGTCTTCTGTCCTTAACGAGATGTTCTTTTTGAAGTGACTTTTTAAAAATAACACTTCCTGGGGCACCTGGGTGGCTCAGTTGGTTAAGCGTCTGCCTTCGGCTCAGGTCATGATCCCAGGGTCCTGGGATCGAGCCCCCCATCGGGCTCCCTGCTCAGCGGGGAGCCTGCTTCTCCCTCTGCCTGCAGCTCCCCCTGCTTGTGCTCTCTCTCTCT
>NC_138374.1:50832190-50902970 GCF_054177405.1 Leptonychotes weddellii | reverse complement strand
CTACCACCACCATCTCTACGACCATCACCATCATCACCACCATCTCTATCACCATCATCACCACCACCACCATCACCACCACCACCACCACCATTATTACTCTTTTCCTGAGAATTATAAGGTGCTGAGCCCTGAACTTCACATTTGGAACCTCAACAAATTTGAATTTGATGAAGTCTCCAGACTTTCAGGAATTTTCCATCTCTGGGAAACAAGAAAGGTGACATGTTCAAGGAGCTGTACTCCTAGTCCTTGGCCATAGGACGGGAACCAAAAGGGAAATTGTGCAAACTGGGTCCAGCACCTCTGCAGCACTGTCCCTAATCCCTGGGCAGGCCCAGCATGACAGGCGCTTGTGTCCAGCCCCAAGGGGGAGCTGCTCTTTCCGATGTGCCAGGCTCCCACCCTCGCCCAGCACCCACAGCCTGCCACAACCTTCCGCACATCTGCCCCCCTTCCCTGGGGGCGGGGCCTTGCTTTTGGCCTAGTGCCTCCTACTCCTGCTCCATCTCCAAGCAAACATCTGTTCCCAGATGTTGTCCCAGAGCCTTAAAAAGCTGAGGGAAGACAAAAGTTAACACAACCACAGCCGACCTGACTGTCAGCAGCGAGCTCATGTCAGGAATGAATTGCTCAAGGAAAGCAAGACCCCTCATTTCCTGATGGAGGGTGGGGTGTGTAGGAAAGACAAACAGGGCATTTCTCTCTCCAACTTCAGAAATAACCTTAACAAAGCTACAGGCTTTAGGAAAAAGAGAAAGGAAAAAAGGCCTTCATAATGAGGTTTACAGGAGTAAACGTTCCAGGCAGTTCTGCGTTCATAGCTACTGCGGTAAAAGGAACTAGAGGGCAAAGCGTCCTCTGGATTTACTGGCCATTGGCTGCAGTGCAGACACTGGGATAGGCTTAAACTTGGGGGCTGTGCAATGCCTGGTAGAGAAGAGGCCTGGCCCAGCTCTGGCTCTGCACTAGTGTGCTGTGTGACCTTGGACCACACTCTGACCTCTCTGTGCAGTTTCTGCAGGTGCCATATGCTCATGGAGGCTTGGGGGATTTACCAAGTTTCTTCTGGGCAAGGCATAGGGATACTCCCCACTTCACACCAGGAGAGCTGCTCCTAAGGGAAGACTCGACGACTGAGCTCCACAGTCAAGACGAAGACTGTCACGGTGGTGGCAGGGGTGGCTGGTGGGGGTGGCAGAGGGCGGGGAACAGGAGAGCACCCAGAGACATGACACCATAACTTGCAGCTCCCAGATGCTGGTAAACAGGGATCGGCTTCAGTAAACTAATTGTGCTCTTCCTTACCCATCTGTCATCAACCAGAAACATCTGTCTCTTCACCCGCAGTTGCTTGTCTTTCTGACAGCTCTTCCCCCCATCAGGGAGAGCCCAAATCCTGGGCTGCTCCTCCAAGCACATGCTCGGGATGCCCTTCCACCCTCCCCGCGCCGAGGCCCAGATTCTGAGCCCTGTGTTCACAGCTGACAGCTCAGAGGGTCTGCCCCTCACTCCCACCCCTCAACTGATTGTTCTTACTCCAAAAAGCTGCAAATGGGACCCAAATGGATGCCTTTGTTCATGGTTTCTGACGTCTGCCAGTGGCACGATCGTCATCATCATCTCTTATGGATTTTGTACTGTATTAGAGCCTCACACACATGATCTCATTTGAGGCTCCCAGGTTCCTCTGAACAGGAATTAACATTCCCCTGCCCCCGGCGGGAGGCTGAGATCCAGAGGGGTAAAGACACTGAAAGCCATGCAGTTTGCACATGGAGAGGCCAGGACTCAGAGTTTCGAGGTTTCAAAGATGGTGCTTTATTTCAACTTGACCTGAGTCAGCAGAATGTTTTCACCCCAAGCACTAACGTCGACTGGTTGATAATAGCTTCCTGGTTTGAGAAGCCTAAGGGGTGTGTGTGTAGTGGTGTTCTGTAATTGATTAGTAATGTCTGCCCATGGCATGGGAATGGGAGTGTTTGTATGTATGCCAAACATGACCTGCCCCTGCCACCCGAGAAGAAAGAGATGGAAGACACAGATGGTTGGGGCTACTGGGGCTCAGGGGATCACGTGATACATCCCTGGCAAAAATCAACCACAAGAGTTTGGAAGTTCTGTTCTATCCTCTCAGCCCTTTTTAAAAATCTGGATCCTTCCATGCTCCAGAACCCTGCTCAGGACTCACCTCCTCCAGGAACACTTCCTGCATCTTCTCCCCAAATCCAAGTCTCCATCCATCTCCTCTTCTCCAAATCCCAAGTCACTCATCTGTCTGTATTTTTGGCCTTCTGCTCATGCTGCCTGGCATGGCACATAGGTCCCTACAGAGGCCCCATGGGATTGCAGACCCTGTGAGCACTGACTCTGGGCTTTGCTTCCACCCAGGAGCTCAGTAATAGGCGTGGACAGAATGATGGGTCAGTGACCTCCACCATCCCTCCTCTCAGCAGTAGGAACACAGGATTTGAGGGGAGGTATGGACTTTTGTTTGGTCTTTGTCATGCATCCCCAAATCTCTGCAGTATTATAGTGGCAATGATGGTCTCGTATTGAGTGCTGACGTGGCGCTTAGCATGACCACTGCATCCAATCCTCATGATGGCCCTACGAGATAGGACGTGTTCTCACCAGATTTTGGATTTTAAAACCAGGTGCAGAGAGGTGACATTATTTGTCCAAAGTCACACTGTCAGTAAACAGTGGAGCCAGTTCCCAAAACCACTCAGAACAGCCTCCAAGTGAGCAGAAAATGGGTCCCAGAGCTGCATCTGCCTGGTGATGGAATGATGCCAGGTAGGAGAAGTCTGCTGAGTTATTCTTGGACCACCAGAGACCAGAGGGATGTGGGCTGCTTGGAGCCTCCAGTTACTGGTCTAGGGAAGGTCTGGGCACTAGGGTGGACAGTTGGGCATGGCCTTTGCAAACACAATATGCCCCAAATCCTACTTTTACGAGTCAAATGAACTTATAGCAGGTCCTACCAAACATTTGTCTCAGACTGGGGGAGACAGTTACATCTGTGGCTTCCAAGGGACCACACCTCCTGGATCAGCCTCTTGGGTAGTCCCCGCCCACATGTATCTGGCCTTGGCCATGTGACTTGTTTGGGCTACATGTTGGACATGAGCAAGTGTCATCCAAGCAGAGGCATCATAAGCACTTGCTCACTGGGGTTGTCCTATTGGAATTCTCCCTTTGAAAGACAGCCACTAGGCTGTAAAGACTCTGGAATGATGAGAAGCCACCTAGAGTGGCCCCTGGAGAAGGAGAGGCCATCTAGAATGTTGCAGCCCCAGACGAGCCTGTGCCAAGCTTCCCCAATGCAGCCACGACTCCATGGAACAGAAGAACCACTCCGCTGAACCCTATCAACTCCCAGAATTGTGAGAAACAGTAAATCATTCTGTTGAGGGCACTAAGTCTCGGGGTGGTTTGCTATGCAGCTACAGAGGACTGCAGTACTGTCCTTGGTCACAGCCACACTCACTCCAAGACAGTTCGGGACCCCAACTGCTCAGAAGCAGGCACGTGTTCCTGTACGCACATCTGGACCAAAGCCGATTATACACACGAGGTCAGCACACACCCCTTTCTGGGCACATGCACACATGCTCGCATACACACACACACACACACACACACACGGGGAGTGGCTTGGAGACAGCCCACCGGCACTGTTGGGCAGCTCTGGTCAGCCACGGCATTTGCACTCCCTTGCACGTGCCTTCTCGTGCGCGGATGCAGAAATGAGCATGACGTCACGTGCACCGAAACACAAGAGCAGATAACGGCGAGTATACGCAGTGAGAGTCTAGCTAGATGGCAGCTGGGGTCACACCCACCCCTAGACATGCACACAGTCGATCATGGCCCGAAACCACGTGCGCCCAAACGCCTCCAAGCCCTGCGGCTGGCTTGAAGGGGCCCCTGGCGATGTCATCAGTGCAGCCTCCGCACCTGGCTCCGCTCTCTACTTAATGAGAGAGTTTGTTTTGGCCCCAGTTAACAAGGCTCCCAGGGCCCCCTGGGCTGGTTGGCCCTCCCCCGCACATCTGCAGCCCCTGCCCCTTGACCCCCATCCCCTGCTCTGCAGCCACAGCCGGTGAACTGATTGGCGTGGCTGTGTGGGAAGGAAGTGGAGACTCAGGAAAAGGCATTTCCAAATTTCTGATCTGCAGCTCCAAGTGGGGGCCCTCGGCTGGCCCCCAAACCCCAAAGCACTCTCCCTGGAGACACTGCATGCTACTGTACTCTAGCCGGGGCAGACGTTTCATTCAAAGCTTGTGCAAAGGCAGGATTGACGGCTGGAGCCCAAGAGAACTGTCTTGCTCCCCGTTTCTCTACCCAGACCTCAGCTCATGCTCTTTGGGAGATGGGTCAGTAGCTCCCAATACCCAGCACAGGGGTACCCTTCGCCCTCAGGACAGAGTCCAAACCTCTCATCTTGCCCAGGCCTTGCTTGCCTCTTCACCCTAAGCCCTCACTCCTCCACGCTGCGTATTTCAAGCACGGTGAGCCACTCACAGTTTCCCCACAGTGCCATGCTCCTTCTTACCTCTGGTCCTTTGCACAGGCAGATCCTTCTGCTGAGCAAGCCCTCCCCACACTGCAGTATCTGACTAACTCGGCTCATCCTTCAGGCCTCACACCCTAAGCTTAGGAGGGGCTCCTCTTTTGCACTCCCCAAGCAGCCCCCATGACCTGCATTGTAGCACTGTCCCTGTGCACCTCCACCACGAGCCTCCCATGCGGCACAGGCGTGTCCCCAGCACCAGCTGGGGGCCTGGCAACAGAAAGCACTCCATAAGTATTCACTGAGTAGATGAATTTTTGAGCTGTGAAGGCCTTATCCATCCCAGTTCTCCTTTCCCTCCCTTGCCCTAAATCTTACGAAAGAGGAAGCAGCAGCACAAGGTAAGCAATATGGCTGGGAGAGAGCAGGAACCAGAGCTTATCTGTCGTCCACTCCTTTGTGCATTCACTCAAACGTCATCTCTTGGGCATCTACACTGTGCGGAGTGCTGAGCATACAGAGATAACCACAGTTGACCCCTACTTTCTAGAAACTCACAGCCTAGGGGAGAGGGCAGCCACAGGTCATACGACATGGTTTAGGTGACACAAGACAGACCAGAATAACAGTGGCTCAAATGAGACAGGTTACTCTCCTTCACATGGAAGTCTAGGTTTGTCTGGCAACTCAATCCCACAAAGCCACCGGGGGCCCAGGCCCCTTCTATCTCATTGCTCGCTACATGCAAAAGTCAGAAACGGAGCTGGGAGGAGCGCTGTCTGTGCCAGCCATCATAAAGCCTGGGAGAGAAGTAAGCAACAGGGAGTGTGCAGTGCATGGGGAATGTTCTGGCAGGCCCCGGGCCAGGCCACCTTGGGCTCGGTTTCACTATTATGCGGGAAAGTTGGGTCGGCTTAGATGCTAGGCATGGGACAGGCAGTGGGAGGAGAGGAATCCAAGAGGAGGAACAGATCTGAAAGGAACTAAGGAGATGGAATCGACAGGACTTGGTCACAAATGGATGAAGGATGTAAGGGCGAAGGAGAAGGCACCCATCCAGCCTGAGCAGCAGGATGATGCCAATGCCACACGCCAGGGGAATGACAGGGAGGAAGAACAGGGGACACTGAGTATGAGGAGAGCTGGTGGGGAGGGGAGCCCTTAATGGAGCTGCCAGGAAGCAGCTGGAGGTGGGTGAGGAGTGCTGGGCGTGGGCTGTGGGTTCACACTGGATAGTCATCATCAACAAGACAGAAACTGGAGCTTGGGAGGGACACGTTCACCCCAGGAGAAGTGCTCAGTGCAGTGACTTTCTACCTTGCATGCACACCCCAAAGTGTCAGGGATCTTCTATAAACAGGATGGGAGACTGGGATTCCCTGTGCCCCTACTCTGACCATAAAGAGTTTCTGACTCACTCTCTAAGGTGGGGAGCCCTTATCTGTGACTCTGGGTTCTTTTACTTGTGAGAGAAGACACCCAACTCAAACTAGCTTGAGCAAAAATGACTCCTGTAATTGAAAAGTGCAGGCATGGATGAACTTCAGGCACAATTTGATCCAGGAGTTTAAATAACATCTTCAGGACTCAGTCTCTCTGCACCTCTGCTTGCCTCCATGCTCGCTTCATGTTCAGGTAAGATCTTTATGAATTGTGGCAAGATGCCTCCTGCAGCTCTGGTTAAGAGAGTAACAGTCCCCTGTTACTCTCTTAAAAAGCCCTTCCCAATCTTAGAAGATAAGAGCCGGGCATGGGGTTAGTCCCATCAGAGCCACATGGACTGGGAGTAAGGGGTCCCCTAGGGGAAACTGAGCCACTGTTATGGGGAGAAGTGAGAATAGGCTCTGGAGATAAAACAACAGGGATCTGCACTCCTGTGGCCTCTATGGGTGATTCTGATGTGCAGTCAGATTAAGAGCTGTGGGGAGCACAGCCCAGCAGAGTCTCTGTGACTGTCCTGAGGAGACATAACCCCCATTTTGACGCAGGGAGAGGAAGAGGAGTCTTCAGGAAGGACTAAAAATCAGGCCGGAGGGACAGGAGTAGACGAAGCAGTGGGCTCTCAGAATCCAGGATGGTAACAGGTTCAGGAAGTGTGAGATCGATGCTGTCAAAGCCCCAAACAAGGAGAAAAGAAGTGGGGTTTGTGCACTAAAATTGGGCTTGGGGTGAATGACAGGATTTTCAGGTGCAGAGAGCTGATGAGCGAAGGGTGGACGTTCTGACAGAGAGTCCAGCAGGAGCAAATATGGGGAAGCAGAAAAACACAGAAAAAACTTAATGACCAGCACAGCCTATGTGCATAGGAGCATTTTTTTCTTAACTCTCTATCCGGGTACCCAGAATATCTCTTTTTCTCTAGGAGTAGAAGCATGGCCACAGAGCAAGTTCAAAGTCTTTGGGTTGACGGTGAAAGCCTTCTTCTTGGTACAAACAAGAAATTCTTCCTGAGCTACGGGACCCCTGCCCTTCTTCCTGGGAATCCCCAAAGCACTTTCTTGTAGCCTGTGCACTGTTCTGTGGATTTTCACTGTTCTGCTTCATGTGGCCATTGTTTTTGCACATATCCAATCTTCCCCACTGGATTTCGAGCTCCTGGAAAGTAGGGTCTTTTCAGCCCTGTGTCCCAGCCCCCACTTCTGCAGAAAGAGCATTCAAGATAAGCCCAGTTCCTCTGTGCCTGTGGTAGGCAATGCTTCACTGGAAGGCGGAATTCCCCAGAACATACAGGGAGAAGGGAAGGGACATCTGGGGATAGGGCCCCCCACTCAGCTACTACCCCCCGTCATGGGAAAATGGAGACTGTGACTCATTTGCTTTCTCTTGGGACTGACATTTCTTTCTGTTTCACAACTGGGAGCCCAGAAGTGGCTGCATCTTGGCTGGGACGAGCAACCCTGAATCCTAAAGAAGAAGCAGATGCCATTTCTGAGAGCCTGCTCGGTTTCAGGCACCGTTGAGAGCTTTACAGGCATCACCTCATTAAGTTCCCCAAGCCTGACACAACTGTGATTTAGACCCAGGTTTCTCTGACTCTAGAGTCCCCTGGAAGCCCCCAAGGCTCAGACATATCTGTTGGGATGCTTGGGTCAGGCTAGCACTGCGCGTCCTTCCTTGTTTCCAGCCACGGAGGATGCTCCAGCCCCAAATCAGTGTTTTCACTGCCTCAGCATTCCTGAGAACTCCTTAAGTCCTGAAAGGGGAAAGATCAGCCTGTGGAAGGCGGAAGGAATGAAACTAGCCCCCCCTCCAGGTTCAGTCCCTCCATTCCCACTTGTCTGGGGGTGGGGTGGGGGTGGAGGTAGAGGATCCAAGTCCCCCAATCTCTGGCACTTAACCTTAGTGCAGAAATTCTCTGGCGCCCCCTGGTGGTCCCCAACACCAGCGCGTTCTCTCAGGGATTGTGTGCACAGCCCAGTGGAGACATCCATCACGGGTGGGGAAACATGGGTTTCCCACATCAAGGAAATGCTAGAGCTGGCACTGACCTGGAACTCCTGGCCACCAGCGCTTTCCACAGCATCACTTTCTGTCCCTGTAGTCCTCCATGTGGCTGACTGACCCAGCGGACGAGGCTATAGCATGGATTACATATGAGTACTACCTTACCACGTTACTCTATTAGATGTGCCACACTGTGAGGTGTGCCCTGATACTCTGTTATATATCGGGCTCCACCAAGTCAATATATACAATGTGAAGTTGGCACAGCTGTTATTCTAAAATGGAATCACAACACTCTTGTCACCCCCACCCGCAGTTCACATCCCAAAGGCCAGCCTTTCATCCCCTGCCCACTGTTCCTGGGAGGTGGGCTTTCTCCAGGAACTCAGTCCCACCACCTCATTTGCAGGAATGTCAAGAGGCGCAGGGAGATAAGGTCCTGGGATACAATGTTACTTAAAGTGGGGGAGGTGACAAGAGAGGAAACTACAAAATGCCCTCCAGCCACCAGTTTTTCTTGACCAGAGCCTAAGAAATGACTGCAGGAGGGAGCGGGGTTAGCGAAGGACCCTTGCACCGGGAGGGAGTCTGAGTGCGTGTAAGAAGTGCTCACCTTCCTTCGATGGCTGGGCTGTTTGGGCAGGCTGTTCTGATGGCAGAGGGATGGAGTGGGTCTCAGATCAGTACCAGGCAGGAAGGAGAGGAATCAGGACCTGACTCTCTGATACCTTGGAATGAACCTTTCTGCTCAGTTTTATTCTCCTGTACCTTGTTATGTCTTGGTCCTGAAAGAGAGAAAAGAAGGTCAGTTCCGCTGCCCCCTGGAGGGCTGACTTTTCACCCCGGAGTAAAGATGTTAAAGATGTAGTAGGTGGAATGAGCCCCCACCAAAGGCTTGGGGCCGCAGGGCGCAGGAGGTACAGAGCACAATGTGAAACTGATTTGGGGTGAGAGGGAGGGGATGAGACCCAAGACACCTGGGGGTGGGAGCAATGGTGGCCAAAGGGATTTAGATCGTCCTGCTGAAGATCTAGAAATCCATCCAGGTGCCCGACAAGAACACAGCCACGCTCCTTGGAGGATCCCTAAGGCTGCCTTTGCCAACTTTTCGGAAAGCAGAGTGATCCTGGCCCCGTGACTTTGGAGGAAGGCAGAGGTCCCTCGGTGTGAATCCGGAGAAAGGGAGAGAAGTAAAGCCCCCGCTCCACTCCACACCCCCTTCCTGCCTATAAATAACCCCAAGTGTCACTTCAAAGGGGACAGGGAGCGCGGGAGAGGGGCTCCCGGGCCGGCGGGTTGGGGCGGCGGGCCCAGCACACCACGCCCCCCACCCCGCGCGAGTTTGCATAAATAAATAAATCCAAACCGTCGGCCCCGCAGGAGGTGGAGGAGAAGAGGGGAGGAGGAGGAGGAGGGAGGGGGGTGGGAGAGATTAGTTTGGGAAGTAGCACGGATTGCTCATCCGATCCGTTCAGCCGCAGCTAGTGTGTCAAGTTACAGAGGCGCCGGAATCGGCCCCAACGCTCCTCGGCAGCGGCCACGACCCACCTCTGCCCATGGGGCCCTCCATGAGCGCCCCTTCGCCCCGGGACTGAAACCGGCTCGCCCGGGAGACGCGAGACACCAAGAAGGACGGACAGCGCAGAACCAACTCCAGGACTCTGCAGACACTTGAAGGGAAAAACGGGGCGGAGAGAAGGAGAGCCGTCCAGATTCCCCTAACTTTCCTGGACTTGGAACGTTCTTCGAAGTAACTTTCTTCTCACCTGGGTGCACCCCGATTACCGCTGGTTGTGTCTTTTTCGGCTTTCCCCCTCCTGCCGCTAATTTTTCCATCCCCTGCCGGGAGCAAAGGAAAGGGACATTTTCCCCCTGCCAGCAGCTCGGATCGCGCCTCGGGGCAGCGGCTCGCGCCTTTATTTATTCTATTTATTTATTTATTGGTTCTCAAGACGCGAGGGGATGGTAGCGGAGCGCGCCCGCAAAGCGGCAGCCGCCGGTGCCCGCGGCCCCGGGGAGCCGGGCGCGCCCGCGGCGGGGGCGCTGGCGGCGGCGGCGCCGGCCGAGCGCTGCGCGCGGCTGCCGAGCCCGGGGTCGTGCGGGCTGCTGGCGCTGGCCCTGTGCTCGCTGGCGCTCAGCCTGCTCGCCCACTTTCGGACCGCCGAGCTGCAGGCCCGGGTGCTGCGCCTGGAAGCGGAGCGTGGGGAGCAGCAAATGGAGACGGCTATTTTGGGACGAGTCAACCAACTGCTGGATGAGGTCTGTGCTCTTTGTTGCTGGCTTTTATCCCTCCCCGCGGCGCCCCCTCGCGCAGCCTCCAAACTTTCGACCAGCGGGCGCCCGCGGGCGCTTGCTCTCCTCCCGGCGGCGCGGAGCGCCCGGGCCCCGCAGGGGCTGTCTGCGGGTGCGTGGGGGCGGGGAAGGACGCTGCCCTGCGGGGCCTCGGAGGACCCCGAGGACCCCGGCGGCTTGCGTGGGACCCCTCAGCTCCCGCGGCCCGCAGGCGCCCCCCACGGCCCGCGCTGAGAGCGCCGGGGCGCGCGGGGCAGGTGGAGGAAGGCGAGGCGCGCGGAGGCTGCCAGGCCCCACTTCTCCCGCCCGGCACCCCGCCAGGGCCGTGTGAAGGCCGCCCAGCGCCCACGCGGCGGGATGTGTGCCCGGTGGCCCTGGCGGAGGCTTGCTGGGCCCCCGCGGCCCTCGCCTCCATCCCTTGAGGATCAGCGTTGCCTGACTTTTATTGCCGTGTTCAGCGGGGAAGAGAGAGTGAGGGAGTGAGTCGTCCAAGGAGCCGAGGGGGACAGACGGGGCTGTCCTTGCAGGGAGTGGTGTCCTGGTCCCTGCCCACTGCCCCAGACCGCTAGGGCCCAGGTGTGGGTCTCCCTGATTCTGCTGTCCTGGGGCTCGAATAAGCCCAAACCCTCTTGTTTCTAAGCCACGTTTCCTATCCCTGGTCCCCTCGAATGGTCCCCATCATTTTATGTTTGTGTGTTTTTCTGGGAAGAGGATGCTGAGCTTTCCCCCCTTCTGAAATGTCCTTGAACCTAAGCAGCTTAAAAGCCATTAGTGTTGCTTAGCCATGGCGATCTTAGGAGTACATGAAGAGAGCTCCCCACCCCCACCCCCCCCCCAGGAAGGAGGGACAGGCAGCCTTATTGGTGCCACCAGAGGAAGAACTGGCCAGTTCGAATGGGAGTCCTCGTGACTCAGGAGACTCGGGACAGCACAAGGGATCCAGGGCCCAAATGAAGGAGAGGACCCACTGGCGAGGGTTGCAGTGGTCTGGGAAGAGGTTCTAGAACGGGCTGGCCAAAGAAGGTTTCCCTGAGGAAGAACTGGGGGGGCCCTCTTCCTTCGTCCGAGGGGCTGTGGAACAGTAAAGAGCAGGTAGAAGGTTTTTATCCCCACTCTGCTACTTAGAAGCTATGCGACCTGCAGCAGATACCCTCACCCCTCTGAGCTCACAAACTGGTTGCGATGGTGGTTAGCATGGGAACCCAGTTCTAACTGTGGTGGGCGCTATGGCCATTCTGGCCCGAGGCTCTGGTGCCCTGCAGCCGGACTCCTCTCGGGTTCCGCTGCCAGGCAAAGGCTCTCTGGTGTGGTCAAGGAGAGGGAGGTCACAGGACCAGAGCAGAGAGGGTGGTCCCAGTGCTGCCGGCAGCTCATTCCCATGCCCTGCCAGGACCCAGGGGATCCAGGACTCTGCCAGGCCACCCGCAAGTCCCCTGGGAAGTGTCTGCACTCAGCAGCGCGAGCCGGCGCCCTCTGCTAGCTGTCTGAGAGCACATGTGGGACTGGCAGGGTGGTGGAGATGGTGTCAGGGCAGCGAGGGCTCCCCCAGGAATCTCAGGGGCCCTGGCAGCTGAGGGGCAAGCATTTGACCCTGGGAGCTCCGCTCAGTGCCTCTCTCCATCCTCTCCCCTCCCTGGCCCCCGCTGCTGGCCAGGGCATGCCGCAGATCCTTGCTTCCTCCCCTTGAGACTTAGCCCTGTCAAGTCTCATGCTCACAGGGCCTGGGGACTGACAGTGTTACTGGACGTGCTGATTCCTCGTCTGCCAACCATAGCATCCGCTGCACCCACTGACTTCTAGACCTCTCATCTGCCAGAGCATCTGACCTGACCCCCATCTTACAGATGGGGAAATGAAGGCCCACAGAGGGGCCGTGGGTTACCCCGGTCACATGGCGAGATCCAGCGCTAGAACCCAAGTTCCTGACCCCACTTCCAGTGCTCTTCACTATGTCCTGCTTCCTTCCTCTGTCCGTTTTCATTCAGTCAGGCAGCAAGTGTTTCCTGAGAGCCGGCTGTGGATCGGGCATTGTAGGGGACACACTTCTGCCCTCCTACTCACGGGCAAATAGGGCACAAAGAAGACCCAGGCGGTGACCCTGTCATGTGAAAAATGCTAGGGTGACGGGAGCCGAGGAGGTCTGGGGAATGTATTAACATGCAGCCTACGTGAGGGCAGAGGCTTGCTGGGAAAGCGATTTTCGAGTGATGTCTTAAAGGGTGAATCGGAGACTTCCAGGCCAAAGGGGATGAGTGGAGGGGCTTTGTTCCAAGGGACAAAGGGAACAGAGTCTGAAGGTTGGAAGCCAGAGGGAGGGGTTGGCCTTGGGGAACGGAGTAGTGGAAGATTCGGCTGGAGAGGGCCAGGGCGTCTGAGTCAACAGGGGCCTCGGAGACGTTAGATCTATGTGAGAGCACTGAGGAGCCATGGAAGGGCTTGAGGAGGGAGTTGTGTCTCTAGAATGGGAGGGAGAGCAGGGCAGAGCAGGAAGGCCAAACAAGAGGCTGGCACAGGCCACAGGGGGCTGGGGCCCGGACTGGGCTGCAGGTAGGGACAGAGTGAGGTGAATGGGAACGGGGGCTGCCGCGGGGGGCACTGAGGTCGGTAGCCGAGGGCCCTGGAGCCAGAGGGAGGGCCGGTCCTGGGAGTGGAGGTGGTGGGTGGCCTCCTCCGTGGGGAGGTGGCCCTAGGCGGCATCCCCTGGGTGGGACCTACAGTCCGGGCTTCATGAAATGACGCTCAAAGGTCTGCATGGTCCCATACAGTTACATGTGACTCATTATCCTTACATGAATTCAAATCAAGTACAATTTAAAATTAAGTTTATCAGTCACACTGACCACCTTTCAGGTCAGTGCTCAAGAGACACCCAAGGCTAGTGGCTACCAGTTGGACAGTGCAGATAGAGAGCATCTGCATGATCGTAGAAAGTTCTGTAGGACAGCATTGCACTAGGAGCAAGCCACTTCTGGGCCAGCAAAGGTGTCTTGGAGCAACTCAAGGCCTCCCTCCACCCTAGGCCTTCTCTTTCCTACGTGTGCTCTTCCAAGTCAGAGCAAAGGGCAAAGGTGAGGAAGTGGAGAGTCAGAGAAGAGAGAAGGTTGACCGGAGGAAAGCCAGTGAGAAGAAAAGGCAGAGGAGAGCCGGGCAGGCAGTTTTGTTAACAGAGTGATTCTGTGGCACAGACTTACAGAGGGTTCCTTCTCTAAAGGGTGCATAGGCACCCCATGAGTGTCAGGGTCCCAAACCAGGGTTCTGGCTGGGCTTTGCCAGCCATGTGGCCTTCGGCAAGCCATGCCACCCCCCAACCTCAGGTTCCTTCTCTTGGGGGTGCTGTCAGACTCTCGGGATATGGCAGGTAGGAGGATGCACTAGAAGGTGCCACCACCGAAGGCCAGGCCCAGGATGGTATGAGTGCTCCCAGAGGGCTCCCCAGGATCTGGGGCAGGCAAGCCATGCTGGAGCAGGTGCACCTGGGCCACTCCCTGAAGGACGGAAGAAGGGCATTGGACAGGGCAGTCCTGGGGAAGCCCACAGCCTACTTGGTGGCCTGGAGGCCGGATCCCAGGGGCACATGCACACCACCCATCCCAGGGGGGAAAGCAGCATGCTGGGCAGAGACCAAATCTGGGAGGCGGGTGGAAGGCCAGGCCGAGGGACCCAGTGGGAGAGGAGCCTGGAAGGAGGCAGTCCAGAGGCAGATGCAAGCAGAAGGCCTGGATCTGAGCGGCCTGGCCACTGGGAGGGGAGGGTCAGGGCGGGGAGAGGAGGACGGGGGCGGGGAGCCAGCTTGCGGGGAGCTGGCAGTGTGGCTTCCAGACCTCAGGCCCCCACTCCTCCCCCATCAGTGCCTCTCTCCTGGGCTGGGACCCTTAATGAGCGCTCCAGCTGCCTGTTGCTTGGTTTGCTTGCTGTAAAGAAAGGAACTGGAATGTCCCAAACGGAGGAAATCAGATGTCACCCAGGGCTGGGCAGTGGGTGTGCCGTGAAAGAGAAGGGTCTGGAGCTGAGAATAGCCAAGTCCATGTTGTCGGCCAAGGGAGAGCAATGGGAGTCAGCAGCCACCTTCCAGGTGGGCATTGGGGGATGCCCGGCAGACTCCCCTTCCCTGACAGTAAGAGTAACGGCCTCCCCTGATGGGAGTGTCTCACGTTTATATGGTACATCCGGCAGCCAATGCTGTACGTGATACCTCTTCCAATCCTCACAGCCTCCCTAAGGGGTGGACACTCTCATCGTCCCATTTTACAGATGAGAAGACTGATGTCACTGTACCCTCCAACCTGCTATCAATGATCTAATCCTTTGGGTGTTAAGGGCGTTTTCCACCTCCAGGAATTTCCTGGGGGTTGGGGGGTGTTGAAGCTTCCAGGCTAAAATGTTGAGGAACCTGGGGCAGACTCTCTCATCCCTAAAAACAACAATGCCCACCACTGTAACAGAAATGTCTCCCATTTATAGGGTGTGTACAGGGGTCTTTTATTGATTTTTTTTTTTCCCCCAGAGGAGCATTCAGGGGAAAGATCAAAGCGGTGTCTGAAAGACTGGGCTCCAGATGGGGGAGTCCTATCTCAGTCCCCTAGGATGGAAATGCTGGAACGGGGATGGCAGTGGGGCCTTACGGGGGATGTATGTGCTGCTGCGGTGTGACCTGGGCCTCGGGAATCAGATAGACCCTGGATCCAAGCACCCGCGCATGCAGCCAGCCATGAAGCCAGCCTCCACTGCGTCTGACTCTGCGTGTATCAGTGCATGAGTGATCTTGTGGGGAGTTAATGGAGGGAAGATCCTCAGAGCCCCTCAGTCCCAGCCCCCCCTCTTCTGTTTTCTAAGAAAACTGGTCTGAAGTCTCTGCAACCAGGTTCCACACCACACCTTCTCCCTCCCATGTAGTTAGTTGTCTGGTCAAGTGGTGGTAAAGACTGGGCATGCCGTGTGTGCTTCACTCCATTCCCTGGCCTCAGCAGACATTGCTAATCAATTGCAGCACACTTTCCCATTGAGCTTATGTACAGTCTCAGAATCCTTCTCAACACTGCTCCAGGAAGCTATCACTAAGTAGTGAGAGTTGGTGTTCAAGATCAAGAGCAATTTCTTGACTCTCAGTTAAAAGAAAAATACAAAGCAATATTTATTACAGATAACGCCAGGGGGAGTTGTTAACGTTTTACAGCTTCTCCGAAGGCCTTAAAACTAGCAGGTAGCTCCGAACCAAACTGAGGACCTCATTAAGTAGCCACCCCTCATAGGAAGGTGGTGGGAACGTCAAAGCATCTGAGACAAGATGCCATCTGCCTTAAGCATAGTCTCACCATTTGACACTCTCGGAAAGATGCCTTTTTCCCCTTACTCATGATCATTTTCAACTTGCCCCAGCGCCCTCTGGAAAACCTTCCCCAGACCACTCCAACCCTAAATGGGCTCTCTCCCTGCTTTGACTTCCTGCAGAACTTGCTGGCCATGCCAAACATCCAGCTCAGAGAAGGAAAATGTAGACATGGTGTGTGCTGACTTCTCTCGTCCCAGAATCAAAGCAGCCATTCCTAAGCCCTCAACACACTCCCCGTGAGCCTAGATGGACCTCAGAATCCTTCTCAACACAGACTCCAGACTACCACTCCCTGTTAGAGTCAATGTGCATCTAATTGCCATCCAGGGCTCAGCCTTAAGCTCATTGTGCAGTGTGTTCTCCTCTCTATTGCCTTTAAATATCTTGTCTCTGCATTTGATCACACACAATCCAGGGGGGAGAAGGGCCCATGGTCACCAGGTCCCTTACTGAGCCTCACCCAGGACTTTGCACGTAGTAGGCAGCCCTCACCACTTCGTTGATGGTTTAAGGTCCCTCTGCTAGAGGCTGGTGAAGTCATCTCCCTTGGCTGCCCTCCCCACACCCTGACCCCAGACCCAGCTGTAGGCTCAGCGTTTGCTCAGGGCCGCCCCCTGGAGGTGGGTGTTTCCCAGCAACCAGCAGAGAGGAAAGGATGAACTCCTGCTAAGTCAGGGCTGCACCCTGGTGCTGGCTGGGAGAGTGGGGATGGCTCAGTGGGCTGGGTTCCCGACTGGACAGAGCAGCTGGGGGCGTCCATCCCTTCCCATCCCCTACGCCCAACGGTCGGGAGCTTCCTCTTCACTTGCCCAGACTGCCCGGCACATTTTTGGTTTGGGCAAAAGAGTAAAGTAGGCAAGCCCACAGCATGTGATGTCACTTGGACCTCTGCCACTCGCTGGTCATGTGACCTGAGCTTCAGGGTCCTGATCTGGAAAATGGGGATGCCAACATCCTCCTCACGGGGTGGTTGCAGAATTAAATGAAATCATTCAGTTAATGAAAGCTGTAATCATGACCACCTCCCTCAGCATTGGGGGAGGAGGTAAGATGGGGTTGTTGTACCTTGTCCATAACTTTTATTAATACCTAATATCTATTGAGCACTGTTCAAAGATTTCTACCATCTATTGATTCATTTAATTCTCAAAATGATCCTCTGAAGGGGTTATATATTGGTATTTTTTTCTATTTTCTATTTTATTTTATATTGTTACAGAAGAGAAAAATGGAGTCCCAGAGAAGGGAAGTGACTTTCCCAAGGTCACACAGCTCCAAGTAGCAGAGCCAGGCCTTGAACCCAAGCAGTCTGGCCCCAGAGCTGACACTCTGAAGCCACTAGTATACACCCTCTGTATGAAGTCCATTCCCTACTAGATCAGCTGAGGCAGGTCGTAGAGACCAGGGGCCAGGGGCCCGTTCAGTCTGGTTCAGCTCCCGCAGAGGTGGTGTTGACCGAACTGACTTGGCATCAGGCCTGCATTACCGTCTTTGCTGTAAAATGACGCGGGGGACACCATTTGTGACATCAGGCCTCGGTGAGGAGGAGCCTTAGGAAAATCCCTGTCCGGCCTTGATTTCCAGAATGCTTGGCTTCCCAGGAGGGATGGATCAGTCTTGTCTCTTGGACACTGAAAGCTTAGCACCAAATCTGGGTTTCACCCCGTGGCACAGGCTAGTCCATCTGGCAGAAGTTTCTGCCTAAGCCCCAACCCCAGTTCCTGGTAATCACCCTGCCCTTGCTTTCTCTTTGTTTCCCTTACCTCCCAACTCCCTTACGGTACAATCCATGTCTGGCTGGTTGTCCATGCACCCAAGTGCCTCCTTAGAGCAAAACAGGAGTAGAAGCTCTACAACAACTAAACTCTTATTTAAAGTTACTCTCCCTTCTTCACATCTGCACACCTTCAAAGACGTGGCCCAGCTCCCTGGGGAGCAGTACAACACACCAAGGCTGACCCCCTGCCCCAAATCCCAAAGTGAATCCCCGTGGCAAGGGTCTTGCAGTGAGGTGTTTAACAAGCCCCGTGGCTGGCAGCCCCGGGGACGGCGGGACACAGAATCTAGCTGTGGCCCCATGCCCGGGCCTCCTGTGCATCTGAACCCAGACCCCTGCCCGGGTCCCAAGCAGAGCCGAGAGGCCAGGGCTGGCAGTCACGAGGGTCACAGAGTTGTCAATAAAAGTGCTACCACGCGCTGCACAGTTTGAAAGTCGAGGGGGCTTAAAGAAGGGGGTTGACTGGGGGCTTGTTCTGTTTTGTTTTTGAAAAATCACATCAGCGGAGGGTTTGCCATCCAGAAGGAAGGTTTCAGAAGCCTCAGGAATCCCCCCCACCTCCTTCAGTGGGGTTATGCCCCTTTCAGAAGCAGCTTGTAGAGTCCTCAGTGAGTAAAGGACGTCAGCAGGCTTCTCCGAGGGAAACTGAGGCCGGGATCTGGGGAGGGCCTGGGAAGGCTGGGGCAGACAGGGGTCCCCCGCTCTCCTGGGTGTTGTCTGGCTGCCTGCAGAGTCTGGCAGCAGCTCCAGGCTGACTCTCCCCCCCCCTCCCATCTGCATGCCAAATGCCCCCTGCTCTGGGTGGGGGCCTCCCTGCAGAAAATTCTTTGTGGCCAAAAGGGTGGGGATAAGGCTGCTGGCAGCAGGGGCTCCCCTTCAAAGGGCAAGGGCAAGCCACACACAAAGGGGAGGAACTGCCTGCCTGAGAGGCTGGGCGCAGCCTTCCAGGGGCACCCGGGGCCCCTGTCTCCTCTCCTAGAGCCTATTGTGGGCTTTCCTGAAGCCCCGCGTGGCTAGAGCCCACACAGCCTGGGCCTCTGCTGCCTCTTCAGCCCCTTTTCCTCCCCTCCACACCCCTGCCCACCCCAGCCTCTGGCCTCTTCAGTGCCCCCAGGCCCTTTGCTCAGACTTCCCCTGTCCAACCTGCCCTCCCGCCACGAGGCTCCCGCCTCTCTGTTGGTTCAGTTACAACAGGGGAGGCCTTGCTGGCCCCAGAGGACACATCTTCCCCAGGAAAGCTGTTGCAGGGCCCGGGGTTCTGCCATCCAGGAGACTCCACTCCTGGACTTGCCTATTACGCTGAAGATGCCCCGGGAAGGTGCCACTAAGCTGTCATGGGGAGGTGTTCTGCATCGGGTCATGCTCTGACAAGGTGGCCTGGACGACAGGATGGGAAGGGGACCTCTGGGGACAAGGATGCAGAAAGGGGGCTGGTTAAAGGGGCATTAGCTGGGGCTCTTCCAGGAAGAGCCTTAGTCCCTGTGAGCTGGCCTTTGTGGTTTCCTGGGGGTAGGGGGAGACTCAGAGATATGGGAGGTCAGAGGATGGTCCTGCTACCTGCAGCCTCTCCCCCACTCCATAGAATCAAAGTGTTGGAGGAAAGGGAGCCATGAACTATACCAGGAATTTCCCACAACATCACTGGTTCTCAGGCTTACACCCCCCCCCCCCCAATGACAGGGAGCTCACTACCCGATGCAGCTGACTGTTCTGGCTATAAAGTGTATGTTCTTCATCTTGTCAGAGCACCAGACCCTTCTTGACACCTACCACCCCACCCCTCCTGCATGTCTTGAAAGCACCTCAAACTCAACATGCTAAACTGAACAGGAAGCCCACCCCTCCCCAGACCCCTTCATCTGGAGAGGTGCTGATCTCCAGCTGCACCTACTCCAGGCCCGGCCGCCTGCACCATTCAGCCTCCTGCAGACCTGTCCCCTTCTCTCCATCACTGTGTGCCCTTCCCCAGCCGGCTACCCACAGTCTCCTGGGCTGTGGCAGGAGCCTCCTAACTCACCTGCTCCCGTTCACTCTGCCCTGTCCCTTTCAGTATCCACACAGCAACATGGGTGATCTTTCAAAAGCTCTAAATAGTCACCACATTCCCCTAATTACAGCTCTTCAGTAACTTCCTATTGTTCTCAGGCCAGAGACTAAATTTCTTAATGTGGGAGCGCCTGGGTGGCTCAGCCGTTAAGCGTCTGCCTTCGGCTCAGGTCATGATCCCAGGGTCCTGGGATCGAGTCCCACATCGGGCTCCCTGCTCGGCAGGAAGCCTGCTTCTCCCTCTCCCACTCCCCCTGCTTGTGTTCCCTCTCTCGCTGTGTCTCTCTCTGTCAAATAAATAAATAAAATCTTAATAAATAAATAAATAAATAAATAAATAAATAAATAAATAAATTTCTTAATGTGGTCCAGGAGGCCTGAAGAGCTCGGGCCCTTGCCCCCCTCTCTTGCCTCAGAGCTCCCCTTCCCCCACTTTCAGAGTCCAGCCACATGGCCGTACCCTGGCATAGTTAGGAGCAGACTGTAGAGCCAGACTGCTGGGTTCAAGTCCGGCTCGGCTAGTTCCTGGCTGTGTGATGCTGGATGAGTTGTTTAACCTCTCTGTGCTTTGGGTTGTCCCTCTAAAAAATGGGGTGATGATAATGAAGAGTATCTCCCTTTTATTGAGTGCTGTTTTTAGAATTTAAAAAGGTAAAATGAGTGCTTTGAGCAGTGCCTGGCCTTCCAGTAATCGGTATGGCGGTCTCCTGGAAAGAGTCAAACCCGCCCCCGCCCCGCACCACCCCCCCCCATCACAGGTGTGCAGTGGAGGGACCTGGGCTCCGAACCCGGCTTCCTGGTTCAGATCCTGCCTCTGCCCACCCCCCTTACCCCCTGCCGGCCGCCTGTCACTATGCAAGTCAGTCGGCCCCTCCCTGTCTCCAGTTCCTCCTTCAGAGTGGTGGCTGGGAGTGCAGAATGGATTCATCTAGGCAGGAGCCCTGCCTGTGTCATAAGAAGCCCATGATGGTGTCAGGTGTCAGCCGTTTTCCCTGCGCCTGGGCCCACCCCTGGGTGAGCTGCTGGTCACCCTCCGGTCTCCACCCTGCCGTCACTTCCCCACGATGAACCAGCCTGGAGAGCCTCACCCCTGCTCACCAGAGCTCGATGACAGTGGCAGTTGGTCAGTGTGTGTGGTTTGTAGACTCCGTGTGCCCCTGCCTGGAGAGTAAGGGCCCCAGGGCCGCCTCTGTGTCTGCTCTGCTCCTGCATGTCCTGGCACTTTGCATGGCTCCCATCTACATAGATGCTCAACGCCCATTTGCTGCAAGGAGGGAAGAGGTTCTTGGCTTCCACTCCAGCACTCTCACCCCAGCCCCTCACTGCTCCGTGTCCGGGACTCTGCTTCATCCTGCACCGGGTCCCGAGACAACCCCAGGCCCCTTGAACCTGTGGTCTCCGGCCCCGTGCCAGCCTGGCTCCCACGCCCATTTACATCGTTCCAGGGCCCCACTCCCTGACTTTCCGAGGCAGCAGCAGGGCCGGAGGTTAGCTGAAAGGAAGGACTTTCTCATAAGAAGGTTGGAAAGCTCACACAGGGGCATTCACCTCCTTCCCCCGACTTCTGATCTGCAGAGCCTGGAGCCACAGGCTGCGTGGGTCTGGTGAAACGGGGGCAGAGACAGCCCATGGCAACTGGCGGACCCTCGGGCCCCTGTGTCATGGCCCTGGGAGTCTGTGATTGGGTGCCAGGTCTGTGGCACAAAGAGAATTGTGGAGGGAGGAAGAAGACAGTTCCCCAGGCGCACCCCATGGCACCCCCTCCCGGCCCCCAGGGCAGACCGGGTGAGTCCAGTTTGGGCGGATGTGGGTTGAGTGTCTCAATTTCCTCCGTTTTGATTTCCCTACGCTGATCTGCCTGTGCTCCGGGGCATGCAGCTGCCCATGGGCCTGTCCCCTTAACAAAGCTGGTCTGTGGGGCCAGCCCCCTCCTGCCGTCCCTGCGATTGGGCCCAGGGGCTGGCTCCTAACAGCTTCCGTCCTGCCTCTGAGCCTTTGCTCCTCACCGGAATGCCCTCCCACTCCCATCTCCATCCATCCAAATGCTCCCGAAGCCTACATCCGCCTAGCACCCCAGGGATGGGTGCTAGGGGGCGGACCTCAACGTGATTCATTCAGTTCAAGTGTGGATCAAAACACCAAACCAGGCCCTGCCCTCAAAAAGCTGGCTTGGTCTCCCACGGGGCGCCGGCCCAGCAGTATGGTGAGGGGTAATGAAAAGGGCTCTAGCAGATGGCATCGAGCACCACTCTGTGCCAGGCATTGTAATCAGACGCTGCTACAGGGACTGGAGCTTTGCTCGATGTGGTCATTTCAATGAGCAGCTCCTTTTTTCAGCCTCTAGTCCTCAAAGGGCAGGGTGGCAGGCAGGAAGGACCCTCACTCTCCCTCCCTCTTCCAGGAAGAGGGGTTCGGTGTTTCCCAGGAACAGGAGCATGGCAGGAGACTTGACCACATGTCCCCAGCAGGGCCTGAGGCCGGGCCAGCCTCACTGTGGCCGATGGGAGGAGACAGGCCTGGGACCAGCTCAAGAGAGAAGGGGCCTTCACCTGGCCACCAAGAAAAACAAGCTAGCATAGCATGTGCTCACCGTTCTTCACATCTGGACACTCTTTTTGTTTTTTGATCTTATCTCATTTTATCCCTCCATCCGTCCTGTGTAGTCTAGTGGTTAACTGATATTAGCCCCATTTTATAGAATGAGGAAATCGAAGTCTGGAGGGATTAGATCTCTTGCTTAATACACAGCAGGAGAGCTGGGAGCAGATCCCAAGGTCCTGGTACTCCCAAATGTAGCGCAGGCCCATATCAACACTGCCCAGCTCTGCGTGTAGTGGATCCTTCAGCAGAGTTTGAAACTGTCTGTGCTAACCCCAAATAGAGTCCTACCCCAGCCTCCAAGGGCAGGTGGGTCCTGATAGGAGTCATACACTAATAATATCAAAAATTAACTATTAAATGACATTTTCCACCCGAATACTTAGCACAGTGCCTGATACATACTGCTCAATATGTGTAGCTATTATCATTAATAGTAACGTATTTAATAATTCCTCCTGGTAAGTGCTTTATGGTTTCCAAGGCATTTTCCCCAGCAACACTTAGGCGGCTGGCTGGGGGGCAACAGCCTCATTTTACAGATTCCCCCAGAGGGGAGGTACCAGGGTCAAGGTCCCAGCTGTGGAGTGCAGAGTCACCTGCTCTGGGCTCCATCCTCCACACCAAGACTTGGAGCCGCCCACCTATCACAGAGGCCCAGGTAGAGCCTGAGCCCTTTAAGAGCCCTGGGACCGAGTGCAGGGAGAAACCCAAGGCCAGGCCTCTCCGCATTCTCTGGGGGGAGTGAGTAGCCGCCTGGCATTTTCCCTTTGATACTGATACAGGCATTTTAATAGCTGCAAAGATCAGGCGGGTGCTGTTTCGGTTCTGGCCATGCAGGGCATTCCAGGAGGCCCTGGCCGCCAGCAGGGGTGGAGCAGGAAGGCTGCTCTGTCCAGGGCGGCTGGGGGTCCACACCAGGGCCTTAGAAGGTTTTCTACCCACCCTGAGCCTCAGCCTGGGCATGTCCCACCAGGAGCCTCCAACTCAGATGCCTAAGGGGGCCAGGCTGGTGGGCGAAGTAGGTGAAGCTGACCAGGGAGAGGGTACCGTGGTGACTTGGGCAGCACACGCCCACCTACCTAACAGGGGCAGCCATCACTCAGCCTCACCCAGTCATCACCATGGCCCAGTATCACCAGATCCTTCCACTGTACAAGAGAGACCAAAAATCCAGATCTTTATGTGAAATCTCCTGATTTGTAAGCAACAGCTATTTATTGAGCACCTACCATATGCCAGGCCTTGTTCTAGGCACTGGGGATATGGCAGTGAACAAAACAGACCAAAATATCCATGTCCTTGTGGAACTTACTTTCTATTTTTTTTTTTAAGATTTTATTTATTTATTTGAGAGAGAGAATGAGACAGAGAGAGAGAGCATGAGAGGGGGGAGGATCAGAGGGAGAAGCAGACTCCCCGCTGAGCAGGGAGTCTGACGCGGGACTCGATTCCTGGACTCCAGGATCACGACCTGAGCCAAAGGCAGTCGCTTAACCAACTGAGCCACCCAGGCACCCTGGAACTTACTTTCTAGTGATTGCAGTAGACAGTAAGCAAGATAAATGAACCAACAATACAACAAAATCCAGAGGAAAAAGATAAAACAGGGAAGAAGGATAGCAAGTATATTGCAGGAGGGCGCTGGGGGCAGAGGAGGCCTCACTGAGAGCGAGATGGTGGTTAGCCAGGAAATGAACTTCCCAGGTAGGCAGGCCAGCAAGTTCAAAGGCCCTGAGGTAGGAGAAAGCCAGGCATGCGCAGGAGTATCTAGGAGGCCTGTGTGGCCCCCTGGTGGCCGTGTTGAGAATGCTCTGTGGGGCAAAGGCAGGGGGACTCCTCAAAAGGTTATCGCCGTGACCAGGCCAGAGATGACCAGGCTCAACTGGGTGTAGTGCGGAGGTTGTGGAAAGGGGTCAGATCCTGGATGTGTCTAGAAAGTAGAGAGCAGGAGTTGCTGACCAAATGGGCGTGGAGTGAGAGAGAAGGAGGCATCCCTGATGATCTCAAGGTCTGGCAAGATGGAGTCGCCATTCCCTATGACAAGGAAGACAGCAGAGGGGCAGGCTTGGGGGTGGTGGGGACAGAATATGAGGAGTCCGGTTTTGCAGAGCTCATTTTGAGATCCTATCAATGGAGATGTCAAGTAGGCAGCTGGATATGTGCGTCTGGGTCTGGGGGAAGATGCGGGTTAGAGGCGCAGGGAGGGTGGCATAGTCACCTACAGATGGCGTTGAAGACATGAGGCGGGCTGAGGGTCCCCAGGAGCCAGGGCAGAGAGGAAAGCAGTGAGGCTGGACCCTGCGGCCTCCACAGAGGTGAGAAGCAACCGGCAGAGGAGATAGAAGGAGCACAGAGTGCCAGGAGGGAAACTGGGAGAGGGGCATCCTGCTGCCCAGTGAGGAAAGTGTGTCAGGGAGAAAGCAGGGCTAGCAAACACCGTGACAGGCTGGGATGAGAAGGACAGTCCCCTGAGCTTAGCAGCACCGAGGTCACCGGTGACCTGGGGGATAGCACCGGGCGGACGGTGAGTAGGAGCCCGGCAGGAGTTCTCCAGGAGAGAGAGAGGAGGAGTTTGCCCAGGACAGAGCTTGGTCAGGAGAGGATTTTTCTTTTCCTTTCTTTTTCATGGTGGGAGGAACACCAGCACGTTGGCCCAGTGATGATGTCAGGAGTGGGTAAGTGACCACTGCATCCCGCCCGAAGCCTGTTTGTGTAAATATGTCTTTATGGGAACACAGCTGTGCTTCTTTGGTTTTCAAGTTTTCTGTGGCTGCCTCTCACCTCCGACAGTAGAGCTGAGGAGTTGTGTCGCCGTGTGCCTCCCACAGCCCAGAATAGTCACTCGCTGGCCCTTTACAGAGAAGACGGAGCCTGATGCGAGCCAGGGATGGAGTCCGGAGGAGACCACTGCTGATGCAGGCGGGTGGGGAAGGCCCCGTGCGCACCTGGACGGCTGGCCTCGCGTGGGAGGAGCAGAGAGAAGGGGCAGGTGTGGTCACAGCACGGGTGGCCCGGTCGCCTGGTGGCGGGAGCCTCTGCAGGCCTCTTCTGCTTGCTTTTCTCTCAGGACCGTCCGTTGACAGGGGCGTGGGGGGAGGGGTGCTGGGCTGGGAGCGTGGAAGGCTGGAGAAGCAGGGCCCTCGAGCTGAGCTGATGGGCCAGGGAGACACTGTCTGCCTGCGGGGCTCTCATCTGGATCGTGGCGGTGAATAAAAGCGAGGCCAGTGGGCGAGGCCTGGATGGTGCACCATGGCATCTAACTTGTGCTAGTCTCATGGCTGTCACGAAGCCGTGGGAATGTCAAGGGTCTGTGTCACTAGAAATTCAGGCTCTGCCAGCGAGGAGGCCAATGATGGAGAAATGTTTATGGCAGGGTGGCCGATTCCTATGGCAGGGACTTCAGTATTCTGGTCATAGTCAATAACTGTGAGCCGCGGGACAGGCCCCCCCGTGGCCAGGTCTACATGTGAAATCAGTCACTTCAAACTGCTGGACACAGATCCAATGGGGGGGGGGGAAGCAAACCACTGTAGGAACCAAATAAAATACATCTACAGGCCAACGTGGCCTGGGAGCTACCAGGTTCTCGCTGCTAGGCTAGCATTAGAGAGCACGGTGCCACTGTCCACCTCTGACCTTGGCCGTGCTCGTCTCCCTGCCCCCTACCCCGCCTTGCGCCTTGGGTTCCTCCCCTGTAACTCGAGGATCACAAGTGCCCTCCGGGTGTCAGGCACCTTCCCTTCCATGCATCGACCATCCCAGTCCTCCCACGAACCCGGTGACGTAGGGACTCGAATCTGCCCAGGGTCCGAGAACTGCACATGAACCTCGGTAGCCTCTTCCTGGACGCGTCGCTTGCAACCCCTGGGCGAGTGGGGCCCACCCTGTGTGGCTCAGCATGCTGCCCTTTGAAAAGCAGGCAGCCCAGGCCCTGGTGCTTGCGGCCGTGTACCTGTCTGTCCGCCACCGTGGAAATGGCAGCTCCTGGGGAGCAGGAGATGTCCCGGTCTACTCGTTGCCACTTCCTTGGGGCCTTCCTGATTGGTTCAATGATTTGCAAAGAAGAGGTTCGAGAGCGGGGCAGGTGGCCTGCTCGGCCCCCTATCCCCTACCCCTGACCAGCCTGCCTGGGCCTGGCTGTGAGGGACCCCAGAAAAACAGTCACTGTCCCTGACACTGGGATCAATCAGGAGCCCAGACCTAGACAGGAAACAATTAGCAGAGAGCCGAGAAAAGCAGGTCATTGTGCCCATGATGGTGGGGTGCAGGAAGGCCACAGCTGGTTTATAGGGCCCTGGGGTTGGGGTTAATTTCTTTAAGAGCACTCCTAAGACATCAGACACTGAGATTCCCTAGATGGGACCTTCTCCATCTGCTTCTTATTACGCAGACGCCCATGGCCAGTCTTTGATCCCGGAACAGTCCTCCTGCCAGCCCCCAGCCCTTTCTCCCCCTCCGTCCCCACCAGCCTGCAGACCCTTCCCAGGGCTTGGCCTTCCATTTCCGTGACTCCTCTCCTCTGTCTCCTTTTGCAGAAATGGAAGCTCCACTCTCGGAGGCGCCGGGAGGCCCTCCCGAAGCCGTCTTCAGGGTGTCACTGTCCGCCAGGTAAGGAGCTCTGCGAATAGCGGACGAGGATGGGGACAGGCACCAGAAGCCCTCTTAGTGGGTGTGCTGTAGCCGCCCCTGCTCAGAGCGTCCCTTTTCACGTGAAAGACGGGAATGACAAAATCTGTGAGGCTTACCTTCCCTCTGTGGGTTTCATTTATTCAAGCGTTCATTCATTCGTCAACTCTTCTATGGGGGTGCGCGCCAGGTGGTGAAATCAGATACGATGATGGGCGTGGCCACGTTCAGGACATCATGAAGCTTTACCACGAGGGCAGGGACCTGGCTCATCCAGTTCACAATTGTGCCCCCAACTCCCGACACATAGTAGGTGTACAAACGTGTCACACGGATGAATGGATTACTCCCACTTGTAAGACTTGCCTGCCCGAGCTAGACGGCTCAGGTGCGTTTGGGGCGAGGCATCGAGGCTGTACGCATTAATGCACACAAGCTAAGGGCTGCAAGGTGATGCGGGGCGTCAGCTGGACTCAGAGTCTGCTCTTGCCATTGACCAGCCCTCTCGGCTCCGGTCATTGGTGAGGATGCCTGCTCCAGTACTCTTCCTCCGCGTCTCGCCCGGAGCTCCTGCTCTGTTCTGGGCGCCCTGATGGATGTTGGGCTCAATGGCACTGTCCGCCATTAATAACGGTGACAAGTTACAGCTCACGAGGACTTTTCTAGGTTGCTGGCCATATGATTAAGCTATGAGAATGACAGACGGGCAAGTCTCATTGTTCCCATAAGTAACTGGAATGGACTGTCCTTCTTTGGGGGCGAGAGAGGAAACTTCCAAAAAGGATTTGGGGTGGGGGCACTTTGGAGTAATCACAGAGGGCCTCTGCCAGCTCCAGGTAGGCCCCTTGACACTCTCTGTGGGCATGTGACACGGGCAGGACACCCACAGGGCACAGGAGCTCAGGGGCCTTGGTAGTCCTCACCCAGCGGCCCCAGGCCAGGGAATGGAGGCCAACGGGTGGTGAGCATATAGGAAACGGAGGGCCCACGTTCTCAGAAGAGTGAGGGAGCTGGGCTGGGAGTCACAGTTCAGGGCGCTGCCCTGGGAAACGGTGGGGCCATGACGGAATTCAGCTGGCCCGTCGGGAGAGGGTCGCCCAGGTTAATTAAAAGGGTGTCTGAGTCCTGGGAAGCTCCCTCCCTCCCTCGGGGCCCAGGAGATTGAGCCCTGGCATCCGGGAAAGCTTCTGGGAGAAGAATGCCAAGGTTAATGAGATGGGATGAAGGTGAGGGAAGGGAAGCGGGGCCTGGGCAGAGCTCCCATAGCATGGGGATTTCTAAGGCAGCCGGGGCCTCAGATAAGCCTGTCCGTTCAGATAAGCCTGACCCGTAGCTCTCAGTCGATTGCAATCATCTTTCGCTCAAAGTCTATAATGCTGCTGAAGGGCAGGACATTTGGAGCCACAGAAAATAGAGGCTTGAGGTCCAACCCTGACATTTACCAGGGGCGTGACCTTTAGAGAATGATTTAACCTCTCAGCCTCAGTTGCCTGGTGTGAAAAGTGGGGATAAGGGCCACCTTGCAGGTGTACGGTGGAGGTGGAGACCCAGTGAGCTAATCATGGAAAGTACTTAGTACCGTTCCTGATTGGTAGGAAGCACTATTACTGTTATTTCCTCAATTCCTCCTGTACTTAAAGATGTACAGAAATCCTATCAAATACCGTGTCCTGGTGCGGGGGGCGCTGTGGGTTGCACATTTATGGTAAGGCAGAGGCTTGCCCTTCTCCCTCTCCGTCCTGATTGGGCTTCACGTGTCCTGCCCACCCTCCAAGTGGGTGTCTAACTAATAGGCGTCAATTTTGTGCTTGGGAGAGTCTGGCTCAGGTGGTCCTGGGAGGCTGGGCGGCTGGGGAGGGATGTGGTGGGAAGGAGGAAAATTCCAAAGCTGTTTCATCTCTCCTCACTTCTGGGAGTCTGTGGGCTCCCCAGGGGTCTTGGACAGGGAGGAGGAAGTGGCGAAGCCATGGTGAACGACTCAGAAGTGGGGGGAAGGAGGGACGCAGTGGGGAGCAGAAAAGGCTTGACGCTGGTACTCTGTGGGGAGGAGCCACCAGCAGGGACCCAGCTGGCAGGAGATGGGAGGAGAGAGCCAGGGCTCCTGGGAGGGGTGTCCTGGGTGTTCGAGAATCACCCAAAGGGCAGTTTGGCCCAAATTAGAGATCAGCGCCAGGTGGGAAGCACCAGGAGAATTTAATCAGAGGACGTAAAATTGAGGCAAAATCAGAAGAAGACTAAGATGCTCTCCCAGCTTTTTGGAGAGGCAGCAGGAAGGGACTGGAAGGGCCGCGAGGAGGCGTCTCAGACAATGGAACCACGGAGTAAAATGCATCTGCTGGGATGGGCTCGGTCCCGTTGGGTGGGTCCCTGCACCTGCCCCTTCTGCCCAACCAGGGGGTTCTCACCACACGGTGAAGTTACTTCCTCCACACTGAAGCCTGCCCCCCAGGTGGCTGCCAAGCTGTCGTGAGTCATTGCACTTCCGCCACAGCCCCTAACCCAGTACCTGCTACGTGTCAGGAACAGTACCGAGCACTTCATATTGATGGATGACCTTTCCAAGAACACTCCAAACAGGCAGAGTGGGTTTTTGACGTTCTAAAATAGTTGCAAACCTCCAAACTCAAGAGTAGAACGCCTCTCTCCTTCTTGGGCCTAAATGATGCATCTCAGATTATTTCCTTAAGGTCAGAGTTTATAAACCACTTTAGGAACCACTTTGAGGTTCCTGTTATTTGCAGAAGGACTTACACAACTGGAAAGTGCTACCCACAAAGTCAAAGCATTATCATTTTTGTCTTGCCAGCATCTCATAACATGCCTGTACATAGTAGATGCTCAATGCATCTCCAATAAAGGATCATTAATTACCCTTCCTGAGCAATTAGATTCTTTCCTGTGTTCTCCATCTGCCCTCTGGTTGGTTTCTGATACCTCCCCCTCCTTCACACACCACACACCCCACCCCACCCCACCCCAACACTGCCCTTCATCTTGCCTGATGCTGATCTTTCACTGCTTTTGGGACACAACACATAAACACGCATTCCTCCTGCCTTCTGTGGCTGCTGGGATCCAAGCCTAGAATCTTGAGCCCGTGCCTGCCCCCAGTCCACCTCTGCGGCTGGCTGGGCTAAGGCGGAGTCCTGGGTGTGTTCTTCCTCGTGGCAGCCTTGGGCCCCTGGACGGCCTCCAGAGGGCTCAGGACACATAATCATGGGCAGAAAACCCACCTCCTTCCCCTCCTACTCTGACCTCACCAGCATCCTCCCAGGATCCTCCCTGTCCCAAAATAGCCATGCACTCCCCGAGATCTGGCTGTTCCTGGGCCCCATGCACTGTGTTGCACGGTTGTGATGGGCCTGCAGGCCTGGGCCAGGGTGCTGAAGGGTGGGCCTCGCTAGGATCGTCACAGCCTCTAGAAGTTCAGAGGAGTAAGCATGGGCCATTCGCAAAGCATACGGCCCGGTGGGACGGGAGAAGGGCCTTGGGAACAGATCTACCCACCGTGAGACTTCCCAGGCCACTTGAGAAGAATACAAAGATTAGGGAAACTCCCATTTCGGTCCCTGTTCTCAGTACCCAATGAGGAGCAGGACCATACAGGCTCCAGGCAGCAAGGAAGCAGCTCCTTCAGGCCTGCCGCGCTGGGGCTGGGCAGGGCTGGCGGTAGGAAGGAGCCCCGACAGGCAGCTGCGGGGGTAGGTGGCTCCACGACGTGGGCTTCATCTCCGAGGGAAGAGAGTAGCCCAGAGTCCCAGAGGTCTGGACTGCAAAAGCAGGGACGAGGGGGTGGCATGGTGGGGTCTGTGCATTCGCACCTGAGCCAGCCGTGGGTCGGAGCAGGGATGAACCGGAGAGAGGTGGCCCTCAGGCTGGCTTGCGGGAGAGACCGTGGCCATGCCCTGGTTCACGGTGTGCTAACGAGCCGGCGAGCCCAGAGGAGCCTGGGGCTCGGGGAGAGCTTCACTGCGGAGTTGGCACTGTCGGTTGGCGGTAGGGCGTCTGGTTAGCGTAGAGCCTCAGCTGCCGCCGTAACCACAGAGCTCCCGACACAGGGACTCCAACAAGGCGGAGGGGAGGTCTCTCCCTCAGCAGGCCAGACGGCGGTGGCGCCGGGCGGGGAAGGTGGCCTTGCCATCTCCTTCATGCGGCACGATGCTGGCAGTTGCTTTGTTCTCACCATCCCAAGTTTGTTTTTTTTTTTTTTTTAAAGATTTTTTATTTATTTGAGAGAGCGAGAAAGTACATGAGAGGGGGGAGAGTTAGAGGGAGAAGCAGGCTCCTCGCCGAGCAGGGAGCCCGATGTGGGACTCGATCCAGGGACCCCAGGATCACGACCTGAGCCGAAGGCAGTCGCTCAACCAACTGAGCCACCCAGGCGCCCCCATCCCAAGTTTTTAAGAGCAAAACGTGAAGGGGGGAAAAAATATCCCGACCTGCATCACTTCCGCTCGTATCCCATTGGCCAGCACTTAGTCACATGGTTACCAGCTCCGCGGGAGGCCAGGCAGGGGTTTTCTGCTGGGCAGCCAGGCGCCCAGACACAAGTCTGTTGCTGGGGGCAGGTGGGGGGGGCGCAGATAACGGAGGAAAGACTAGCAATCTGCGTAGACGCCGTTCCACCCGCAAGGGCAGAGGCTCTGAGAAGAAGAAAAAGGCGGAATATGTGGGAACGACAAGCAGCTGGAGGAAGCTGGAGCATAGAGCTGAAATAAGGGTGGGAAAAGACAGCAAAGGGCCAGGCCGAGGAGTTCCAGCTCTCCCCCTGCCAAGAGAGGGAAACGGTTTTCATCCTGAGGGTGACTGATTAGTAATGGCTGCCCGGAGCGTGCAGCGTGAATTCGGAGGCTACATCAGGCTCCGTGGACGATGTGGTCATCGCTTAGGGATGTCTGTTGTGGGTGCAGGCGTGGCGAGCAGTAACACGTGCTCTGGCCTCAGGAGGTGATGTGGCATCAGGGAAGGGCTGGGGAGCAGGGATGAGACCTGATCCCGTCTGTAGCCTAGAACCGTATCTAGCAATGACGTGGAGGCTGGCTTGAGGGCAGAGAAGCCCCTTCCAGCAACGAAAGTTGGCAATTGATGTTCAGGCTGAAACAGCCCCTCTGGGCTTGGTTAGCTTCCATATGTGGTAAGAGCTGGTGTCCACATGTCCTGAAGCCCTTTCTTTGTCTAGCCTTACCCTGGTTGCCCTGGTGGCGGATCTCCCCCTCCCCAGCAGTCTCAGGGCATTTTCACCGGCAGGGACTATGGCCAGAGCTTCCATCCTAGACTGAGCTCCCTTCAGCTCTCTTGGACTACAGCAGAGCAGACCCACAGCGCCCCCTACCCTGTGGTTCTCCTGTGTTTAGACTCAGCTAACCCAGAAAAGGGAGCATTTAGACCAAAGTGTCCCTGGGTGCCATTAATAAAGAAAAAGACTGCAGAGCTGATGGTTGCATTAGGCAGAACATTTCCACTAAAGAAATACTGTTTTCAGGTAAAC
Organism: Leptonychotes weddellii; assembly: GCF_054177405.1. Classification (NCBI taxonomy): domain Eukaryota; kingdom Metazoa; phylum Chordata; class Mammalia; order Carnivora; family Phocidae; genus Leptonychotes; species Leptonychotes weddellii. The sequence goes on along the minus strand of NC_138374.1, from coordinate 50,870,848 downwards.
TCTGCTTTATATGCAAATAATTGATGGGTTAATTCTGAGTCATTCCTGGCTAATCCTCAAAGCACATCCCTGAGGGCCAGCCTGATAAGAGACCCTCCGATAGGATTCCAACTCTCCCTCTTTCTGCCTCGGCCAAGCTTTTGTGCTGTGTCAGCTCCCTTCCCCCTCGGCCACCCGCCCCCTCCTCCTCCTCCTGCCATTCCGTCTCATGGCCCATCTGACCTCCCAGACCCCCAGGCTCTTAACCCCAGGCAGCATCAATGCCTCCTTCTCCTTCACCCACATACTCCATCATCACTGTGTCCTATCAATTCCACTCAACTGCTCAGAAACCATCCATGGCTCCCTAGTGATCATACACACCCCATCCCAATCATAAGGACTTTTATCTCTCAAGCCTGGGCTCTGACCAGCCTCCTTTATGCTGTACTCCTTGTCTTTCAGTAAAACTGGACCACTCACCTGCCCTGCCCCTTCACCAGTGTCTCACCCGTTCACATCCATTCATGCTGTTCTCATGGCTTTGTTCTATTTCTACCTGATGGACTCTTTTTTTTTGACAGACTCTTAACCCCTCCAGGCTTGCTACCGCATCCCCGCAGCTCCTTCCATCCTTTTCTCCTACCAGAGCCTTGCTCCTTCGTTCTGCTATTTGGTTACCATGCTAACAGAATGCCTGGTGTGCGCTCAGCATATAATCCAAGCAAAACCACCTACTGGGACAACTAATGTGTCTTCAAGTGGGACGTGAAAACAGACCAGGATGTATACACCTGTGACGGTTTCTCTTTGGCTGTGATCACTGACCATTTGATTTAGATTCTGCAGGCACTTGACCGCAAAACTCAGCATGAGCCTCTTACACACTGGGGGGAGCCTCTGTGGGTTTTCGGGCAGGGAGAACCTTCGAACCTACCTACACACCACACCAGGCAGCCTCCATGACATCTCCCCCTGGACACGTCACAGGTCGCCCGTCCTCAAAGCGCACACAGCTGAAGCCAGCATCTTTGTCCCAAACCTGGCCCGTAACCAACATCCCCAGTCCTGGGGAATGGCGCCACCACCACCACACGGGCCCAGCACCGAGGCTGGAACCTGGGGTTCAGTCCGGACCCCGCCATTTCCCTCACATCCCATCCACCACCAAGCCCCGCTGATCCCGCCCCGCCGGTTGTCCCCGGCGCCTCCACCAGCACACCTGTTGCAGCCGCCCCCATCTCTCACCTTACTCCCTGCAGGAGCCCCCCACGGCTCCTCCTCGGATCCCTGAATGGTGTTTGAAAAACGAATGCACAACCCTCCTTAAAGCACGTCCTCCTTTCATTCGCCCCTAGGTTAAAGGTCCCAATCCCTAATGTGGCCTGCTGCCCCCGCAGGCCTCCCCTCCTGCCAGCGTCCCTCCTGCATGCCCAGCAGGCTCCCTGGTGACAGCCATGCGCTGGAGCTGAGGCTGCAGGTAAAGGGAGCCAGGGCCGAACCAGAGCCAGGATGTTGTGCTTTAGACATCAGACAGCCAGTCAGTAAAGCTCAGACCCTGGGTTCCAGATGCAGGCACTTCCTGCGGCCTTTTGGCTCCGTTTCAGGCAAGCAGCTAGCCGGGTGGGAGGTTGGCTATTACCTCGAGGAGGTAAGGAAGTCCCCAGTGAGGGGGGCCAGCGTGGGAAGGGCCTCTCCTCCCAAGGCTGCCCTTCTCAGCACTTCGGAGCTGCCTGGGGCATTCTCCAAAGTTCATCTCTTCCCTGTTTCCTCCCGAAAGCACTGCCAGATCCCCAGTCCTCCTGGACAGCACTGATAATGTGTTTCTCCTAGATCGGCTCTGATAAGGCCCGCTGGGTGGTCGCTGGGATTTGCAGCGAAATAAAAATAAGGAAATGGAGGGTTCTGGAAAGGCAGTGTGCTGTGGCTAGAAGAGCCTTGGGCTGGGCATCCGTCCCAGACCCTGAGGGACTCTGAGCAGGTCACGTCCTCTCTCTGGGCCTCAGTTTCCTTACGTGTGAGGAAATAATAGGACACTATTTGACAAAGTGTGTGATGGCCCCCACAGAGCCGCCCCTCCTGAGAAACACTCACTCGTGCATAAGGGAGGACAGGGTGTTCCCTGTGGCCCCGTGTGCACTGCAGGGAAAGGGAAAAGAAAACCTAAATATTTGTCAGAAGCAGAGTGGAGACACACTGTAGGATGTGAAACTGTGGTACTTTCACCAACGAAATACCATACACAGGGAGCGTGGATGAACTTGACCTCAAGGCCAAGCAATACCAGGGGTGAATCTCATCCTAGCGAGGGGAAAAAAAGCAAATTACAAGAGAATATGTACAATATAATTCATTTATATAAAGTTTAAAAACACAAAACAACAAGACACATTATTCAGGGAATATTTGCCTAAGTAATAAGTGTATAGAGAAATGCACTGGAGTTGGGCGCCTGGGTGGCTCAGTTGGTTAAGCTACTGCCTTCGGCTCAGGTCATGATCCTGGAGTCCCGGGATCGAGTCCCGCATCGGGCTCCCTGCTCAGAAAAGAAATGCACCGAAGTGATAAGCATCACATTCTGGGGGGGGCGGGGGGGAGCGACGAGGTGGGGCTGGGGTCCCTGAGGGTTTGGCTATATTGGTAACTCTTTTTTATTTCTTTTAAAAGATTTTATTTATTTATTTATTTATTTATTTATTTATTTATTTAGAGAGCAAGCATGAGTGGGGGAGGGGCAAAGGGAGGGGGAGGCAGAGGGACGGGGAGAAAGAATCTCAAGCAGACTCCCTACTGAGTGCGGAGCACACCCAACACTGGGCTCCATCTCAGGACCCAGAGATCACCACCCAAGCTGAAATCAAGAGTCGGATGCTTAACTGACTGAGCCACCCAGGCGCCCCTATATTGGTAACATTTAAGCTGGATGGAGGCTATGCCAGGTTCATGCTATTTCTTGGTAACAACTTCATTGAGATATAATTTGCATTATATTATCCATTTAAAGTGTACAATTTGATGGTTTCTGGTCTGTTCACAGAGCCGTGCAACCATCACCATAATCAAGTTTAGAACATTCCATCAACTCCCAGAAGAAACCCTGGACCCTTTAGCTGTCACCCCCACACCCCTACTAATCTACTTCCTAGTTCTATGGATTTAGTGTCACGTTTTCAAGGTTCATCCATGCTGTAACATGTAACGATCCTTCATTCCTTTTTATTGCCCAATAATACATTATATTATGTTTATTGCTCATTGAATGTCTGAAATATTTCAAGATAAAACATTATTTAATCATAAGGCTGAATAGAGGATGTTGTTGGATCAGAAGAAGTGGGAGGAGCCCTTCGGGCTGGACTCTGTGACTAATTGGCTGTGGTGGCCTTTTCCATGGGGCAGGAGCCTCCCGTGTGAACCCCTCTGTGCCTAGCTCTTCAGCATTGGAAAAGCCACTAACCCCTTTGAGTTTCCATTAGCTAATCTCTTACATATAAATAATGATCTCACAGGGTTACTGCAAGAGCGCTCAGTCAACTATGGAGTCCTACACTGTAGAAGATATTAGAGGAAAGGCAGCTAGGCTTGCCCACAATGCAATTACTTAGCGGGATGTAGGCTGTGTGAGTGCTGGGGGACACAGAGAGCCATGGACTGTGGCAGAGGGAGGGGTAGTCACAAGTAGGGTGATGGTTGGCTCCTTGGATGGGGTGTTTGAGATCACCGCTGATACCGTGGGTCAAGGACCTTGCAGTTGGGGTTTATGAAGAGACTCACCCTCCCTGTGTCCAGCCACAGCCTGGAGCGGGAACCACCGGGCGGTGGGACTTTTCTGAAGGGTCGTGTTCACGCTCCTTACCCATATGGAGGCGGGCTGTCAGCTTCGCTCTGCGTCCTGAGAGAGAAACGAGCCACGTTTGCAGCAGCTGCTGCGTGGGGTGTGGGTGACTCTGGAATTTTGCAGAAACTCCAAAGAATCAGGGATGGCTGTCTGGCGGGAGGGCGGGGGGTGGGGGTGGAGCTCACAGGTAGACAACAGCACCCGCTGTGTGTCCATTTCTCTCTGTCTGTCCACCTGCCTGTGTCAGAGAGGCCAGCAGAGGAGACCAGGAGAAAGAAGAGACCATACTGCCTGAAGTCCCAGAGAGCCATCCAAGCCTGTGATGATCACACATGTTTGTAGCAGACGTTCAGCTGTCAGAGTCTTTCCCTTACAACCTGCCCTGTGAGGGCAGACACTGTGCCCAGAGGAATTAAGTGAACCCCCACCTTCCACCTCCTAACCCCAACCCCGCAGAGGTAGGCCACACCCCAGCGGACAAACTATATATTCTTTACAGCTCTGGGCTGCTCGTGGGCTACATCAGCAAGTGACCTTGACCCACAGAGGGCTAGCAGCTGCTCAGTGCCCTGGGGATACCAGGTAAATCATAGTCCCTCCTGTCCAGGGTTAGGTAAATGCTAAACAGGGTTGGAGAATGCAAGAGAAGGACTGATCACTTTTAAAGGGAGGGATCTAGAAAGGCTTCGCGGAAGAAGGGTCATTTAAAGCAAGCCTTGAAAGACAAGTAAATCGTCAGTAAATAAAAACTCATATAAAGACATTGTGAGCTAAGGGAACAGTGTAGTGAAAGTGTAGAGACCTAAGGACCAGGCTTTTTCACTCCCTCCCCACTCTGGGAATGGAGGAATGATCCAGAATGACTATAGCAAGCTCCCACAGAAGGATAGGGTAAGAGATAAGACTGGAAAGAAAAGTTGGGGTGGGAGAGGTAGCCATGGAGGGGGTTGGACATCACCCTGAAGAGGCCGTGAGGGTTTCTAGGAAAGGATAGAACATGATCCAGCTATGAGAAGCTGCAGCTGAGGATGAGTTAGAGCCAAGGAAGGAGCCAGGAAGAGGCTGCATGGCCCCACTAAGAGAAGACGTGGAGTAGCATGTGGAAGGGGCCAAGGGGAGTGGTAAAAATCACAGAAGGAAAATGGGCAAGTGTTGGCCATTTGTTACATGTGGGCAAGGGACAGCGCAAGGCAATGACAAGCCTGTGAGCTCAGGTAATGACCACGCTGGTATTTACATTAAGAGAGAACATCCTACCTCATGCCTGCAACACAGTACAGCTTACAAACAGTCTGTGATGTGGGGCTGTGGTTCTCCCCAGGTCGAAGCTGAGGCCACTGAGACTCCGATGTCTACGGATCACACAGGGGTGGTGGCTGGGAGACGGAGCCAGGACTTGAGCCCAAGGCTTCGAAGGCTAGTGCCTTTGCCCACAAGGAGAGAGCTGAGGGCTGTCGGATAGAGAGGAAGGGTGCAGAGCTCTATTCTGGAGTATCTGGGGTGGGCTGGGTGGGAAGGCAGGATGTCCCTGTGGAAGTGCTAAGGGCCCTGGGAGGGCTTGTCCCGGGGACAGTGGAGTAGGAAAGTTCTGATCCTTTGGCCTTAGAGAAGAAAGGCCTTCATCTGGCTGGCTGCGGAGGTCCCTGCTCAGGGCGCAGAGAGGGCAGGGGCACGTTTTGCTGGAGAGTCACTCCTCCCACGCCAGCTCCAGCCCCATTTGTGCCGTGGAGCTAGGGCCTTGTGCCAAGCTGCCGAGGGCGGAGGGGCTCCCGGGCCCAGACTCCATGGAGGGTCCCCAGGTCTAGCCTCCGCCCACTCTGCCCCATAGGGCTCTACCATAGTGTCACTGGAAGAATATCAGTGCCGCTTTACAGAAGAGGGGCAGTCAACAGCAAGGGCCTGTGGCCCTTATAAGGGACTGGAAGGTGGGATATGCTGGGCACACGGATGCAGCCCTCACTTCCTCCTCCTGGAGCCTCCCGGCCGCCCACTCCGTCACGGGCTGCCCCCATGCCTCGTCACAACCCAGCCAGCCTCCCACCTCAGAGACTCCCTGGTGGGGTCCTGTCCCGCCATCAGGGCAGCCTGGATGGTCTCCGATCCAGCCAGCATGATTGCCCACGTTGTGTCTTGCACACCTCATGTCCTCCTCCCCACATCTCTCTGAGGTGAAGACTTCCGTGACCACGTTTTCCAGATGAGGACCCTGAAGCTCAGCGTGCTCCCATCCAGGATACAGGGTCAGACAGTGGCAGGGCTGGGACTGAAAACCAAGTCCGAAACATCTGAAGATGCGTGCTTCTGATGCACGTCCCCCAGGGTCCGTCCTGCAGCCGGCTGAGCGCTGCCCTGGGCCGCGGCAAGCAAGCGAGGACTTGGCAATGGCCAGAATGCTCGTCCAGGGAGGCGCTGCCAGATGAGGCTGGAGGACGTTCATTAATAGTGGCAACAAAGCGTATCTGTGCCAGGCGCCGTTCTCAGCACCGTATCACATTACCTCCTGGAAGCCTCATACGTACTCTATATGGCAGATACTATGGTTATCTTCGTTTTACATGGGAGAAGGACCGAGGCCCAAAGAGGTGTGTAACGTGGCCAGGACCCCAGAGCTGGTATGTGCTGGAGCTACAGTGATGTCGCGCAGAGGGAACCAGAAGTCAAGGCAGACCTGCTTTCCCTCTCTCTGCCTCTCTGTCTCCGTGTCTTTCCGTCACTCACTCGACAAACAGGCCTGGAGCGCTGGCTCTGTGCCCTGGCCCGTCCTCAGGAGACTAAGAGGAGTTCACAGTCCGGCTGAAGGGATGCACATGCAGCGGAGGCTGCAGAGACCCAGGGCGCAGACGGGGCAGGCCCGCAGGTGGGGCGGGGGCGTGCTGCGCGAGCCGCCCAGCAGCAGTCCTGGGGTGGCCTGCACAGCTGGCCTTTTTCCTTAAGGCACCAGGACCCCGGGACTCAGCTCCTGGGTGAGAAGCAGGAGAGGCCCCCAGCGCAGAGGGGAGCTGGCTGGGCATGCAGGGGTGTGGCAGAGGCCGGGGGTGGGGGGGGGGTGGGAGGGGTGGGGCAGGGCAGACAAAGAAAGGAAGAGAGGATTCCAAAAGGGTCAGACCCTACAGAAGTTGAGTGGCAGCAGGGCTGGCTGTGGGCCTGCCTGCCATTCTTTCCAGCGCACTTCACAGACTTGCTTTCGGACTTGCCACCCCTCCAGCCTCTGCCCATCTGTCTGTGTGCGGCAGGGCCGGCCGGGCACTGTGGGAGTGTCCCCAGGGTGCAGGGGCGCGGCTGAAGGAGTGGGGGGGGGGAGGAGGGCCCTGGGCCGACTCCTCCCCCCAGTGGAGGCCCTGGGGAGGCCCCTGGAGGCGGGGATGGGGGTCGAGCCTGGGCAGAGGGCTCCAGCAGAGCCCGCCCGCCACTTCAACCCGCCCAAGTGGGGAGGAAATGCGATGAGCCGGCCTGGCGTGGAGCCCCAGGAAAATGCCCAGCAGGCGACGGGTATATAAGTGGACGCTGGCTCTCCGCATAGTTATGTGAGCTGTCACAACGTAGCCAGCTCACCATGACAAGCCGGCAGGGAGGGCGGGGCAGGCCCCAGACGTCCTGGGAGCCGCGTGGACGGGGCAGAGTGGCCATGTGTCCCCAGACCTGCCTGCGCGTTTGCACGGCGGGCTGGCCCGTCTGTGTCCCCAGGCTCTGGGGCGCCTGGGGCTGGGGGGCTTTGGCAGCCAAAATTGCCTCCCTCATTGCCCTTTAGGCCTGGAACCTGGTGCCAGTCCTTCTGAAACGAAGAATTTCGGTTCCTTCACGGAGCTCGTGAGTCTGAACATGGCGGCCTTACCCATTAATCACGGCTGGCGCGGTTTCCGGCCCACGGGTCCTGCATTCTCAGAGTTCCAGACACTTGACAACATCACCCCGGGCTCTGTTGTTCTTTGCTGATCGGCACTCAGAGGCAACGACCAGCATGCGATGCTCTGTTTTTACCTTAAGGGATGGGGGTGAGAAAGGGGTAGACGATTCGCGGAGCTAAATGTGCACTGACCGAGGCACGGCACTGCAAGTCCACGGAGATCTTTCTTTCATCGCTGTTATGTCATTATTTTGAAGTTACGTGCCCTTATCTCCTAAAAGGGCCATGTTCTGGATAATCGAGTTTCCTTTCTGCTTAATCGAGGTTGGGCGTGCCCGTGATGCCCACTGTGCCTAATTTTTTGTAGGTAGAGATCATTCATTTCCTGTCTCCACTTCAGCCCTTTGTGCCTCCTCCATCTACCATGAGAGAGAACTTGACTTTGGAAGGTCTGTTCAACTCTAGAAGAATACAGCTCCCAACACGTAGAGTTATAATATTGGCATCTGCCAACGTGCTCCCCAACTTAGCTGAGGGAGAAACAAGAGGAGCAAGCCACGAGTTAGGAGCCTTTACTCTGGGGGTGGGATTGGCCTAATCGTGCATCCAAGCAAGCCCTCCGACCAGGTATGGGGCAGGAGCGTCTGCCCTGCCAGTCCTGCCAGTGCCCTGCTCCACCCGAGGTCACCTCTGCCATCCCTTTGGTGTGGATGGGGCAGCTGTACACGGGACGCATGCGCCCCTTCGGGATGTAAAACCCGCTGGTGTCCACTTGTTCATCTTGCAGTTGGAGAAAAGCAGGCCCCCAGAGGGCGACGGGAGCTTGCCCTAACCTGCACAGCCACATGGGGACTGGAGGTATTCTCCATTCCTGCTAGACTCATCCCACCACCACATCCTGTCCCCCAGACGGTCCCCAGAGCAACTGCTGGGGTCACAGGGAGGCAGGCGTTTTACGGAAATGAAGGCAAGACAGAGGGATATAGAACAGCCCATGACCAGTGTTAGCCAGCGCCACGGGGCCTTGCTGCCTCCCGAGGCCAAGAGCTCCAGCCAAGCTGGGTGTCTGGTTCCGGATGCCAGCAGACAGCCTGTTCTTCCTGACAGAACAAAACACACTGCCACATCCCTAAAACCGATGGGCCCTTGAAGCCACCACCCACCGCACAACTATTTCTAGGAATGAAGTCAGGTCCAACCTCCTCTGCTCTCCCTGGGGCGCTTGCTCACTCACCCTTCTACTGGCTTCTGCAAGGGTAACAGATCCCACAAAAGTTAGGAATTGGCCTTGGCACTAAGCTCTCCGTCCTCCATGCCCATCCCCCTTGAGGGGTGGACACTCGAGGCCATGCAATCATGTTTCTATAGAACAACAGGCTCAAAAATTCATGAAAGGAGGGAGGGAGGGAGGGAGAGACATACAGAGAAGGTACCAGATTTTATTATCCAAAGGCAGCGCAGGCTGGGATCCCATTTCTGATGTTCATTTCAGCGGCTCTGCAATGGGGTGTATATTCTTTATAGCATTTGCCCACCTTAACTCCCCCCGCCCCACCCCGGTGGATATGATGAGTCACTTTCTTGGTAGCTCCAAGGTCTCCCAGCTCTCCTCCACTCCTGTGTACCCCTGGTCTCTGTCATCCAGCCAGCACAGGAGGCTGGGGCCCTGGGGATGAACTGTCCCTGGACGCTCCATCCATGGTGCCCTGGGCAGAGCACAGTCTGCCCCTGCCCCAAGACGAACAGGCAGGCCCTTCCTCAGGTTGCAGGGGCCACAGGAAACACCAGTGGCCACACATCGTGTCTCATCGCTCCTTGACTCGTGTTAAAGTCGGACAGGCCTAGACAAGATCTTGTATGAGCTGGGGCTTTACAGGTAGGCTCTAAAACCCAGAGAGGACAAGAGGCTCTTTCAGGGTCACCCAGCCACTTCTGGAAGCACCCTGACTAACCAGTGGCATGACTGTCTGCTGGCTGAGTTCCGGGATCCATCTGCGTTACAACGGGGAAGTGACTTAAGCTCTCCGAGCCTCAGCCTTCTCATCTGCAAAATGGGGGCAATGACAACGATTGCACTGCACTGTTGTGGGCATTAAGGAAATGTGTGTAAAGCACTTGGTACAGTGCCCGGCACAGGGAAGGTGCCTAATCGATGGTATTGAGCTGCTGTGACCCTGCTCTCCTGAACCCCAGCCCAGCACCCTTTTAACTGCTCACATTGCCTCTCTTCCCAAGTGCCCTGGGGACCAGCCCTTCCCGCGGGCTGTGAGCAGGAGCCTCTCTAGGCTGCCTGGCAGCTGCAGCAAACATGAATATCTCCACTGAGCCCCATGCTGTATCCAGAGCACCCATGCTCAGGCGGACCCAGCCCTTTGTAAAGACTTGAGATCGGCGCTGGGAGATGGGGGCAAGTCTTGGCTTCTGTGCACACCGCGTGGCCCTGACTCTCTGGGCCTCAGCTCTTGCATCTGTCAAATGGGGCTATGACAGCCTCACTGAGTAGCTGGGTTCATATCTGGGCAGGTCCTTTGAAAGCTCTACAGTGGATTGCTATTTGCTCTGAACCTGCCAGTTGTTGTTTTCATATTTATATGAAGGTGGATAAGACCTGACCCCCTCCTTCTAGAAGCCATTCCCCTCACTGGGTCTCCAAGCAGTGTCCACAGGAAACACAGCCCACCTAGATCCTATAGTTTGTACATGCCAGATGTGTGGTTTAGAATGCATGGTGGCCTTAGAAGCTTCTTGGGGAGAGGTGACCCCTTCATTCATTCCTTCTCATGGGCAGACATGGTGCTAGGCTCCAGGGATATACGGATCAGTCTGACAGACAGGTCGGCCCTCCTGGAGCTTCCAGTCTGGTGGAAGAGATAGCCAGTAAGCACGTAAGGAAATAAATAAGAAAATACCATTGATTGTTATGATGAAAGTGAATCAAGACATACTTTCTATAGGGTCTGATTGGTGGGGAGCAGCATATCTGTGTTTGATGGTGATCAGGGAAGGCCCCCAAGAGAAGGGGGCATTTGACCTGACAAGAGGGAACTAGCCATGTGAAGAGTTAACAAATGAATCCGAACTCAAAACGTGCTGAGAGTAAGCTTGGCATAGAATAAAGCACAATAAAAGTGCCGATTGAATAAATGAATTAAATAGTTAAATCAGAGGCTGGGGAGTGAGCGTTCTGAGCAGGAACAGCGTGTGCAAAGGCCCTGAGGTGGAAATGAGCTTGAAGTGTCTAAAGAAGAGAAAGGTCAGAGTGGCCTGATGGGATGAGGGAAAGAGAGAGAAAACGGGGAGCTCAGAGGGGTCGTGGGGCCAGCCCTGTGGCACCTTGCACACCTCTGGCGCTGGCTTTGTAAATTTCACCCTCAGTGAGCCAAGGGTTTTAAGAAGGGGAGCCACACACTCAGGTTTACATTTTACCTTCCTCTTGGCCTGCATGGAGAATGGATTACAGAGGTGGAAAAGCAGGGAGAGGAGAGCCCGTTGTGGGTGCCCAGGTGAGAGGCGACGGTGACAGAGGAGATGTTTTGGAGATGATGCTGGCCCGCCTTGCTGACGGGCTGCCTGTGAGGGGGGAGAGGGAAGCGTGCAGCTGCAGTGTGAAGGGCAATGAAGAGGGGCTGCAGCCTGAGGTGCTGGGGTTGGGGGCCGCTGTCCAGGAGGGATGGGAAAGGACTGGAAGAACGGGCTGGACGGACAGGACAGTCGGTGGCATTGAAGGAGTCTGGTTGCTTGGGGGCCCTGTAACTGACACGCCCCCCGGCAGTGGTGTCCGTGTGCTAGAGGGAGAAGTCAGCTGAACGGCCTGGTTTCACCTCTGCTTCATCAGGCTTGCCCAGCTTAGACCCCGCAGAGAGGGCCTGGGCTTGGGGGGCAGGAAGAGATGGGCGGCCCGTCCTAACGGCTGTGGGAGTATAGCGTGTTGGCTGATGAGATGCAGAGGGCCCTGGAGTCAAAGATGTCCTGAGTTCCCCTTCCTGCATTTCCTTCCCCACTGACTCCCGAAATACTAGGATCATGGGCCCCCCTTTGAAACTTGAGCGATGTAAGTTTAGGACAAATTAAAGGAAGTCCTGCTTCTCATAGTGACTCGGGAGCTCAGGGGACTGGTTACCCCACGAGTTGGTCCAGGCTGGGAATGTCACAGGATCCCAAAGGGATCTGGGTAAAAAGACAAAATGGAGCCCTAAGTGGCTCCTGAGAAGAGACCTGGGATCTGTGTGACCTTTACGTTGACGTCAGAGAGGAAACCAGTCCCCTGAGGCTTCTGCTGGCAGTGGACTCCAGAACCCCCTCAACCTAGCCCCATGGGCCTCCTATCCCCGGGCGCCAGAGCTGGAGGGCCCCTAAACTGCCCGCTCAGTCCTCTCCTTTGACGCAGGGCACTCCTCTGTCACCCCTCTGCCTGAAACCCCACAGTGGTATCAGTGCCTTCACAACAAAGTCTCACTCGGCCGTCTGGCCCCTTCTCTCCCCCGGCCCCCCGGCCACCTTGTGGGCTCGCTGCTGCTCAGCCTTCCTTGGGCTCTCTCCCTGCCAGGCCTTTGCCCCTGCTTTGCCCTTGGTCAGCGGGTCCTCCCACAGAAACTTATCTAGGGACACCCTCCCCGATTCCCAGCCTCGCCCCCACCAAATGCCTCTGTTAAATGCTTGCGGGTCTTCTGAGCAAAACCTTACCCTGCTGTGTCATCACGGCTGTTTGCATGTCTGTCTCCTCTCTACACAGTCAGTCTGTGCCCTTCCCAACATCTGGCATGGAGAAGATTCTCTACAAGTCATCATTTAAGGTATCAGGCCCAAAGAACAGATTTGCCTTGCACAAAATCACAATAGCATCCTTTCATCCATGCATGCATTCATGTGTTCAACTCTTGCTTTTGAGCACTCACCCCATGCCAGGTCTTTGCTAGGTGCTGGGGACCCAAGAGTGAGCAAACTATAACCCCTGCCTGACCTTACAGAACTTATGGTTTAGTGGGGGAGGCAACTTCCATCAGTTGCACCAGCAAATGTAAAATTGCAATGGTAACCAGCCACACCAAAGGGACATACAGGGTTTCATGAAAAACTAGAAAAAGTCCTTCAGGTCAGGGAGGTCTAGGAAGGCTCCCTTGAGGCAGTGATCCTTAAGTAGTAGAAATTGAGGGCTCCAGGTGGCTCAGTCAGTTAAGCGTCCACTTTCAGCTCAGGTCATGATCCCAGGGTCCTGGGATTGAGTCTCGAGTCGGGCTCCCTGCTCAGCAAGGAGCCTGTTTCTCTCTATGCCCCTCCCTCCTTCTCTGCTCTCTCTTGTTATCTCTCTCTCTCAAATAAATAATCTTAAAAAACAAAAACAAAAACACAGTAGAAATTGACCGCGCAAAGAGGAACCACTTGTGCAAGGGCCCTGGGGTGAGAAGGAATATGGCAAGAATGAGGAATAGAAGGAAGGAAGAGCCGGGTGGCCAGAGCAGGGAGTTTGCAGACAGAGTGGTATGAGATAGGTTCGGAAGGCCAGCAAGTAGCTGGAGTGTACAGGGCTTTGCGGGCCATGTTAAGGTTTTGGTCTTTATGTTAAGAGCAACAGGGAACCACTGAAGTGTAGTGAGCAGAACCGGTTGGTGTCACGAAAAGCTCCCTGGCTTCTGTGCAGAGCAGGGATGAGAACCAGGTGTCCTCATACCCAGCCGCCATGTGACGTTCATATTCTGTAGCCCTCCGCTCCCCCCCAGGTCATGGCATCTCTAAGGACTGTATCCCGCCCCCCGCAGCATTCATCTGACCAGGCTCACGGGGCACTAACATTATCCCCAGCCCAAACCCTGGCTTTCGATGATGCCGTAGTCTTCTCTACACCCTTGTTTCTAGGAGCCAGCACAGGCTGTGGGCGCCCAGATGCTGACCCCCATGCGGTGAGAGTAAACTGTTTATGTTCCCCGGCTTCAGAGCCTGTGGCCAAAGTCCTCTTGCAAAAAAACTGTGGTTTGTGGGATGTCCGTGCGGGAGGATGTGGGATCATCTCCTCCTGTGCCCACTGTCAGAGCAGGAAGGGGACCCAGGGAGGTCCTGAGTCTCACATAGTTCGGGCACACTACACAAAGTGTCCCGGGATTCACCCGGGGGCTGCGGAGGTCACCCGCCTGCACTGGAACTGGTATGATGATGTTAACTCCTCCCCGCTGCACCCACAATCTAGGGGCGAGGCAAGAAGATGGAGGTATAGCCTGGGGGTGGGGGGCCCAAGTCTGGGGGTCAGGGCCCGACCCCCCTGGCCATGAGTCCTCACCTTTACCATTTACCAGATGCGGGCTCTTGGACAAATTACCTAACCTCTTGGATCTTCCTTCGTCCACACGGCCCTGTCCATTAGGACTGCCACTAGCTACATAGGAGTCTATATTTAAATTAATTAAAATTAAATAAAATTGAAATTTTAGTTCGTGGGTCACACCCGCCATATTTCAGGTACTCGTGTGGCTCGTGGAAATTGTATGGGACGAGCACAGATGTAGAACATTCCATTACTGCAAAATGTTCTATTGGACAGCTTTGATCTGTACAGACAACGAGAAGGCTCGCTCTGTGGATCGTGACACGATTAAATGAGCCAACAAATGCACAGCCAGCCGCACGGCACCGAGCATATAGTTAGCGCTCAACTCATGTTTACTGGGATGGTGAGGACGGTGAGGAGGTTGATGGCAGAGCGCTCACTTCCACATTCACTCTCAGCGCCCTGCTGCAGCCACCGGGAGAGGTGCTGCCGGCCAAAAAGAACGTGCTGGACCTAGGCATCCATAGACCTGCATTTACCTGTCAGGGAAAATGTGTCGATCGTCTGCTCTGGGCCAGGCACTGTGGTAGGCCTGTGATAAGTCCCAAACTTAAACAAGACACGGTGCTCAACGTCCAGCAGAGATGCCCACAAATACACAGGGGCAATACCTCACGAAGGGAGCTGAGAACATCCTGCCGTCGAGATCGGTCCCGTCGCAAATACAAGGTGGTCTGAACCTGGTGCTTCGGTCCTCATCTGTAAAACAGGGAAATAATAGTAGCCACCCCAGTGGGTTGTTGTGCGGATTGAGCGGGTTAATGCATGTGGCATGCCTAGCATGGGAGCAGACACAGAGTGAACGTTACGGAAGGGTAACGTTCCCATAACCCTGTATCCAGTGGTGTCGGGCAGCAGGGAAGACAGAGAAGTCACGGGAGGGGCGGTCTGGGCCTGAGTTGCAAAGGAAGTGGCTGATGCAGAAGGGGCCATTGGCCAGGTCTTTGGGGCTCTGGCAGTCCCTGGGCCACCGGGCACCTCCAGTCTCCAGCTCCCCATACTTTTCCAATATTCAGATCCCAGGACATAGTCCCTGATTTCTGTACCCCAGAACTGCTCAGTCCTAGAGGATCCGTGGGAAGTGCCTGGTAGACCTCCCTAGGCTCCTGATACTGTCTGTTCTGTGTCATGGCTGAGCTCGCTCCTACTCACTCCTCAGGCCTTAGATGACATGTCCCATGCAAGGCGAGCTGTCTCGAACCCACACCCCGATTAGTTTAGGTCCCCCGAGTTTCTGGGCCTGGCACGGGGTCTGGCACATAGTAGGCCCTCAGCACATGATAAGAGCGCAGCTGAGGGGACAAAGGTTCTTGGTCCTCAGCACACATGTCCTACTCAGCTGCAAGCAGGCCTCGAGCACGAGCAAGGATGAGAACACACATCTCTCCTGAGACCCCAAGGGGCCACATGCACTCAGTAGAGATGGGGTAACAGGCCAGGGGCTGAAGAACAAAGAGAGGGAGGAGAGAGAGTCCCAGGTCCCCTCAGGCCTCGGTTTCCCTACCTGTAGCATGCCCAGCATGCCCCTGAGGCCTCGACCTGTGCTGCCCTTCCCTGAGTCTGGGCCAAGGCCGGGGTTCGGGGCTCCCCTCAGCCATGTCCTGCTGGGTCCCACATGCTCTTCAAACTTCATGCTCTGTGATGTCTCTCTGCTGCCTCCTTTCTTCTCAAAATGTTCTCCTCTCTTCCGGGAGCCTGTTTCTCCTCGGTTTGCTCGCGCCTCCCTTCTCGGTCACCTTTGCTGCCTCCTCATCTCCTTGCAGTGTTGGGGCCCCTTGAGCCCACCCTGGCCCCCTAAACCCTCCCGCCTAGTGACCTCGTTCACTCCAGTGACTCCCGTTTCCACGGACATCAGTGTTTCTCAAATTGCGGGTCCCCGCCTATCAGCATAAAATCAATTTAGGGGGCTGTGACCAGCGTTGCTTTTAATTAAATGAAATCAAATAGAAACAAGTGAAGTAGAAAATATTAAGCACATCACGCCTGGTTGGGGAGCTACTGCTTCATGAGGCTTTTTGCTTCTGCGGTGACTGAGCTTCCTATACTAGGTGAGTCGAAAATTTGAAAGCCACAAATACGTGGGCTCTGCCATCTCCCCAAATCCATATCTTTAGCCTGTTTTTCTTCCCTCGTCTGGATCTGTATGTCCTGTTACCCGCCCACTGTCCATCTCTACTGAGATGGCCCACAGGGAGCTCCCAGTTACCGAGTCCAAAACCGAAGACTCCCCATCTTCCCCCTGAATCAGCTCATCCCTCTTGTATCTCCAGCCTCGGGGAGAAGCAGCCCTCTCCGCCCACCTCCGAGACTAGAAACTAAAGAGCCACTGTGGCTTCCTCCCTGGCCCTCCCCCTCCGTCCTCCAGGCACCATGTCCTGTGGACTCAGCCTCCTTGGCATTCCCTGTGACTATCCACTCCTCCCCACCTCCTGCCACCATCTTACTGCGCCCTACCATCGGCCCTCATGGAGATTCTTGCCACGGCCTCCTAATACCTGCCCTCGCCTCCGTTCTGGTCCCCTCCACTCATGTGACTTGGCAACTAGAAAGGTCTCTCCAAACCGCAAACCCAAGCAAGACCTCCTTTGCTGAAGACATTACCCGTCCCCCGGGGTGCTTCCATGATTGCACTTTTGGCTCAGCCTGGTCTTTTCCTGTGTTCCAGCCATGCCACCCTCAGCCTCTGCACCCCGCTAGCCTGCTTCACCTTTCCTCTCCCTCAGCCTGCCCTCCCTCCCCAGCAGGAATCAGCTCAGGCCACCAGATCTGGAAAGCTCTTCCTGCCTCCTGCACCCGTCCCTACACCCCTTCCTGGCACTACCTCTGTCCCCTACTTGTTGGTCTTCTTCCAAATCAATGCCGACATCCACCTGCAGCAGAATCACCCACTCTGCTTAAAAATGCAGATGCCCAGGGCCCATACCAGACCTACAGCCTCAGAATCTCCAAGGGTGTGACCTAGAAATCTGCATCTGGATAAGCCTTCCCAGCCCTCCTTTTCCTGTTGAGTTCCGGAAGCCACTGTTCTATAGACATTTCATTTGAGCGAATTCTTTATGCTCTTCTTTCCTTCCCCCCCACCCCCGCTGGATGGCGAGGTCCCCGGGGGCAGGTCCTGAGGCAGGGACGGACACAAGGCTTCGCTATCCCGTTTCCCAGTGTCGGGCGCAAGCCCTGGCACAGAGCCGTGCCCAGGCAGTTCTGAATGAACCATTCCTGGACGTGGCACGGATCCAGGCCCCCCTTCCAGCCTGTGCCGGAAATAACCTTTTATGAAGGCTTTCCTGAGTGCTTTGCGATCTCTCTGGGAGGCCGGGCAAGTTTCCCTTGGTTACGGGCGAACTTAGATGAAGAGTGGCCCAGCCCTGGGTGACCAGGGGCCGGGGGTGGCCCCAGGACAGGGAGCCTGGATGAGGAGGGGGTCTGGTCTGGCTGGAGGGGGACTGGGGGAAGGCGTCCTGGTTCCTAATCAACAGGAAGGGCCTTCTTCCTCCAGGATCACTTTTCAGCCCAGCTGCTTGGACATAACCTGAGCTGGGGTTGGGGCAGTGGGGGAGGGGCGACGACAGACAGACAAGCTGATGGGAAGGCCAGCATGTGGACACACAGCCAAGGTCCCCGCACGCCTGCCCAGCTCCCACACACCCCCAGTGCCCGGGAAGGCCTGTCCAGGGGGAAGGCTCAGCTGGTAAACACTTACTGCCCTCCTGTTCCCCTCCCCCAGCACTTTCCTCCCATCCTCTGCTCTCTCCAAGCCCAGGGACATTCAATCCCTCCTTTGATGGACAGCCAAGAAAAGACTTCTTCCACATCCTAAATTTGTTAGCACCAGCTAATCATCTTAACCTTCCTCCCTCCTGCGCTCCCAACAGGCGCCTCCTTAAAGACACAGGGTGCTTTTTTGATTCTCAGCAAGGAGCCCCTCCCCGGGGCGGGTGGCGGGGGGGGGGGGGTTGTGGGGGGGACCAAATTCCCACCCCCTGAGGTCCCTCTGCAATGAGCAAGCTGTGCAGGAATTTGGGGTGGGGGCAGTCGTGGCAGCTCTGCTGCTCAGAACCCTCTAGATCTCCCTCCATCATTCTCAGCTGGGCCTTCCCAGCGGGAGTTGCCATCTGCTCTCCCCCTCCGCCATCCACCATCCTTTAGGGGCTCCTCCCCACGATGCTGCTAGAAAACAGAAGCTGGCCAACTCACAGGTGGAGACAGGCGATGAGTTCTCTTGCTCAGACACTTCACCTTACCCTCTCCTATTTTTTTCCGTCTTTCCTGGCCTCTCCCCGTCCTCCCCATGACAGCCACCATCTCCTGCAGGCTTTCCAGTGTGCCACGCACCATACCGGGGGCTTGACTCCAGCTTCTCTAGAACTCTGGGAAGTAGAAATTCTCATACCCATTTTGCAGATGACAAAACGAAGGCTCAGAGAAGTGAAGGAATGTGTCTGTATACAAGGTCATCCCTTAAGAGTGAAGGCTGATGCTTGGACCACAGCCTGACTCAAGAGCCGTGCTGTTGACCATGACACCATCCTATTTCCCAGCACGTCTGCACTGCTCACACGTGCACGTGGATTAGTGACCTGCCGCAACCCGTTCAGTGTAAGCACCTGTGAACACCTCCTCCAAGACCAGGTGCAGAGTATGCCCTCAACATAGGAGTGCCCCTCCCCCCTCCCGTCCCCTCATCTCTCTCTCTCTCTCTGCCCTTTCTCCTTCCCTCCCTGCTTACAACCCAGGTGAGAAGAGCCAGGACAGAAGAGAATGTGGCCACAATCTCATTCTGGCCTTAAGCCTCTCAATAAATAATGGGTCTGTGTATAAACCACTGGGTCTGCAGCATCTCAGCCTGGGAGGACAGGCATTTGCAGGGGAGGGATTCGGAGTCCTCCGAGGGAGGGACAGGGGCCTTTGGCCAAGGTGGGGGAGGGGCTCTTATTCTCCTTTACCCTCCCTGTCTGTGACCCACAAAAGCCATGTGGCAGGCCCCACAAAATCAGCCAAGAAACTTAAAGAACGTTCGAAAGCTTTTCCCCATCAAGGTCCTCAGGGGGGTGGGGCTGGCCCACTGCAAGAGACGGAGGGTGGGGAGGGGGGCCCTCTCCCTGCACAAGGCTAGATCCTCACCCAGAGGAATGAGAGTCAGCCTCCTTCCTCTGCCCAGGTCTGGGTCCTATAGTGGGTTGAGCTCTAGGGTCATTGGCTCAAGCCCTCTAGATCAATGAGGGAGAATGACTGGAACCAGCTGAGATGAGGGGCTCTGGGGGAGACGTTGCCAAGCAGATGGGATCTGGTGGCTGCATGAATGTCCGAGGCTAGTGACAAAGTATGAGCAAACCATGCCTGAAATAAATTAACATCACCCTGTGGCGGACCTCCTCCACCCACGTGACGGCTTCCTAGCAAGAAGCAAAGCTGGAGTTTATTAAGTGCAAGGCCTTTATGTCCCTATGTCCTGCTGTCACGATAGTCTTGCAAGCTGGTACTGTTCGTTCCATTTTATAAATAATGAGACAGAGGCTCAGAGAAATTAAAAGAAACTTGCTGGCCTCTCTATGGCTACTAGGAGGCACTGGGATTTGAACCAGGTCTGTTAGGCTGCGCAGCTCAGGTAGCCGAAGGAAACTTCCGATCTGGTGTTGTAAGGATGTCGGGAGTATAAAGCAACCTGCGCTCAGTGAAAGAGAGGTCAGCCCGCAGGCGCACCCTTTCTGTGTTTCCCAGACGGCGTCAGCTTCACCTGTCTTCCCCACCCCAGACTTCTGTTGTGTCTTTCTGGAGACGTATAGACCAGGATGTTTCACTGGACCAGAAAGGGACCCCCATACCCTTATGAAAACAGAACGAAGCCACCCCCCCAGAAGAAACAGCTGGTGCTCTCGGGGAGCGGGAGGATAAGCAAGGGGACCCTGTCGCCCCTGACCGCCCCCCTCTGACAGCTCACCTCCTTCCATGTCACAGGCGGTCTGGACGTTTGTGAGCCAAGGGCTGCCACGTCCAGCCCACATTTGCTCCTGCAACACTGTCCCCATGGGATTTCCTGCTCTTGTCACTGTCCCCAGCTGCCCAAGATCCCCTGACCCCCTTCTCTGCCTGAGCCATGAGGGGAGTTTGTCTCCATGTTCCCCTCCAGCTCAGATGGACTGCAATTGCCTGAACAGTTCTACCAAAAACAAAGAGAAATATCAAAACCATTTTTTTTACATGTCTTAGAATTGTAAAAGCATTTTGAATCACCATGCTTACACGCAATAGGTTTCTCGCATGCAGGTACTGACCAAAGCCGCACGCTGCTTAGCTTCCAAGATCACGTATGTTCAGGGTGATATGGCGTAGACTCGAGCAATAGGTTTCTGGCCCTAAACCAAAGGAAGGTCATTTCCAGGCCTCAGCCCCATTCTCTGGTCCCCCCAGAGACAAGATAAGAGTTTCCCTCCGCTGGAATCCCTTTCCCACTTCCTCCAGGAGGACAGCTGGAGGCTGGCAGAGATGCCCTGGTGCCCTAGCCGGGCCCTCGTCCTGTCCCTCCACCCCGCCATGGAGGCCCATGGTGGAGACCAGACTCAGCGGCCAGGTCAGCCCTCTGCTCTGCTCTTGGGGAAGGGCTGTGGGATTACTCCCTCATGCTAGCAGTTTTCTATTCTTATTTCTTGATAATAAGAGGAGAGGCTGTTTTTTCTTTCTTTCTTTTTTTTTTCACATCTCCGTTTGATCCTGGCCTCAGCCTCCCCCACGCTGGGCCCCCATTCGGAGGACTTTCTGGCCCTAGTCGCATAGGGGAACTGGTTTCTCAGAAGCCTTGTGTAGCCTTGTATTGTCTTGTGTCGTGTTCAGGGGCTGGCAACAAGGAGAGTATCTCCTGACATCTTCCCAGGCTGCCTCATCTTGTCCCCAGGGCAGGTCACCGCTGTCATCCCCAAGTGACTCTTTTATGGGTGTTTTTTCCCATCTGCTGAAGTCACAATGTTCCTGGCCTCCTTCCAGGCCTTGCCCACTGTGGGCTGCCTGCGGATTGCAGCTTCCCTGAATTGTCCTGCCCCCAAGCCTGGGATATGCACCCGTCCCACAGCCAGCTCCTGAGTGAGGTCAGAGGTCAGGAGAGCAGCCGGGGTTGACCATCCTGGGCTCCACTGAATGATTTATTAGCCACTGTCTCCATTAGGGGCTGTTAGCACATCAAAGCCGTGATTGTAGAGCCTGGAAAAGTAGAGACCATGACAGATGACAGACAGTAGCTGTGGCCACACCATCAAACCCACTCCGTGAGCAGGGGGTGGAGGGAGAGGGTGTCACTTTGGTTCTTGGCTCCAGCACAGGTGAGATGAGATCCAAATGTCCGTGTTCCTTAACACAGAGTCGTCCTTCGATGCACGAACCCTTGGGTGTGGAACTCTGGAAGTCTCGGCTGTCCGGTGCAGTGCAGGCAAAAAGAGTGGATTCTGGAATCTCTGAGATGGGAGTTCAAATCCCAGCTCTGGCCTCTGGGATCTGGGGGAAATGGGGCTCATCATGGGCTCCCGAAAGCCTGGGCCTTGCTTCCGGCAGGATGCGGATTACAACACCGCTCTTGGAGGCATAGGGAGAGGCCTGGGGAGGGCACATGGGCCCACGTGTGTAAACTGCATGGCTGGGGGAGCTCGGCAGATAGGATTTCTCAACACAGGGCCCTGTGGGGACTTCTCGGTGGCCATCCCCGCTTGGAGGAGGATGCCGCCTCTGCTCAGGGCTGTGCTGGACGTTGCCGTGCTGTCCGGCTCCTCGGCTGTCTCCCACCCGTGCACTAACAGACAGGCTGTTCTGAGAGGGAACACAAGCAGGGGGAGTGGGAGAGGGAGAAGCAGGCTTCCCGCCGAGCGGGGAGCCCGGTGTGGGGCTCGATCCCAGGACCCTGGGATCATGACCTGAGCCGAAGGCAGACGCTTAACAACTGAGCCACCCAGGCATCCCCAGACAGGCTGTTCTGTGAGCCGAGGCGCCGGGGCGGCTTAGACAAGGTGGTGCTCTTCAGCCAAGACAGTTCCTGAAGACAACGGACAACGGCACTGCTTTCAGCGTCTGGGGGACTGTCCTTCACCCTCTGAAGGGGAGCCGGGGGGCACGGCACCCACCCCTGGGGCCTTTTTACTGGCGCCAGGACATAGCCTGGGCCAGACGCTCCACCTCGGCCTTCACGACGGGGAGCCGCGCATCCCTTGGGCAAGTGCCGGGTCCCTGGAAGTTTCTGTGGCATTCTTGTTTACTCTTCAGAACTGGGAGGTTTATCAGACTCGGTGAACACATCTGTTCCCCTTCGGCTCTGACTTTTGAGGATTCCTCTGGCTCAGACAAGTGGGAGAATCAGAGGGAGCTCCACCTCTACCCCTAAGCCAAAGTCTGGACACCCCAAAGGTCTCCCAGTGCACTGGGGACGAGACCAAGCTCCTCAGTCTGGCCTCCAAGATCCTCTGAAGTCTGGTCCCTGCGTGGCCTTCCTGCCAAATCTCATGTCAATCTCTTCTTTTCTCCCAAAGCTCTAAGGCAGAGCTGCTTAATGGAACTTTCTACAATGATGAAAATATTTTATACCTGTGCTGTCTGATAGAGTAGCTGTTAGTCACATGTAGCTATTCAATACTTGAAGTGGGGTTAGTGAGACTGAGGAACTGAATTTTAATTTTATTTAATTTTAACATAAATGGCCCCAGGTAGCTTCTGGCTACCATATGAGACATCACAGTTCCAGCCACTTAGGCCTTTTTCTCTATTTCCCAGAGACCCAGGATCGTTCCTACCTCAGGGCCTTTACACTTGTCATAGTTTGTGTGGAATGATCAGCCCTTGGATCCTCGCACACCGGCTCCTTCTCATTTGTTAAGTTTCAATTCCAATAACTTCCTCAGAAAAGCTTTTCTCTACCACTGAGGCTAAAGCTTTTTCCCCAGTCCCAGGCCCATCCAGTGCATTACCATATACTTCTTCATAGCAGTTACGAATGCCTGAATTTTCTCACTTAATTATTTCTGTTTAATGTTTGTTGCTTGCAACTAGAAAGAATAGTAACAATGTAAAACGTAATAATGTACGTGGACGTACTGCGTGTTGGCTACGAGTTTGAACACCTCACATACATTGTCCCATGGAATTCTCACCACGCCCCCATGAGGTAGGTGCTGCTTCATGCCCATTTTACAGATGAGGACACTAAGGCTCAGAGGTTGACTTGCCTAGCGTCACATGCCAGGACTCACTCTCTTTTTCAGCTCTGTAACCGCAGCGGCAACTTTGGACAGTGTCAGACACCAAGGGCGAGGCCTCCAGAAGTAACTGTTGACCCTGGGCTGGCTAGGACTCTGCTGGGTGAGGAGGCTGGCCCATATGGCCCCAGGAAGGCCCTGGCCCTGGGTGTGGGCACCGGCTCTGCAGCTCCGTAGAACGCCAGGCTGGAACAGTGAGCTGGGGGTGAGGTCCAGGGTGGCACTGAGTATGACCTAGAGTCTCACCCATTCAATCCTAGGAGACTCCAGTGGACCGACTGGGGAGAGTAGTGGGCTTGGCTGGGCCAAACGGACAGATCTTTCTCCTGGGCAGTGAAATGTGCTCTCAGCCAAGGTGGACTCTCAGTGGCTAAGGCTGGGCTGGGGTTGGGGCTGGGGCAGAGAGGCAGGGGCAGAGGCAGGGCTGGGGCAGAAATAAGGGCGAAGTTGAGACTAGGGCAGAGGCAGGGCTGGGGCAGAGACAGAGGCTGGGCTGGGGCTGGGGCAGAGACAGAGGCTGGGCTGGGGCTGGGGCTGGGGCAGGGGCAGGGGCTGGGCTGGGGCTGAGGCAGGGGCAGGGGCTGGGCTGGGGATGAGGCAGGGGTTGGACTGGGGCAGAGGTTGCTCAGTCTGTGTTTATTGTACTTTCCTGGTGCCTCGGGCAGAAAAGGACCAGAACTTTGGAGACCACCCAGCTTTTTCCTCTGCAGAGCGCTCTCACACTCTCCTGCCCTCCCCGCCAAAGCCCAAGCCTGGGGCTGTCCAGCTGCAGGAAGGTGGGGTGGAGGGGCTCTGTGCAGAGCCGCAGTGGGGAGAGGCTTCTCTGCCGTGAACTCCTTCATGGGAATCAGCACCTAGTAACACAACCTGGTGTCCTGGGGGACCTGCCCACCCCACCCACCCCCGCCCAAATGGCATCTACTCATATTTAAAAAGCCAGACAGGGCCTCCTGTGGGGAAGGGACATTCCACAAGGAGGGGATGCTGGTGGGCACAATTGAGAGAGACTTCACCCTCCTCTTGATGCTGTGGTTCTGTCCCCATTTCCTGTAGGGTCTGCACAGCACCCCCTCCCCCTGAACAGACCCCCTCACCCCCGCCACTACACATGGGGCTTACAGGGGTGCAGGAGTTTTGGATAAGGAGACTGAGGGACACGTGTTAGTTCCAACAGAGCCTCTTTTCTGCTGGGTGACCTGGAGTAAGCTTCCTGACCTCCAAGCTCGAAGTACAGTGCTCTGAAAACTCCCAGGAGTTTTTACGTGCGAGGTCAACAGCAAGCGCAAAAAAAAAAAAAAAAGTCATAACGACGGCGTTCATACAAGTTTCTGTGTTGACCCAACAATTCCACTTCCTTAGCCTAAGAAAATAATTTATCAAATGTGCTAAAGGCACAAAGGTATTTATTGTAGCATAAAATAGGAAAAAACATAGAAACTTCCAGATCTAGCCGCCAACAAATCTAGGTAAATCATGTTCTATTGTGCAGCCCTTTGAAAAATGGCATTTGGAAGGCTGCACGATGTGGGAATATGTTTACCTTGTCACGTTAAGGGAAAGAGGCAGTATGCCACGTTACGTGCGTGCTCCTTCCCACCCTGCAAATGTAGGGCTGCGTGTGGAGGAGGATCAGATGTTTCCAGGAGAGAAACTGGAAACAGTTGTGGGAGAAAGGGGGCTGGCGGGTGAGCGACGATGCTTTTCTTTCACAAAATGTCCTTTAATGTTCTTAAAGAGCTGTTTTAACAATAAATAAATGTCAGAAAAACAAACCTTTTTTTTAGAAAGCAAAGCCAAATGTAAGATCCAAAGTGTTTTCACTCTTCTCAGCTCAGATGTCTCCAGTTCTTGGATCCTCCTTCACCCCCAACACCCCACAGCTCCCACACGTACTCTCGAGGTCCCGTGCCAGCCCCACCCCCAGCCTGTCTGGCCTGGCGCACAGCCTACGGGGCCTCACCTCATCCTCTCCTTTCCCTCCTGTCCCTTCTCCTGTCACGTGTCTAAGATAGCGGTTTCTATCTCTGGCTGGAGCCTCTACATCCTCTGTTATGAAAGTTCTTTCACTTGCAGCTGCAGCTGAGACCCTGGCCAAGGAAGGCAACTATGTTTCCTCACAGATGGCAGCTCCAGTGGATTGGTTGTGGCTGCCAAAAGGATAAGAAGCCGTGCTGAAATCGACTAGTTATGTCTGCCATGGGCCCGGGCTGGAGGGTAGGGATACGTGTCTCATGTATTTGCTCTCCCAGAGTCGTCTGGTACTAAAAATAGGGCTCTGACATCTGGGTTTCATCTCAGCCCTGCCAGTGGTTCCCTGGAGAATGGTGGATGCTGTACCCCTTTGTCCTGTGGAAGGAAGAGTGGAAGCGCCCAGTGCTCCCGGCAGTGCACTGGTGTGGAAAGAGGGTGGGCTTTGCAGTCTGACAGACCCCGGTGAGAATCCTGGCCCCACCATTTATTAGCTATTTGGTCTTAGACAATCAATTTAACTTTATTGAACCGTCCTATTTCCACCTGGAAGTGAACATATTTGCAAAAAAGTTGTGTTATGAAAATTAGAAGTCGTGACTAGAAAGCATGCAGTCTGCTGTCTGGCACGCAGTAGGTGTTTTCGTGGCCATCCTGGGGCTCAGGCGTGTGTGGTGGTGTTGAGGCAGGTGATGTGACAGAAGACCCACACAGGGGCTCCAGGCTATCGCCCACGTATTTCTTTCTGGCTTCCTGGCCCACAGCCACACACGCACGCCTTCACCACGGCCTTGTGGGCAAAGAACACAGCTGCTTGAGACATAACTAATTGAAAGACAGAGACAAGCAAATTTTTCACTTGATTATGCCATTGTAAATGAAAACATTCTGTACTATGACCAAGCATTAGCATTTACTAATTACTAATCATGGTATATATTTTTAACTGTATGCAAATTAAAGTAAGATTTAAGAAAAATAGATAGCCAGGGGCAGTTAAGTACCTCACTGATTCTTAATTTTTCCCAGTCACGGCTCCATGTAACCCTGCTTCCCCTCCAGGCCTGAGTAAAGCCCCGCTTTCTTACTCACCTGACATCCTGAGGTTTGGGCCTTGGTCATTGCTAGGCTTCGGCTCGGGGCTTCCATGCCTCGTGGAAGGACGGAGGCAAAGGGGGAGAGATGTAAGCACTCTCGAAGGTGGCATAACCAAACAATTCCACACTGGGGTAAAGCTCACACTCCAACACAAGTCAGTTTCCAAATGCTGTGACGACATCGTTCCTTCCTAGATCCTTAGTTCGGGTGCTAGCCAGGGGACCTGCCCACATATTCATTCACAAATTCGGCAAGTATTAACCGAGCACACATTCTGGGCCGGCAGCTCCGGGCTGTGGAATTGGAATACATCAGGCCTGGAAGGCCCCCAGAGACTGTGTATTGCGAATCAGCAACTTGCGGCCCAAATGCAGCTTCTTTTTTGCCTTGCAGAGTAGTTTTTTAGATTTTCTTCAGTTTATATCTATATTTAGAAACCAGAAGATTTTGCGTAAAACATCCCATTTTTCTTGAATATTTTCAAGATCCAATAATAGTGAGACTGCCTCCCATCCTGGCAGTATTTGGTCGGAGCCAACGAGTGGTAACTCCGTTGTAGGCACACAGGCTAGGCCCTAGCACTTGGCCCCAGGATCTGTCCTGCCCTATTGCAGCACACCTGGTCTGCTCCATTCATTTGTTACTTATCTGGCTCCTTGAGGGCCCTGGGGTTTGCAGCCTCTGGTCTCCCTCAGCTCCTCTTGGACTAGTGACTAAAAAGTGAATGAGCGCACCCATCAGAAAACTTACATTCTAACAGAAAAGACAAGACAAGGAAAACAGGGAATTAGCATCTGTACATAAAAATGAGAACGACAACTAACTGAATATTTGGAGGGCTTGAGAGAGAATTGAGCATGGTACCATGGGGTCGTGGTAAATCAAGGCCAACAGCTCGGAAGAGGTGGTGTGCAGCGGCCGTACTTAATGATGCGACCTTTGCTGGAGAACATTTTGTGCATTTTATTTTTTGTTTGTTTGTTTGGGTTTTTTTTGTTTTTGTTTTTGTTTTTTTTTTTTCATTTTGTGCATTTTAGATGTGGGAGGGGAGCACTGTTTGCTCAACTGCCGACTTCCTCAGCCGCTCACTTCCTGGGAAGGACCTAAGGGGAGGGCTGGGGTGGGAACTCTCCTTGAGAGCTATCTCCAGGTCACACGGAGGACCTCACTGCTTCTCGGAGATTCGGTCAAAGGTGACAAGTTCAAGTGGGACTCCAGATCCATATCAAAATAGAATCGGGGATCAGACCCAGCAGAGCTTGATGGGTGCCCCATCCTTGATGGATCTCCACCCCGACTACACAGGCGGGTGACTTGATGGAGAACTTCTCCCCAGCCCCGGCCCCCTGCCCTCATCTGTGCTCAGGCAGCTCGGCCCTTCTGCCCCGAGCCGGA
This sequence comes from Leptonychotes weddellii, assembly GCF_054177405.1. Lineage (NCBI taxonomy): Eukaryota > Metazoa > Chordata > Mammalia > Carnivora > Phocidae > Leptonychotes > Leptonychotes weddellii. Next base: position 50,843,180 of record NC_138374.1, on the reverse strand, counting down.
GGCTGTCGGGGAAGGCTGGCTGCCAGAGAACAATGCCAGCAGCCCTGGCCCGAATCTAGAGTTGGGCCTGTAACCTCCACCAGCAAGACCTACCCCCCAGACTTCCTCACTCAGGACCCCAATGGGGAAGTGTCAGGGGCCCAAGGAAGCAAGAAATGCATAATTTGTCCCACTGGTTCAAAGCTGGCGACTTTAATCTGTACTATTTTAGTCAAATGATCACCCAGCCCCATCCTGCTCTGCTGATCTCCGCTTGCTCTGACCCCTGTCTGTTTGTTCTCCCTGGTTTCCAGGGTTTCGGGGGCTCATCTGAGAGGCAGTGCAGCAGACGGACTAACAGCGGGGGCCCCAGAGTCAGCCTGTGACCCCAAGCAGGGACATACCACCTCGCCGTGCCTCTGTCCTCTTGTCTGTGGAATGAGAGTGGTAGAGGTGGCCGCCGTGTAAGGCTCGGGAAGGGTTGAATGCGGTAATATCCCTAAAACACGAAGAACGATGCTCGGCGCGTGGAGAGAGCTGTTAGCCGTCCTTCCGGTTAGAACACAGAGGAAGGTAGCAGACCCTCCTGGGAGAGGACATCATTATTCAGAACCAGAAGAAGTGTCAGAGCTCCCATCTCCTGCGTGCTTCCTCTAAGCCAGGACCCGTGCTAAAACCCCCTACCTGCATTCTCGCATTTACTCCTTGAAATCCAATGAGGTTGATACTATTGTTACCCCATTTTACGGGAGAGGACACTGGGCCTAGAGAAGTGAAGCAACTGGCTCAAGGTCACACAGCTCGCAAGCAGCAAAACTGGGATTTGAACCAGTGGCTGTTTGTCTCCCAAATTGATGCTCTTACCCACCGTTCTGGGCGGGGGCCCGGTTTGATAAGCAAAAGACCCAAGTTGTCAAGTCACGTCAAGTCTATTCCGTTACTTCTCTGTAAAGGAGGGAACAATGAAAGCCCGAGACCATGTGTACGGGTGGCTGGCTGGGGTTCCCGCTCAGATGCGCAATGTCTGCGTGGGGTTGGCGGCCATCCGCAGTCGGAGCGCTCAGGGCACTGGCTTTAAGAAAGAGATGACGGGGGTCTGAAGTAAGCTCGTGGATGAGGTCGCGCCGTCCTCAGCGGGACTAGAAAGGGCATACTGCGGATTTTCTTTCTCCACAGTCTGACCCTCTCGCCCCACCATCTAAGTTTTGTTGACTCTTACTTCCTTCCACGGTTGAAGCAATACACGCAGTGGTTAAAGAGAAAAGCTTTAGGGTGTAGCTAGTTCCGGATGTCAGCTCAGCCACTTACCAGCTGTGTGACCTTGGATAAATTATGTAACTTCTCTGTGCCTCAAGAGCCCCATCTGTACCGAACCTGCCTGCCAGGGTTGTTAGGGCTCTTTGGTGAGGATCTGCATAGCTCTGGGGCTACGGATATGCTCGGGTGCCCCCGTCTGACTGTGGGCCTGTAACTTGGCCTTTGTGCCTCAGCTCCCTTATCTGTTAGGTGTGGATAGTAGGAGTGTTACTTGTAGGACTGGCGTCAATGAGACGACATGTAACACGCCTGGCTCCTGTTGGAGGTTGGTGAGTACTCAGGACCTATTAGTGTTGACAACAAAGCTGAGACAGAAGATTCAGGAGGCCAGCCCCTACTGGGTCATCAATAAATGTGACTTGAAAATTAAAAAGCCCTTCCCCAGGAGGTAGAGGTTTGTGTCTAAAGATAAGACTACAAAGCCTATGGCCTGGCCAGGGCTTCTGAGGGATAACGTCCTGTGTGGGTCTGATCAGGGCCTCGACCCTTGGCTGGCCGCCCTCCCTTCTCTCCTTCCAGCAGTTGCCCAGTGGGACCCTGCCCGCAGGGTGGTGACGCGTGAGCTGCCCCAAGCAGGGCCTTCCACGGGAACATCGGATACGGGCAGCCAGATCCGGTGTCAGGAAGAAGGACGAGGGTCAGAGGTGTGGTCCTCCTGCAGGGACCGATGTGACAGCCCAGGGAAGAAAGTAAAGCCCGGCTCCAGGCTGGAGCGGCAGCGCAGGGTCTCGTGAGGACCGCCTGCCCCTACGGCCCCGTCTCCGGCGGTGAGCACGGGTCTGCAGGCCAGGAGCCACCCAGATGGCTGGAGCCAGAGCAGAGGCTCGCTGGCTGGGCTGTCCCCAAGAGGCTGTGGGCAGCAAGTCCCCCACTGTATCATGGCTTGCCCCCCATAAATGTTCCCACCTTTCAGGGGTTTTTTCATGGATCAAATGAGGAAAGGTGAAACCAGAGCCTCAAGAAGGCAAAATCTAGCCACAAAGCACCCCAGGCAGGAGCTCCCTGGGGAGTGGGCACCCAGGTGGCTGAAGGCCCTGAGGGGGAGGGGACAGCAAGACCCACAGCACACCCGGCCCAGATGGCACTCAGGGTCTGGAGCTGAACCCGGGGGGCCGCGGCGGGGCCCGGGGCTGACTCGAGGGTCTGGGAGGTCTGCGGGCGGCCGTAAGTGGGGCGACCAGCACATGAGCTCTGCTGGAGGGAAAAGCTGGCCCGAAGCTCAGGCTCAGGGACGGGGTGTTGGGGGCGGGGGGGGGTCACTTGGAGTTGGGGCGGCATCTCCTGAGCTGGAGAAGAAGCGCCCCCAAGAACAGCGGTAGCGTGTGATTTCACCCCATCCAGCACAGCTGCCCACACGGCCGGCGTTGAGCGGATGTTTGTGATAAGAAACATGTGTGCAGTGAGCATGGTGGGGACGCAGGTCAAGTGTGCCAGGACACACTTCTTCACCATCCTAATCCTGCGCCCAGCGCTGCCCTCAAGCCCCGGCCTCCGCTGAGGGCGGGAAGACTAGGTAGGGCTAACTCAGCCACTTCCTGCCCACCACTTGGCCTTCCAGGCGCCCTGCTCCCAGGGCTGCAGCTGAGGGGACACAGGGGTGGCCGGTGGCCATCTCTGGTCTGAACTGTTGTCCATCCTGCCTGGGGCTGGGCATGGCCCTCTGTCCCCTGGGCAGGGCCCCCACGGCCAGGTCCCCACGCTCCTTCTCCTCCCTGCCTATAGGAGCCCTCCCAGCAGCCCTTCAGCCACTTCCCGGGGCCTGGGGGCTGCCTCCCCCAGGGACAGGGCCTGTGGGGGTCTGCGGTGGAGGGAACTGCAGTGCTTCCCTGGTGAACAGATCTCCCATCCCTTGGTGTCCTCAGCTGTGGGCTTCCCCGCTTGGCCTGCTCAAACTGACTCCACCAGAGCCATCTTCATGAGGGTCCCGGCCCTGGGCACTCAACCCTCACCGCTTCCTAGCTGGGCCTGGGCTGGGCTCCTCTGAGGACCTGGGGCCGTGTGGAGAATGGTGGAGACCCGAGGAAACTCGGGGTCACATTAGGAAGGAGGCAGGGAGAACAAGTGCTGGGGAGGCAACCGAGAGAGTGTGAGATCCAGGCACACCCTCTGGGTCCCCAAGTGCCAGGCAAGGCATGGAGCCTACCCTCATCCCGCCACCCTCTGCCTGTCCCCAGGCACTCACCAAAGAAGATGGGAAACCAGGACGTGAAAGGGGACAGTCTCCAGATTGAAGGGAAGGGTTTCCAAGGGCAGAATGCTCCAGAAACCCCTGGAGCCAGCCTGAGGCCCCTCCAGGGATGAACACCACCTCCGTGGTATCTGCAGGGAGGTGGCCACTTGAATTGCCCTCTGATGGCTCCAGATGGGGCAGCAGTAGGTCACCTGGGGACCTCCTGGGGCCGGAGGATGAAGTGAACTGGAGGGGAATCTCCCTGGCTGCTCCCTTCCCTGCTCACGCCTCCCACTCCCTCTGCCATTCTGGACAGCGGGATGGGGTGGGGAGAGAGCGCTGCAGTGAAAGCTAGTCTCTACCCCTGGTGTGAGGCGTATCTGGGGGTTCTGGGTTACCAGCCTCTCCATCCCCATCTCTGCTGTGCCCCAAGGCTAGACTCAGCTCACCCGATAAGTCAGAAAAGGACCCTCATGCTTCTGCTACTGGCTTCCCCGAGTCTCAGCCCCCAGGTGCCTCTAGTTCCAAGATGACTAATAGGTTCCATCTCACGTGCCAGTTCCTGCTGATTTATAGTGGCTGTGTTGGAAAGAATGATGAAGCCTTGTCAAGGCTGTTGGGGAAAGATTAGCTGTGATTGATTAGCAATGTCTGCAATGAGTGCAGAAGGAGATCATGTGGCATGTGTGATTTTAACTGCTGCCCACTCCTCTCAGGACCTGTTACTCTCCACCAGCCACACTGGAAAGGTCTGTGGATGTCTTGTGGCCAGGAGACATCATCATGGGACAGATCTAAACTGCACTGCACTGGGAAATGATTAACAGATGGCTCTGGGGGTGGGGGAAGCTACTTTGTAGCTTTTGCCAATTTCTGTGGTGTGACTACTCCCACAGTGGCCAAATTCCAGCTGCCAATGTGAAGTCACTGAACACAGAGTTGGAAAGAGATGCGTACAATCGGCTCTCACAAGACTATAGGATGAGCTGGCTTTGGCACACCCTTGTCTGAGTAGTTGTATATTTTTTTCTTAGAAATGTAAAGCCCCCTTCCACCCCCCCCCCCCCACCAATGCTCTGCCAATGCTCTGGGAAGAGCACTGGACTAGGATTCAGGATCACTTACCAGCCATGAACCATAGGCAAGTATGTCCCTTCTGAGCCTCAGTGTCCTCATCTGTAAAATGGGAATTGGGCTGTGGTGAAGCTCACTGAGTGTTCTGTCGGTCATAGAGCTGGATTGGTCAGGCACGCTCCCAGAGCATCACATCCAGGGGCGCTGCCCAGAAATCGGCCTTGGCCCTCCCTTGAAAGCCAGTGTTCCTGCCATGGGGCTGGAAGGGAGAAGGGCTTCTTGTTCTCTTTGATGTGAACCTCAAAAACGGAGGCTGCCTGGGAGCTCATTCAGTTTCCCTTAACAGGCCATCATGCCCGTCACTGATGGATTTCTCGCGATGGTTTTTGAAGCTACTCATGTTTCTCTCCTTTACCACCCCTTAAGACAGAAGTGGCTCCATTTATTTCTCATGCACTTAACTTCTTCAAGCTCCAGGGAGCCCATGGTCCCGGAAGGCTGGGTCCCGCTGCATTCATGCCGCCGTGGCGTCAGGCAGGTCTGGGTTCGAGTGCCAGCTCAGGCATGCATGAGCTCTGGACCATGAATATATGTCTTAAACTCTTCCTGGGCCACAGCATTTTCATCTGTAGAATGGGAATAATAACAATAATAGTAGCAACTTCACCAGGCTGTTGGGTGGACTGAGTGACATAAAATACCTAAGGTTCTTTGAATAGTGCCAGGCACAGAATAAATGCTCAATACATGAATTATTACTTGTCTTAACAAGGTCTTGAGTGGAGGTAGAACAGGTCAACCTATAGAAGAATGGGATCCCCAAAGTTGGCAGGCCACAAGGTTGAGTGACGGCTGGGGCCTCAATATCGGGGCACGGGCAAGATTGTAGGTACACGAGGAGCCCCCAGACAGGACCGGTCCCATTAGTCTGGGGCAGGGTTTCTTACCCTCAGCAGAGATGACATTTGGGGCCACCTCATTCTTTGTTGTAGGAAGCTGCCTGTGCATCTTGGGATGTTTAGTGGCATCCCTGGCCTCTACCTACTGGAGACCAGAAGCAGCCTCCCGGTTGTAATTATCAAAAAAGGTCTCCAGATATTGCCAATGAACTATCCCCTGGGGTGCAGAATTGCCCTTGTTTGAGAAACCTGGCTCCAGGAGGCACAGCATGACCAGCTCTGTCTGTCACCCCAGCTCCAAGGAGAGCCTGGATGCAAAGCATTTGTCCTGGCAGAATGGGTGGGTCGGCACGTGGCAGAGCCAAGCGGCAGGTGGTCAGCACAGGCGGCTGGCAGCAGGCAGTAGGAGGCATGGGTCGAGGCTCGGACCCCAGCTGCCAGGAGCCCCACGGTCAAGCAGGGTCAGATCACGGCTCATATGACATGGAACCTGGGCACACCCTGTGGCTCTCTGCTTCCCGCTCCAGGACCAGGACTGGATCCAGGGTCTGGACAGGGCCAAACCCTCAGAGGAGCGGGGAGAGGCTTACCTGCCCACATTAGAAGGGTGTGAGGCTGAGGGCCAGGCATCCCCTCCCACCCCTCATGACTTTCATGACCTCTAGCTCGAGAGCACAGGCTTCTGGGTAAGAGAGACCTGGTTCAAATCCAGGCTCTGCTGTGCGGAAATTCAGCCTAAAAAAAAACAAAAAAACAAGCAAAAAACCCGCACACACGTAAAAGCCAGACACCACCACTTAAGACAAGGAGATCACCTTAGGTTGATCACTTAGCCTCGAAGCCTCAGGTTCCTCGTGCGTGATGTGAGGATGCTGGTGGCCACCTCACATAGTTATTGTAAGGATTAAATGTGCTGTTCTAACGACCGTGCTCAGCAGGACGCTTGCCACATAGTAGGCACTCAGTAAATGTTGTTGATTGAATGGATGCATCCTCCTGCGGCAAACCTTTCTCCCTATATCCTTTTGTTCATTTTAGTTCTCTTCTCTGGAATTTCTCCAGCTTTCTAATGTAGGGAACTGTTGCCTTCTCAAGGGGAGGAAATGAGTTATTCATCTCTGTATCACTAGAGCTTAGCCTGGGGCCTAGTAGGTATTAGGTGCTTAAATAATGAAGTTTTTCTTCCTCAAAGGGCAACGACTGTGCCTTATCCATCTCTACATAGCCACAGCCCAGCACAGCACGGCAGCGAATGACACATGGCAGGCAATTGTCAAATGTTTGTTGAATGAATGAATGAACGAACATACAAAAAATGGTTGAAGAAAGGCATGACCCAGAACGATACCCCAGGATTCTTCCTAGAAGTCCATTCCTCCATGTCTGTTCAGGAGGACCATCACTGTTTACTTGAAGGAGGTCAGTCAAACCCTGGAGAGGACAGCAGCATCCTCACCGAGGTGGTAGGTGACAGACATCAGGCAGAGGGAGGAGGGTCTCAGGCAGAACCTCTGCTGTGGACCCTGCCCTGGGAGCTTCACTGCAGGCTGCTCTGCGCACCCCAGGGCACTGGGATGGACTTGGAAGTTCTCCCAGCTGTGTCAGGCCCAGGGGTGGAGTCAGGTGTCTCCCTCCTCCCTTGGCCTGTGGCAGTGTGGGCGTGACTTTGTTTGGAAGACCCAGGGCTGGGGAGTCAGGAGCCCTGGGTTCTGGCCCCATCCCTATGCCCACCCACACCATGACTGCATGGTCACTACCCTCCCTGGGCTCTGTTTTCCCCTCTGTACAATGAGGACTTGGTATCACCTTGGGGTGAGTCCGCCCTTCGGTGTCTGGCTGTGGGACAGGTCAGTCAGTGGCCATGTTACTGAGGATGGCCAGGTGGCCACATGGGAGACCCATCTGTAACATCAAGGCACTGGTGGATTTCACAAGCCACCTTCCAGCTGCTGGGCATTGAATACAGCATGAGGTGGCATCCAGGGCTGTCAGGGGGCAGGGCAGCAGTTAGGTTTTCCAAGGGCCAGAAGATTTTCCAGGGGAACACTTGAGGATCATCAGTGACAGGGAAACATGTTTATGATAGAAAGTCTTCTTCTTCTTCTTCTTCTTCTTTTTTTTTTTTTTTAATAATTCCCTTATCCTTCTTTCCCTTCTTAAGGTACAGAATCAAGTAACAAACGGGGGCTCTCCCCATTCCTAAAGTCTGGGTAGGGGAGTGGGGGCCTGGAAGAGATTGACACAGCCAGATGCCCTTGCATAAGAAGGATCCTATAACCGAGAGATGGAAGGATCTAGAGAGAGGAGCCAGAGGCTGAAAAGCTGGGCAGGCAGGCGAGGGAGAGGTGTGGAGAGGGGACAGATCTGTGAGCAGTTTGGGGGTAAGCGTGGAGAGAGACACTGTAGTGAAGGGTCTGGGGACAGTAGCTCAGATTTTCTGTGCCTCAGTGTCTTCATCTGCAAAGTGGGGATAATAGAACCGTCCCCCAAATGGGAAACACTTAGAATCATGCCAGGCACCTAGTAAGGACCATGGAGGTGTGTGCAGTGACGATGGTGGTGAGGATGATATAAAAACCCTTGAAATCTTCAATAGAATTTCTGTTCTGTCCACTCTGGGGTGGACCCAACAAACAGCTCTCTTGTGCTATGCGCCAGAGCCCCGGTCGGCTGCCCAGCCGCATCCAGCACACACACACGGCAGGGGCGCCTAACAGCAGGCTGGGCCGTCGCCGAAGCAAGGCCCTGTCGCCAGAGATTCCTCTAGAGCCTGCAGCACTGGCAGCTGGGGCCCTGTCAGGCCCGGAAGGTGCAGGGCATCTGCTCTCCATGTGGGTAAACCATCCGAAACTTGCCACGGACTGAACTTTGTCACCAGCCTGCTTCTCATGAGGACACTTCCCTCCGGCAAGCTGCACTCAAGGGATATTTTCAGATTCTGGGTGACATCGCCCTGCCTCGCCGCCTAATAGGTCCCAGATGCTCCCTGCCTCATGCCATCTCCCTCCCTCCGGCTGTTCTGCAAACGGAGCCGGCCTGCCCCGGCCCTCCCCACCCAGTCACTACTCCTCTTGACTTATTATTTCTTTCCAATTTTAGTATATGTGTTGCCGCAGCGAGCACTTGACTTACTATTTTCTTAATTTAAAACATTTTGTTCCTCCTTAACGTGACGGCTTGACAGGGGCCAGCATGAAAGAGGCTGTTTCCTCCTGGCCGGACAGAGAAGCAGGCAGATGAAGGCAGGGAGAAGGAAGCCGGCTCGGGGAATGCGCGGGGGCCAGGGGAAACATAAGGAGTCTTTCTTGGCCGAGCATAAAAGAAGCGGAGTAGCAGCTGTGTTAACGTGGCCAGGTCACCAGGGGCCCGGCAGACGCACCAGGCCCAGCTGGGAATCCCACGGGCCCAGGGGGTGTCATGACTCACGTTGGGCAGAAATGCCTTCAGTTCACCATCCTGCAGCGGCTCCCTCTTCTGCACCATCGCTCTGCACCCACCCTCCTGCCCCCTTCCTGGAACGCGGGGTTTGTGATTCTTGGCTGTCATGGGCAATGAGAGGGGGCTAATGCTGAGGCCTCTGGGGGGCCGGGGGGGGCAGGGTAGACAGAAGTAGAAGAGAAGAGGGGCGTCTGGGTGGCTCAGTTGTTAAGCGTCTTCCTTCGGCTCAGGTCATGATCCCAGGGTCCTGGGATCAAGCCCCACGTAGGGGTCCCTGCTCAACAGGGAGCCTGCTTCTCCCTCCCCCACTCCCCCTGCTTGTTCTCCCTCTCTCGCTCGCTGTCTCTTTCTCTCTCTGTGTCAATTAAATAAATAAATAAAATCTTAAAAAAAAAAAAAAAAAAGGACGTAGAAGAGAAAAAAAGAGAGGCGTGGAGGGAGGGGACCCCTGGGCACAGGAGGGCGGGGAGACGGAGGGAGTGGGCAGCAGACCCAGGAGGGTAGAAACGCCTGACTCACGGCTAAACAGAAACCAGGACAGGCCAGATAGACATCAGGTGGGGAACCTAGTGAAGCATGTCATTCGTCCCAGCTGCTTCCTGCTTGTTTTCCGTGCTACTTCGTGGAAGCGTGGAGAGGACAGCGAGCAAGCTAGTAACCATCATCTCTTGAGGTTCTGTCACACCGTTGATGTTCTGCAATGTTGCCTCGGTGCCCACGGCCCTGCGTTCTGCAAAGCAACCGGGTCCCCAGGTTGGGGCGGGGCCCCGAGGAGCCCATTTTATGGGGCGGGAAGTTAGGGCCCCAGCTGGGCTGCGCCTGGGGCCCAGACCTCTAGATTTCTCATCCAATAATGAAAATATGGAGATGAAATAAAGGGGGAGAGATTATTTTGGTGAAAGTGGGCCAGGAAAATACAAACGTCGAAGACCAGATGGAAAGCCCTCAGCCGAAGGATTTTCGGACGCTGCTTCTGAGGCAGGTCTGCCTATCCTTCCAGCCGTGACACTGACCCTGGCATTTTCTCTGTCTCTTTCAGGACCTCCTGTAAGTAACACCAGCCGCAGCCGGGGCTAGCACATCTGAAAGGCCTCGCTCCCTGCTGGTAACCGGGCCCTGGGAGGGGGGACTGACAGCTGGGCTCGCCGTCTTCCAGGGGAGCCCCTGTACTCTCCGCACACCTCTGCGGGGTCCCTCCAGAATGCTGACACGGGGAAGGAAGCCTCCATTTCGCTTTCCAACCACCTCTGCACCTCTCCAGGGCAAGACAATGGCCGCCCCTGGGGCACAGCGGGTCCCAATTTCAATCTGAAAAGCTGGCTTGCCCCATTGTTAGGCCCAGCTCCTTTGTCCCCAGAGGAAGCAACTGGACTCAAAGAAGCTCCAGGTATAAGAAAGAAGAAAGATAATCTCTACTCAGTTCTGGTCCTGAAAGGTCTCTTGGCCTTTCAGGAGACAGGTCAGCACGTGGCTCTGCGTGGACGGCTCCCCGGGACCTGCTGTCCACCCTGCTGTGTGGGCGGCTCCATTCCGGCCCACTTAGGTGGTCAGCAGGTGGTCGTTGCTGGTGGTGCTGGTGGTATTTTGATGTGAGAGATCAGTTTCAGTGGGCTAGACAGTGTGAGACAACACAGATGACCGCAGGTCTGGCTCCTTCCCCTGGCGTCGCCCTAAGGCCCAGGGCGGGGCCGGGAGCCCAATCGCTTCCAAAGAACCTGAGAAGAGCCCAAGGAGACTGTCTCCCTGAAGTAATGAATCTGGAGAATAGGAGCACATCTTCTTTCAGGACAGCATTTGATACCCCAACAAAAGGCCCAGAGGTTGTTGGCGGGTTGGGCGGGTTGGGGGGGGCGGGGAGAAGCTGGGGATTGGAGTTGAAAGGGCGGAGCCCCCGCACCAGATCTTTGTCAAGGTTCCCGAGATCGGCGCTATCCCTGGCCTTGCTCAGAGCCGCCATTGCACGGTCGGTCCTCTCTCCGTCCGCCCTTCGGGAGCAGCCGGCCCAATTTGCAGTCAGACCATTATTTACTATCCCGTCTGGTCCTGAAAAGGCACATTGAGCTCGTGCCGCCCATCCTGCCCAGCTCTCCGACGGCCGCTTACAGAGGGAGGA
>NC_138374.1:50821890-50832090 GCF_054177405.1 Leptonychotes weddellii | reverse complement strand
CCCCCCCCCCCCCCCCGCCCCAGACACCCGGCCCATCCCCCCGCCACCCCCAGGCTGCCGGTGTCAGCTCGGGATGAAGCCTCACCTGCCAGCCTCACTCCCCAGATGGTTCCCAGCCAGAGACGGCGCTGCTGCCCCTGGGGGTTATGCAGTAGGGATGGATATGGGTCTCGCTCAGTCCCTGCCCGCCTGGCCACCACCTGAGCCAGGAGTAAGGGGCAGGAGCCCAAGTAGTTTCCCGACCCGGCCTCTGTGCATGGCCTGCACCTTCACCCTTCCCTGGCTGAAACCACAAAGAGGAAATAGGAAGCTGGCCAGGGTGGGAGTCACCTCCTAGCCCTGTTCTATCTGCTTCCTGCAAAGGGAGAATGCTGTTGAGGGAGGCAAGGGATAGAGAGATGGCTGCTGGTGGCAGTGCCTGTTGCCACCCTGAGTGTCTCTTAGGAGCCCCTCCAGTTGGAAGACCCAGGTTCCCAAGGGCATAGGATGGCCACTGCCTAGAGAACACAACCAAGGAGGATGGATTTAAGTAGCAGCAGGAAACACTTAGATGGTAGAAAAATTGTGGACACCACCACCCCACCCCTCGTGCCCGTGGCAGACATTGCTAATCAATCAGGAGGCTTCTTAACAGAACGCTTTACTCAGTCGCTACCGATCCACCTGAGTCTGCACATTGGAGCTGACACCTGCGGGCCACGCCTGCTGTAGATTTCAGAGAACTTCTTAATGGGAACTGTGAAGCTGAAACAGAAGGCGGAGGGAGGTAGGGAGGCCTCTTTCTCCAGAGGAATACAGGGAAGTACATGATGTCCAGCTGCCACCCTGGCTGAAGGTGATCCTTGCTGAAATCCTAGCTAGCACTTACTACCTGTTAGGCACTGTTGTGTTTGCATACAAGCATGGACTGTGGAGCCAGCCTGCCTGCATCCGAATCCTGGCTCTGCCACTTCTAGCTATGTCAGCTTGGGCAAGGTGCTTTACCTCTCTGGGCCTCGGTTTCCTCATCTGTAAAATGGGGTTAGTAATAGTGTCTGCCTCTTCCAGGAGTTGTGAGGAATATATATGTAATGGTATGTGTGTATGCGTGTGTATATATATGTATGTGTATATATATATATATACACACACACACACACACACACACACACAGTGTGTGTTAGAATATATTTCCAGTTAGAATATATTAACTCATTTAAATCCTAGAGGATCCACAAAGATTCTGGTAAGCCTTTCATTTTAAAGAGGAAATGATTATTCTGTGGTTTTTATTAATTTGTTTATTTCATCTATTTCTACCCACCTTATTCTAAAAAAAACATTTTGGGGTGATTTATAAACGAGATATGGAAACGATGGAGGAGGGTGGAGAGCCGAGGCAGAAGGATCCAGAGCTAATGACATGACAACCTCTTATGCAAGATGAGCCACTGACTGGGCTCCAAGCTTCCTGGTGGCCAGAGCAAAGAGGAAAGCAGAGTTGTTCAAGTCAGGCTGCAGGAAGGTAGGAGCACCCCTGGCGCTTGACTGAAACACAGCTCTTCCTGGTACTGAGACCCAAAGGAAGTCCCTCCCGTGTGCAGATGAGGTAGGATGAGTATGTGGTGGGTACACAGGAGTGGTAGTAATCTGTCCCTTCTGTCCCTATTTGGGGTAGACCCACTGTGTGGGGTTGGAAACCCTCAGCAGACCTGTTCCCTTCCCTGGGATGTGAAGGAGGTGGCCGCCCCATGTCTTGCCCACTCCCTGGTGGCATCAGGACCAAGCAACATAGAAGTGACAGGAAGAGGGTACTGGCTCAGTGTGAAAACTCTGGATTAAGGAGGCTATTTGGTGCCTGAGCTGTCTTTGTGGGGGCCTGGGAAAGGAGGCTGAGTTCCCAGGTTCTGAGCATCCGCCCTCAGGTTCCTTGGTCCACAAATAGGAATGAAGGACTGACCATGAGCTCAGCACTCCGCAAGGCACTGGAAACATTCATGAACAGAACAGAAAAATCCCTGACCCCGGGAGCTTACCTTTTAGTGCCATGGGGGCAAAATCAAGCGGAGTGAAGAGATGGGGACACGTCCTGTTCCCATGAGAACCATTACCCAGCATTCCCCAAGGACTCCCTGACCTTGATTCTCTGTGGGTGAGTCACTGCACCACTGCCTCCGGGGTGTCCTCAGGAACAAGGCCCAGAGGGGGGATGACTTATTCCTGGTGCTGCCCGGGTTTGCCTGAGCAGCCCTGCAGCAGATGGGCTTGTGTTCCAGTGAGCACCCCGGGACCCTGGTCCTGCCTTGGCTTCACAGGAAGAGCAGGACGTCTGGAAGGAGAGAAAACACATCTGTAGCAACGTCTCTGCAGGGAGAAACCGAGGCCCGCTCCACACACCTCCTGCCAGTGCTCTTTTCCAATAACTCTAATAGGTAGCATTTATTTAGCACTTGCTGTATGCCAGCCCCTGTGCTTCGCATACATTATCTCCTGTGATCCTAAGAGATAGCTGTCATTGTTCTCCCATTTACAAGATGAGGAAACTGAGATACAGGGAGGCCAAGCAGCTCATTAAGGTGCCAACTCGGGAGTGACAGAGCCGGGATTTGAGCACAGGCAGGCTGACTCCAGAGCCCGTGCTTATAACTAAATCCTTCCTACTGTCTCTGTCACCACCTCTCCTGGACCCCGTGCCCCAGCCCTGCCAGCGCTGCATCTCAGCTCCAGAAGCTCTTTCCAGGTGTTTCCTGCCCTTTACGAGGTGCTCCATGATGCCCCCAAGGCACCATTTGAGCTGTTTCTCAGCCACCCTCTTGTAGCAGATCCATCTGGAAGCTGAGCGCCAGAACTAGAAAGACATGATTTTCTTAGGATTTGCTTGGTTTCGGAGCCACCCGCTCTGCATGTTGCTCGGATGGTAATTATTAGCCCTGATACACATTTTGTTGAAGGTCTTCCTCTTTCCAGTGGGATTTCCTATCCATTACATGGAGCCTTTAGTCTGTGCCCCGGATTGTGCTAGGCAGGAGTAGGTGGGTAATGGGGACAGGGCTGAAAGACCATGCTGTGGTCAGTGAAGACGGGCTCCTGGAGCCACACAGGGCCGGAAAAGAGTGGTAGAATATCGCACTGACTGAGACAGAAAGACTCAAAGAGAGGAGGTGTCGGTGAGACCCACAGCCCTGATGATCCTTGAGTCATGAGGGGCAGAGACATGAGAGGGAACATTCTTGTCTTTCTTTTCCTTGCATCTTCCCTGGGCCTGACATGGAGGAGACCCGAACTAACTGCTTTTCTAAATGAATGAATGAATGAATGCTAAAACTGAAAGGAAGCTTAGTGATCAAGGTCCTGCTTTCAGTTTGTTCATACAATAACAGAGGCTTCTAGAGCACAGTGGCTTCAGGCCACGCGGCTGGTTGGGCAGAGTGTGGGACGCTCGGGTATTAACACCGTGACCTTCGTAAACCTCACGCTTTCCCTCTTTATTTCAGGGTCCCGCTGGAAGACCCGGCCTCCCAGTAAGTAGCTTTCATTTCATCCTTCCTTTCTATCTCCCTCGGCTGCTCTCCTTGCGCCAAGGGCTGGCTAGGTTGGGTGGCTGCTTTCCTTCAGGTGTGTCTGGGTGCGAGGCCTCTCTCCAGCACCTCTAACCTACAGCTGAGGGTGAAGCTCCTGGGGAGCCCTCCTGGGGCCCCAGGCAGGCAGATGACAGCATGCAGGCCCTTCCAAGGCTGGACCTGACCTCTAGACTGAAGGCCCTCTAATGGGGGTCTGGAAGGGTGGCAGCCTGACTGACTATCCTCTTGCATACCAGCTTAGCTTAAGACCACTGTCCCTCCTTTGTCCTGTGACCTCCGGTAAAAGGAGACGCAAAAACTTTGTTTTCCCCCCCAGTTACCATTTCTGAATGCCGGAGAGGCTGAGCCAAGTAACCATGGGGACTTTGGATTAAAAGTAGAAGTAATACCACTAGCCATCTCTTATTGAGACCCTACTACAGGCCAGGCACTATGCTCATCACTCTTCATATATTTGATTTGTTCGACAACTCAGTGAAATGGCTGTTATCATACCCATTTTATAGATGAGGAAACTGAGACTCAAGAGAGGCAAAATACCTTGTCCAATTGTCCAAGCTTCAGTGGAGACCTGTGGGGGCCATGTTGTCACACACATTTCATACCTCTGTTTCCTGTGGTCCATGCTTGACATTTGAGAACAGTCTGTAAAGTCTTCAGAGACATGGCTCTGTGGGATGTAGCCTGGGGCATAGATGCATTGAGTGCTAGATGACGGAGGGCCCAGGAATAGCCGGAGAGTCGGGTGAGATGTGGTAGCCAACTAGAGGGCCAAGGTGGGGTGTGGAGGGCGAGCCGGGGCTGGCCCCGGGCTGCCCTCCCTGCACCGAGGACCACATCCATTGGATTCCAGACCCTTCTGTGCATCCCGGTTACTCTTCTTTTAGACATGAATTACACTGTAACGTCTTGACTAATCTAGCAGCTTCTAGAATTCAAGCCCAGCAGTGACTTTCTTAATGAAATGCATGTGGGAGGGTGTTTAGCCTTGAAACTGGAAACTCTCCCAGTAAGTACCGAGCCCCAGAGCAAAGGAGGATGGGTGAATTAGTCCCATGAAATCCAAGGAGGGGAAAAATCAGATGACTGGGGAGAACGTGGGCAGACTTTGTTTTTTTCTGACAACGTCCACCTTTAAAAAGCATTTGGGGGCAATTCACAGAGCAGGGGCTGCTACACAGAGTTCCTAGTCTCTGGCCCTTCCATGCCTGTCCCTAACCCGAGCATTTTATGGCCAGGACTGCAAAGAACATTAGTTTTAAAAAAGAAACGAAGAGAAACCAAAATACACAGCCTGCAATATCATTCAGAAGCCCAGGAGTGAGCGGGCCATGGGGGTGTCTCAGCCCGCGTGCGGCAGGCCTGGTGTCCTCAGCAGGAAGGGCGGACCGCTGGCCCCCAGGTCCTCGCCCCCCTCGTGCTTCCACGTGGGGGAACCTGGGAGGGACCCGCAAAAAGAATTGCTGCGGCCAGCCCCTTGTGAAATGCAAAACTCTGAAGCACAAACATGCTGTACAATTCACTTGCCCACAGCCGTGCTGGGCTCCCTACCTGTAGACCCCGAATACGCGACACGCTCCAGGTGCCAAGCGCTGGGAGGAGGCTTTCCTGGGGCATCATTTACTGCATCCTCCCAGCAGCCCCTTGAGAGAGACACGGGTGCTGAGGGAGGCACGGAAACAGATCCAGGCTTATCACCCATGCTGCTAACCCGCCACTCTTTTGCAAAGGGTGAGCCGTTTCCTAGAGACACCACTGACCCGTGTGTGTAAGAAGACCCTAATTGCAGAGCACTTGCTGTCCTCGGGTGCATCCACATACATCTTGAGATGCTAATTGTCCCTCAAGGCTTGTTGCCTCAGTGGGGTCAGCAGACACAGAATTGCCCCAGAAGTGCCCACACCCTTCAGGGGAACCCACAAACCCAGCTCTCTCCTGCCCAGGAAGCCAGGACAAACACTGTCTGATTTTTGGCCCCCATCGCTTTCCGTCCTTCTAGACTCCTAGTGTACCCCAGGCCCCACCCCAGATTTTATGATGTCTGCACACGTATTATTGCAAAAAAATATTTTCTACCAAAAAGGAGAGGAACAAAACTTACTAAGCAGATTTCCAGAGTAAGAAGATGTAACTCCTGGCTACGAAACAAAGGGGATCCTTCTGAGCGGCTGAAACTCGTAATGCGGCCGTATCTACGTGGCTCACTGTCCTTCCTGTTGGTGCCGGGGGTGGCCGAGAGGAGGGCAGGGAGAGGACTCTGTCGTAGCCTTCTCGGATGGAGAGCCTGGGGAGGAGTCGGGGGACGTGGGCACTGCGCCTCAGCTCTGGCACAGATAGACCATTCACCTGGCACATGGGGCCACCACTCTCCGGGCTCTGTGCCTTGGAGTTGAGCGGGACGAAGATATGGCACATCCTGGGTGAAGCCGAAGCTAGACTGTGACAGCAGAAGTCTAAGAGGGGAAGGGCCTTGGACCCTTCGTGAAACGCATAGGGAAGCTGAGGCTCAGGCTGGGGACCAGGCTCCTAGGTTAGTGCACTTTCCACAGCACCGCGCTGAGAGCAGATCGTGGTAGGGGTGGCTGCTTGCCTAACAGTCCTTGGGGGCTGAGTGGGCATCATCCCAACCGCCCATGCAAAGCAGGTCTTGGGTGCATAGCTAGCCCATGGGGTCCTTCCTACGCTGGCCTGGCTCCAGCCACATCTAATTGTTTCTGCCTCCTTCATCAGGGGGACAAAGGTGCCATTGGGATGCCTGGACGTGTGGTGAGTTGGCGCATTTGTACTTGCTTGGGTGGCCGTTGCTTGCTTCTTCGTGCCGCCCTGTCCTCGAAACCATGGCAACCTCCCCAGCCCCAAGGAGGGGGTCAGACCTCTCTCTTCCTCCACCCAAGTCGGCTTCAGAGAGGGACTAGAGAGAAGAAAGGAGGAAGTTTTATTCCAATCCTTCAGATCTTGCAGTAGGACTCTACTCTCCATACAGCTGCCATGGCAAAGGAAAAATCCAAGAAATGGCACTGATAAAGCTCTTTGTCGATCCCCCACCGAGGGACAGGATGAGGCCCAAGCCCCTCGTGACATCAGGAGGACTCCCACCCACTCCACCGCGCCCCCCCCTCCACCGCCCAAGGCTAGCAGCTCTTCTTCAGACTTCCAACTGCTTTGCCACCACTCCCCAGCAAGAGCAGCAACAGATGGTGACAAATGCAGCCTCAAGATGCCCATGGAAGCTGCAGCGGAGCCGGCTTCCAGAGGCGCCTTCCCTAGGCAGAGACTAGAAGCTGGTGGGGGACAGGGCTGGTTCCCAGGCAGGGCCTCCAAATCCTCACCATGAGGCTAGGAGTTAGACACTGAATGTTTCCTGCTGAAAACTCAGGATGAAGAAAGGGAAACAGGAATGTTCCGCAGGGAGGGGATAGCTCAGAAATGGGAGGGCCGGCACTAGATCTTGGGGTCCCAGAGCCAGGCTGGTCCCGGGTGCCTGCTAGCCTCCAAGGGGCTAGAAAGGGCAGCTCAGGTACTGGGGGCAGCCCAAGGGGCTGATGGCCACACGCCGGCCTCACCAGCACCAAGTGAGTCTAGGACATGCCCAAGCTACTCTCCCCGTCTACCCCCGACTCCCCTACAGCTATCAGCCTCGACCTCCCTCTGGCTCCCCAGGGCCCCCCAACTCCCCCACGCCATCCTTCTATGCCACTCACATGCCTTGCCTCTTGACCTCACCTCCTCACGGGTTGGCCTCAGGCCTGGGTATGGCATTCTTGCGGGAGCTTGCTTGCCTGGTGTGAGCCTGGTGCTCAGAGAGAAGGCCTCCGAATCACAGTTAACACCCGAGAGCGCTCACTCTGCGGTGGGCATTGTGCTGAGAGCCTCACTCACATTAGCTCATTGGGTCCCAAGAGCTGCCGGAGGGAGGCACAATTTCCACCCATTGCTCAGGTGAGAAAACCGAGGCTCAGATATTAAGTGTCTTTCCCGAGGTCCTGCCTGACCCTGTCCCTCTGCCTTAGTTCTCTCACTCCAAACCCTGAGTCCCCCAGGCTGTCACTGGTCCTTTTGTGTGTGCAGCAGGGAGAATAGAGCCAGCCAGCCTTTCTCAGGGGCTCGCCGTGCGTGGGCCTGAAGCAGGCACGTTCTCCATCAGAGCTTTCCAGGAACCCGTCCTATTGATGAGCTTGTTGAGACTCAGTTTGCCTGGGATTGGGGGGTGGAGCTGGGGCTTGCACCCAAGCTGACTGTCAGACGCCGAGATCCTGGCTCCTAACAGGTGGGCGTCAGGACTCTATACCCTGAGTGCCGCTGCCTGCCCTCCCCCTCCTGCCCTCCTTCTTGGGCCCTTGTGGACGTGTGCGCCCGAGAAGTGTCCATCTGAGCCGAGTTCTGACCCTCAGCGGTGGGGGCAGGAGGGAAGGCCACAGGAAGCCCCCTATTTCTGTTTTCCAGCCACTTGGGGGTTTTCATGCTGCTTGTGCTATTTTCAATGTGACAATGGACCCATTTGGCTGCCCAGTAGGAGTCCTGGCCCCAGCCACCTGATAAGGACGAGGGTGGCCAGGGGGTGTGAAATGCCTGAGTTGCCCCTGTGGTTCTCACCGGAGCTGGTACCCCTGGCTTCAGTGGATTAGGGTAGATCGGAGCTCTCTCTCTGCGCATTGCTGTGGTTACAGGGGCCCTTGGTGACTGCCCAGTTTCCTCTGCATCCCAGACCCATCCTCCATCCCCCAGATGTCTGTCCTACTGTCTGTCCTCCCGTATTCCTCTAGTCCCTCTCCCGACCTCTTGCCTGGCCAGGCCTGACGGCTCCCAGCGTGTGTAGCTTGGCAAAACTTTGTGCTTGGTGCTCAGTTGGACCTTCAAACCAACTAAACTCCACTTCACAACACAGTCCTTGGACAAGTCTCCCTCATGCTCCCTCCCCACCAACCACCACCACCTCAGGTGACCCAGTGAGCTGGGGACATGGCTTCTCAGGCAGATTTTCTGACCTGGATGGGTTTCTCTCTCTCTCTCTCTTACACACACACACACACACATCTTGCCTCTGTTTCTCTCGGTTATCTAGAATGGCTGACTGGGGCTGGGCCCCGGGGGTAAATCTGTAGCCAACCCTGCACTGTGCTTGTTGGAGGAGGGACACCTGTCATGTGTCAACATCTATGTTTTGTTTTGTTTCTTACTTCACAGCGATTTCTTTTGTTTGGTCATTGTGCCTTTAACACAGATTCTCACGTGTGTGCCTCTCTCTTATCCTTTCTTTTTTCTCTCCCCCTCTCTCCTCCCCACCCTGTGTTGCATGTGGCTGCCCAGGGAGTAAAGGGCCAACCAGGCGAGAAGGTGAGTCCTCACTTTGCCCTCCACCTTTCTGCCCCAGTCTCTTCCCCTTGGATTCTCGGG
The DNA here is from genome assembly GCF_054177405.1 of Leptonychotes weddellii. NCBI lineage: Eukaryota > Metazoa > Chordata > Mammalia > Carnivora > Phocidae > Leptonychotes > Leptonychotes weddellii. Next base: position 50,823,136 of record NC_138374.1, on the reverse strand, counting down.
GTGCTTCCAGAGGCCCCCATCTCAGCCCTCCCCCCAGCACACAGGCCCCAGCACTCTGCCTTCGCAGGCTCTCCAGGCCCAGTGTCCAGGCCCCTGACTCCTGGCTAAGGGCCCAGCCTCCCTGCTGCATGGGTCTCCCCACACACCCAGGCTGCCTGTGGCCTCGCCGTCCCCCTTCCCCGAGCCGAGGGGAGCACCATCGCTGTTTGGGGCAGCTGGTTCTAGTCCCTCCCCAGCCTACTGCTGATGCCCTCAGACATAGAAATTCTCTTCGTGCTGCCCCAGAGAGACTCCCAGGGGCCTAGAGTGAAGCCCCCTCGGAAGCCAGAAGCCCAAGAGACCATCCTGGAGCATTAGCCCTGGTGGATCCTGAGGGATCAGAGAGCAACACATCTAACCAGTTCCCTTTACAGAGAAGGAAACTGAGGCCCAGAGCGGGGGTGTGGCTTGCTGAAGATCCCACGCCAATAATGACGAGCGGGGGTGAGAAGCCAGACCTCCCGATGCCCAGCTTAGTACTTCCTTGCCTGTACATGGCAGTGCGTGTTTCTCGAGTCTCTCCGTCTCCAAAATAATGACATTGGCAGCAGAACACTCGCAGCTGCAATGTACTAAGCACAAACCGCCAGGTTCCGCGGTGTTTGGCCTCTGTTCTCCCAACTAACACTGACATAGCCCTTCCAGGGAGGCTTCAATATTCTTATTTACATGAGAGCACAGAGAGGCAGCTTCACAGACCCAAGGTCACACAGCAGCAAGTGACAGAGCTGGAGAGGAGCCCCACCCTCACGGCGTCCCCTCCTAGAGCTCCACGCTGCCCAGGAGAAAGATGAAGGACACGATCGGTGCCTAAGGACAATTGCAAACACTTGCTAGCCCCTTCATGCACCGGGCATTCTTTTCAGCACTTTACAACATTATCTCATGAAACTTTCACACCCATCCTATGAGATAGGTAAGGAAACTGAGGCAGAAGGAAGTTAAGTGGCCCAAGGTGACACAGCTGGGAAGGAGCAGAGCTGGGCTTCAAACCCAAGGGCTCTGGCTGGCTCCTAGCCATTGCATTCCCCTGCCTCGTGTGGTGATTACCGCTGCCGTGGTGTAAACAGTTACAAATCTGAGATCACTGCTCACCTGGGCGTGAGGCATGCAGTCACAAATACATTTAGAGCCTTTGCTTGGAAGGGTAGCCGAGCAGCCCTCAGCACCCAGTTCACAGAGGACGGATGTGGGCTGGGAGAGGTTC
>NC_138374.1:50785410-50821790 GCF_054177405.1 Leptonychotes weddellii | reverse complement strand
CCTTCCCCACCTGCCGTCTCCCTTCTTTACCTCCTCCTTTGCCCACCCCTCCCCCCTCCTGTCCCTGCCCCTGTCCCTCTCCCTCTCCTCTCTCTCTCTCTCCCACAGGGGGCCCCAGGAGATGCCGGCATGTCCATCATCGGCCCCCGTGGCCCCCCTGTAAGTGGTTTTTGCTCTTCTTCAGGGTGGGGGGGCTGGGCTAGCTAATGGCAAGGGTTTGGGTGGAGGGGAGCGAGTCCTGGCTGTGCCTCTGGGCCTGGCGGCCACCACCTATAATATGGTCAACCAGGGCAGGCCTGCCTAAATATACCGAAATTATAGCTTCTCGGGAGGGTTCATGAGGACCACCCTTTGGCGAGGAAGCCAGCAGCTGCGAGGTGGCCCTGCTGTTTACAGGCAGGGAGAAAGTACTCGCCCCTCCCCAGATGGGCTGCTCCAGCTTTCCAGGGGACAAGCCTTGTTTCCAGAAGCCCCTGGAGCAGGTACCCAGCACCCAGATCTGCTGCCCCAAGCACACGCTCCTGGTCTCAGCAGAGGCCTGACCCACCACTCGTCCTCAAAGGCCTCGTTCTTAGTGCCTCTACCCAGTGGCCCGGGGCTCGGAGAAATCAGAAGCTTCCCCTCCGATATGTTTCCTTAGGGACCAAAAGGGGACCTGGGTGACGATGTGGGAAGATACTGTGACTATGGGAAGGAGAGCCCAAACCACGGGGCATCAGGACAATCACCAAATGTCAGGGTAGAAAGGACCTCAGCGATGGTCTAGCACAGCCCCCTCAGAAGGGGAAACTGAGGTCCAGCAAGGGGCCAGGGGCCCACACATAGAGGCTGGGACAGGATTAGAACCCAGGACCCTTGGCACCAAGAGCTTCCCCCATAAATCAGGCCACCATCTCCATGCTCTACTGTGCACTTTTCCTGTCCTGCCTGCACAGTGAGAGGGAGAGGAAAGCAGAGGGCTAGCCTCTGGGAGTCTGAGGCTAGCCCAGTGGAGGTGTGGAGTCCAGCCTGCCCATTCCCCTGCCTTCACCAGAGGGAGCCAGTGCAAGCGGGAACATCTCCTACCCATAGTCTAGGGAGCGGGCTCAGAGAGCCGTTCGCTAAATCCCATCCACAGGAGGGGCTGTGCCGAGAGGGAGGAGCTGAAGCTCCCCCGTTCAGGGCTGCTTGGAGGCGGGGGACGGGTCAGGGTGGGGAGCCAAAGGGCAGAGCTGGGGAGCAGGGCTGGCAGACTGGTCGGGGGCCGAGGCTGGAGGCAGGGTTGAAAGGGTCCCGGGCTGCAGAGTCCTGGCCTCCTGGGCAAGATTCCCTCTGGCTCTGACCCCAGCGACTATGTTATGGATTGACGCATGGCACTGAAGTTTGGGCAGGCAGCGTCCTAAGACCGCTACACGCTGTAACTCACCTAATCCTCACAAGAAGCCCACCGGGAGGTACTATTAGCCCCTCCATTTCATGGGTGAGAAAAGCCGGGCACAGAGAGGCCGAGTGACTTGCCCAGGATCATTCACTCGACTGTGGCCACGTGGGGATTCAGGTGCTCAGCCCGGGCCGCATGGCTCAGAGTCTACACTCTGCACCCCACTGCTCAACAGACCGCCAGGCCGCGGGGTTACTGGCATCCGGGCCTCTGGGCTCATGTGGCCACTGCTCCGATGGGCCGTAAGCTTCATGAGAGGAACCGCCATGTGCATGTCCTGAGCCCAGCCGCTCCTGGCAAGGTCACCGAGAAAGGTCACCGAGAAAGCCAGTCCCCAGATTCTAACAGCCAGGACCAAGCCGGGACGGGCCTGTTGGGTGGATAGAAGAGTAACAGAATACAGGCCCTACCCCTTGGCCACCACCTCGGCCTGCCTCCCAGTCTGACCACAGACCCCATTGTGTCGATCACGGCGGTCCTCCAATACCCTTTTGGCAGTACCGTGCGAACGAGCTACCTAAAAGTTGTTGAAAAGGCCCCCTTTTGGGGGACATGCTCGGGGGAAGGGGTCTGCCTCAGCTCCCCTGGCTTCTGCCTCAGTGTGCATCATGAGGAACCGTACCTCCTGCATGGGATTTGATTCCAATGGCAAAAAGTACCTTCTATCCAGGTAATAGTGATAAATTCCATCCCCTGGGCACCTATCCTGTCCTAGGGCCTATGCTGAGAGCCCACCTATGCCCAGGCCTCTATCGGTCCTCCCAACAAAGCTGTGGGGCAGGCCCGCCAGCCCATCTCCCAGAGAAGGAGACTGAGAGTTTCATAACTCACCTGAGGCCACTCAGCAGGTCAGTGCTAGAGCTTGGGCTGGTCCAGCTTCGCCTCATTCCAAAGCCAACATTCTCGCCGCAATTCTGCCCTCCCTGTTTCAAGCTCTACCCTTTAAAAGGGCTATTTACCTTCCGGAGAAGAAACGGTTCTCCGTGTGGGTGCAGCCTTGGTGGTAGGAGAAGGATTATGGTACCAGGAGGCTTAACGAAGCCCAGCCTCCTTCTACTTTGGACTGTGGGGGTGACCATCACCCCAGTGACTGGGGCCTCCCCCGCTGAGTCCTCACTAGAGACCACTAGAGACCAGGGCAACCACCTCAACTCCTCCCAGGAAGCCACGCAGAGCTGGTGAGCGCAGGGAGTAGGGGAAGACAAAGGGGGTGTTTGTCATTAAGGGGGAGAGGCCAAGTGGGCAAGCCTTCTGTGGCCGAGGATTATGGGGAACGATATACGGAGGAGGCACCTGCCTTGGGGTGTGGGCAGACAGAGAAGGCTTCCAAGAAGGAGGGGTAACTAAACTGTGATCAAAGAAGAGCAGAGGTTCCCAGGTTGTGAGGCTGGGGAGGAGCCCCCGCGGTAAGACGGGTTCTTATGAACTACTGGAGAAATAGGGAAAGTGCGCTGCGTAGCAAAGCCAGGCCGAGGCTAGTGAGGTGAGCAAGGGCCCAGTCGAGAAGGACCTGGACAGGGTCTTCAGGAGTCGGGACTCTATCCTGAGGGCAGTGGAGAGCCTTGGTGTGTGTTCAGCTGAGGATGGACATGCTCAGATTTGCAGTTTAAAAAGATCTATCCCTCCCTGTCCTGGCATGGAGCGTGTTTAGAAGCGGCTACAGGTGGGGGACTGGCTGGTAGGCGCTTGCAGTAATCAAAGGCTGGACTGGTGGGACCTTTGGAGGAGGAATTGACCAATTTACTGATGATAAAAGTGGGGATTGAGAAAGAAGGAGGAGTTCAAGATGACTCCACCTTTCTGACTTGAGTAACCAAGTAGATGGTGGTACCCTTCTCCAAATCGGGGAGCGGATTTTGCCGGGGAAGATGAGTTTAACCAGAACATGATGAACTTGAGATGTCCTTATAATGTCCAAAGGGAGATGTTTGGCCCCCCATTTGCTGCTGGAAGTCAGAGTTGGAGTTGGCTCACCCGGCTCACGAGAGCAGATCATGCACACCCCCTCCCAACTCTGTGTTCAGTGACATCACATTGGTAGCTTAAAATCAGCTGTGGTGGGAGGTTTATTTACACCACAGGGATTAGCAGATCCTATACAAAGCAGGGCTCTTCTCTCCCACTCTCTGTCACCTTAGCCAACGATTACACACTGACCAACACGGGGGTCTTGTTTGAAAGACAGTCAGCACTGACTTGGAGTGGGAGGCGGGCTCTGGGCAGATATGGGACTGACCCTCATTCAGGGGTCAGAGAGAAGGGAAGGGAGAGTTAGCCTTCTGTCTGTCTATGTGGCTTTACCCCACACGAATTACAGGTAGGAGTAGACATCAGGGTCCACTTCCAAAAAGCAGGGATCCACTTGGCTCCCTTTCCACCCTGGCCTCGAATTAAGGGAAGAGATTTGGGAGAGCAATGTAAAGCTTATCCCCCTTGTTCTTACATGGAAGGACATAGTATTAATGCATTATTAATCTATGAATAAATCTATAATCCATAATTTTAATATGATCCCAATCCCAGTGAAATGAATAATATTCATTTCATTTGGAAGAAAAAAGTAAGCTTTCATAAGGATGTCAGGAAATTTCTGAAAAATAGAGTAAGGGGAGTAGGGGAGGACAGGACTCGTTGTTGTACTCGATATCCAATGTATTATAAAAACAGAGCAGTTAAATAGGACAGAATGGGAAGGCCAGAAATAAAGCCAAACGCATCTGGGAAGTTAGTCCTCAGTAAAGGTTTCATTTCACAGTAGGAAGAGGAAAATAGATTGTTTAAGAGATGATGCTGAGACAGGGGACAAGCCATTTACCAAAAGGTAAAACCAAAAAAAAAAAAGACTGAATCTGTACCTCACTTGTTATATCAGAATAAATACCAAATGGATAAAATACTTAGATGTAAAGCATGAAACCATAAAATACGAGGACAAAGCGTGAGCAGACATTTATGAAGTCCTCACTGGGAGGTCCCCTGGAAACATGGCATAAAACCCAGGAGCCATAGGAGAAGATTGATAAGTGTGTCCACCTGAATGCAAAACTTCCATCGGGCAGGAAATACAACATGAAAAAGACAAATGCCAAATTGGGAGGACTATTGGCGATGCACGTGACCCTCAAAGAGTTACCGACCTTGACAAAGAGCTGTCCTCGGGCCAATGGGAAACAAACAAGCGAGGGGAAATTTTTGGTAAGGAACACAAACAGGCAGTTCACGAGTAAATGACCGGCCAATAAACACTGCAAGAGAGGTCCAACTTCAGCGTGTAACTGAAGAGACGAAATTAAAATCCAGTTCCAGGCCTCCCCGAGTGCCTTACCCAGCCCAGCATCTCCAGGAAGTAGAGTCCCAGTTTCCATTTGGTCAGTGACAACATTCTTCCCAAAATCCCGAAAAAGCCTTGGTTAGCCCCGGATTTGGCTCTGAGTTGGGGAGATGCATCCTGCTCCCGGGCAGGCTCTGTAATTAGCAAACCATGTGCTTATCCCTACCGTGTAAACATTATCCTGAGCGGGACATGAAGATGTTTCTTGGAATCCTTTCCTCCTGACCTTTGTCCTCGGGCCTCTCAGCATTCGGAGTAGTTGAAAGTTTACACTGCGAGGTTCCAGAGGCCACATCGCAGGGTTTCCGGGTTTTCTCCTTAGTGCTATTCTTAGCATCACTTACCCTTGAGAGAGAGTAAGTGAGCCCGGGGCTCTCCGACATTTGAGTGGCATGTCCTCCCTCCTGCCCTTGGGCTGCCTGCCACAAACCCATCCCGACCCCGTAGGACACTGCAGGTCTGTCCCCACTTGACTGACGCTCCCACCCTGATGGCAGGGTCCCCGTCCCACTCAGCCGTGTCCGAGCAGAGGCCTCTGGGCACTCCTGTCCATGGCTTCAAGGAAGACCCAAGCAGCCTGGTTCCCGCTTCACAGCAGATGGATGTGGAGAAATCTCCCTCCCGACGGGGTCTGATTCGGAAACTGCCACTTGGCAGGGCCCATCGTCCATGGCTCCGAAGGCTTTATTCTGGCGCTCCTTGGTTCGGTTCAATCCAGCAAACATTGATGGATTAGTGGCAGCTACCATTTCAGCAGGCTTCACGAGTACAATCGGATGTGATTCAGTGACCCTGTGAGGTCACGCTCTTGTCCCCATGCTATAGGACCGAGGAAAGGGAAGCCTAAAGACTTAGTCACCCAGCTGAGGCTGCTGGAGGAAGGACTGTAGCTCAGCCTGCCAGACTCGGAGGCCCAAGCTTGAGAGGACACTGTGGCCGCCTCAGTCAAAGGGAGACTCCCAGCTGAGGGCTGACAGTGGGAAAGATGGGGTATGTCCGGGGAAAGCAGGGGAACCGTGTGTCTGAGCGAAGAGTAGGGGAGATGGGGCAGGAGCAGGGCTAGTGAGACCGGGTCGGCTGTGAATGACACGTGAGAAGAAGGGACCACTGGCTTTGACCTCCCGCTCAGCCCTCCCCAGCCCTGGGTCTGCTCAGCCCCACGCTGCTTCTGACCTCAGCACATCTCTGTTGTCCTGAGTCTGGACCGGAGGCCACCGGGCTGTGACCGGCGGCTTCTAGTCTCCAGCCCAAACACCGACCCGAGTGGCCCTCTGCACCTGCAAGAGAATGGGCATGAATGGGCACAAAGATTGGGGGACCCAGAGATTGCCCAACTGGGGGCGGGGCCTGCTGGGCCAGGGCAAGAGAAAAATGAGAGATCTGACCCGTGTGGCCTGAAAACACACCTTCTGAAGGTCAGCTTCTGCTGTCCAAACCATCCTCATGTAAGTAGCCCTGGGCAACGACTGTATAAATAAAAAGGACTCAGAAGATCGCAGCCGGGAGTTCAGGGTACACCAGGCCGGTCCCCACTGTCCGTGCCCTCCAGCCACCTGCTCATATGTTGGGGTTCAGGGCATGGAGGACCCGAAAAAGGCTGGGCCCCTCCTTTTCCCCAGGCCCCGGAGGAGGCTTCCTCTGGTGTTCTTTCCATCTTTCTCCAGCCTCCCCGCTAGCCAGCTCACCACGGGGAGTATCTCCCCCGGAGGACCCCAGAGGAGTGGGAGGGAACCCACAGACCCTCTGAGAGCAAAGGGGACTCGGTCTAGCTTCATCCCCTCCTCACCCATCCTCACTCCTCTCCTGCTCTTTCCAGGGTCAGCCAGGCACTCGAGGTTTCCCTGGATTTCCGGTAAGTAGGGAGGGCCCAGATGAGCCATGTCCCCAGTGACCCCTGGGCCTGGCTGGGTTAAACTTCATGTGGGGCCAGCCCTCAAGCTCCTCTTGACCTTCCAACTCTGGTCAGTAAGGACCCTTTCCTGCAGCCTCTCCCAGAGAGCCACTGAGGAGAGTAGCTGACACTCAGCCCAGAGTGCAAGACAGGACAGGGACAGTCATAGGGAAATGAAGGGACAGCAGGACAGGGACAGGCGGGGGAAGTCACAGGCTGGGTTAACCTCAGCAGGACACTGGAAGGTGGGACAGATGATGCACCTCAGGGAAGCAACCTCCGACCTGGTCTGGAGAGGAGACCCGCCTGCAGGAGGCGGTCAGGTGGCCATCTGGATGCCCGGTGACCCCTGCCCGAGGGGTCGAGGACAGGTTCTAAGAGGAGGGCAGGAAAGCAACTAGCTCTCCTTTTCCCCGGGCCTTGGTGCTAGCCCGCCCCAGGCTTTCTAGCAACACCAGGTTCACTTTCCACTCGGGGTAAGGAGGAGGAGGTAGGTCTGTGATCGCCATGGTGACTGTCATCCCTCAGGCTGTCCCTCGTGCCGGGTGCTGGCCAGGTGGCATTTCGTTCACTCCTCACAAAGACCCCTCATGGAAGACTCTATTATCCCCATGGTAGGATAGGAAACAGGCTTAAGCTTACCCATGGTCATACAACCAGTAAGTGGTCAAGCAGACACTTGAACTCCAACTTGGAGTCCAGAACCTGTGCGCCCTTAAACCCCGCCCCGGGCCGCCTCTTTGGCAGGAGACCTGTGCTGTTTGTCTTGACGCGGGGCCTCTTTCCCTTTCAGGGTCCCATTGGGCTCGATGGCAAACCGGTGAGTGGACCCTCTCGGGCTGTGAGCTCCTCTCCCTCGCTTGATCCAGGTCACTAACCCTGGGTCCTCAGTCCTTCTGCAAGACCCTTACTCGGTGGGAGAAACTCCAGAGAGAATGGATGTTCCTGGGGCGGGAAATCGTTGCCAATGTGAGGGGGGGAGGGGCCACTGGAATGAGCTGCCCCAGCCCCCAGTGGGCCTCCCCTGGGCACAAGTCCACGGCCGCCAAGCTGGGTTCTCGGCGTCTGGAGCAAGAACTACCCCTAGAAGCTGGTGTTTCTGAGGCGCCCTTCGAAGGGGCTGCGGTAGGGGGTGAGGCGGGGAGGCAGCTGGGAGGGAAGACGGGTGGAGAGCTCAAGCCGCTGACTTGAAGTGGAGCGTGGGCACTGGTCCACACCTGCTCCCCAGCACCACCAGGCAGCTGCCTGCGCCACCCTGTCTCCTCGGGTCTCCCACCCTGGTGGACCCCCCACACACCCATGTCCAGATGGAGTCTGTGTCCCCATCTGTAGCTCCTCTGTCTGTCCATTTTAATCCTTTGGGCTTGGGTCCCAGACCCAAATATTCATGGCGGAAGGGAGACCCCACCCCACTCCTCGGAAGGAGTGAGCCGGGGGAGAGCTGGACCCCTCTGATGTCCTCAGAGATGACAAGGGAAGGCAACGAGTGCCAAGCCCAGCCCCACGCACTCGTCTCGCCCCGGAGCCCAGCACCCCGCTATGAGGGCCTGGCCACCCACCTGGTCAGTTCCCCACTGCAGGCCAGAGCTGAGCACAGCGAGGTGTTTGGTGGTCTTTCCCACTCAGCCCCCAGGACCCGGCGTGCCTCCAAGCTGCCCTGGGTGTGTGCATGGGGCAGGGGCTCTTGAGGGGTTGCCAGCTGCTGAGTAAGACCCAGCAAAGGGGGACGGGCGGGTGACCACGCCTGAGCCAGCAGGTCCAGGACGGGGAGCAAGAGGACAGGTGACGAGGAAAGACGTGTGCAAAATGAGCAGTGGGTGATGGAGGGGGCAGGGCGGGGGTTTCAGGGTGCAGTGTACCCGGCGCTCACACTCTTCTCCTTCCAGGGCCACCCCGGACCCAAAGGGGAGATGGTAAGACCCCAGCTTTCCTGCCTTCCCTTGAGGGGTGGGGGGTCAGCCTGGTTGCAGCCAAGTGCCGCCCTGCAAAGGGGGCCCACAGGGACCGTCAAGCGGCTGCCCCCACGGTCACTCCCCAGCTGTATACAACGAAACCCCTAGGTCCTCACATCAACGCAGGGAGGAGAGGTGGGCAGGGGGCTTCTCCACCTGAAAAATGAGGAAAAGGAGGTCCGGAGAGGCAGGTGCTCCCAAACTGCCACGCCTTTGCCTCAGGGCTGAATGTAAACTCGGGGGTGAGGGGGGTGGGGGGAGGAGCCCATCTAGCTCTTTTTCTGCAACCGGATTTCCTAGTGCTGGCCCTGCTGGAGGCTGCCCCAGGACTCCAAGCACTCCTGTCCCAGCTGGGCACAAAGCCGACTTGGAGAGTCAGACGGTTGTCCCCACCTTCCTCCCAGCCCCTTCCACATTCTGCAAGGCCTTGTAAAGGGATTTCCTGTCTCTACAGTCTCCCCCAGGCAGGCCACTCCTTCCAGAAGGGAGAACCTCCCCTTCTCCAGGGCCGCCCCCTCCAGGGGAGGGGGCCAGTTCTCCATGGAAGGGATGGGCCATTAAAAGTAGATGGGCCAGCCCAGAGCTGGGATGCTATCCAGCCTCCCCGGGTGGTCATCTCTATACTGGGAGGACCCCCCTCCTGCAGAAGGGCCTGGAATGTGCAGCATGGCAGGCTCCCCGCCTCCCTGTCCAGCCCGGCTCTGGTGCACGTCTTGCTCCAAGTGCAGGCATGAGGACACGCTCCGCTCACAACCGGGGTGCAGAGGTGGCTGACTTCGTGGATGGGAAAGGAGACCTGGCTTTCGCCCCAGCTCCCCCTAAATTGCACTGGACCTTTAGCAACTCAGCACCCTCTGGACTTCAGCCTATCCAGTTAACTCAGGCCCAGCTAACATTCCTTGAGGGTTTTCTATGTGGTGGGCACGGAGCTAAGTCCTATGCGTGTCTTATCTCCTTCATCCTCAGCAGAAGCCTGTGCTCCAGGTCCTACTAGTAGCCCCTTGACACGGTGGAAACTGAAGCTCAGAGAGTCTAAGTAACTTGCCTTAAGTCACACAGCTAGGGAGCATCAGAAAGAGGATCCAAACCCAATTCTCTAATTCCTTCCCTCCACATTTTATTGCCTTTCTCCCTCCTTCTTTCCCTCTCACCTTCCCTATCTCCCCGCCTCCTGCCTTCCCTTAACACATTCTTACTGAGTATCTGCACTACGCTGGGCACTGTGCCAGGTAGCAGGGGTACAGACAGGAGTAAGAAAGACACTGTCCTTGCCATCCTGTAGCTCACCATCTAGCAGGGGAGCATGCAGTTAAACAATCAGACGCATAATTAACAAATGACCTTGGCAGTCGTTCTATAAAAAGGCCGTGCCAGTTAGCCTGAGAAACCCCAGCATAACAGCTCCTCACCCAGGCTGAGGGTCAGAGAGGCTTTCTGAGAAAGACGTGAACTGCGGCCCGAGGGATGAGGGTTTAACTGAGAGAAAAAGGAATGGGAAAGAGCATTCTGGAAATGGGAGAACAGCACATGCAAAGGCCTGAGGCAGGCAAGTCCTTAAAATAGCCACAGAAAAAGGGCAGTGAGGCTCTGGAGGCCGTGGTGTCCGGCCAGCTTTCCTGTCCATCACGGCCAGCCCCACTGCAGGTGCATGTCCTGTTGCCCCTCCCCTGTTCCAAGCATTGCTCAGCACATGTGGGAAGCCGTGGAGACCAAGGCAGGAACCCTTCCATGCTGCCATTGTTCCAGAGGCATTGGGGTTTAGATGCCAGGAGTTTGGGGTGCTTCCTCCCTCAACCCCTCCCTGCCACCCTCTTTCCCTTCCTAGTGGCCTGACACTAACCGTAACACAGTCCGTGGCAACCCAGAAGTAATAAGATGGTCAACTAGGCACTGTTCTGTAATCCTCGTAACGGCTTATTATCCCCACTGTACAAAAGGGGAGATCGAGGCACAGAGGGGTTGAGTATATTGCCCAAGGCTACACAGCTTCTAAATCACAGAGCTGGGATTGAGACCCATGTGGTGGGGTCTTACCACATTCCTTTCTGCTGCCAGAGCCCTTTGTCTTGAGGGAAAGGAACCCTTCTGTGGGGCACCTCCTCTGCCATCCCACTGCCCCACCCCACTGAACCACCCATGAGTCTCCCCTGTCTGTTTGGGGGACAGAACTAACTTGGGGGGGGGAAAGGGTGAGGTCATCCCAAGTCCCATGAGCCCACACCAGTGTAATAGATCCCCTGTCTGCCTCTTAGTCATCCATCAAAATCTGACAGGCCCCAGAACCATTAGGCTTCTGTTTGGCTTGGCACAGGGACCCGCACTATTAATTCAACACACTGTCTAGTGTAATGATCTTGGCCTGCTTATCATCTGTCTGTCTCCCACTCACCTCCATCCCCAGATGGTTTCCCCTCTGCTAGGCATCCAACATGGGGGGCTAGGGCTCACTCTCACATGCTTAGCCAGTGTCCTCACCTCAAAAGGGGATCACCCCTGCTCCACCCACCCCACAGGAGCCCCCAGAACTGAATGTAAGGTATAGACAGGATCGGGGATCCCACAGGTGCCAGGAAGGAGAGCTGGGACTCTGAAGGCACTTCTTATCCCATTGCTCAGAGCTGCCCTAAGGGTGGGAGGATGTCATTAACACCAAGCGCTCCCGACAGTGCCCGGCACAGGGGAGGGGCCAAGCACCTTAGCGCACCACCTGTGACCCGTCTTCCGGGGGCAGCCGCTACTCAACTAGAGCTAATTGGTGCCGTGTGTTGTTGAACCTTGAAGTATTTAAGAGAAACTTGAAATCCAGATTTGTGTCGTACTCTCCTTGCTCTTAAATGTTGGCAATCCACTGAAATAAAACTGTGTGGTGTCAACGCAATACCTCTGGGGACCGCTGTTGTGCCAAGGCCACCATCAGGGACATCTGGATTGGAGGCTCCAAGGTCCTACAGCCCCAAACCTTTGTGTGGCTGTCCTCAGCCGCTGGCCCTCCCCTTCTCATCCCTTGCCTCTCTTTTTCATGAGAGGGGGCGGCCCGGTCACCTGCAGGCTGCTTCCCTGCCAGATGCGGCATGTTCTGTGGGCCTTATGCTGAACACCTGGTCAGCCGGATGGGCTGCGGCGCCCCATGGGTTGTCCCAAAGGCCACTTGTCCCCTCCCATGAACCTGCTGGGAATTTCCCAGTTTGTTGGTTGGTCCAGTTGACAAGTCGGGGGCAAGAGAGGCTCTTCTCCCACCCACATGAGCCCCTGCAGGAAGATCCCAAAGAGACGGGTCCAGCAGGTGGATCCTCAGGATGGTGGCTGGAGGGGACCTCAGGGCCCCAGAGGCTGAGACACTGCCTGTGGCTCCAGCCAAGTCTAGAAGCCCTGCCTTCTGAGCCCCAGCTCAGTTCGGAGAGCGTGGCGGAGTGTAAACAGCTGGACTTTTGCAGTCAGTGGACCCTAGCTCTCGTCCCAGCGCCCCCCACTCACTGAGCTGCAGGGCCCCGTCTCCATCACCTCGTTTGGGAGGTGGAGCTGACGTGAGCGTCTTCTCCGTGGGCCAGTGCGGGTGTGAGTTCAGCACGTCCTGAACACCAGCCTCGGAGCAGGTCCTCAAAGCACGAGGCGCGTGTCCTCCCCTCTTCCCTCCACACCAGCCTCAGGTCAGCTCCTGAGACAACCAGCTGAACCCTGTGTCCTCCTCAAAGGACAGGGGTCCACCCTGAACCCAGACTTCTTTCTCAGCCCTGCAAACTTGACAAGACACCCCAGAAGGAGCCCCAAGACCCCTTTTGTTCCTCTGAGGGGCCCAGAACATGGCTCAAGTCGCCAACCTCCTGCTTCCTCTCTTCACCAAAGGTTTCTCCAAAGCCCCCCGCATGTACCCCGAAGCCCTTCTGGCTCAGTGGGTTTCATGCTGAGGCAGTGCTGAGCAGAAGACAGAATGTGCCAGGGTCCCCCCTAGAGGCTTTGGACCTCTACTTCTTGGCTCCATGAGGAGATGGCCATGCGTGAGGCAGGACAGCCCACAACAGCAGAGCACCCCCTGAGGTGTCCATGCAGCCTCCTTCGCTGCTGGCCCATGAGGGGACGATGGAGGAACGAGGAGGATGGTGTCTTCTCTTTATCATGGCCCCGTGCGGGCACCAGTCACCTAGTCACACCCACAATGGAGGAGGAAGCTGAGACTTGCTGGGCGGGCCACACCACCTAGAACATCTCGGGCACAGGAGGACCAGGCCATGGGTGGTGGAGGCCAGCCTTCAGGACTCTGTGCATTAGCCCCGGGCCCAGCACGATCCCCACACCTCTGCCCCTGCCCGGCCTCGGTGCGCCCACTGACCTGTGTGTGTTTCCTCCCCGCAGGGCCTGACGGGTCCCCGAGGACAGCCGGTTGGTACCTCGCCCTCAAGTTCCCCAGCAGGGAGGCTTCGGGCCCCTGGGGCCTTAGCTTCACTTTCTAACTCTGCCATTTCTGTCTCTTCATAGGGACCTCAAGGACAAAAAGGAGAAAAGGTAAGCCTGATAGAGGTTTCCTAGAATTTTCATCACAGGAAACCGCCTCCCTAACAGTAGAAAGTGGTCCAGAGCGGTTATTTTCAAATGCCAGTGTTTCTCCCCAGAGCCAGGGCATCCTCGGTGGTGCCGCAGTAGGTGAGAGAGAAGAGGGAGGGTGCTCTGGAGGAAGGGTGGCTGGGAGCCTGGCCCTCCGCAGACTCCTTCTCTGCCCAGCATGCTTCCTGATGCACCGCCATGCGCCTCTAGGGTTTTGAGGTGTCCCTTTGTAAACCACTGGCCTGACTCCCTTCCTGGCCTTGTACATTCTCCATTCCCTTAAATTTCTAATGGAGACTCTGCTGGGCTGGCCTTGGGCGAACGGTACAGGGACCTGGCACCCCCACCTCAGAGAAAGCGTCTCCGAGGGCCCACAGCCCGCCTCCATGTCTGCACTTCCCATCCAGGGGCTCCTGCTCAGGGCCCTTGCGTGGGCCCACCCAGAGGATCGACCTTTCTGGAAGCTACCTCCAGCCGGGCATGGAGCATAACTCCTGACTGCGGTCATGGCGAGTGGGATATGGCAGCAGAATCCTGTCCTGTGTTCCATGGGGCCGTGTCCAGGCATGCCTTCGGGGTTTCTTCTCTGCTGCCAGCCAGGGGAGAGGGAGGGAGTTAGTTCTCCTGCCTCAGACAGTTAAATCCAGGACCAGTGCAGGGCTGGTGGGTGGAGAGTACGTGTGGTCCTGAGGATGCTTCTGAGGCGCAATTTCCCCAGAGTGCCTAACGCCCTCTTCTCCTTCCCTCCGTTCCCCAGGGTCAGTGTGGAGAGTACCCACATCGGGTAAGTGAACCCCTAAAACTGACCCATCCCTGGGGCACCGCCCCCAGCTCAGCCTCATCCACCTGGGGCCCCCAGCACCCACAGAGGTTGGGGAACAGAAGCATACACCCCCTTCTGTACTCAGCAGTCACAGAGCAGCTGTGGGGGAGGGGGAGCCGGCCCCCAGGAGTGTGCCCGGTGGTCCGTGGCGTGCTTGTGCAGAGCTGGCCTCCAGCGCCCGTGTTCCCCCACCCGAGCGTGTCTCCGGGTGTTTGCGCCTGCGCTGGCCGGCATGCAAACCTTCCAGCGTGTGTGTGCATCTGGAACTCCGGGTGTCTGGCCCTGCGTCTCCTCTGCACATCCCCTCGCTGTAAGGCCGTGCAGCTATGTGAGTCTGTGGGTCTGACTCCCTGCCCGGCGTGCGTGTGTGACTGGGTGTGCATGTCTGGCTGCCTGCCCCGGCTGAATCAGAGGGACTTTTGGGTTAGTCATTGCTGCAGATGACCCAAACCTCAATGGTGGGAGATAACTGGGGGCTGGTTGTATCGATTCAAGGATAAAGTCTCTGCTTTGCCTTCTCCAAAACAGGGTGGGGATTTCTGAGCTGGGATGGTCTCCCGGTCACCCCCAGGCCCCAGCTCCTTCCTTTGCTTTGCGTTGTCCCCAGATATAGAGCCCAAAGCCTGCTGCAGTCCTACTAGGAAGCTGCAGATGTGGGCACCAGTCGTAAGGGGTCATTCTTGGGACAGGGAGGGCGAAGATGTGGGCCCTCCGGTGAGAGCCCCAGTGAGCTGGGACCAGAAACATGTCGCTCTCAGACCCTAGTATCTTTGTGTGCCCATCCCTGTGCCACGGGCCTCACTGTGCCCAGAAGCACACACAGGGTGTGGCTTCCCTGGCTGCCACCCCATCAGGCAAGGAGACCGAGGACGTGGAGACAAGTGCGAGTCAGGCTCAGAGTCAGCACGGCTCCGGAAAGCCACCGGGAGGCCTTTCTAGCAGTGCCCCGCCGCTCGGACTCTGATCCCTGGGTTCCCGGGCCAGGGAGAGGCTGCAGGGGGTCTTCACCACAAGCAGCTGGGGCAGGGGTTGAGGCCAAAGCCGGGCTCAGCCCCGGGCAGGGCGCACCGGCCGGTAGCCACACAGACAGCACAGTGAGCGGCGTGTGCTCTGGGGACGCAGGGGCCCTGGTGTTTCAGCCCGCCTGGTCCTGATACAATAACAGAAGGTCAGCTGTGTTGATTTGAAATGATGGACTCACAGGATTGTTATGTTACCCGAAAGAAAGACAGCATCCCCCGGCACAAAAGACAACACAACAGCAGACACGTAATTGGCAGTGTGTCATTGTCCATCCTTAGTGAATGTGTGTGTGGGGGGGGGGAGCGGGGAGGAAGAGAGCGAGAGAGCAGGGATAGAAGGCTCCAGAAGCACCTTGGCCACGGAGTGCAGCAAAGCTATGGCCGGCCATGGCAGGGTAGGGAACAAGTCAGGCAGGGGTGAGAACAGGTTTGGGTGCTCAGCTGTTGGACAGAGCAAGGCAGCGGGCACCCCCCTGTTGATCTGGAAGTGGGTAGGAAAGCAAGGGCGCATCTAGGGAGAGGGGCCTGTTGGTTTTCCCAGGGCTCTGTGGGAACGGTGTGGGTGGCAGGCCTCCAGGCTCACAGGATAACAGGAGATCCAGGCTGGTCCTTGCTTCTGCTCCAGCCTGCAGCATCCCAGGGAGGGAGGGAGAGGAGGGGTGGGGAGTGGAGGGACGGAGTACCCTGGGACAGAGAGCAAGGCACCTGGTATCTGTGGGCTCCAGCACTCATGCCCCGGTCACCCTGTCTCTGCCACCTCGGTCCCCTCCCACGCCAGGAGCATCTAAGCAGCACTCTTTCGGCTCTGCGCTCCAACCAGATCATTACCCTCAAGGTTTGTGGATTCCGGAAGGTCTCCGGGCCCCTCTCTGCTAAGAGACTCCCTGAACGCAGAGCCCAACATTGCACGTCCCCGGGCCCCACGGTGGGAGGTGGCAGGGCTCTCAGGGCAGCCAAGGCCCCTAAAGACAGCAGGGACCTGGAAAGGCCACAGTTGGGCTCCCAGTTCTCAGCCCAGGTGGCCCCCGGTTCTTAACACTCATCCCAGGGGCCACGTGTGAGTTAAAATGCTTTCAAAAGCAAGAGGTCAATTATACACCATCTTTGTTGTCACATGGGCTCTAACCACTTCCTAAAGCCGCAGGGCACTCAGCTTCCATTGGTAGAGAGACTGGAAGCAAGGAGAATTTCCAAAAATGAAAATCACATTAGATAATGTGATTGAACGTTGCCTCCCCCCCAAAAGTGGTTGAACATGCTGGAGACATCCTGGCCCAGCCTTTATTTTCCAAACCCACCAGCCCCAGTGGGAGACCTCAGCAGCACTTAGCTTGTGCTCACACTGGCCACACCCTCGGCCGGCTCAGCCCCCGGGAGCCCGACTTGGCACTGTCCTTGACCATCCTCCTCAGATTCGCTGACGCTAGCCTTTCTCGTTCAACCAAAAAAAGAACCCAGTGGTTGCCACACACCAGCCTGGCTTTGAGTACCAATTTAGCTGGTCCTGTGGCTCCCGACCAGAGCCTCTGCATCTGCTGCCCTCAGCCCGGCAGCCCCCGTCCTCAGCCAGGGACAAGCAGGGCCAGCAGTGCAATGGTGGGCTGCGCGTCAGGAGGCCACTCTCTGCCAGTCAGGGGGTGCTGCTGGCCGACACCCTCAGGGCCACACTCCACCTTCCGGGATGGTGTGCCATCCAAGGGCAAGCTCGGCGCTGCGCCCCCTCAAGCCGCGAGAGGGCGCCATCCACACCTTCCCTCCCTGTGCCTCATGCCTGCTAATCACTCTTCTCTCTTCCTCTCCTCCCCTCCCACTTGGCCACCCTGCCTTCCTGGCGACATTCGGCATCCTTCTGAACATCTGCGATCTTTGGCCTTTGCCCTCTGGCCTTCCAACTCATCTCTCTCCTCAGCTGCTGCCTCTCCTCAATTCAGTGCGACTGGCTCCGCCCCCAGTCATAAAAAGACGGACCTTCCAGGTAGACACCACCCCTTTGTCCAGACCACGTGTGGCGTCCCCAGGGGCTTGGCAGGTCTCCGGGCCCCGACGGGCCAGCTGGGACGGTAGACAAAAGCAGAACCCCACTCTACTTCAGTTCAAGTCAATTAGACAGAACGGGACCCGTGAATGTCACAGATGTGGACATACACAACCCCCGAGCCCAGGAGATCCACCAACACCACACACCCTTGCTCCTCAAAACAGCGACAGCCACCACTGAGTGGTGGGTGCCAGCCACTGGGCTGCGCCTTTGACAGGTCTGATTTCATTTCATTCTCTCAACTCAGGCACGATCATGCTTATTTCACAGATGAGGAGTCAAGGTTCAGAGACATGAAGGCGGTTGCCTGAGGTCACACACCCAGTAGATTGCAGGGCACCCAGCTTCTCGGACGCTTATGAGCTGTGGGGTTGGAGGCAAATTGCTTAACCTCTCTGTGCCTCCGCTTTTCCATTTGTAAAATGAGGAATTAACCATTCCTACTGCAGAGGGTTATTGTGTGTGCAGAGCGCTTCGGATAGCTCCTGGCGTGGTTCCAGTGCTATTCGTAAATTGAGGCCCAGAGGAGTGAATTTGTGCCCAAGATCCCACAAACAGCGAGAGGCAGAATGGGAAGCCGGCAACCAGGTCTTCAGACCCCACATTCGTGGCTCCCTCGGTTGGACCTACACCCTTTATATTTAGAAAAGGATTGCTTAGCACCTGATCACTTGTCGCCTGAGTTTGAGGAGTGAGGGAATTTGCAGAGGGAATGTAGCCCACACCCAACAAGTGTAATCATCGTGAGCAACTGCTTCCTTCTTCCTGCCTTACGCACCCAAGGAGGCTGGGATAGAACCAGGTTACAAATAACAGAAAACAAGAGACTGCAGAGCCAGGGATCCAGGCATAGGCATTGCAGCTGGATTCTAGGCCAGGCGGCCCACGGCTGCCACTTACACCCCCAGCCCTCCTTACGCTGTGCAGGGGTTACCCCCACGGTCGCGGGGATGCTGGAAAGGGCGGGGCTCTGAGATGTTCTCTGAAAGCCGGACAGCAGGGTCCAGAGCCACCATCTGGCCATACTCAGGAGCCCAGAGGCCAGCAGTTCAGGCTCCTGATTGAATGAGGCTGAAAAATCCCTCCAATTAACAGCTAAAAATACAGCAGGACACATGATGCATGCACTACCCGAGCCTGCGTATCCCATTACAGCAGCCAGATCCTCGAGAGCCTCCATGTGCTCCCAACGCTGACTCCAAGCATGGCTCTTCAGGAGACCCCCTGGCAGCTCAGAGAAGCACCAGCCCCTGCCCCCGTCACCTGCCCCTACCTGTGTCAGACCCCATTCCAGAAGAGCTGTCCTTGCTTCTCAGGCTGGCCGTTCGCCTCAGCCCCCAGGAGCCGCCTCCTGGCCTTAGTTGCATTAGCCACCTCCTGGGCTCCAGGCGCTGCGGTAAGAATGCCACATGGATTATCTGGTGTAATGTCACACTGGCCACCCGGGGGTGCAGGGGCCGTCATCGTCATGCCCACCCTACGGATGAAGAAATTGAGAGGGTGCCCAGGATTGCATCCAGGCCCCTGCACGTTACTCCCTCCCTTTTCAAGAGCAAGGCGTGGGCGAGCCAGAACTTTCTGTGCTGCCCTGACCTGGTTTCCAAAGCAGAGAGGGAAGCATAGGGGCCCCTACTCTGCCTACTGCAGAGTCTGCCTGGAGATTAGGGTTTTTCTGCTGCTGGCCATCATGGGACATAAAAAGGCTTGCCCATTTCCTATCAATAAACCAATATTGTTTTACAGGCTCTGTAAGATGCTTAAACATTGAGTCTGACATTTGCTGAAAGAGGAAGCTTTATGAAATATGATGTTCTTAGCAGATGGTGTTGGAGGTCATTTCCAAAGTGCAGAAAGTTGGACAGTGAGCAGTTTTTTTTTTTTTTTTTTCTGGGGGCTTATTTGGAATGAATAACAGTCTGGAGTTCCAGGTTTGGGTCCTGGCTCCCCACGGAATTCTCCACGTGACCTCGGTCAGGGAGCTCAACTTCTCTGAGCCTGTTTTCTCTTCTTTGGAATGGGACTCGTGACCCATTTCTGCCCCCGCCTCTTCCTCTGTGCCCTTGAGTGGCTTCTCAGAGGGTGCAGCAGGATGAAGCCCGGGCCCCAGCATGACCATGCTGGGTGCCATCTGCGCTAGGATGTCCCAGCCCAGCGAGGTTCTGGCAGGTGCTGCTGGAATCCCACAGTTCCCACTCTGAGATTGCTCACCCCTTGTTTCTACTCATCTTTTCCTCCCGTGGGGTTGCAGCAGGAATCCTCAGCCCCCTGTTCCTGTCACAGAGGGCTGCTGAGAGCGCCCCGAGAAGGCTAGCCGGCCTAAAGCTCCAGCCGGCCGTGTCCCCCTGCATCCCAGCCTGGAGCTCGCACGCCTGCCAGGCTGTTCTGCTTTAGTCAGTCTGCAGGGATCGGCCCCTTCTCACAGGAGCTGAGCCCAGATGGTCCCTGGAGAGCTCACTTAGAAAATAACATGACTGCTTCGGTCTAGATCTAGGAGGACTCTGGTTGGCCCCCGGCCCCATGATGTGGGTCACATGGACCAGGCTCTCTCCTCCTCCTGAGGAAACACAATGCCACTCCTAGCTCCCTGGGCCCTTGGCCCATCCTGGACACAGGCACAGTGGGTGACGAGGGCTGGGCTCAGAGCAGCTGACTGAGGAGTGGGGGCAGGGCAGAAGAATACTAATCGAGACCCATGTAGGCATATGGCACTTGACAGTGTCAAAATCAGCCAAGCTCAGGGTTGCAGACTCAACTGTGCTCTGAGGCCAGGCACAGATGACGGAAGTGACAGAAGCAGGCCGCACGCAGAAAGGATGGGGGAGCGCGGGCTGAGGCACCTGGGGAACCCAGGCCAAGCCCGAAGGGTGTGACTGCCCGCGGGAACGTGGGCCCCGAGCGCCAGGGCTCCCAGTGTGACATCAGAAGCCCCCAGTCCAAATGTTTTACACAAGATCTCGTGCCCAGTGGTTTAGTGACCCACACCAACTTCTGTGGCCTCTGACCTAAGGACCCCCTATGACACTCAGGGCCAGAGAATCAGACAGCAGAAACAAGGGACTGCTGCTGTCGTTGAATGCCTGGGAGGCCCAGAGTAGACAGAGGATGTGACCGCCACACGGAGGGAGGGGCCGAGGCAGGCTGGGCTGAGGACCCCCTGGGCCAGACCCCCAGCATCTGAGTGGGCCGGGAGCGTGCTGACGGTCGGGCAGGGTCATCTCGCTCACTCCTCTGCCTCTGCCCCAGCAGGGCTCTTGCTCTGGGACCAGCTGCTTGTGCAGCAGGTCCTCTCTGGACAAACCCCCAACTCTTGGGGGCCTAGTGTCTTGGCCATCTCCTTGCTGCCACTGGTCCCTGCATGCGGTCATCACCACCACGCCACACCGCCTGCCCACCAGAGCCCACCACGGGGCCTTCACCGGGTGCATGGTACTGGGGCGGGAGCTGCTGCCCAGCCCCAGGGCTCTCCTCTAACTCTTGTTTCCACCAACATCAGGGTGAACAGGGCCAGGCCGGCATGCAAGGCCCGCCGGGGCCACCAGGCCCCCCTGGACCGAGCGGACCTCTGGGGCCCCCAGGACTGCCAGGGCCCATGGGGCCACCTGTACGTATCTTCTTTCTCTCTCTACCACCTCCTCTTCCAAGATCTGTCCCAAGAATTCTCTGGAAGCATCCAAACCTTACATCACTGATGAGAACCTGGGTCCCCACCCAACGGTGGAAACACCTTAGCAAGGCCACTGGACATGGGTGGCTCTTGCAAGAAGCTGCCCATCCCTGCCACACTCACCTGTTGTACTCTGGTTCTGAAAACCCAGCTCTGGGGCCAGGCCTCAACGGCAGCCATCGACTTCCAGGGAGGAAATCGCTAAGAGGCTGCCCCTTTTGTGGCTTTAGATTCCCAGGGGTGGAATTGCTGGGTCGTGCTGTGGGCCCAGGAGCCAACAGGTGCCCCCTCCAGGCAAGACAACGCTCAGGCAGGAGTAGGTCAAGCCCAGGGTCCACCAAGCCCCACCTCTCCAAGCCCTGGCCAAGACCCCGCTCTCTCGACATATTTAGTGCAACTGAGCAGCCAGGCAGGCATCTGAAATGGGTTCTTTCAATCTGAGAGCCAAGACGAATGTCCTATGTTACTGAAGGGACAGGGTGAAGGACAAAGTCTGTCTAATAATGTTCCTTTCACATGATTGAAAAAGAACTGTTTTTGTTTCTTATGACAAAAGCATCATGCATGCATTGTGAAAAATTGGGAACACGGACAAAGAAAACATTTTAAATTATCTATTTTGCCATATCCAGAGTTCACCATCATTAACATTTTGGAGGGTCCTGCTATTTTTCTCCTTAGACTTGTCTGCTCGTAAACATTTTCCAGGTTGGTCACGTTCTGAGTAACGTCACAGTTTGTGTCCCATTATGTTTTTCACTTAACACCGTAAAGCACACCCTTGCTTTGGGCCGGAGTCTCCCGTGAAATGAATTTTAGGGCTGTTGGGCCTATTTACGAGTAGTTAAAGAGTTCCCTCCTGTGATAGAGATCCCTGAACATAAATGCGTGTGTGCATTTCTGATGCTTTCGCTGCAATCGATTCCCAGCGATAGAATGGCTGGGTTGGCGGTGTCCCTGCCACTCATCAAGTACGGCCGCCCTTCTGTGTCGCTCGGCCTCACATCTGGGCCTCGCAGCTGCTCTAGCTGCCAATGCTGAGGCTCGGTGTAGGGCCCCTCTAGGCCAGCGGCAGCTCTGGCCACCCAGGGCACCCAGCGTGGCAGCTCAGCTCGGTGTGAAAACCTCACTTGCCTGCCCTCCTGCCCAGCTCAACCTCCACAATGAATTTTAAATATTTCTATGTTTTGGGACCCTGGGGAGAAAGACTAGTCTCACTGCCATGGGTTTGTAGATGGGAAAACGGAAAACCCGAAAGGAAGTGAAATTTAGGAAACTAAACCAAACCAAGCTGAGAGAATCCCCCCAAAATACCCAAAATCCACTTTTTCGCTGACCCCGGCCCCCCAAACACGTCGGGTTCCCACTCACTGAACCCAAGCCAGGTGGCTTTCTTTGTTAGGGTGTTTATAAAGAAAAAAACCAGGAAGCATGTTTTGAAATCCATGGAAACAGACCAGACTTGGGCATCTTGCTTTTCTCCAGCCTGTGTGTGCTGCCCAAACCTCCGCCCCAGACCGCGGTGGAGCCAGCCTGCCCTCGCCTCTCCCCTCGGGCTCCCGTAGGCCCGGGGCCCACACCACCTCCCCACGGCCGAGGGCTGCGGTCACAGCATCCTGGGCCGAAGGAGACAGAAGACTCCCCTGAAGGCTGGCAGGGCCAAAGGCAAAACCAAGGCTCTGCTGGGCAGGGTCGGCGTCCCAGGGAGGGGTCCCAATTAGGAGGTGGGTGGGTGGGCAGGGACGCGGACCAAACCACACTTGTCATTTTAACAGGCTGCCGCTGACCTATTTTCCAGTGGGTGAGCACAGCAGAGATGCCCACAGCGCCCACACTGGCTCCAAAGGGAGCTGTGCGCCTGTTGTCCCCACACACATTCCACAGGTTTCAGATACCGTTCCAGGATCCTCTAGCTCTGTTCTCTAGCACACCCACAGCTCATGAGCACTCCTCTGCCGCAAGCCTTCGCAGCAAACACGCCGACCTGTGCTGTTTGCCAGCAGATTCCATCTCCACTCACCTTGCTCTCGCTTCCACAGGGCTTACCCGGGCCTCCTGGACCGAAGGTGAGGGCCCTCCCGGGCGGTGCACTGAATGGGTGGGAGAGCTCTCTGCGGGCTCCTGAGTGAGCAGCTGAGAGTGACCTCCGTGAGAGATGGGTCACGCTTTGCTCACATCAAAGTGTCACCCTCCTCCTGGTAACAGCTTGGGTCCCACAGAGATTACACTTGTGTGCCCAGGCCCAGCCAGTACTCTGACCAGTATGGAGGCTGTGGTACCCCCTTCTGAGGAGCTTAGAGTCTGGTGGGAGACTCCAGGTTGATGCCCGGGGCACTGTCACAGCATCCCAATAAAAGAGGGTTTCCTACAGAGTCAGAACTGGAAGGGACCTTCGGGATCATCTGGTCTCTTGGGAGACCTTGTCTGGAAGCCCACGTGTCAAACCGACTCTCCCTCTGAAGCGGGGGGCCCTGGGGCTCGGGGGACCAGGAGCTGCAAAGCACTGACCCTGCCCAAGCATTTTGCACGTGTGGAGGCTGAGAGCCCTGGGGGCAAGTGACTCGTCCCGGTTCGGCAGAGAGTCAGCAGCAAAATTCAGAATCAAAAGCAAAATTCAGGTCTCCTGGGCCCCTGCCAGGTGGACCCTTTCCACCACGCCTCCGCCTCTGCAGGATGGGGACTTGTGAAAAGAAGAGTCTCTGTTGGCTTCAGGGGAAGCAAGCTATTGTTCCAGGGAGGGCTGGAGGATTTACAGTCATCGAGAAGAGGAATGGCAATGTGAGGGCAAGAGAGCAAGCCAAAATGGGGCATTTGGGAAAATCTCACTAATTTTCTTCTCTTTGTTCCCCCAGGGAGACCCAGGAATCCAGGGCTACCACGGCCGGAAGGTAGGGAGGAGGGGAAGGGAAGGACCCTACGTCCCCGGTGGTAACCAAGTAGGGCCCCACCACAGCGCCAGCAGGGGCAGGACTTGGTCACGCACACGCATGTCTGCACACACGCTTGCCCAGCGTGAGCCTCACATCTGTGAGGTGGGCTGCACAGGAGTTTGTGTCTCCATCTGGGGAGGAGGAGGCTCAGAGGGGCAGGGCCTCAGGCTATCAGTGGCCCAGCCCGACCCCAGACCCAGGTGGGTCTCCCACCAACAACCTGCATCCCTGTGTCTCTACCTAGGCAGGCCAGGTTCTCACTGGCCCCCGAGGGCCTGGTAAATGGGAGCAGATTACCAGGGTCCGCCCTGGGCAGAGCTCCATGCTGAGCACGGTGGGGGCTACAGGGGTGGGGGTCCCAGACCTTCTTTCTGACAACCTGCAGTCTGGAGAGACAGAAGGATTCCTGTACAGATAACCCTGGTGAAGGCAGATTGTGCTAAGCAATCATCACAAAGCATTGTGTGAATATGGATGGTGCGGGTTAGAGAGATTAATTCCGATTGGGAGGAGTCTGTGAAGTCTTCTGGGAGAAGACAGCCTGGGAGCTCCATCCTGGTGACTGGGTGGGTGTATCTGGGTGTGTATAGCTGTGTAACAAACCATCCCAAACTTCCTGGCTTAAAAGGATGATTTCTCTCTCATTCTGGTGCTGTGGATGGGCCATCTGGGAGTTCTGCTCCTCTGGGCTCACTCATGCAGTTGTGTCAGATGATGGATAGAGAGGCCAAGCCGTCTCATCCACGTGTTGGGTGGCTGGTGCACGCCACGAGTGCAGGGGGGAGCCTCTCTTTTCCCTGCCATGGCCTCTCAGCCCCCGGTAGGCTACACAGCTGTTCTTACAGCACGGTAGGCCCAGGGCAGTGTTCAAACCCGCCAAGTCTGAGTGCGTGAGAGCTTTTCCAAAGCATCCAAGGCCATCACACTTTCTGACGTCCTATTGGTCAAAGCAAGTCACATGGCCAAGTCATGTGGCATCCGTGGGGAGCGGGGAAGGGACTCTGCCTCTGCTTCTCGTGGGAGGAATAGCAAAGCATTCATGGCCATTTTTACCCACCACTGTTGTCCCTCAACCAGCAAACCTGAAGGGACATGGCATTTTATTTTATTTGTAAAGATTTTATTTATTTATTTGAGACAGAGAGAATGAGAAACAGAGAGCATGAGAGGGAGGAGGGTCAGAGGGAGAAGCAGACTCCCCGCAGAGCAGGGAGCCCGATGCGGGACTCGATCCCGGGACTCCAGGATCATGACCTGAGCCGAAGGCAGTCGCTTAACCAACTGAGCCACCCAGGCGCCCCAGGGACATGGCATTTTAGACAGGGAAACAATTTGAGCAAAGGCCCAGGGGTGGTCATTACAACAACGATAAAACATAAAAATAATCTTAGCCATAGTCACTACTTACTGAATGCCCACCATGTGCCCAGGCTGTCCTTCCATGTGACTGCCCTGCAAGGCTGGTACTGTTCTCCCATCTAACAAATGAGGAACCTGAGGCTTGCCCAGAGTTTCATGGCTTGCGAGTGGCAGAGTAGGAACTCAGTCTGGCCTGGGTCCTTCCGGTGGCACCACCCGCTGCGGGGAGCCCCGTGCAGCGCTCCAGACCTGGACCCGGGCTGCAGGAGAAGAAAGGAGGCAGGAAGGAAAGGGGGGACAAGAAGGGGGAGGGATTTGGGAAAGGGACAGATTGCTCCAGAGAAGCACATTCCTCACACTCTATAATCGGGCGGCTGCCATCACCGCATTGTTTTATGGGTGTTTGGAGGGGGATGAAATGGCAGGACCTGAGAGACCTTTAATTTGTTCTGCATAAACTGAGAAGTTTGTATTGTGTCGGGAAGTGGAAATTATAGCCTCTGTGGTTGCTTCCAACCACGCACGCAGACTCGCAAGACTTACTGCCTCCTGGTGCAGTGCAGGCCCCCGGGGGCACAGCAATGCCAGTGGCGGGCATCTGCATTCGTGGGCCAACTGGAAACCCGGTGCATCCGGAAAGGAGGTTGGGGGTCTATTGTCCTGAGGATGGAGAGGCCTCAGCTTAAGGCTGTGGTGTCAGGTGACTCTCAGGAGGCTACAGGTGCCCGTCCCACGGTCCCAGCCCCACTGGGGCCGCGGGGGTCTTGAGCCAGTGACCACTAGCCCCAGACAGAAGTTTGCTTCCCATCAGAGCTCTGAGATCAAGAGGCTAACGCCCGGGGACAAGTGCCGCAATACTTCACATCTCTGATTCTGCCAAAGTTCACTCGGTCCCCATCCCACCTGGTCCTCACCGTGACCCGTTAGAGCTCTTTATCCCCCTGGTACAGATGAGAAGTTCAGAGAAGTTACTGCTTTGCCCAAGGTTGTACAGCTGGTGAAGGATCATGCTGGAACTGGAAGCCGGGTCTCACGTGCCCAAGCCCCCAGGCCAGTGTTCTTGTCCAGGCAGCAGAGGGTCTCAGCCTAGGCTGAGCTAACTGTGCACGGTCCCTCCTCCCTGTGCCTTCTCTGGGATGTGGAGGCTTATCTCCCGAGCTTCTTTTTTCTCTCTCTTCCTCTCTCGGCTTGGAATGGGGCATGGGGGGTGGGGAGACAGCTGGCTGCTGGGAAGAGGACTTTGTCCCCACCCCACCACCCAAGGAGGAAGGAGCGAGTGCTGGTGGTGGGAACACCCAGCTGGGACAGAGGCGGTGGGACTGCCCCTGTGTTTGGGGTGTAAGGGGAACCCATGGGGTAACCGACAGACCCTCCTCATCTGCTTCAATTGCCCTGTCCCGGAGACTTGATACACATACAGGGAGGTCTTTCTTTCAGCAAGGGTGGAATTTAACTCTTAGCAAAGATGTTTCTTGGCCTGCAGAGTTTGCCAATGATTAGTTCCGTCCATCATCACCGCCGCCGCCCTCCCCCCCCGCCCCCCCCTGCTGGACCCAGCCTGGCATCCTCTCAAAGGCCAGCCAGGCTAGCGGGGCAGGCTTCCTCTCTAGCTCCTTCGGATCAAAGCCCAGTGTGGCCAGCAGGCCCTGCGCTGCCCCCAGCCCTGCTTGGGACCAGCACTTCCGCCTAGACACCGCGAGCAGGTTTGCGCACCCATGTGGTACCAATTTGATCCGAATTTATGACCACCGATCTACTTTAAATATGTTATAAGATGCAAAGTGTGTTTAAAACATTACAACCTTGGCTCTCTTTCAAGGGGATTGATGGGTATGGTCAGACTGTATGTGGATCACAAAACCTGGTGAGAGTTTATCTGTAAGCGTGTCGGAGCTGGTCCGGCTGACTCAGCAGCAGGGGGCGCATTGACGCGCGGGCAGTCTTGGGGGTAAGGCTTGGGGTTCTCGTGAAGGACCGTGACTGAAGCGCACAGCCCCTTCCTGCTGGGGGCTGTGCGTTTCCAGACCAGAGAAGGCAGGATGTGCCAGAGCAGCTTCTGAGAGTGGTTATTCCTCCTGGAGGCTGTGGGGCCTCCAGGGGCAAAGGTCAGACGGGCCCTAAGGTCAGATGTCTAGGGCACTGGGGTGAGGGCGGGAGGGGCAGAAGCTCGCCCACCCAGCCCAGGTTGGCCCCCCACCATATGGCCATGCGGTCCTCAATTCTACAAAAGGGCACGATCATTCCGATCTGCCAGTCAGAGCAGGGGGCCACGTGGGTGGACACATGTCTGCAGAATGACAGGTAACATTATCACGGCTGCCTCACTGGCTTTTTCAACGGGCCAGCTGCGGACGTGCCACAGTGCCCGCATCATATTACTGAAGCCTTAGAACAACCCTCAGAGGAAGGCTTTATTCTTAGCCCTAATTTACAGATGAGCAAACTGAGGCCCACAGAGGGGAGTCCCGGAAAGTCCACAGCCAGGAAGTAGTAAAAGCAGTTCTGTCTTATCCCAAATCCTTGCCCTGAATGACTGTACTACCTGGGCCTTATGAGCCGGGAGAGGGGCCAGACGCCACGTTTTCCCATTTCCCGTAGGCCCTCCTCCCCTAGAAGGAAAGAAGGTGGGAACTGGGCTGATCTCCTTCCTGAGGGAAAAGGCTGGGGCTGGATTCGGGCCTTTCTCTGAGCTTCCTAGGTTCTCTGCGAGCCGACCTTGGGGTCCTTGATGCGTTTCAGTCAAAGAACCCAGGAAGTGGAGTGTTTGTCCATGGGCACTGATCCCCCCAAATGATTCCCCCAAGGACTTAGCATGGCCCTGAGACTTCCACTAAAGGCAGGAAAAGGCAACTTGTCTCAGGCCCCCACCACCGCTCTTCCTAAGGCCCCCTGTACCCCTCTGGCTCTCGGAGGGCCTGAGGAACCCCAGGCTCCCACAGCATTCATGCACAGTGGAGCGCTCCATGCGGACGGACATGGTAAATGCAGGAGCTCTGGGGTGGGGACAGCACTTTCATTCAAAGCCATGAAATCCTACCGGGGACATCCAGACCATTTAAAATAAAGCAGAGCAGGGATCTGAGACAAGGGCCTCAGATCTGAGGCCTAGTGGGGGCTGAGAGTCTCACCCCGCCAGCCTCCAGCCCCCAGCTTGTGCTCTCTGGGCCCTGTTTCTCCCACACTCCAAAGCCCACAGATTAATTAGAGCTGACTTTTCTTTTTGGAGCTAACTACAAAATCAACCGATCTCAAATCGAGATTACAAGCCAGCCGCCCTTCCAAAGCCCCAGCCTTCGATGGGGCGCCTGACCCCGGTAATTCCCCAGATTACTTCCTGCCGGTCCTAATTACCAGAGGAGCTGACATCTCCCCGGTTCCAGTCCTCTCCTGTCTGGTGCTGGCTAGGGCAGCGAAGAAGGAAATGAGCTGCCTTTTCCTGGAAGGGAGGTCGAGGAACACTCTGCCCTTAGGGCAGAAAGAGACATTAGCCTGCCTCACCCGGCTTTCCCAGCCCAGGAAAGGAACCTGGTCCAGCCTCAAGGCCTGAGCCACCTGCTGGCCTCTGCTCCCCCCCCACCCCACCCCCCGCACCCCCCCCCCCCCGGCCCCAGCCCTCCACAGCGGCTCTCAGACGGGCCTTCCTCCTCCCTGCAGAGAACAAAGAGTCTGTGTGTGGAGTTGCTTCACCCGGGGCCCTCCCCATGGCGCTGGGCTGCACGGGAGCTTCATCCCAGGGAGATCCATTCATCTCCCACACTCCTCTGGCCTGACCTCTGCTGGGTTGGGGAGCTGACCTTGAAGCCCCCCACCTCCCTCCAGACTATGTCTTCTTGCCAAATCCCTGCCCTGCTTATCCAACAAACAGTAAATCACCAATTAAGAGGCCACTCGCACAGGACAGGAGCATGGCCATTTTGTGCTCCAAGGAGCTGACTTTCCTCCTGTCTCGGTAATCGAGGGGTCCCTCCACCTGGAAGCTGGGACCAGAATAGAAAACCTACTGGTGCTGCAAGGCGCTCTGTGCCAGGCCTGGCTGGAGAGTTAGTGGCATCGTAAAAGGCAGGGCTGGGACCGGCCTTCAAGGTCATTCGAGGCAGCCCCCTCTCTACCCACCTGTGCTCACCCAGAGCTTTCTTAGCCACAGTGACTGGAATCTACTCCTTCCTGGCCAGCAATCAGGCGTTCTTGGGTTAACCAACAGGTTAAAGAGCCAGGCTCCTCGGTGGTGGGATGTCCTGGCCTGGGGGTCTCTGCCCTGGTTCCCCTACTGCTTCTGCCATCCATGCTCTGTGCCCCTGGGCAACGCACAGAGTGCCCACCACCCCAGCTACAGAGTGGCCCGGGTGGGGTCGCTAGGAGCCCACTGGGGGAGCTCCTGGTGTCCTACTGGGAGGATAAGGGAAGGCAAAGATAAAGGGGATAAATTGGGGACCTTGGACTTGGACAGGCTATGAGAATTCCCTCTGTACTTAAGATGAAGACACTCGAGTTAGTGAAACTAAATTCAGCACAATTCCAAACCTAAACCTTTTAAACAGGAACACTTTTAAGAAGAGAA
This sequence comes from Leptonychotes weddellii, assembly GCF_054177405.1. Lineage (NCBI taxonomy): Eukaryota > Metazoa > Chordata > Mammalia > Carnivora > Phocidae > Leptonychotes > Leptonychotes weddellii. Next base: position 50,792,263 of record NC_138374.1, on the reverse strand, counting down.
ATGGGCAAAAGGACCCTCATAAAGACACACTGAGAGGAAAAATTGTGTAAACAGAAGTCATGGTCCCCCTTTTAGCAATAGCTACCAGAAACCCCCTTCTCACTCCCTGCAGACAGGTGCCCTTGTCCACAGCCACCCCGAAGTCCTTGACAATGACTCAGCCCTGTCTCACCTCACAGATCCAAGAATCAGTGCTTCCTGGTGTCAGACTGGGCTGGTCCCCAGGGCAGAGGTCAGGCTGGGGTAAGCCCCGCCTGATGAGAGTGGAATGAGCCTGCAGGGTGGGGTCAGCCGGGGGCACCCCTGCTTCCTGCCCGACAGAAGGGTGGGGGTGAGGGAGGCCTGAAATGGGATCAAGAGAGCCTGGGTCATCTGTAGAATTAAGAGACTTGACCCAGAGGGGAGGGAAGGGGCGAAGGTCAGCCACGCTAACGAGGAGGGCTGCCTCCTTTGGAAGCTCCAAGGGGCCCGGAATTCCCTGGAGAGGGTGGTTTTGTCTTTACATACAAGCCAGCACGGGCTGAGGACTACCCCAATTAGCGGGAAAACCTCACTCCCGGGGTTCGCTCTGCACTGCTCCTGCTGAGATTGGAGACAGAAGCCCAGAGATGGGGCTCGAGCAGACCCCCACCCCACCCCCCTTGCTGAAGCTTCTGCAGCTGTCCTTCCAGGTAGGAGGGAGGGAAACCAGAGACCCCCTGAGACCCGTCCTAGACCAGCATTTTCCCCACAGCTAAACTCCCACCTCCACAGCCTTGCTCTGCAGCTGCCGACAGACCCAGTGTCCCCTCCCCAGCTCCGAGCTCTCTCCTGGCTAAAGGCCTCAGGCAGGCAGGGCTGGCGGTGGCTGGAGAAAGGGCCAGAGTAGTAGTAGGCCAGTGGACTCCAGTCTGACTCACTTTGCAGAGGAGGAGCCTGGACCCAGAGAGGGAAAGAGGCTTACCTAGGGTCACACAGCCTTTCCTGACTCCCAGCCAGTTGCCCCAGATGGAGACGAGAAGAGGCGGGCAGGGCCATTGAGGGAAGGGGAGGGAAAGACAGGAGAAGAGGAAAGGCCAAGCTGATTTCCCACCTGGACCCCCCACCCCTGGGGACTCTGTCTTCGGGGTGTCTTCGGGGCTAAGTCAACCTGGTTGGACCAGCTGGAACGTTAGCAGAAGATCCTGGGTCCTCTGAAGGAGACAGTGATAGGGGCCCTCGGCTGGGACTCCTGAGGAGGGGGCTCTGACACCCTCTTGGCCACAGTCACCAGACTTCTGACAAGGTCCTGTGGCGCCCTCTGCTGGCCACAGAGCAGACCTCTGCTGGCGGGCAGGGCCCTGCCCAGCTCCTTCCTCTGCCCAGCACGGGGTTAAAGACCCAGCCCCCCAGCCCCGGGAGCTGCCCTCCTGCGCTGACCCCTGCACCCTTCTGAGGCAGGGACCTGAGGGCCCTCCAGCTGAGAGGGGCTTTAGAATCAGCCCATCGATGCTTGGGGTTGGCTTAGAGAAATGGGTACCTGGACTTCAGCAAACAAAGACCTGTGTTCAAATCCCTACTCTGCATGACCTTGGTGATCATACCTGGCCTCTCAGAGCCCGTTTGTTCACCTGTGAACTGGGAATAAAATCCATTGCCACATCGGAGAGGAGTCTTGGAGATTGAATAGAGGACAGATGGAAAGCCCTTAGCCTTGTGCCAGGCGCATGGCAGACGCAGTAAATGGCCTGTAAGAGGGATTTCCCAGAATTTGGGGCCCCGGGGCAATGACTCGTCTGCTGTGTTCACCTCCTGAGTACGGATCCACTAACCTTGCCTGTGGCTCAGGGGTCAGGGGTCAGGGTGAGGAAGGGCTCCTGTGTTTGGAGCTAAAGATTCTGGGCCTTTTGCAGAATTCGGAGACTTAGCCCAAGGAGGATGGAGGTGAACGATCCCAGGCAGACATTAATTCATGCATGCCGATTACTAATGCTGAGTGGTCCCCGCTGCACCCAGGAACCAGCATTGGGTATGGGCATAGCAAAAGGCTTCACAGAGGAGATGGTATTTGACCAAGGCCCCTAACAATGAACAGGGTGTCTAGGGAACATCAGAGAGGCATAGAATCCGGGGCGCCTGGGTGGCTCAGTTGGTTAAGCATCTGACTCTTGATTTCAGCTCAGGTCAAGCTCTTAGGGTCATGAGATCAAGTCCCACATCAGGCTCCATGTCCAGAGCTGGGTGTGGAGCCTGGTTGAGATTCTCCCTCTCCTTCTCCCTCTCTCTCAAAAAAAAGACACGGAATCCTGAAAATGGGTGGTGTTTTCAGGGAAATAGGCAGTAGGTATCGGGATGTCAGGTGATGAGGCTGGGAAGGAAGCCGAGGACGGAATGCCTGGCCCCGTTTCTGCGGTCAATGCCGGGCAGTGGCTACTTTGCAGTAAGGGAGTGTCACTGTCCAGCCTGTGTCCCGGGGAGCTTCCCCAGACGCCAGCACCGAAGCCCAGTCAGGGAGCAGAGAGGGTGGAAGAAGTTCTAGCTTTGGCCAGCGGAAGGGTGGATAGGACTTCCCAGAAGACGGCAGAAGAGAAGGGATGAAGGCAGCGGAAAAGATGGAGGCCAGGTGGGACCAGTGTCCCCCTCTGCCCGGAAGCCTATGGGAACTGGGGCCTAGCCTGAAGGCCACAGCTCTTGGGACCCAAGTGGGGAGGCTGGGCCAGGACACAGTGTGTCCGGACCCCATGGTGCCATCCCCAGCGTGCAGCTGCCTTCAGACACAGGGAGCCACAGCCAAGCGCTGACTGTCCCCTGTCGCTGCTGGCATTCCGAGCCCGGGCTGGGGCTTCATTTGGGCTCAACTCGCTGAGACCAGAGCTGCCCTCCTTCCTCTCCTGAGCACCACCCCCTTCTCTGACACAGTAGGTCAGTCTCGACTCATCTACTCTTGACCTCCATTTGTCACTGGCTGTCATCTCCAACCCCATCTCCTTCCTGTCCTTCCTGAGCTCACAGCCCCACCCCAGAAGTTTGGCATTTTCACGGGGAGGGAAAAGAGGTTGAGGAGAAAGACGGGACACTGCTGAGATCGTAGAGCAAACCCTACAGTGTCCCGAAGCCACAGTTCTCCTGGTGCCCACGGATGGGTTCCAGGCAGCACCCTGCCTCCACCGACCCCCAAACCACAGGCTGGCCCTCAGCTGTGCAGGGCCAAGACCCCCGGGCCCTTGGGAAGGGTTAGACCCAAGGAAGCTGGGAGGAAGGGGAGCCCCAGATGAAGAGGAGAGGCAGGAGCCCATGTGGCTCAGCCAGCAGGTACCACGAGAGCGAAGCTTCTGGGGTGAGAACGGAGCAGGAAGTGCTAGGTGGCGATGAGAGGGAGGAATGCGCGGGTGAGTGGCCAAGTGCACCGAGCTCTGACCCAGCTGGGCCCCTGGCTGGTGGTAGGTCCTGCACAGCCCTCCTGCAGCCCCTCGGGACTCGGACTCTGCTGGTGAGCCTCTCTCTCTTGGGGGGCCTTCTGTGAGTTCACGTAGCTAAGAGGAACGACGGCCTGCGGTGGCTGCCAGGTCCTCGGAGCTCATTGTGAGCTGGACAGGCATCCCAAGCTTCCAGACCAGCCAGCAGGAGTATCTCGTGGACATCCCTGCAGGCTGTGCTCCAAGGGCCGAGGCCTCGGGCTAGTCTGGGCCTCTTCTCAGTGTTTCTTTTATTTCTTCCTTCAGGGAGAACGGGGAATGCCAGGGATGCCGGGCAAACATGGAGCAAAGGTACCTGCCCCTCCCCCATCTCCGGCAGCACCCTCCCCCCCACACCCCACGCCCCGCCACCTGCAGCCCCTGCCTGAGCTCCAGCCCTCTCTCCCAAGTTCTGGGACACCTGGGAGGCCCAACTCCTTCTCCTTCCCATGTCCGCTGTGGAGACCTGAAGAGGGGGTACACATTTCCCTCCCAGCCCCCTCCCCCTGCGGTGTCAGCCTGCTCTTCCGGGGCCAGGGTGCTTCTCTTTGGCCCACGAGCCAGCACTCCCCAGCGCCCTCCTGACATGGCCGGGCCTCCTCCTGGGCATCTCTGGGCCATAAAAACGCTTCTCGGGTAAGCCCAGCTCTGGCTGCCGTCCCACGTGGGGAGTAGGGACTCCCTAAATATCCCCTCCACTTACGATTGACTACATGCTGCATCTGGAAGCCTATTTACCTCAAAGTGGCTGGTTTGGGGCTGATGTGGAAATGGGGTTCACTCCCAGCTGCCCCCCAATCCATGAAGGCACAGATCCAGAGAGTTCTCTGTGAGAAGAATCCCACCTGCCCACTCAGGGGTGAAATCAGCCATCTCCCGTTCTTCCCTTCCACGCGGCTCTCCTTCTACCCCCTTCCCTTCCCAGAGCCTCCTCCCCCTTTCCTATCCCACACTGCACCCCAGACACACCCCCATCTGGACACTCCTGGGCTCCCTGCCAGGAGGGCCTGGGAGCCGAGCAGGTGGGTGGGAAGCCTGGGGGACTCAACTGTGCTGCTCAGAGCCTCTGCCTTCCTGGGGACCCACACTCCCTGTGCCAGACTCAGCCACCCACCCTTGCCGTGGGCCCGGCCAGCAGGCTGAAGCAAGCAGTCTGCCTTCGCATCCCCCGCTGAGGGGAGGCTGGGAGGCTGGCCCCTCCCTCTGTGCTCGCCCCAGGTCGCCATGCCTTTTTCTTCTCTCCACCAGGGAGCTCCTGGAATTGCTGTGGTTGGGATGAAGGTCAGTGGCACGTTAGCACTGCTCACATGAGGGGCAGGATGGGAGGCAAGGAGAGAGGAAGACGGAGTTGGGGCTTCAGGGACTCTGTGGGGTGGCCCCTCGGCCAAGGAGGAGGCAGACAGGATTCAGAAACATTTCTCAAGGCAACGTGTATGCCATTATGCATAGCTTGAACTAGAGACGTTTTAACCAAGCCTTGCATAGTAAGTAGCTAAGGTTTGCCAGCCTCAGCTAGAGCAGCATCCTGCCAGGGGCCAAGGGGACCCGGTGCTTTCCTTTATACCTCAGAATCCAACAGCTGCGTGCTCGCAAAGCTCCCGACAGGAGAGCAGGAGTCCTTCCCCTGAACCCCACGCTAACCGCATTTGGTCGGCAGGCATGGGGACACCCAGAAGCACAGATGTGGATCTCCCGGCAGGTCCACAGACCGGGGGCATTGTGTCCAAAGCAAATGCCCGTTCCTTGCTCTCCCCCCGAGCTCACACTTGCCACATCCCTCACCTAGGGGAAGAATCGGGAAGAGTCCAGGAGGCCTCCTTTGGCCTGGGACCTGAAGCCTAGGCAGAGGGAAGCCCTGGGCTGGCCAGATGTTTCACGCACCCCATGAGGACTTTTGCTCATTTATTCGTGCATTAGCTCTCACTCTCTCTCCTTCATCTCTTTACCGGAGTCTTCTTTTTTTTTTCCACACAGGGTGAGCCAGGGACCCCGGGAGCCAAGGTACTGATACAGAGGGAATGTTCTGGGTTACACGGAGCATCAAGCATTGGGGGGGGGGCAGCTACTGCTATGCTCTCGGCCCCCCTGAGGCTGGCCTGGAGCTGGGGCCCCGACCGAGCAGAGGAGGGCCCACCCAGGAGGGGCCTGCTGGTCAGGAATGCCTTCCCCTCCCTGATCCTGGCCTGGAGCTCAGTCAGTTTGCCTGCACACCGGTTCCAGCAGGCAGTAACTCTTGTCCCTTGTGCCTGCAGGGCTCTCTCTCGTCTCGTTCTATAAGGGATGTAACATGAAAAACGTTTCCATGCCAAATATGTTTGGGAAGTACAGAGTTAAAAATATTTCACAGGGTTTTTTTTGTTTTTGTTTTTGTTTTTGTTTTTGTTTTTAACTGCAGGCCTTCTCAGGGCCTTTAAGATGCTACATGTATATTGGGAAGCTCTAAAACTGTAATCTCTGGTGCAGCATTTTCAAACTTTTTGACTAGAGCATCCTTTTCTTAAGAGGAACATCTTATGGGACTAGCATTCTGGAAATGCTGGTTTACAATCACTGTCCACCCTACCCCTCACCACCGCCCCCAATCTTCTTATCAGTGACTTTCTCTTCTTACCCCAAAGGGAGACCCAGGAGCAGCAGGGAAGCCAGGGCCCCCAGGTTTGCCGGGAAAGAGAGGGCAGAGGGTAGGATATTGTGTCTCTGAGTGTGTCCCCTTCAGACCGGCCTCTGCTGGTCCTCCGCTCCCTGCCCCCCCCCATGGCCCGTGTGTTCGGGGTGCATGTGTCCCCAGGAAGAGGGGAGTGCCCAGATGGCCTGACAAAGCTGCAGAGATCCTGCACTCGGGAGCACACCCTCCCCCCTCGAAAGCGTTGGTTCTCAAGAGGAAAGAACAGCAGAAGGGAGGCCTCCCCTCCCCCCACCCCCACTGCCCCCACGGCCGGCCTCCGGAGGGCAGCACCTACATCCTTCCCCTTTAGACTCGGCCTGTTTCAGGGCCTGCCCCAGCTCAGCACAGCCCAGGCTGTTTTGTCATTCACCTTCTACCCCAGGGCAGGTGGCAAGCGGATGACACCTAAAGACTTGGTGTGGCATCCTCCGCGGCTCTAGCTGGAAAATTCATTGAGACACCTGGCAGACTATGACCCCAGGGCCCTCCATTTCTATAATTAGCTACAAGAACCAGCAGCCATCAAGCTGCGGAGGGGGCTCTCGGGTGCTGACCTGCTCTCCCGATACGGGCCGCTCTGGGAGGGCCAAGTGCCGTCTTCATGGTGTAGAAGATGGAGCTTCAGGAGGGCTGGGGAGTGGGCCTGCCTTTGCCACTTGAGGCCAGGAGGGGCGTTCACAGCCATGGAGTCTCTTTATCTGTGCAGCGAGAGCAGAGCTCTGTGATGCACGACATGGGGGAGAAAATTCTTCATGGCCGAAGAAGATGCTTAGGG
>NC_138374.1:50702667-50784910 GCF_054177405.1 Leptonychotes weddellii | reverse complement strand
GTGCTCAGGGACGAAAATGCTCTGGGGGGAGGGAGGGTAGGGGCAGGTCATCAGCAGGTGACAGTGGCTCGACATTCCACGAGCTGATCGGCTTCAGGGTCATGTGGAATTAAGTTATATTAAAGGCTCTGTTGTCCCTTTACATACACTTTCTGTCTTGATTTTTAAAATTTGTCTCTGATGTTAACATTGTCCCAGAACCATTGGGACTGAGGTTTGTTTTCATGCATTCCCCATAGTTCTGTCCTGTTTCCAACAGCAATAACCCCCAACCCCACCCAGCGGGGAGGTTGAGCGCTCCTAGTGCCTTCCGCTGAACTCCCTTTCTCCATCCGGCAGTTTGGGGCTGTCACATGCAGAGAGGCCCCTGAAAGAACCCATGGTCCCTCCATGGCAATTATTGACCCCTCAGGTCACGGACTCTTGCTCTGTGAGCCGAGTGGAAATAAACAGAAGCAAAGGGCCTGGTCCTCCGAAGAGGTGGCTGCCATAGGGGGCGGGGGAGAGGTGGCCAGGCAGACACAGGTCACAGGTGCAGTCCCTAGCAACTAGCCCAGACCAGGAAGAAGGTCTTTCAGCAAGAAGCCAGAGGAGCCCAGAGGCGCTGGGAGGCCCAGAGGAGGTGAGGCAGGTAGAGATGCTCCTGAAGGGAAGGAGCCTGCACTTCCCTACAGGAAGGTCGGCAGCCTCTTGGCCTGAGTGAAGATGAGCCTCCCAGCCCCTCCAGGGCCCCTTACAATGGCCCCTCTGGGGACAGCAGGTGCTCTCGGATCCAGCCTTATCCCTCTTTCACTCCAATTTTGTCATGCAACAGGGGGAGCCTGGAGCAGCTGGAGACCAGGGACCAGCCGGCCCCAAGGTACGTGCATCTCCCCCGGAGTCAGAGCACAACATCTCGCTCCCCTGGGGTCACAGTGTGAATGGCTGGACTCTGGGCCTTGAACGGGAGGGAGGGAGAGAGACCTCTTTCTACGGTCATGGCAGCCATGATGGGACTCGGTCTTCTCTAGGTCTGTCTAGTCCAGAGTCTGTCGCATAGAGTCTTCTGTGTTTGTTCTAGAACCTCTAGGCATCCTCCCTCAGTGTGGGGAAGCCCCTGACTCCCCGGCCTGCAGCTCTGGGTCCTCCCGCGTGCAGCCAGGCTCAGCCCGCCTTGGCTACGATCCCACCTGGTAGAGAGCAGGCAGCCTTGCGCCCCCGTCCCTACTGGCCCCGGCCTGGGGTTGAGGCCGCATTTGTCTTGCAGGGCACCAAGGGGGAACCAGGGAAAGGAGAGATGGTGGACTACAACGGAAACATCAACGAGGCTCTCCAGGTGAGTGGGAGCTGGCCCAGAGACTAGAGATCGGGAGGCGCTCAGAGACCTCTGGGCGCTGCATCACGGCCCTATGAGGGGGCACTTCAATGCCCCCATTAGTGTGCTTGAGGGCAGGCTATTGGGCAGAGCTTCCAGGAGAGCGTCCCCCTTGCTCTCTCTCCCTTGGCCTCTGTCTCCAGCCTCCAGGCAAATGCACCCCCTTCATTTGGCCACCAGGTGGCCTGGCTCTTGGTCTGGCCCTGCCAGCAGGCTATCCTGGCTCTGAGGAACTGAGCACCATAACTGGAGCATCCTGGCACCCTGGGGGGTGCTGGTCCATCCAGGGTTCTGGAGCCCCAGGTCTTCAATAACCGTGGGGTCATTTTGTGGGGAGTTGTGGAGGAAGGGGAGCCCTGTATGTTGTAGGATGTTTCGCAGCATCCCTGGTCTCTATCCACTAGATGCCAGGAGCACCCCACCCCCTGTTGACAGCCAAAATATGTCTCCAAATGTCCCCGGGGGCCAAACGCCACCCCCGGGTGGAGAACCATCCCTTTAAAGGAAACTCTGTACCTCTGTGGATCCATTTACGTGGTGTACGATCCTGTCTCCATGCCAACAATCGTCCCCCTGGTTTCTTGAGTGGCTCTGTATCTTCCTATTCTGCATTCGTTGTTTACGAGGAAGTATGTCAGAGCCTTGAAATCTGGGTTCTGGGGAAGAGGAGAGAACAGGGGAGGGTCCCAGTCAGTGATCAGGGAGAAGCAGAGACGTTGTGTCCTCCCTCTTTGGCAAAGTGAAGGGAAGCAGGCAGTCCGTTTCAGGGCCTGTTTGAGTCTGGTGTAGGACAGCTTCAGAGCAGCCTGGGTGAGATATAGAGCATTCTCTGTCCAGTCTCTGTGAACCTTGGGGAGAGGTGGGAGCGGCATGCGGTTGGGAGGCACGGAGCCCACCTTACTGTGCTCCTGAGGGGGACCCAGCTCCCATGTTTCCATGCCTGGGCCTAGGGGACCCTCCAGATGGCTCTTGACTTGTTCTTCAACTGATTGCATGGCATTGGTTTTTAGGAGATCCGAACGCTGGCCTTGATGGTAAGTCTTCCTCCTTCCCTTGGGCACCGGGCTGAGGGCTGGGGGGCCCGGGCGGGGGGTTGGGGGCCAGGGGAGGGCAAGGACTTGAGGTGTGGCCTCCAGAAAGCCGGTGCAGGTCTGCTGGGTTAGGACTGACCCTGAAGTGCCAGGGCAGAGGGTGATCCAAGCCTCAGCAGGGGCTCTCCGGAGCCTCCCCTACCCCGGGGCAAGGCGGGGAGGTCCCTGCTATCCTCTGGAGCGGCTCTTCACCCATTCCACCGCGCACTCTTGTCGCAGCGTAGATGCTGGGTCCCCATGAAGCCGCGTCAAGGAGATGGAGGTACAAAGGAGGATGCTTTTATGTTTCTTGTACTCAACCTTCAGCTCATAAAATCCATAACCCTAAAAAATCAGGAGCTACTCAACCTCCATGTTCTCACCTTTCCTAGAAATCAATTTCATTTTCTGCACTTGGAAAACCAGTGAATTCCAAGCCCGGATTTTGCATGCATACCTAGTACCAGTGACAGGCCTGTGGATTTTTGTAGTGAATACTTATAGTTAAAACAACTACCATGAGGTTTAACTTCCAGGAGGAGAGAAGAAAGGAGATCCCAAAGTTCTCAAACTATTGGAATTTCATCTCACTTAATGTTTTATTTTTATTTTTTTAAAGATGTTATTTATGTATTTGAGAGAGAGAGAGAGCATGCGCGCACACACACAAACATGAGTGGGGGGAGGGGCAGAGGGAGAAGCAGACTCCCCGCTGAGCAGGGAGCCTGACGCGGGGCTCGATCCCAGGACCCTGACGCGGGGCTCGATCCCAGGACCCTGACGCGGGGCTCGATCCCAGGACCCTGACGCGGGGCTCGATCCCAGGACTCCAGGATCATGACTTGAGCCGAAGCCAGATGCTTAACCCACTGAGCCATCCAGGCGCCCCTGATTTCGCTTACTATTTTTAGTGGCTGTGTGCCACAGAACACTTGGGGATGCACAGCCCCAGACTCAAACACCAATCACATCATGCCTCAACCCCAGAGCTTGGTATTAACATCACGTGATTCTAAAATCAATGAGCTCCATTTGGGGACATTAAAATATATTATTTGAAATAGCTATCCAAAACAAAACTTTCATGGAATCTTTCTTTCGTTTAAAGTCAACTTTGAGGTATAATTTACATACAGTGAAATGTACCCACTTCAGCTGTGACGTTTGATGAGCTTCGACAAATGTATATACCCATGTATCCACCACCCCAGGCACTCCAGAAAGTTCTTTTATGTGCCTCAGGAGTCGATCCCACACCTACCCTCAGCCCCCGGACACCACTGATCTGCTTTCTGTCGTGGTGGATTCGATCTGTCTTTTCTGGAGTATCATCTGAGTGGAATTGTGCAGCCTAGCTGCCTGTGTCTGGCTTCTTTAGCTCAGCAAAGAACGTCTGGGTTGCAGCCATGACATGGCAGACCCTGTGCTTGCTTAATTTTTCACTGCTGAGTAATATTCCATTGGATGGGTATCGCACACCTGCACCTATTGATGGATATTTGCGTTGTTTCCTGGAGGCGTTTTGAAGTCCCTATCGGGGGAGGTGAAATTTATCTTCTTGGAGCCCAGGGGTGCTCGGAGGGAGGACGAGGGAGAGGCTGGTAGGCGTGGCTCCAGGATCCCCCCCACCCCCAACCCCAACACTCTAACCCAGACACACTCAGTGCTTATCCACTTTACATTGTAGAGTCCCCGTGCTATTTCCTTTACAAAAAAACGTTCCTGCCACTGATGAGATGTTTGAAAATGACTGATCCCCATAAACTAGCCTCCACATACATCCCCCTGGCAACAGGCCACCCCTCCTTGGGTGGAAAGTTCTTCCCCAGGTCTTTCTTTTATTTCCTAGGGGCCCCCTGGTCTTCCTGGACAAATCGGCCCACCCGGAGCCCCAGGCCAGAAGGTAACACTTGTCCTGACAAGGGAGATGCAGACCCCACAGAGGCACTGCCTGTGTCCCCGAGTGCGGGAGCCAGCGGGGGACCCTCCCATCTTCCCTGCGAAGCCACCACTGCAGCCTGGCCTCTGACTCCTCCCACTGCTCCCAGGCACCCCAGGCCCTGTCTTGCCCCCATGACAGCCACCCCCACTCCTGCCACCTCCCTCTGCCATTCATCCCCTGCTGTCTGACTTGGGCTCCCGTAATTCACAGGCTTCTCTTCTGTGGTAGAGCTTGGGTCTAGACAAGCCACTGCTCCGGGCAGAATCACGAGGGGACCCCGACCCCCCCATCAGGGAACACGGCACTTGAGCTCCTCCCCGACCTCCCCCCTCCTTTGCTCCCCACCTTTGCTCCCCTTTACTCTGCCTCACCCCCGTGATTTTCTCAGAAAGCCCTGCATGTTTGCACCTCTGTCCTCTGCTCATGAGGGCCCCTGCCCTGACGTTCCTTCCCCTCTTCCCTACCTTTCCAAGTCCTCATATTTCAAGCCCAACTCCAAGGCCACCTCCTCCTTGAAGGCTCCCCTGATCTACCAGGCAGAATTCACTGCCCCTTCCTCTCTGCTCCTCTCATAGCATCGTTATGCCTTGGTGATGTGGCTCATTCTTCACTGGCCTCAAAGACAGAGGCCAGGCCTCTTTTACCTCCCTCCCTGACCTAGAGAAAGGGACTGGGTTGATGTGAAGACGCAGGGAGCTCCCTGTGGGGCGGGCAGGACAGGAGGGCTGGGCTGGGAGCCTGGGGTACCCAGGGTGCTCAGAGGCAGCGTGCAAGATTGTGGCCAACACGTGGCCTGCGGAGCCAGGACCTAGCTGCCTGCTGCGCACCCCCCAGGCCTCATGCGCACAGCTCTGCCCTGGGGTCCTCTCCTTGAAATGGAGGCAGTGCAAGTACAGAGCTCCGGGGTGGCCCTGGCACTGACGCAGCGTGCCGTAGATGACAGTGCCTCTTCTCTGCTCTGACACTGACCTTCTCTTGTTCCGGCCACAGGGGGAGATCGGACTTCCAGGCCCTCCAGGACACGACGGGGAAAAGGTAAGAACAGATGCCCTGGACGAGTGTCCGAAGAGGGACCTTGACCTGGGCTGATGGGGGACGGTGGGGGGTGGGAGCCAAAGGCTCTGGAAGAGGCCCAAATGTGAGCCTTGTGGGGAAGGGAGTGGGGGCCAATCCTGCAGGAGCCTGAGCCCCACATGCTGGCCCCAGAGGAGCCAGGAAGACCCAGTTGGGACGGGCTGGGGCTGCTGCTGAGGTTTCTCCGATTCCGAGGGAGGTGGACAGGCTCTTCGCCTGGGTCAGTCAAGCACAGAAGAGCCATGTCCTTTGGACTTCCCATTCTTTCGTGCTCTCTCTCTCTACCCCCTCCATCAGTGTCTATAATAAGTGTTGCTAATATCTTCTAAAGGGACCTCGAGGCAAGCCAGGAGACATGGGCCCTCCCGGTCCCCAAGGCCCCCCAGGAAAGTTTGGACCTACAGGAATGAAGGGAGAACACGGACACCCGGGGAGCCCAGGAGAAAAGGGGGAGAAAGGGGAGACAGGACAGGCGGGCCCACCGGTGAGTGCCAGGGCGGGCCGGCCAGGACCCTACCCTGGGACGCATGCCTGCCTGCGCGGGGGCACCACGCCCAGCATGGCTTCTGTAGGGTGCCTCCTGCAGCCCAGGCTGGAAACCTGGGGTCCGGAGTTGGGGGCCGGGGACTCCCCTGGGTTTCCCTCAAGCCCCTGGCTTTATGAAGGCCAGTTGCCCACCTCCCCCCAAAAGAGAAGGGGCCTATTCTGTCATCTCCTGTGTCTTTGGGAAAGTCCTTGAGGCTTGCAGGACCTCTGTTTTCTCATCTCTAAAATGGGGCTAATCATGCCCTCCCCGGATACTTCCCTGGGTTGTTGGGAAGGTGATGAGGTCATGGGTGTCATCCTGCGTCTTTGGCAAGCATGCAGAAGCCCGACACCCAGGGGAGGCTGCCTGTACAGAGAAAGCACCTTGCCCAGCCCGGCGAGGCTGCTGACTTGACCCGGGCATCTTCCATGTGCATCAGTGGTTTTCTTCTGTGAAATGGGCACCACCCTAGACCCCTGCCCATGAAGGAAGGGAGTCATGCGTGCATGCCACAGTTGGTCACAGATGTTCAAGCGATGCCCTCGCTCTTGACTAACAGAGATCTTTGTCAATCTGTAGGGTCTAGACGGCCCAACTGGGGAGAAAGGAGAACCAGGTGGCCAAGGGAGACCCGGAGCAACAGGATTGCCCGGCCCTACCGGGCTCCCGGGATTTACAGTAAGGCGAGAGGGTGGGGTATCGAGGTTGTCAGCAGGCCACTGTGGATGAGGGCATGCGAGCGAGGGTGCCCGTCACAGTGGTCACCAGCCTAGCGGATGCCTGGCCTGCAACGAGGCTGCACTAACCCCCGCCTGCCTGGCCTTTTGTCGGGGGGGGTGGCGCTGGCGGGTCCTCTCGATGAACATCTACTCCATGCAGACCACTGGAGTGTGAATACTGGTTCCCACTTCTCAGGTCACAGCACGGTGGCCTCTGCCTTCAGGCACCAGCCTGGCTCGAAAGTGCTAGAGTCTTAGACTCAGAATTCTCCTCTTAGAAGTATAAAAAACCTCAGAGGTCAAACAGTCCCACCTGTGACCTCGGGAGCTACTCCCCAGGGCTGCCCGACTCAGCTGGGACAGGCAGGCAACTCCCAGACTCCTGATGTGTCCCCTCCACCGTGGAGCAGCTCCAGGCTGCAGGGACTGCTCCTGGATGTGGTGCGGAAGCTTCCTCATCAACCGCCCACCCCTGGCCCTCGCCCTGCACCTAGAGCTAGAGTCATTTCTGTAGCTGCATAACGAATCACAAATTCAGCGGCTGAAAACAATGAGCACTTCTGATCTCAGTGTCTGGGGGTCAGGAGTCCAGGCTCGCTCCACTGGGTCCTCTGCCCGGGGGCGCTCACGAGGCTGTGGTCAAGCCACTGCTCTACATGCTCATTCTCTTCCAGGCTCGCCGCTGTCGGCGTAAGTCGGTGCCTTGCCGCAGCCGGACGGCGGCCCTCAGCTCCTAGGGGCTGCCCACGGTTCCGGCCACAGGCTCTTGCCCACGACAGGCAGTTCACATTAGAGCAGCTTGCTTGTTCAAGGCCAAGGCCAGCCGGAGTCTCTCTCAGTGCCTGCGGCCAACACAGGGCTCTGTGTGTGTGTGTGTGTGTGTGTGTGTGTGTGTGTGTGTGATAACCTGAACGTAGGCACATTATAATTTGTAACATGAGCCTGTAACATAATCACAGGAGTGACATCCCATCACCTGGGCCATAAGACGTATTCTATTGGTTAGAAACAGGTCACAGGTCACCGCAGGGTCCACACACGATATCAGCCTCTCCTCCCACGTACTGGGACCTCAGATCCCCGAAGACTGTAATCTTGGGCCCCCTGCCCAGTCTTCATACTGCAGGCTGACTGTCCCCTCACCCTCCGAGGTGGTCCTTGACGACACCTCGGCCTCGTCTAGTCCCGGTCTAGTTTGTCACAGATGTGAGGGTGTCCCTGTGCCCAGCGCCCCCGAGTGCCAGCACCCACAGCGTATGGTGTTTTGTGCCCACAGGGAGAGAAAGGAGAGCCCGGGGAGAAGGGGGAGCCAGGAGTGGAGGTAGGTTGTGCGGCTTGGCCTTCTGTGTCATGGGGGGTATTTGACAGGGACCTCGTCAGCCCCCAGTCCTTCCAGGACGCCCTGCCTTTCCGTGCTCTAGAAGGAAAGGCACAGGTGCCTGACATGGGGAGCGAGCAAGAAGCCGAACATTCACTGAGCCCGGTAGCCCGGCCTCGGAGCCCCGGGGCGCAGTCCCTGCACTGGTGTTCACAGAGCACCCGCTGTGTTTCCTTCCCGGTGCTAGAGTCTGGAGGTAGGAAAAGAAACAGAACCTCCTCTGTGCAGTGAACGGTCCCCAGCAGCAAGCGCTAGAATGGTGAGCCGTTCCAGGAGCTGGGTGAGCATCCTAGAAGATGGGTCCTTTGAGCAGGATCTTGAAGACTGTGTAGGAGTTTGCCTGGAAGCTCGAGAAGTAAGCTTTCCAGAGAGACGCATTCTACTCTGAGAGGTGTGGTGGTGAAGGGAAGAGGAGAGAGCAGTGGGGAGAGAGGTCCTGGGGATGGAGGCCAGGTTCTCATAAGATGAGAGAGAATCAGGCAGATTTGGGGCATATCAGGGAAAGAGCCCGGAAAGCAACAGAGTTCAGCATCACGTGAGGGAGAGGATGCTTGGTGGGAGTTCCTGTGCCACACAGACAGAGCCAGGGGAGGGACCACCAAGGCTGCGCAGCCCCCGGAGAGGTCACCTTCAGTGACACCAGGGCCCGCCCACACTCAGGGAAGCGAACTTGATGAGATGGTATGTTCCTGAGTTAGAGACAGATGGCCTCCTGATAAAATGCTCTGAGATTCAGGAAAAGCACTACACACACAGAAATGTTCCTTCCAGAAGGAAGTAAAAATTGGAAACAGGCTACGTTTCTAACAAGAAGGAAATGATTCAATAACTTATGGTAATAATACTAATGGTATAATAGTCCCTGTGTTTGGCAGCGTTCCTTGTGCCAAGCCCGGCTCCAGGCCCTAGCCGGGGAGTAACTCATTTTGTGCCGCTCAGTCGAGACATGGAAAGGAGGCTTGTGCGGAACATGCAAAAAAAAAAATAGAAAACCGGGTTTTGGGTTAAATGCAAAACAGCAGAGAATCAAATTATATATAAAAAATCATTGTTAAGCATGGACATATATTTATGTACATTTTATGCATCAAAAAAAGAGTGGAAGGAAGTAAAGCAGAATATTAGGAGTATTCACGTACTTATTCTTCCCATTCTTTCAATTCCCTTTAATTTACAAAATATTTTGATGGGTCTGTTATTACTTTAAGTTTTTTTATTTTCAAAATTATCGTACAGTAAAATTGACTTTTGGGGGGGTGTGTATAGGTCTGTGAATTTTATTTAATACATTCGTAGGTCTGTGTAGCTACCACCACAATCAGGATACATGAATCACTTATTTATAATAGAGAAAGAAAGCACTGAACTTTTTAAGAAAAGAATATGGAGTTTCCAGAGATTGAGCTGAGAAGTCCATGGATCCGAGAGACATGAGAGGGACCCGGCCTGCCCAAGTTCAGGGGCTCCTCTTTGGTGGCCTGACAGAGGGTCACCACTCTGGCCATACTCTGTGGGATTCGAACCCTGAGAAGGCAAGAAGAGCCCCAAAGTTGAGATGGGGTGACCAGCTCAGAAAGAAGCAGGCAGGCCTCCCTCTTGCCTCCCTCCTGCCTTTAATTAAAGGGAAGCAGAGACCAGCAGTCTCTGTTACAAACCCGAGGGGACTTGAGGGACATTTTCAAAAGCTGCTCAGCCTCCCCCCCCATTCCATATAACCAGTCTCTGCTCCTGTAAGCCAAAGGTCTCAAGTTCAAATGCCAGGCACACAACAAATGAATGCAAAGTTCCAGGTCACAGACAATAGGGAGTGGTGGGGACTGGGGTAATCTGAAGATTTCATGCCCCACCTGGAGGGGAAAGGTTTTATTCAGTTCCAGGCAATTATGGCCATGCATGAACAAGGGCCTACTGCTGCCAGGTTTTTCTCTTTTCTTTCTTTCTTTTTTTTTTTCAAGAAAATCTGGAAGTCTAGACTTTTTGACAGCATTTCCTGGCAATATGTGGGGTTTTGTTGTTTTTTTTTTCCCAACATTGTGCAGGTTAATGAGTTGCTATGAGTTTCCACCCTGTTCTCAGCCTTCTTTGGGGAGACCACATGCTGGGCAGTTCTGTCCCCCTCTGGCTTGGACCGTGGGCCATGTCAGAAGGGGAGGCCACTTGGAGTGTAACAGGGGGTGGGCTAACCATCTCCCTTTGGATTCTAGGTTCCTGGGCCTCCAGGGCCAGAGGGGCCCCCCGGACCTCCGGTAAGTGGGGAGGGCTTGTCAGCATTTCAGCCCACTGTGACTGGGTCCCTACCATCCCCTCCCCCCTGGCAGTTGCTGTCACCTCTTCCTCCCAGGGTGGGATTTTCTCATCCCTACTCCTTTGCCCTCCCATGTTAAACCGGCACCATGTCAATGACACCAAAGAGACTGGGCATTGCCGGCTCTCCTGGAAACAGTTGACTGGCATGGCAGCCGGGGGTCTGGTTCCACCACCCCGCAGGAGTCCCTCTGTCACTAAGCTCTGCCCTTTGCTGTCAGATGCCTGCTCTCCCCCTTCCTCCTTCCTGCTAACCAGCAGCAAAAACATCTGGATTAAGATGGAAAGTGATGTAAAACCAGCCCCACTGGATTGGCCTTTCCAGGTGACAGGTGAAAAGATGGGGCTTTTATAGGGCCCCTAAGCATCCTAAACCAATAGAGGCTGGTCCTTCCTTTGCAGGGTTCCCAGGCCCATGGCACTGTGTCACCCATTGTCATTGGCAGAAGTAGTAGTAAGAACAATGGCAGCCAGCATTTACCGAGACTTCTTACGTGCCCGACACTGCTCCAAGCACTTCGCATCCATAAATCTAATCAACCTTTGCTGTGTTCCTTCTGCATCTTCCTTTCATGAGGCTCTAGGTCAGCTGTGGGGGTCACAGAGACACAGTCAGTCCCTGGTTGGGGAGGCCTGGCTCAGACTCCACCCGAGGGAGCCCCAAGCACAAACCCCCTTAGCATTCCCTCCACTTCCCCTGGGCAGGGACCCCAGGCCCTTGCGCTTTTGTGGTCCAACTTGCGGACGAGGTGTTTTTGACTTACCTAGAAATGCATTTCTGATGTGCCTTGTTTTGATTCCAAACGCAGGGGCTCCAAGGTGTTCCTGGACCAAAGGTAAGAAGAGGTCATGTGACAGGTGCTGGGGTGGGGGAAGGGGCAGTGTCAGAGAGGGCCGAAAAGAAGGAAAGTCCTTCGGAGACGGGTAGCCCAGCCAGTCCCTTCCCTAAATGGAATCGTGTTGACACTGGCCAGTGGCTACAACCAGGAGAGAATGAAGTCCTTTTAGCACCCATCATTGACACTGGGCAGGCTTCCGATTTAGAATTTTCTCATCCATTAATCCACCCTATGAGTAACGGGTTGGATTCTTAGCAAAGGAGGAAATCCTTTTCCAAGTAACCTGCCCCAGACCTTTCACTCACCCTGAAGTAGGGTGGAGACAGGGAGGGGTGTAGTGTGGGCCCCCTCCATGGGTCCAAGCCCGTTGGTCTCTGGCCTGGGGGGGTCTCCCAATCTCCCCCTTCAAAAGCATTTCAGCTGGGTAAGAGGGCCTTGGGACTGATGGCATATTGTCCCGTGCCCCCCCAATATTCCTCAAGAGACTGTTGGGCAATTTTTTGTCCCAATTAGTTGTGGAGCCTCAGAGCTCCCATGCTGGCATTCCAGGCACCTGCCAGCCAATCCCTGCAGGGCCCCAGTTTTCCTGCTCTGCAAACGGTCACTTCTGCCCCAGCCTGACCTAGAACTGCCCTGTGGGTCTTTCTCTGCTCCACCCATCCCCTTTTCCTTTGGGGACCTCAGAGTTACCACAGGGATACCGAGGAGTCTAATGGAGGTAGAACCAGGCTAGGAATTCAAGGATTCTTAGAGTCTCCATCCGTGGGCCAGCCACCTCTGCCCCCTCCTTCCTCCATCCTCTACCTGCCCCCATCTCCCCAACCCACCCCTATCTCCAGGATCCCAGGATGCAAGAACGAGTTGTCTGAGACATACCCTTGTGTGATCTCCCCCCTCCCTTTCCTTCAGGGGGAAGCAGGACTAGATGGAGCAAAAGGAGAGAAGGGTGTCCAGGGAGAGAAAGGAGATCGAGGGCCGCTGGGATTACCCGTAAGTATCTCAGAGCCAGCAAGCCTGTGAGGAGCCTAGCTGGGTGGTCCTGAGGAGGCTGGGGTGGCGTGCAGGACCCTGGGAGAAGGCTGCTGCAAAACTGGGGGTTCTAAAGTTCTGAGCATTCCAGAACACTCCATGTGGTTTTGCTTTCCTACCTGGGCAAGACTATAGACTCTAGTTCCCTTCCCGAGGGCTTCCTCTGGGCCAGGTCCCGACCTGGGTGTCGGAGGGAATGCAGAGCTAAATAAGACAGGGCCCCCCACCCAAGGAGCCCCCAGCTGGAGAGCCTCAAGTGGCCTGAGAACAGCCTCAGGCCCTACATGTGCCTGATTCGGAGGCAATAAAAATCTGCCCTTAATGGGAGCCAAGCTTAGAGAACCTGGGAGCAACAAGATGGTGAAATGTTCTCCAACTCCCACCTATTTCCCTATCTTCAGCACTGGCTACAGCAGAAAAGCTTGTACAAAGGCAGATTCTCTGGTCCCAGCAGGCTAAGGCCACTCAGATCTCTCATCTCAGCCTGCCCTGAGATCAGACCCCAGGTGGGGGCGAGGTGCTGCTCGGGAGGCATCTACATTTCCAGATGTGGGGACCTGGCCTGGGCGAATCTTTTGCCCCAAGCTCCAGTGGGCTCCTGGCCTCATCACTGCCTCCCCTATGTCCAGGTGCATGCCCTCTACCACCCACCCTGGAGCCCTGGGCTTCCTCCTCCCGCACCCCCCAGTGGGGCTGGCACTCTTTGTGGCTTGGTTTTCGAAAGCTGGAATGGACATCACGGATCCATCTACTCATTTTACTGATGGGCCCAGAGAAGAGAGAGTCACTTGAGGTCACATATGAAGTCAGTGGTTAGGCCATTCCAGAGGCCGCTCCTTTGCTGAGGCCATCGCCTTGCAAAGGGGCTCTTTCCAGCCACTGGGGCTTCCTCTGTCCTGGGCACGAGGCCAGTTCCCACCCTGGGAAGCCATAAAGAGCAGAAGAACAAAGAGAAGCCCAATTACCCCAGCCTGGCAGAGCTTGAAGGTCTGGTTAATATAATCACAGCAACCAAACAGCAAAAGCAATAGGTATGATTACACCCTCATTAGTGCATCAGATGTAGGACATGTAAGGAGCTGATGTGCCTGACAGACTACAGGGAACTGATGACTTTAACAGACATTTTCCCATGTCTTCAGCTGTGTCCAGAACGTTTAAGTACTCCTCACTAGAAAAGAGCCTTCCTGCCCGCACTCAACCACAAATCTCCCCTTGTCCACCTTCAGGGCCCCAAGGCCCTCGTGAATACTGGAGAATTTAGTCTGGGGTCGAAATGCAAATGGCACAGAGACCAAACAAGTTATATAAACAAAGAAAGTGCCGGAGGAAAGACAAAAGTGCCCAGTCTGTCTTTAAGTTGTCAACTTTCAGTAGAGACATGGGTACAGAGAAATACTTTTGCTAGCTTAAGAAAACAACACAGCATCTCCACATATGGCAACAAATGGGGACTTCAGAGAGGCAAGAGGGAGTGGTGGGGACTAGGGCACGCTGGAGGCCATGCATCCCTTCTTAAGGAGAGCAGTCCCTCCTCCGTTCAGCTAACTGTCATCTGGGGGGGAATGAGGGCCCAGTACTTCCAGATGGTCTCATTTTTCCAAGGAAGCTGGACATCTGGCATTTTATGTGAAATCTCCCCATTTTCTAACATTAAATCAAAATTACTTGCAACTCCGCAGACCAAACCAAATATGTCAGTGGCCTGCACATGGCCTGAAAACCACCAGTCTGTGCCCCCTGCTCCAGATGTCTCAAGATAACTTGGTATTGGTACTGCGTAGACAAAGTTTGTGGATATTTAGTTGAAGTTCTGATTTTCAGCTTCACCTCCATAGTTTATGCCATAGAGTAGCAGCCTGTTTTTCCAGAACATCCTATGGAATTCTTCCTGTTGGCCCTACGGAAGTGGTTCTCAGTGCTGGCTACACACTGGAGTTGCCTGGAGCTTTTTAAACAAGTCATTACCCTGGCCTCACTCTTGGAGACTCTGGTTGAATTGGGGTGGGGGAGGGCCCAAGCATCTCTATTATTTTACGCTCCCCCTCTCCCCTCAGGAAATGCTGATGATGCCGTGGGGTGGAGAACCTCAGCTCTCTAGGCCATGAGTCAGGATCATCCCAGAAGTTTGTGATCCTAAATCTGAGAAGGGAGGCCCTGGAGGATCCTACTACCCAACACCTTTTTCCCTGTCCTCCCTTGCCTGGGGGCATTCCCCCACCTTTAAAATCCTGAAGCCTAGGCTCATTTCTTGAGGCTCAGCTGGTAGCCGTTTTTAAGAACTCACTCCTTACTGGGCTGGAGTGTCCCCACTGCCTTCTCTCTGGTTTGTCGCATGGCAATCATTAGATAAATTTCCCTCTGGGCCTCCTAGGTGTGTCTTGGGGGCAGCTTCCCAGCCCAGCTTTGGAGCAAGAGCACCTACTCGCACCTCATGTATCACTGGATGCTGCATAGCAAGCGGGTCTTAGCATCCCACCCGCCAGCCAGTTTACTCCAGGGCATACGTGGCCTTAGACCTCTGTCCCAGTCAGCTGCCCCCAAAGCCTCTTTCTCTAAAAGGGCCCCTGTCTGGGAGAACAGGAATGGATTGCGTTTGTGCTGAGCTTTGCAAACCACGCAGTGCCAGAGAAAGGTCAGGCATCGGGAGGACTAACATCGGAGGGCCTTCCCCCCTGCCACCCCCAGAGCAGAAGCAGGCCAGCTTCTACCCACGTTCCCAAGCCAGGTGCTATAACTCAGTACTGATTTCCTCGGGGTTCCCCAGCCTGGCCCGTCTCCACAGCCGCGCAAAAAAAGGCTGGGAAGACAACCCACCCTTCACATAGGCTTGTCCCGCTGCAGGGAGATCCGTCCTGGGAAGGAGGCCCTCCCTCTGGTTCCAGACACCTTTCCATGAATTCTCTTTCTGCATCCCTTTCCCCAGAGCACTGCAACCCCTTGGCAGAGGGATTTCTGGGAGGCTCTGCCAGGAGAGAGGGGGGCAGGGGGCACAGAGGATGAGAAGGGCCATCTGCACTGCTCGCCACAGGCCTCCTCGGCAGCCGGCCACACTGCCACTCGGTGTCCGTTTTTGTTGGTTTCCGTGTGAATACCATCACCTGTCCTCCCAAGCTTATTTCTCCCGTGTTGTTTGATGACCAGCATTTGTGTCTGTCCGGAGTCACGGCTTCACTCACCTCTTCCCTCCCCCGGTCCCTTTTTCTCCCTCCCGTTCCTCCCCTCCCCTTCTTTCGGTCAAACATGTTCCCTTCATCCAGGGAGCTTCAGGTTTGGACGGCAGGCCTGGGCCACCGGTGAGTGTCACTTCTCCGTTACCCCTCAGCCCGCCCCACCCCACCCCCGGCCTGTGACCCCTCTTGTCTGTCCCTGTCCCGCTGTGGCCTCGTTTTCCCAGTGAGTCCTGCCTTATCCCATCACCAACACCAGAAATGTACCATCTATGCCCAGTTCAGAAATACTTCTTCAGGCCTCTTGACCAAAGATGGGTGGCCTTCCTCTGAATTCCCCTGGCCATCGTGTGGACCCAGGGTCCTCAAATCTGGGTCTCCTGACCGCTGGACATGGGGTGGAGGGCTGAGTGAGGCCTGGGAGCCCTGCCCCAGGGGCTGGGACCACGACTCGTGCCCACCAAGCACAACAGTGTCTGTATGTACCCGTCGTGCTGTGTTGTCTTCATGCTGTGAGCTCTGTCCATCTCCTGTCTGCCCACAAGGGCTTCCTAGTCCTGTGCAGCCCCCTCTGGTATGTACTGGGGTGAGGCCAGGTGTAGCATCTAGGATCATATGGGACGGTCCCAGCTCGGTGCTCTGCGGGCACGTGACCCTGCTGCCTGTGGTGCCCCGGCTGCCCCGCAACTCAACAAGGGGTTTATGCAGAGCAAAGGAGGAACGCTTGGGTCCCCTCTTTCTCCATTCTTTCTGATTCCAGAAAACAGGCATCACCTACTCATGACTAGAAAGCACCTGGCCCTTCTTCTGGTGACAAACAACTGAAGCATCAGCAAAAGAGTCTCTCCTCTCCTGTCCACCTTCCAGGCCCCTCCCAGAATGCCTCGTGAGGTCTTTAGGGAAGTGGCATTCCCACTGAAGCCTGGCACCTTCCCAGGGTCTAGGGATCCCTGACCGTCCAGGGCCAGGCAGCTGGACTTCCCTGCCCACGAGCCATAACCAGAGCGGTGTGTGTGCTCAGCCCCCACCAGCCAGGGAGTCCCAGCTTGGCCCTTGTGGGACAGTCTTGAGGCCCAGACGACAAGGTTCTAAGGAGCTGGCTGGGATGACACTCGGGGGGAAGATGAATTTGGAAGGTTCCGTTTATGGAGGGGAGGACAGGCCTGGAGGCGGAGAGGATCCGCAACTGATGCCAACGGGAGCCTAGAGCTTTGAGAGGGGGAGGACCAAGAGCAGCCCCACTCAGAGCCTCATCCGATGGCATGTGCCCTCAGAAAGCACAGGAGGTGACGGGCCTTGCCCAAGGCCACATCCTTTCCAGAGCCCCTCCCCACCACGCGTTTGTGGAGGCGACACTGTAGATTCTCCCATTCAGAGACTAGACCTCTGTTCTGGGCTGTGCTCCCCCCCACCCGAGTCCGTCCCTATGCACCCTCCTCACACCTAGCGTGCCTTCCCCAGGTGGCCGGTCAGGGCTAGGGGGATGATCTGTGGCTGGAATCAGAGAATCCAAAACTGTCCTCCATTCTTGCTGGACAGAGGGGAGCAGGGCAAAGTCATAGATTCTGTCCCCTTTGGACCTCAGGTTGTATTTTTCTCATTAAAATCAACATCACAACCTTAAAGGAAAAGTTTTGTGGGAGGAATAACCCCGCCCTGCGAATACTAACATTTACCAGTGCCAAATGCGTGAGGTGCGTTTCATCCATTTCAGCCGGGCAGCGGCCTCGAAAGCAAACACTCATGTCATCATCCCCCTTTTACAGGGGGGGGAAATGGACCGTCAGAAAGCCAAGAAGCTTCTCCAATATCTCAGCATTGATAGGCCTTCGAGGCTGGACTTGAAGCCGGCCAGTGACCCTGCAGCGCTGTTCTCAGCCATGACCCTGATCAGGCCGCTCTCATTTCTGACACCCCATAGTCTTCCCTCGTAGCTGCAGAGGGGGCACGGAGGACGTCTTATGGCTCTTTCTTTTTTTTCTCATAACATAAATCAGTGTTTCCCCACTTGCTCGAGCCCGGGGCAGCACCGGGAACTGCCCACCTGCCAGCCGCACATCCTCAGGGCCTCGTCTGAGCAGGAAGCCTAAACACGGAGGCAGAGCAACATAGACCTGAAATATAGACCTCCTTCTAGTCGGGGTGGACAATGGGGACCTGGGAAAGGTGCTTAAGTGTGCCATAGCCAGCCCCGCCCCGCCTCTAAGCCGAAGGCTCCAGCTGCCCCGACTCCCCCGGAGCCCGGAGTCCGGAGCGGTGGGACCCCCCTCGCTGCCAGGCTAGTGCCCGCAGACACGGAAGCGCACCCATCACTCTCCGGTCCGGCCTGCCCCGTAGGGCCACGGCGTGGGGACAGAGGCTGAAGGCCAGGGTGGCCCGCGGTGGGGCGGGTGGGGTGAGCAGTGGCTGAATGACCCCCCGCGCCTGCCTCTGTGTGTGTGCATCTGCATCAGTCTCTGTGGCATGACCCCCCCCTGCATGTGGAGCTGCAACAGCAAACAGGTGCCGGCCCCTGCCCCCACCCGATGGCCTCCCCCACTCCCCGCCAAGCGCTTCAGGGAGCAAATGAAGCAGTAGTTCTCCTACCGTTTTCAGCCTTGGCAAGCTTGGTGGGAAAGCAAAAGGGTTTCCCTCCTCAAATCTGGCTCTGAGGCAGGGGGAGGCCTCTCTGCCCGAGGCCCCCGCCCCAAACAGGAAGACGCCCCAGTCCAATGACTGCCTTGAACGAGCCTGGCCTCGCCAACCCTGAAAATGGGCCTTTGGACCTTGCTCATCTCCAGTGCCGGGCGGGCCTCCCGGGGCTCCCCACCGACATCAGACCCCTCACCTTTGCTTTCTTTCACCTCCCCCAGGGTACTCCAGGACCAATCGGAGTCCCAGGCCCAGCGGGACCAAAGGGCGAGAGGGTGAGTGCTCAGTCGCCAGAGACCCTGCACACCAGGAGGGGTCCAGCGCCCCTGCCCAGCCGCAGGTCCTTGGTCCCAACCCGTCCCCCCAGCCCAGCGAGCACCTCATCCGTGGCCTCGCCCGGTGACCCTCACAATAGCCTGTGGGGGAGCCGGCCGGCCTGAGTTGCCCACTTTATCGCTACGAGTGGACAGACGGACAGCTTCCTGTGCCCGGCTCCTGGTCACCTGGCGTCGGTCATAGGCTCCGTCTGGCTGGGCCCCAGGTGCTGCCGGGAGCGGACACACCTAAGCTTTGTGATGATTTAGGGAGACAGCATGGAACGGAGTGCCAGGTAGTGTAAGAAAATCCCGGGCAACACCAAGACGTCAGGAGGCCAGGACGTTAGGCCAGCTCCCACAGTCACTGTCTCCCATGGAGTGGGCGCGTGTGTGGTGCTGCTGGGGGACTTGGCTCAGGGGAGGAGGAGGGCCGCCCATCCCATCCGGGTCCGCTCTTCCCAGCCAGGCCCCAGGTTCTGCACATTTGGGGCAGGAGATCACCAGAGGGCTGTGGGGGCGCTAGACCCTGTGCGGGGCATCTGTGGACCTTTTGCCGCAGGGGAGACTCCGTCCCCTTCACTCACTGACCACACAGCTGAGGGTGTAGAGGGTGGGGAGCTTCTGAAGAGGGACATAGATGTCCCTGCCGAGATCACAGCCACTTTGGGGACCAGGATGGCTGCTTTCAGAGGTGACAGTTGTGGCCTCAAAGAAGAAAACAAAGCTCTTTTTCTCTCTCCCCCCTCTTCTCTGTCCATGCTCATTTCCTGCTCCTTGTTTCCCTCTCGGCTTCTGCTTGAGGCCAGCCAGTAGCTTCAGGGCACTGTCCAGTCTTTCCAGAGGGCCTTGGGGAATGGGCTCCGCTGGAGGGAGGGGGGCCTCCAAGCGCCCCGCCATGGTGGAGTCCACACCAGTCACACCCTCCGCTGAGCCCTTGCTTCGTAGAGGGCTCTTTGAAGGGACCGGAGAGGTTCCCGGGGTTTCCTACAGAACAGAAAACGGTGGGCGAAAGGTGGTTCCCACATCAGGGGGAGCTCATGGGTTTCTTTCTCCTGTTTCAGGGCAGCAAAGGTGACCTGGGGATGACAGGACCAACAGGAGCAGCTGGGCTTCCTGTAAGTGTCATGCGACTGGAGCTTTCTGTCCCCCATCGCTATCCCCCGGCAGAAGCCCTGCCAGGGCAGACTACCCAGAGCCTGGAGCAAACATCCAGAGCCGAGTGAGAATGCTGATTTCTATGACAGAGGAAGCTGCCAAAAGCCACGTGGTCGTGGAACTTCCCTGCTGGGCACTGCTCGAGGCAAACCTGGGCACACGTGGGCCCTGTTGGGGTACCAGGTCCTCAGCCACATGGACCATCTGAAGGGATGCGGGGTGGGGGGTCTCTCAGATGAATGTGCACGGCCATTGAGGAAGGGCAGAAGCAAAGCCAGATCATTATAATGCAAGAAGGAGATGTTTCATGACAGGACTGCCTCCCCAGTTTTCCTGCTGTGTTGTTGTAAAAGTGGATGGCCTAAGACAGCCAGGACCACTGTTTCCACCCACTTGAAGGTTGTACATCTGTTCACCAGCTCCATGTGTGGCTGCCCAAGCAACTTTGCTCCAGTCAACCCCAGCCAGTCTTTGCCTGGTGCTGCTTCCCTAGCTGAAGTCATGGAGGACAGCCTATACCTTGAAAAGAGCAGCTTTGGGGTCACTTTTCTGGCGAGAGTCTGGCGGGAGAGCCATGCAAACACCTCTTCTGCCGGGAGAGTTGCTCTGCACACAGACCGTGTCCTCAGCACCTGCCACCTGTCGGGAGGAGTGAGCTGGAAGAACAGGGCCACAGGCCAGGGCCTCAGCTGCAGAGCGAGCGCCCATAACTCATTATGTGTTTTGAGGTCAAGTCCCTTTGTCCCCTTCTGTAAAACGGGGATAATTAAGCCTGTCTCTGAGGAATTAGGCATCAGACCTTTCTGAGCCTGGAAGGAAGGCCTGGACGGCCCTCCTGTCCTTTCTCATGAACGTGTCTTCATTTCTGTGACTTATTGCAGGGTTTACATGGACCACCCGGAGACAAAGGAAACCGGGTGAGTCTGAGCCCTTGCACTTTGGCTGTGGTTACTAATGTCTTCATGATGTGGTGGAATGATCAATTGGGAATTCCTGACCCAACATTGGCAAATACAGTTCTTCCTGGTAAATCATCCAAAATTAAAAGGCTCTGTCTGTAGTAAAGGGCTTACTCTAGCGTGCGGGCAGCCTGGGGCCTGATCCTGAAATGGAAGCATGGTTTTTTCCCACCTGGCAAGGGAAGACCGAATCCCACAGTGGTCATCAGATTAACATTGTCGTCCAGCCATGGGAGCCACGTGCCCACTCTCTGCAGTGCCCTGCTAATGGACCCCTCGATGGTATTTTTAGACCCACCTAGTCGTAGCCTTCTGAGATTTCGTTTCGCCAGGCATCCCAGGCCACTGGTGAGAGAGAAATAAATTCCGGCTCCAAGCACAAGCACACTTCTGTTGTAAGCAGCCAACCCTTTAAAAAATGATCACAGCCATTATTTCTCTTGGAAAGAGCCTGCAGGACCATGAAACGAATTGTACCTTCTGAGGTCCTTTGCTGTCCCTTTGGTTTCTGCCATCATCACCAACACAGAGCTCTTGAACGTCCACGGCCCCCACAGCCATGTGGTAGGATGGGACACATGCCACGTATCTGACACAGGCCACATCTGGCCTCAGCAGGGACCCTTTAACCACCTCGGACCCAGAGATGAGCTGTGGGTCCGTTCACAGAAGGTCTCGCCTGCTGCTTCATCACAGTGGTCCCCAGAGTGTGACCCACAGCACTTAGAGGCCCCAGCGCATCTTCTAGTGGGTCACGTTGTCCAAGGGTCGCAGAGGGAGAGACAGGCCAGGACCACGACAAAATATACCAAGCTCCCGCAGAGCTTTAGAGGCAGAACAGGTGGCTCCCAGATCCCAGGTCCTCCAGCTGATCTTTGAACACTGATAACCATGTTCATGGATAGAAAGTGCCAGAATCTGTATGCTTATATCCTGCACCAATTCCGGTCTTTTCCATTTAAGATTTATTGAACTCTTCTTTAGCCCTAAGTTCTCCTTCCTGGCAGCTGGTCGAAAGTAACTCAATTTGTTCCATATATTCTATAAAGAAGAGGAAGCAGGCAGAGTGACGCCTACCAAACTGTCCATGGAAGACCAAGTCTAGAAACCACTGGAATTATCAGACCTACTTCCGGAAATGTGCTGGCTGGTAAGGCAGGTGGGGAAGCCCACCTTCCTTCCTGTGCCATCAAAGAATTGAGGCCACGAAAAAAAAGAAAAAAGAAAAAGAAAAAAAATTGATCATTCCACCTCTTAGCTGGCATACTAATCTCCTTTCTAACTTAATTATAAAGTGTTCTGGTTGTCTTTAGCATATTCAATTAATACTTTTAAGCTATTTCTTATGACTTTTTCAGTTGGCTTGCAGCAGTGAGCCATTCGAAGGCTGCACAACCAGAGATGATCACGTTCCCCTCGGAGGCGGAGGTGGGGCAGGCCAAGGCCCTTATCACAGGTGGTGGGCGGCGCTGAGGCAAGGCTCTGGGGTTGTTGAATGAGCCAGTGAGGCCCCAGGAATCAGCGGGAGAATATTTCTCCTCCACTTCTCCTCCCTGAGGCTCTACAAGCCTTCCCCTGCCCCACCTGTCAATTAGCAGTATGTCACTTAGTAAAGGTCAAGTCCAGAAAACAGGTTGCACGAACTCGCTTTCCGGTAACCCGTAAAGAACAACTGACTAGTTCCAAAGAGGAGGTTTGCGGATCAAGCAACAGCTTGTGTCCTCCATTCGAGAGATCTGACTCTCAAGACACCAGAATGTCCTGGAAGAGTGCCCCCTGCATCTCGCCTCTTCAAACAGACCTCTTAATACCACTGGCCCTAGCAGACCTCCTGGGGGGAGATGTGAGGGCTTCGTAAGAAAGCCTTCAAAACAAAGGAAGTTGTACGCAGAGTCGGCGCTTTGCCACGGCCAGTTCTTTTTCCTGAGGCCTGGAAGCTCAGAATAGTGACGCTTTGGTCAAGGGAAAAGACCAGAGGGGCTTCAATGACATTCTAGTTAGAAGCCTCACCGTTGCTCGTGAAGGCGAAGCTGCAGGTGTTCCGAGCCCCGGCCCCCACCAGGCATGAGAAGGTGGCTGCCTGAGGCCGCTCTCGAACTTCACCACATGTCATGCCTGGGCCCATTAGAGAGGCCCAAGTGGGCGCGCTGCAAGCCCGTTGCTCCGTCTTACAGTGAACGGGGACCCCCGTCTTAAAACTATGCTTCTCTGTGTCCCACCAGGCAACGGTCTTGGAGCCTCTTTTCCATTCCTGAAAGGAAGAAGGTCCTTGTAGTAGCACTTAAGGCCCAGAGCCCAAAACAGGCCGTTTTCTAAGAGAACACACGTGGCCGTGGAAAGAATGTCCTGTCCTTGTCACAAGGGACACTCTTCCCAGCCTCTAACAGCCCTGGGAATTTGGCACAGGAGCCACGTTTAGGATGAAAGAGTTCGTCACAAGATAAAGGGTGCCCCAGGGGCGCCTGGGTGGCTCAGTCGGTTAGGTGTCCAACTCTTGATCTCAGCTCAGTCTCCATCTCAGGGTCATGAGTTCAAGTCCCACGTGGAGCCAGCTTAAAAGGCGAGGCGGGGGGAGATAAAGGGTGGCATGAATTTGGCATTTGGCATCAGGAAAATTGGGTGCAGGGGTGGAGCTGCCTGCAAGCCAGCCAACTGGAAAGTCTGCGTGCATGCAGGGAGGTTGCCGTCACTCTTCAAGACGCCCCGGCTGGGGAGTGTGTGCGTGCTTGTGTGTGCGAGAGGCCTGCTCCGCCAGGTCCCCCTGGCCTCCTTACCTCTCCGCCCTCCCTTATCTCTTTTGGTCTAGGCCGGACTCTTCCTTCCTTCTCTCCTTCAGTACTTCGCGCAGACGCGCTCGCCCCATCCCCAGACCCCATCCCCCTCATCCTTCCCCTCCACTCTCCCAGCTTCAACTCAGTTCCTCTGAAATCAAGTTCTGTATCTGTATTTTTTAAAGAAAGCTTTTATTTGCCCTTTCCCCGCCTACAATCCCTTCTTTACCAGGGCCACTTTTGTGTCACTCTTTGGGGGTGGGAGGCAGGGCGGTTGTAGGTAAAGCTAGTACTCTAGTACCTTCGAAGGACACCCACTTTAAAGCCATTTCTTGGGCCCTTAGGACCTGCCTCCCCATAGTGCAAGCTACACACCCTGAAAGTCAGGACCACCGCTGCCGACCCTCTGTTGCCTGAAGGCAAATCATCCGGGACCTGGAACTCCACCCCCACCAACTCCTCGGGAGTTTTGCCCACCCCTTGGACATAGGCAACTGCGTTCACTTTTACACTGGCCTGACCCGAGGAGAAAGAGGGACCACTTTGCTGAGAAAGTTTCCCCTGGGGCTTCCCATCCAAACGGCTAGCGGTTTTGCTGGTCCACTGCTCGGGGACTGTTCACGCCGTCATGTTCTCATCGGCGGGCGTAGCTCAGAGCCAATGGGATGGCACCTAATACGCTTATACACGTGTCCTCCTGAACACATCACTTTCCAAGGAAGCGTCTGCACATTAGAAAACTCAGAACAATCCACTGGCGATTACAGGGAACCTCTGGAATCAAGAGATTTGAGGCGTTTCCAAAGATTCAGAGAAACATAAGAAACATTCTTGTCCTTGGTCCCCCTGCACCCCCAGGAGCCGTGCAATCTGCCACTACGGGAACACGGTAGACGTGCCGGGCCAAACCACGGGCAGCCAGCTTGGCTCCGGGACAGGCTCGCGGGAAGTCATTGTCACCACAGTAATCATGGTGAAGCAGCTATCATTACTGAGCACGGACTCTCTGCCACCATTAAATGGCACCACTAAATGTGCCCAAAGACATCACAACAAAGTTTTGAGGCAGGAGCTATTATCCACGTGGTACAGGTGAAGAAAAATGAGGCTCAGAGAGGTTGAGTAACTTGCCAAAGACACACTGCTGGTCATAGGCGGGACCCGCTCTGGCTCCAAGCCTTTCTTCTGATCCCTGTGCTACCTGCCTTCAAGGCCTTGTCCACCTCGAGGAGCATTCTGGAAGCCCCCCGGCATGAGACAGTCAGCCTTCTGCAGCAGAGGAGAACTGTTCCCAAGAAGACTCCCCATGGGCACATTTGGCCCCTTTGTAAGGAGACCCAACATAGGAAAATCCAAACTCAAATTCATTGCGAAGTCCCCGTAGCCTTTCTTGAAATGGAGAGTGACCCCGACACATACAGAAGGGGGTTCGATTTAGAAAGATGATGCTTACTGAAGTTTTTCAGAAACAAATGAGTTCCTTGAACCAACTTGTCTGTATACAAATTAGCTGCCTCCCATTCAGACCAGAGACCAGAGACCCACATACAGTGGGAGGACCTATCAGAGAGCCAGGGGCCACCCAAGGAGCTCTGGACACACACGTACACGTGTGAGCTTGTACGCTCATGCACAAGCACACACTCGTATATGCACACACGTGTATACACATTCCCAAGCACACACTCACGCATTCATACACACATACGTGCACACAATATGTGCACACATTCACACGCACGCACGCATACACACACACACACCCCAGGGCTCTAAATAAAATCATCCTGCCTCCTAATAGAATATCAAAGGAATGGAAACCAATTGGGACCAAAGTTGTCAGGTCAAAGTCTTTCAAAAATGGACCCACCAGGAGAAGGAAGTTGGTCCCCCTGTTCATCCCAGGCCCGCTCTGGGCTCAGAATTAGCAAAACTGGCCCTGAGTAGCTTCCTCCTACATTTCCCTCCACCTCCAGCTCTGAGCCCTACTGGCTCCCAGCCCCCAGGCCTCGATTTCCTCCGCCGCCGCCCTGCCCACCTGGCTTTAGCCAGCGTTCCCAGCTTATAGACGGGTGGGGATGGGTGCTGACCTCAAATCCTATTGGGAAGAATATCCTATTTAAGCCACGCTATTTTCCCTCTTTAATTTTTTTTTCCTTTTTCTGTTTCTAACCTTAACAAATGAATGATCCTAAAGTTTTGATGTTATTTTTTTCTCTTGGACTAAACCATTATTTACAGGGGGAGAGGGGGAAGAAAGGCTCTAGAGGGTCCAAAGGGGATAAGGGAGACCAAGGAGCGCCTGGATTAGATGCCCCCTGCCCATTGGTATGTCTTCATTTATCACTTGCATTGTTCTGGTTTTTTCCTTGAGGTTTGCAAGTTGGAAACCAAGAAGGCAAATAAGCTAAGATGACGAACGAATGTCTACACTGATGCTATCAAATCTATCCTGTCACTTGGCCAGGAAAATTCTGCTGGTGGTGGTACCCTCAAACCACAGCTGCAAGTCATTCTGGCCAAATCCCTTTCCTCTGAAGACGCAGAACAATTGATGTGTGGAAACAAGAACCCGGTCCCCGAGGAAAGGGATCTTGGAGCAGGCCTCGGCCCTCCGCTCCAGGATAGCTCTGGAAGCCAGCACAGCATTTGTGAGCCACACATTTGCCTTCTTCGTTTCGTGGCCACCTCTGTGGCCAGCAGTTCAAGCTGTTGGAATCCTCCGTCAGGATGCAGGACCCCAGGCCCCAGACGGGGTAGACCAAGGCCAGAAAGGGGGCTCTTCATATACAGCCTCCCACGGCCACTAGCCATGCAACTAAAGCCTGTGAAGCCCTAGACCAAAATCAGTAGACAGAGCCCCTCCAGGAGCCCCCAAACAAGCTTATAAGGAAGGATTTGTGGCACATTAGCCGGGCTTCTCAAGTGCCCTCACAATCCGTTTGAAGGTTCTGAAAATTATGATACGCTAAATTTGAAGTTCATCCATGTTTATTCCAAGCGAGTCTTTAAACGGAGAGGGGGCTGGCTGTAAACATTCCAAAGCGCAGCTCTCGTGGAAGCCAGAGAGAGCACAAAAGTTGAATCTGGGAAGTGGGAATCCGCTGGGATTGTGGCCCTCCTTGTAGCTGCGTCGAGGGTCCTGCATCCTGGCTGGGGGGGGACTGGGCCTCTCCACTCCACAGTCGGAGCTGGCCAGCCTTGACCTAAATAATCATCGTGGTTGGTTTTGTGAACAGGGACACCGAGGTTTTAAAGGAGAGAAAGGGGAGCCGGGGTTACCAGGGCTGGACGGACTGGATGCCCCATGCCCATTGGTATGGCGTCACCCTCCCCTGCCTGCATGGCCGATTCGGGCTTCCGCACGTGTGTGGTTCTCGCCTGCATGCCTCTCTGACCACACACCGCCCCCCCACATGCCTCCTGCCCCTTCTCTCTGTAGACGCTAGGGGTCACCCTGCCCTGGCCGGTCCTCAGGGGCTCCCGCCATGCCCCCTCGAGCATGCAAAGTTTGCCAGAATGTTTTCTTGGCTTCTTCCCACAGCTGCTTCAAAAGCTCATCCCCTTCATGTGAACCGTCCCGTCCGCCCCTTAAGCCAGCTTTGGCTGCATATGGTTCTCCTTTCACAGCTGCTTCTAGCCATCCTACCCCCAGAAAGAAAGCTAGGGAAGTGGATTCTCTGGCCAGGCCCGTAGCAACCCCGACTCCTCTTCCTTCACACATGGCAGTTGATTCGGCAAAAGCATCTGCTGAGCACCTAGCAAAACACTTGAATGAGATGCCTGAGTCGGTGCCACAGCCCTTCCCACTCCGCCATCTCGCGAGGTGGCAGGGGACCAATGGGCATGCTCATAAACACGGGGAGACTGAGAAGTTCTAGAACGGAGGTAGAGGAGGGGGCCACCCTGCCCGTTCCTCCAGGCTGGGTCTGGGGTCACCGCCCCAGTGGTACCACCAGAACCAGGGGACAGTCCAAGACCAGGATTTTAGAGACTAAAGGGCTTGTCCTTGTCCCCTTTTGCTCAAACCCTGAAAGACCCTAGAAAATCCTCCCTTGGCTTCCCTTCCTTCCATCTTTAGATGGTTCACCACCAGCAAGTCTGGAAGAGAATGGAAAGGTTGGGAATGTCATTGAGGAAGGGAAGACAGGAGCTGGGGAGGCACTTGGGAATACTCTCCAAGCACGTCCCGGCGGAGTGGCCACAGTGCGGCTCGTGCTGGGCCCCGGCCCCCGGCCCCCTTGGGGCAGGGACACTCTCGCCCCCACAGCTATCTTTTCACCTCCCTTTAAGGGGAATAGAAGATGGCCCCTCATGCCAAGGCAATTGGCTTAAAAGGTTCCTTCTCTCCTAAATGTCCCCAGGAGTTCTGGAGTTCATGGAGTTATTTTTATACAAGCAATAGTCAGATGAGGACTCCGGGTCCCAAATCCCGCCCCAGGGTCCCACGGGAATTATATTTGAAGAGAAGGGAAAAAGTTATAAGAAAATATGCTCTGTGACCCTGAGAGGTGACCACAGAGCCCCGTGTAGAGACTTTTTAGGACCAGTGCACGCAACAAAAGAAGAGCACAGAGTAGCTTGCTTCCTGTTTCCCCACTGCTGACACCCTTGCTCGCCGCCCCCACTTCCCCACCGCCCGGGCCCATGAACCCGAGCATGCAACCATGGGACTCCCTGGCCCCTGCAGAGACCTCCGCTAATCGCCAGCCAGGTCTCCCCTCTGCCACATGCCTCCCACGGTCTGAACGCCTCAAGTCCCGCCCGCTGCAGCTCCAGCCACCTCTCTCCCACGCTCCCTCTGCCTGCCTCGCTCTCCTCCGCCGCACCCCTCCCCCCCGCCCCGCCACCTTCATGTGCCAATGGGAATACCGCTGTGGCCCGCGGAGGCTCCTCTCCCTTCCAGAGTCATGTGGAGTGTTGCACCGTGGCAGGCTGGGGAAGGGGGCAGAAGGTCTTCATGAGGCTCTGGAGTGTCCCACCTCCCCTTGCAGACCCTCCCTGACCCAGAGGGGACAACAAAGGTCATCTTTATTTGGTCCTTAATGCAAACTGTGTTTCTCGCCGTTGCTCTGCTCCCCGTCTCCTGCGCTGTGTTGTTGTGGACGTGGGGACAGGGGCAGCTATCTTAGCACAAGGTAACTAGACTTCTTCGGCCCTCCGTGTCAGGCCGGCTGCCTGCTGAATGTCAGGTGAGCGGTTTAGGCACCTGTCATGGTGCTAAGATTGGTCTGGGGCACAGAAGGCTCCCCTTCAACTGCCTCTGGGCTGACCACTTGCTCCGGTCCCCCCGAAACCCTGTGTCCATCCTTGCTGTGCCCTGGACTGTGAATTCTAGAATCTGGGCTGCAGTTCTAGTAGACACGGACTGAGAACTAGATCTATGCCCCGGTTCAGCCCCACCCTCCCCACTTTGTCTCACGAAAGTTCCAGATTCCCCAAAGGGTATGCCAGAGAAGCCGGGACATCGGGCCCCAAGAAGACTCAGGTGCTCCGCAGGGGGCCCGCCAGCAAAGAAGACAAACGGCGCACAGCATCCCATCCTCCACTTCATCCCCCCCACCCCAAATTCCCAACGATGGCCAGGGCTGTGCCAGAGGCCAGCGTTGCCTTGCGGAAGGCACCTCAGGGCCACGTGGCAATA
Source organism: Leptonychotes weddellii (assembly GCF_054177405.1). Taxonomy (NCBI): domain Eukaryota; kingdom Metazoa; phylum Chordata; class Mammalia; order Carnivora; family Phocidae; genus Leptonychotes; species Leptonychotes weddellii. Next base: position 50,756,028 of record NC_138374.1, on the reverse strand, counting down.
CCTGTGAGGTGGCTTGCCCCGTTGTGTCCCGTCCTCCTCTTTACTGATTATCACATGGACCTGCCTAGACGTCTTCCTCTTACCGCTGAGGAAGAGAGGCAACTGAGATAGTAGGAGAGCTGGGGGCACCATAGCGACCATTTCATACAGTTGTGCCTTCCCAGGTTTTACAGAGGAAAAGACAGGCCGCCAAGCGCTGAGTGACTTACCCATGAGCACCTAGCCCTCAGTCCAGCCAGAGCAGAGACCCGCGGGGCTTAGGGCTGTCCTTGACAGGCTAGGGCTGACCCCACAGGCTAGGGCAGCCCCTCTTGGCCTTGCCCTACAACTACATGGGACCCTAGTCAATGGGAAGTCCGCCTGGCTGGCTTCCCAGCCCCTTCCGAGGTTCTGCCCTGCAGCAGAGAAGAGAAAGAGACAAGAGGTGGGCTGCATCCTGATCAGCTGCCGCAGTGTCTGTGGCCCTTGTCCCCCCGTCCCGCCTGCTTGGGGGGCTGTCTCGGAGTCTGAGCCATCTGCCTTCCTTCCTCACTATAGGGTGAAGACGGTTTACCAGTCCAGGGCTGCTGGAACAAGGTAAGGCTGCCCAGCGGTTTGTGGTGCCCCCCCTTCTCAAGTGTGATTAAGCACGTGCAGTTTCCACCCTGGGCCTCTCTGCAAATGACGTGGGTTGAGAAAGGAACGCTCCCGAAGGCAGGGTGCCCATTAAACGTCCCACACACTGCATGCACTTAGAGAACTTTTTAAAATGCTTTTTAAGGCATCCACAGACCCCAGCGTCTGGAATTTCCACGTAGCCACACAGCTGACATCTTTATGCTTTGTGTGGTTAATTTCCACAGCACTTTCCTCCAAAGACTACTAGACCACGTTTTAGAATTAGTTATCAGTAGCTATTCTCAGTGTTCGCACGAAGTCATTTAAGCCATTAAGCCACATGATGACATTTACCCAGATGTAGGAAATCTGAGTTGCTTAAACTGTACACTCCGATCACTTCCCTACCTCCTCCTAGACACTGGCCGGGTCACCACTCTACCCTTCCCCTTGAACTCAAACTGCCAGAGCTCCATGTTTGCACACACGAGTCCTGCAGCCCAGCCCCTCCCGGGGTCCCAGGATTCCTACCAGCAGTGAGTTTTCATTTGTTCGCCCTTGGCATTGCCATCCTTAAAACTGTCTGACACCACAAGGCTATGCCCCTGCACAAGATCACCCCACCCATCCAGGGCCCCCAAAGCACAGGGCTCCTCAACTTGACGAGGGCCATCAGTTTGCTAATCCAGAAGCCCTAACGTGCTGCTCACCCTCCCTCCACGGCCCCTCTTCACTTTGCTCCCACTGAGATGTCTCACAGCCCTCACCCCATGGTCTCCAGCTGTTGGTTTGTCCTCATAAAGGGGCTGGAGATCCCAGCATGTCCACAACTTGGTGCTTAGCTAATCTAGCCCTGTCTCAGTGACGGCAGACGCACACTTACAATCAGACGATAGCTCCTCTGTGCTAAATGCCCAGAATCTCATTAGTTCACAGGATTCAGTTAAAAGTAGTGAAACCACCAAGACACCAGGCCCAAGGCGGGGTCCCTACACGCCCAGGTACCCAAGGCATCCCTGACCAGGAGATGCGAGGGGTTGAGCTTAGCAGGGGAAGAACAGTCACCGTCAAGAGCTACAGTGTCTTGGGGAAGCAGCCTGAGAGCCTCGTCTCTGTTGGTTCGCGCCATAAATTCAGTCTGGGAAGATGGAGCGATTCATCCACAGCCCGGCCTCCAAAGGCCACATGGAGAACAAGTGCCCTCTAGTGTCCACAAAGGGGATGACAGGAAGGTGAAAGTGATTTTCTGTCTTCGGGGTGCAGACGGCGCCAGGGCCTTGCACCCAGGGGGCCGTGGTGCTCCTATCCAGAGTCGCCCACCACCGCAGCCCTCCAAAGAGCACACTCCTTTCCCACAAGGGAAGGAGACCCCCGCAAGCCCACCGACACTAACTCTACTCTGTTTTGTGTGTTTTTGTTTTGCAGTGATGCCTCTAACCTGGGATGGGCCTGTGTGTGTGTTTGTACATAGAATATTTATTTTTATACAGTTTTCACTTTTTGAAAATGCCAGAAGTATGATGCATCTTACAGATTATTAAAAAAAGGAAAAACCTGCATATTTTGTACAGAGAATGCCAACCTCTTTCCCTTTGTTTACAAGATGTTTTGTATAAGTCTACGACTCTAATACACTTTTTGTTTGTGAGTATGGGCATATGTTTGCATGATATTTGTGCACACTTATTAAGTATTGAAGCTTAATAAATTATTGTGTTCTGGTGCCAAAGGGGGCCAGCCAGCACCGAGGTGCTCGCTAGCTTATGTGCGAATTCACGGGGACGTGGAGGTCAGTGGTGTTTGCCTAGGTGTGTCTAAGAATATTTTAAACTCTTATGGATTTTCATTATTAAAAAAAAAATGAAACCTGGCAACTCATGATCCTGATCAATCATTAAATTAAATACATTCGCTCTTGTGAAAGCAGGAAGTCCCAGAAGGAGGGGTCCTCAGAAGTATAGGGTAATGTATGGAAAAGTGAGGTCCAACAGTGAGAGGGATGGAGGGGTCGCTTAAGCAAGGTCTCTTGTATGTAACATATCCCAAGTTCCTTGTGGTGCCATTTGAGCGTTTCAAGGTCAAGTTCAGGTCTGCTGAAATCCCCAGGGTTCCAAAGAGCTATTTGTTATTGCTTTTGGTATTGGGGTGATTTTGTGTGTTTCTTCCCTTTGAGGGCAGTGGGCAGTAACAGCCATTGCTGCTGGTAGCTGGTCATGGGGTGCAGATTTGCAAGGCCCCCTCACCCCAGCCGCTGAGAGGTGTGCCTCATTGCCATTCCGCTCCAAGCAAGAACGTTCAGAAAACACTCACAAATCCGGGCCACATTGGCCATCTGAAGTTGGGTTTATTTTTTAAGAAATAGAGTGTTATAGAGTTCTGTTCGCAGTGCACGGCTTAGTAAAGGTCTCAGGAACCGTGCCTGAAAGACTACATATGAACTACCTGTGGGGTGGCCCGCAGGTTTACTGTGTGGTGTTTGAAAATATAAACTGGTGTTGCTTTGGGGCTTGAAAATAACAAACTGCTTGGGTAGTATAACCATTTCCCCTCATTTTCTTTCATTTTCATTTTTCTTTTCTTTTTTTTATTATTTTTAAAAAGATTTTTATTTATTTAACAGAGATAGAGAGAGAGCACAAGCAGGGGGAGCGGCAGGCAGAGGGAGAGGGAGAAGTAGGCTCTCCGCCAAGCAGGGGGCCCGATGTGGGACTCGATCCCAGGACCCTGGGATCATGACCTGAGCCGAAGGCAGACACTTAACGACTGAGCCACCCAGGCGTCCCTCATTTTCATTTTTCTTAATAGATCCTTTCTTCATAGACAGTACAGTGGTAAACTTAGACTGCCCACACACAGTCCCATGAACTCCGCGTGAGGGGGCTTCTCGGTCAGGAGACCCTTGCCACTGGGTGGTAATGGGACCCACGGGTTGCCCAGGCCCACGGGGACCAACCATTCCCACTCTAGATGTCCACTCCGTGTTTTGGAAGTTAGAGAGCTTCCTCCTCCGAGTCTCACCTTTCTCGTCTGAAACGCAAAACGATGGCACTGGAGCTGGCTTCTGTGGCCACAGACAGAGCTCACCTGTCCCCTCCCCACGGGGCAGAAGCACCAGGGCCCCGGGCCCAAGCCGCCAGCTGGCACATGGTGGGAGAGCTCCAGGATGGGGCCCTTTCCAAGTCATCCTGAGTCCAGGGACACTTCTCACCCCGAGCCAGGGCCAATGCCTCAGGCAAAATGCCACAAGCCTGGGCCCGCGGTTCTTCCAGGGGCTTAGAAAATATTTTCATTTTTATTTCTTTTAAATTCGGGGGGGGAAATGAATCTATAATAATGAATCCAGGGGCACCTGGGTGGCTCAGATGGTTAAGCGTCTGCCTTCGGCTCAGGTCATGATCCGGGGGTCCTGGGATCGAGCCCCGCGTCGGGCTCCCTGCTTAGTTCGGAGTCTGCTTCTCCCTTTCCCTCTGATGTTCCCCCTGCTTGTGCTCTCTCTCTCTGTCAAAAATAAATAAAATCTTTAAAAAAAAAAAATAATGAATCCAGCCAGGGTTACATCCGTCTTTCTACCAGAGCAGTCATAAAATACCATTTTTGCCACAAAGGTGGAAGTGTCTACGGCCCACGAAAGTCACAGTGCAGCCCCGCCCACATCCTCTGCCCGCCCCCCGCCCCGCCGAGATTTGCCGATTTCTGCCACCACAGTGCTGCCCCTCACCCCTTCCTTTTGTTTCCTTCCACCCCAGTGGAGGTCCTGAAGAATCAGGGCAACCTGGTTCTCATACACCTGCTCCCTTTCAGGCTCTCACTGGAGCAGTCCGAACCCACTGATGGCCTCAGACTAGGGTCAAACATTAGCTGGAAAGCTCCAGACCCTGAGCTTCTGTGGGGGCTGAATGCCCTGGTTAACTGGCCAAGTAGAAGCCTCTCGCACTTTCTTTCAGTCCTGGTGTTATCCATTTCCTTATTACACCCCAGCTAACACCACAGGGATCCAGAGCCCCTCACACGAATACAGAGAATAGCATAGAAATACGTGTGAGGAGAAGTCTAGAAGTCAGTGTCAAGGAGAAATAAGTACAGAGGTGGTGACAGGAGGCCCAAATGGGCCGGGGAAGGTCCTCCACACATTTCCCTGCAAGCTGCCCGTGGTTGGAGACAAAAAGGAACGATCTGCCCGGTTTCAGTGACCACACCACCCTTCCCAGCGGGAGGCAGTTCACGGAGGTGGACTCTGTATGCAGGCTCGTTGTGTTTCCTCAGCCAGGACCCTCCTCCCTGCAGGGCCTGACTTCGGGGCTCCCCTGGGCCTCTCCACTCAACTCGTGTCTGGGTCAGAGGTGGTGCAGGGAGATTAGAAGTAGGGAAAGCTATGGTGGAGAAGTCTGCAGAGTCGCTGGGGATCAGGCAGGCCAGAAGCACAAGGAGTACGGGGCGCCAGAAGGAGAGCAATGGGAGCATTGCAGGAGCGCAGATCAGAGGCGGGCAGCGCCCAGGGCCGCTGCCAGAGAGCGTTCACAGAGCTTAGGGACACTCACTCCATTCCCGGGACTCGCAGCCCCTTCTGCTGAGGACCGCCTGCCCAGGAAGCGGACGCGGCCCCCGAGCCCCGCCCCACGGGGCAAATTACAGTCCTGTTGGCGAACATCCTCTATGAACTGTCAAGTGCCGGGTCTTGAGACCCGTTGCCTTCGGGGCCTCACTACCGTGTCCAGCCCTGCGTGCGGGCTCAGGCACCCTATTACTGCCCAGCACCGCCCACCCGCAGGCCTGCGAACACCTGGCTTCACAAGAGACTGAGCCAGAGCCCCCGCGGGTGACAGTGGAACGGGGTGGTCCAGGCCCAAATCAGCGCTCTCACCGAGGTCAGTGACCTGTTGCCTCTGTGGTCACGTGGGCCGAAGGAAGCCCCCACCTCGCTAAGGAAGGAACGGCTCCTTCCACCCAGGCCCACGTCGCCCCACCTCTGCCTCACCCTGTGCTTCTGCCCTGCCAGGCCAAGAGCTGGCCTCCCTGCCGGGGGCCCTGACTTCATCTGGCAGAATGAAATGCCACAGACCTGGGGGGGTGTTCGGGGTAGCCCAGGGAGGGGGAGGGCGCTGGCCAGCAGGTCAGGAGGCTCAGCTTCCAGTCCCTCCTCCATGGTCAGCCGTGTGGCACGGGACGACTTGCCCCAGCTCTCAGTATCCCCAAACGTCAAATGAGGAGGTTGACTTGGGTGACCTCTGACAACCTGAAACCCGCTGACTCCACGGCCCGGTGGGCATCTGGGAGGCCTGGGACGCTGGAGCGTCGCCCGCCCCCTCTAGCTAGCGCTCTCCGGCTGGGACAGTGTGCTGCATGGACTTGGCATGGCTACGCTGTGGGCTGCACGCGGGGGTCTGTGACCCTGAAGAACGGGACTGCGAGGAGCCGGAGCCGGCGGGGTCGGTGGGTGGGGTCGGCTCTCCTGGGGCAGGGATGGCAGCAGAGACTCTTCCTCTGACTAGCGTCTACACTGCTAAATTCATCAGAGAGGAAGTGACACAGGTGTAACCACCTGGCACACGGGGGGGATCCCTAAAACCCCACAAATGTTCAAGGACACCGTGCCTCCTTGGTAAGGTTCGCCCGGCCTTCCCCCATATCTGGCTCTCTGCACCCCTAGCGCAGTCCGGCCACCCCCACCCCCAGCCCTGAGCCTGGACACACTTTCAGACACCCCGAGAGTCAGGCACCTCTGGCTCCATGCCTCTGAAAAGAAGGGAAGGGTGGGCCCCTGGTGAGTGACCCGGGAAAGAGGGCGCACACGAAGAGGGAGAGCGGGAAGGAAGGACCAGGGAGGGCCCAGCTGCTCCTTTCTTCAAGGAACAGATTTTTCGAGGTGGCGTTTCCTTGAGGCAGCAGGCTCCTCACTGCTGTGGGGTCGGGGGTGGGGGAGATGGCGCAGGGAAAAGGAGCTGGGTTTTATAAGCTAAGGCAGAATTCCCCACACAAAGGGACCCCCTGGTCCCTAGGGCCCCAGATGCCCTGGCCTGCTCTGGGGAACAGCCAAGCATCTGTGAAGAGCGGTGTAGACAGAGGCAGAGCGGGACTGAGGCCGAGCCTCAGCCCCGCAGGGCCTTCCCCAGCCTGGGTTGGCTCACAGATCCCTGTCCTCACCCTCTGCTTTCCCCTCCACACCCGCACCCACGCCAGGCCCTTTGCCTGCATGGCTCTTCTTTCTCACCTGCCAAAATTCTACCCTCCTTTCAAGGCCCAGCTCAGACCACCAGGGCCCTGGGAAGACTTTTCTGGGTTCCTAAGTTGGGTGAGTCTCCCTCCTTGGAAAAACCTGGAACTCTGTGTTCTTTTCTTCCTCCACCTTCTATTAGAGGAGGAAAAATCAGTCTTCCACACCACACAGCGACCTCTTGGAGGGAGGGGACTTTCTAATTCATTAGGCACCTGGAGAACTAGCTCAGTGTCTCCCTCCCATGGTTAAGGCTCATAAACACCCATGACCTGCTGAGTCATCAGTCTACTTGATTAAAGTACCTACTATGTGCAAGCAGTAGGCGAGGAGGCCAGAGCTACTATGGATTCCAAGACCCAGTCTGCCCTCCAGGAGTTAACAGGGATGCCCAGCAATGCAAAGATATATATGCTAAGTGCTCGATGCTAAGTGCACAGCCAGAGGACTCCATGGCTGTCAGAGGACTGCGTGGCTGCCAGTGTGGCCAGAATACGGAGAGGGAGTTTGCAACCGAGGAAGGAGAGAGGAGCTGGCTGCTGCGGACAAGCACTCTCTCCCTTACCTCATCCTCCAGCCCCTTCCATGGAGCATCAGCCTGGGCCACACTTGCTTCTCAAATCAGGGGAGGGCAAATGAGATTTCTGCAGAAGAAACGGGGTAGAGAGGGTGGGTCCATGCTGGGAGTCCACTGGGGTTGGCCAAGTCTGTGGGATCCCCCTGGCCCAGGGAGGTCCCCGGCCAGGGACCCTGGCCTATCCCCAGTGAGGCCCCTTCTCAAACATCCCCTTCTCTCTGCCTCCTCAAGGGCCAGAGTCCATGGTTGGTGGCCAAGAAGTGAAGCCAGCCAGCCCAGAGTCTTGGGGAAAGCGCCTTGCCCTGGAGGAGGGAGAAGACGGAACTGTCCCCGGACAGAGGGTCGCGGGCCAAACCCTTCCCAGGGGACTGGCTTGAGGGCTGATCAGAGGGTGACCACAAGAGACTGGGGGCTGTCTGTCCTCCCTAAGGCCCAGAGCTCAACCAGAAGAGTGAAGGCTGGGCATGCCTGTCCCCTCCAGCTCTCCGCTGGGATTTCTGCCGCAGCCTGCAGCTAGGACCCTCTGTGGCTCCTGCATCTTGAAGGGCTCTTGGCTGCCCCTTTCTCATGGACACTTACAGTTCTTTGAGCAGCCTCTCTGCAGAGGGGCTGCCCGCGTGGTCATGCTCCTCCCTGGAAAGCCTCCCCCGGAGGCTGGGGCCAGACACCTGTCACCTTCCTAGCTCCTTCTCAACACATTTCCTTCAACTTCCTTTGGTGCATCCCTGTGAAGCCTTTCACTTCCTGGGCTCTTTCAAATGTCGTAAGCTGATGAGTGTACCAAGCTGGAAAAACAGAGAACCTGTCTTCGAGAGGAAAGAGCAATGATGTCAAGAGAGGAGAGAAGCCCGTGAACAAGACCAGGCAATGAGGTGGGACGCCCTCAGAGCCCAGGGCCTCACGCATGTAGTCTGGTGTCCTGAGATGCTCCAGCCAGTGCGGAGCTGACAGCGATGGAGAGACAACAAGCTACATATTTTAGAGAAGATCTGGAATAAGCCCTCTTCCTTTCACCAAATTGTTGAAGGGACAGTACTTGGAAACTACCCACCCACCGCCTTCCATCTCTGTCGGTCATCATACACAGACCACCTCTTCACCTGCCTCTCCCGTGAATAGGGTGGCTATATCCTCTCGTTCAATCGAGGACCCTCTGCAAATAAAGGAGGGTGCGGCTGATGATCATGCCATGACCACAGGTGTCGACCTGGCAGACCAGGAGGTGGGGCCACACTGACTGTGACCCAACATACAGGTCATCCCCCAGCCCTTTCAGGGCAAGCTCTGGCAAGGACTCAACCCCTCCTATTTCCTTAGAGCTGCAAGTTGACACCAGGGCCCAAGGGATCAAGGCCAGGTGGAGCACAAGGAGACCCCCGCGCCCCTTCTTACCCCACTCCCCTCTGGTGGGAGGTAAGATCAAGAACGGGAATGACTTCCACATCGGGAGGGAAGGCAGGCCAGAGAAAGGCATAAACCAAGGGCGGTGGGTTTTCAAAGGAAAGTGACATCTTCTTGAATAAACCGACAGCTCAGAGGAATTCCTCTCCAGGACAGTTCCAAGATGGAAAGACTGGGTCACCAGCACACATTCTGACCTTAATTCGGTAACATCTCTTCTCAGCCCTGCAGGTTAAAGAAAATGCATGAGAACAAGTTCATGGTTTTTCCCATTCACGGTGTCCGGCCCACAAAGCTGTCCATCTAGTCCTGACCCTCACTGATAACTCCATATCCTCCCCCTTTGGGTGCTTGCTGTTAGTAGGAACAGTAGCCTCTTTCCCTGAGTGGGAGGAACATATCCAGGGCTGCCGACAAACGGCAGGGGGACATCTCGGACCCCTTTGGGGTCAGGGGCTCTTGTGCCTAACTGAATGTGGCGAAAGTCATAGCTAATGGGCCCGGTTGGTGCTCCAGACATGACGTGGGGCTCGGTGGGTATAGCCAGGTTAACCAGCCACCCAACACTCCTGCCATCCTGAGGGCAGAGGAGAAAAAAAAAAAAGCATCCCTATAGGACATGGCACACAAGTGAATGGGTTTGGGGACTTTTCGATGACTCACAGGATCCTGGACATTTGTATATGGTCAAATGGACTTCATCACCTGCCAGCAAACCACTCTGAGCCAATAACGGTCGAGGAAGACAGATCCAGCAGGGCCACCTTTTAAGAGAGGACACTGCCTGTTCCTGGGCTCACTTCGCTGTAAGAAATACAGTGAAACCACCTGCTAACAGACATTTTTCTTGCACTCCGCTCATTCCAGAGACCAAGTGTTTTCTTCCAAGCATCCACCAAAGTAAACACGCCTGCAAGTCCTGCAGCCAGAGGGAAAGCGCCGTGGCGGGGGGGAAGCAGGTGCACGTGCTGGCCCTGACTGCAGCCTGCCACCTCGGGGCCACCGTGCTCCCAGCCTCCCCAGCCTCCGTTCCCTCGGCTGTTCTGCCTGCTTCACTGGTGGATGGAAGGATCGGGAACACAGCAAAGCATCTGTAAAGGCTAGACAATGCACTGGTTAGCGTTCACGGTTCAGAAAAAAATCTTGCTTTGCGTAGTCAAACCTCAATTACCTGGAGTCATTTGAGAAACAATGCATTAAAATTTCCGGCAAAATCAGATTCAGAGCAGACCCTCTTGTGTCCACCCAGGGGGCCTGGAGGACAAACTGAGGATGCTAAATCACAGAGTCCTAGACATGGTGGCCAATGGCGGGGGGGAGCAGGACGATGGCTGTGGACTGCCCCCCTGGGAAGTTGCTCTTTAAAACTAAATCCTGTAAATGCTCCTAGGATTTCATTTTTCTTTTCCCTCAAAGGGAAATTTTTTTTAATCCTACTTTAAAATTCCCATTACCCATATTCCTGGTTGAATGTGGATTCTCCTTTTTGTTGACACCGACAGAAGATGTTTTATTGGTGCCGGGCCCCTCCCCTCCCCAGCAGCCCCCCGCCACCCCCCCACCCTCTTTGTGCTCCCCACTGGGCCCTCTTCTCCACCGTGGGCAAGACTCCCCGGCCAGCCATCAACCTGTTGTCTTAAGTTTAACAATCATTACCTCACTACTTCAGGAGAAGAAGTTCTATTGCAGGAAGCTTCAGTGCAGTTATGATTGAGCTTTAATGCATTTTTTCAAAGCGAGTCAGAATGTAATTTTCAGAATTGCGTAACGAAGGTCAACCGCGTATCTGACCACTATATAGATTAGGCAGTAGGGGGAAAAAAGTTTTCAAGAGTCATCCCTAGAAGATAAAAGCACTAACTTACTACTATTTTTTCTTGTGCTTACTTTTGGTAAGGACCTGTCCATACTGCAGGCAGTGGGTCTTTTCTACAGAAGAAAACATTTACCTGTATATAGTTTGCTAACGGTTTAAGTTTTTCTATCATTTCTGTTTTGATGTTAAAGCAAGATGTCTTCTTTTTACTGATTGTATTTTTCCTATGACTTTTAAAAAGTTATTTCCCCTGAGCTCTCCCTTGGGTCAAAAGCACCTCCTGTGAAGGCATTGTGGTGCTAAGCCCCCTGGAGTGAGCCATCCTCCCCCTCCAACCTCCTCACCCCAGGTGTCCCCACAACGTGCACAGCTGTCCCATCCTGACCCCTGTAGGAATCCCTCTCACACATGAGTGCCTTTTACCAAAAAGAAGTCATTTTTTCAACATGTAGGACCTTTCCGGGGCTGCAGGTCAGTCACTGGTCTCCAGGGGGCCCCATTATTACCTCCATACTGTGGCCAGGGGTTTGCTCCTCCTCAGCAGGTAAAGCAGATGGTGAGAGCCTGAGAGGTTTCTACTTTCTTGACGTTGTGGCACTTTGCCAAAAAGTTGCCAAAGCCCCTCCCCCCAGGGCTAAGGCCCCCAGCCCCTCGGCTCAGATGGTCTTCCGGCCCCCACTGCAGATCTCTCACCTCCTCATCTGCCACCCGACCTTGGTCTGTTTTCTTTTGTTTTCCGGTCTCTCTCCATTCACCTCTCACCCTCAGACCACTTGGCTCCCTCCTGTGTCCCTGCCCCCATCCTTCTCCAGCTCCATTCCCATCCTCTGTCCCCCAGAGCTCCCCGCCATTCTAGCTCGCCTTCACAAGACGAAGTCTCCTGGGAGAGACCTGCTAGCTTGTCAAGTTGTGTGACAGTTCCGTTTGCCTCCCAAACACTCCTGGTGCCTTTCATTTCAATGGTCTTTGACAGATGCTATCATTTCTCCTATTATGTTCCCCGTAAGCAGGGAAATGCACACTTTTACTTCGTTTCTGGTGTTTATTCTGATAAAACATTGTTCTTAGGACCTACCGGTGAAAAAATGCTTTCTTTGTTTTTTTGGTTTCAGAGTCATAAGCAAATCCCTGGGGTTTTCTATTGGTTTGAAGTTCAACATGTTACAGTGAACTTGTAAGTGCAGACCTGTGACACCCCACATCTCCAGGGGAAGGCTCAGGCTGCAGAGCAGACCTTCCCCGTCCTCGCAAGGGTGAAGCTAGATGTAGTATTTTGCGACTCTAGAATTCAATACCTTTTTGGCTGATTTCAACAGGTCAAATGCCTTTGTCTTTATGCCTATCAGGGATTTGTTTGGTTTGGTTTTCTTTTTAACCACATAAGTGTCTATTTTTTTTTTTTCTAACATGAAGAGGTTTTCTGGCTCTAGGCTGAGCTGATAAACGCTTCCTCCTCACCAAACCTGGATGCCAAGCTGCAGTGGACAAGAAGGGGCTAAAATTCCCTGTGGGGGTGCCTTCCTTTTCCCTTAGGAACTCACTTGGTTTCCTTCTGTGCATGCACTGTTGGAATCTGGGATGAGGTCTCCAATATGTGATAAGATGTTCAGAGAAACCCAGTGCCTGGTATTTGCGGCAGAAAATAGAAGAGCTAATCTTTTTCTCAAAAACCAACTTTTTGTTCTATAGCTTACCCCAAAAAGCAAGCCAGTTCCATGGCCATCCAAGCCCTCCATGAAAGACCCTCAGTATATCCCATGAAGGAGCAGGGGTTTGCAGGGTTCCCATCGCCATGGCCATTAGAGTTCAATGTGTATGCTCTAGAATGAGCAATATAAATCTCTAAGGGGTTCTGCTGCTGTCATGGGGGTGTAACAACTGTGTGTAAGAGGAAATTGGCACCTGCGTTGTACGTGCTACTGGAAGCCATCACAGCAGGTTCATGCTGGAGGAAGAGGTGGCTCTGGGAATATGACTGGGCATAGACCATGTAGAACCGCAAGTCATACAGGCTTCAGCCCATAGGGGTGGAAGCAGAACAGAGCAACATTCCACTACACCAACTGGCCGAGATCTGCTGTCCCCTGATACACAAACTCAGAGGAATGGACCAGTTCTGTGTTGGGGCGGGACCTCTCGTCCCCCTGTCCAAACATTAACCTAATTGTAAACGGAGGATGCCCCCACTTGGAAGGGGGCCCTGAAGGAAGTGTGGTTTTCCAGCTAAGGTCTTCTTTTCTGAAAAAGCCACCCGTGCGAGTGTCCCTCACCAAGTCCTGAGGAGGTCATGTCATGTTCTTCACAATGAGTATGGTTCTGAAGAGCGGCGTTCACAGTTCTCCACGCCTCCACCCCCAGGCTGCTGGCCGCGGGAAGATGCAGCCTTTCTGGGGCGCTTGGAGACCTAGGGTTTCTGGGGCCCCCACTAGTAGTCTCAGAAAGGCATTGCACTGGATGGTGGTGACCCAACAACATGACGGCCTTTGTGGGGCCTCATAAGGCCCGAGCCTCGACCTTGACCTCTTGCTACTGATCAAAGGGACCCCTTCTGGACAGAATCCCTGCCCCTCAGACCACAGCTTTTCTCCAGCAATCAGTCTGTTATCCCAGACTCCACGCAGCACTGTGGCCTCTCCCATTAACGATTTTAAGAAGGGCTCCAAAGAATTTTAATGACTCCACCATAAGTCTGAGAGCTTCCTTTATAAGAAAAAATATAAAATCTCATAGCATATTAAAGTGATTCTGTTAAAAAAAAATGCCATCTACCAGGAAATCAATACTTAGGGCAAAGGTACCTGATTTCTTTATTGCCAGCACCCTCCTCTGCCCAACTGGATATTGCAACCCTCCACAGCAACCCAGGCTGATCTTTTCATTGAAGCAATTGGACTTTATGCATTTGTTACTTTCCTTTTTTTTTTTTTTTTAAGTTTTACTTGTTTAAGTAATCTCTACAACCCTGCGTGGGGCTCGAACTCACGACCCTGAGATCAAGAGTCACATGCTTTTCCAACTGAGCCAGCCAGGAGCCCCACTTTTACTTTTATTTAAGCTTTTCTTTTTTTTCCTTGTTATTTGGTGCATTTGGTGGATAATGTTTAAATGCACAGTGTTTTATTTCTATGATGAGCTTGATAATGGAATAGTTTCCCTTGCTTCCCACAGCTTTCAGGTAATTTCAGAAATGTTTCAATTTTACAGACCCATTTTATATATGTTGTGCTGTTGCTAACTTCTTATATGTAATATCTCGGTGTTTTAAGAACTGTTATTATTGTGATCAGTACCACTCTTACTCTATTATCATTCATAATTTTGAGTATTTTTCTGGTGCACTCAATTTCTTTTTCTAACCACCCTTGATAACTTGGAAGTATGTTAGTTATTTGTATAAACAGGCAGAGAAAAGCACTTTGCTTAAGCAGTGAGCAAGCTTTTTGATAGACGGATATGGATGTTAGAAGCTTGGTCCTTTTAGACGCCACCTCTATGGTTTTCTTCCCATTATCAGGTGCTATTTCACCAAATCTTGTTTCCCTGCTGGATTATTCTGTCCTTCCAGTTTCTGACTTTGATTTTTAATTGGCCATGATTCAATTTGCCAATGCCTGAACATACAGGTCAAAAAGAACTTCCCCGGCTCCCTCTGCTGGAGTTTTTACTCCATTTCAGTAACGTCCAAGCTAAAAGTGAACCAGAGGGAAAACAACCCCGGGTGGTTGGGGTTTGCCTAAGGACCTATGAGTAGATAGTTTTTCACAAGTGCCTTCTCAAGTATTTCTGAAATAGAGGGCAGAACCCCCCACTAACCCATACCCATATCTCTTTGAAATTTCTGGCCTCCCACTTCGACACATCTAAATAGACTAAAATCTGGAATGCTGAACAACTCCATCCCAGCCAGTGGGACCAGGGGAAGGACCTGTGTGGGGGTCAGAAGATCCAGGTTCTAGTCTCAGTTCTGCCACTGGCCCACTAAATGACCGTCCCTTCCAGTCCTTGGCCCTATAAAATACAAGGCTGGACACTCTTGGCCACGTGAATATTCTGTAGAAGACATAGCTGAAAAAAAATCGGACTATTCCTTGAAAAGTAGCTTTGCTCCTCCCAGATGGGGAGAATTTTAACAAATGAGTACAACGGCTACCCAGAAGGACCAGTGGTCTGAACCACAATGATAGAATAGGTATCCTAAGGATGAAACCCAAAAGAGTGGTGTGGATACTCTGTCACTAATTGCACTGAAAAAAGGCTGTTTAGGAGAGGCCTCTAAGCTTAAAAAAAAAAAAAAAAAGTGAAGTAGTAACTGGCTAAATTAGCAAAATGCTTAGGCAACAGCTTAATGTTTCCACTTGCTAAGGAAAAAAGTAGACAGAAAATTCTCTGCTGAAACTGTGGTCTTTACTGTATGTATCATCCTGGGTTTTCTGTATTATTTTGTACTGAATGTCTACGGTGTAAATACTTTCCGTTGTAAAAAAAAAAAAATGTAAATATAAATTATATATTTTATTTCTGTCTTTTCTAAAATGGAAGCTGATGTAAGTAATAAATTACAAATCATGTACGTCGTGGTATTTTATCTTTTGTTTGTTTGTTTGTTTAGCACTTATATACCTTTACTTTAATATCTTTCAGAAGGAAAAGAGAGTTTCATGATGAAAAGGAGCCTTCATTCCTAACTAATGAAAGGAAGATGGTGCTGTACAAAAAGGAAAAGATTAAGGGTCAGGAGAGTGGGTTTTGGTTCTGACTCTTTTGTTAACAGATGTGAGACTAAGTCACTTAAGAGTGGAGCTTCATCTCCAAATAAAAACAGCTAGGACAGTTGTTTTAAAGTTCAAAAGATGCACATGGAATTACTAAGTGTTAATTTTCATTATGTTGATTGGTTGGAGGATGGACATTTTATTTAAGGGAAATTTCTGTTTAATATTTTATTTTGCTTGAATTCTATTTTAGGACAAAACCAAAAAGAAATTGAGCGTGAAGTTAACTTTTCCCGTTGAGACTTCTAAAGACCCATGATTAATAACCATAATTATTTTATTAGCTTTAAGAGCATTTAAGGAAGAAATCATTTTCAACAATTTTTTTTTTTTTTTTTTTTAGAGTGAGAGAGCAGGAACAACGGTTGGGACTAGGAGCAGAGGGAAATAGAGAATCTTAAGCAGGCTCCATGCCCAGTGCAGAGCCCGAGGCAGGCCTCAACCTCATGACCCTGAGATCATGACCTGAGCCCACATCAAGAGTTGGACGCTTAACTGACTGAGCCACCCAGGTGCCCCAATTTTCAACAATTTTTAATGAACTACTCAAGCTCTGAATATGTTCTTGGTTTGACCAAAATTTCTTCATCGGTGTCTAACATCCCATGAAGAAAATTTGTACTGAGGCAGAAATGTAGTCAAATGACCCAGAATTGACAATTCATCCAAAGCAAACAGGAATCCCAAGGAATATCTCAGGCAGCCTCCACTGTGGAGCCAAGGAAATCCTGCAGTATTCCCATTGAACTGAGAAGTGCCAACCTATCCTTCCTGGATGACTAAAACGAAGCTATGGAATTCAAAAGAAAGCCTTGATGAATAGCAGGTTGTTTCCCTCTTCAACAGACCCAAAGGCTTGACCTTGACTTCCTACCGTGTCAGAGTAGAAACAAGCCTTCGAGATCATTGGCACCCAGCTCATCTTCCACAAGAGAGACTGAGAATGTTTACGACTCACCTAAAGTCACTCAACTCCATGGTCCCTCCAGCTCATTCTGAGAAAAACAGCTAGGGATAAGGGGATTCTCGAGGCCCTTCTCCAGAGCTGTGGTCCTCTCCCTCTCTGCCTGCTATTCTAGGAGACCCACATGGAGGGCAAGCAGAGGGGAACTTGCTGTGTTCACTTTTCAGTTATCTGTGGGCCCTCTGTCTTCAGATTAAGGCATCAGAAATGCAGTCACTGGGACACCTGAGTGGCTCAGTCCATTAAACATCTGCCTTTGGCTCAGGTCATGACCTCAGGGTCCTGGGATCAAGTCCTGAATTGGGCTCCTTGCTCAGCAGGGAACCTACTTCTCCCTCTGCCTGCCGCTTCCCCTGTTTGTGCTCTCTCTCTCTCTCTGTCTCTCTGTCTCTCTAACAAATAAATAAAATCTTTAAAAAGAAAAAAAAGAAATGCAGTCATTACATTGTACAGTTTGCAGGTCTGAGTGGGGGGGCTTCTAAAAATACAAGCTTCTACCTCTCTTCTCCTTTTTTTCTAAAGAACAGTACAGACTTGCAAGGAGATAACAGGTTCCAGATCTGGGTCTGTCATTAGATGTGACTGGGAGCCCTTCCTGTTCTAAAATGATAGCACTGGGATGAAGCATACAAAAGCAACTCTTCTGTTTTCTGTTTCTTGACATTTTCTTTCCCGCTGTCCTCCCCAACCCGCCATCAACTTCTCTCAGCTCCTTGAAGGAAAATTGGTAAAACAAGTGAGTACTTTAGATACATAGTCCTGTGATTTCAAATTAATAAACCCAACAGTACAGAAAACAGCTGTGTGGTTTTTTTAAAATACCAATGTTTAAAAGTTCCAGTAAAGAAGTCTCTAGAGACCTGGTCCGCATAACCAAATCTTAGAGAGACATGGAAGAGGAGAGTGGCTGAACTTCTTCACAAGCCATCGGCCTACAGAAGGATTTTGTGTTAAAAGATAATATTCAGAAAAGGTAAAATCATGATTCTCATACAGATATAAAAATGAGCTCATGTTAAGGATTTTGACTCAGGCGATGAGGAAACAAGACAGTGTTTTAACCAGCCCAGCAGAAAAGTCAAAAGAGCACAAATGTATATGGAGAAGAGAAATGTTGGGATGAATTATAAAGAGATGGTCAGTTATCACTATCAGACACGACAGAATTTATATATCGCTCAAAGACAATGAGCAGATCTAGAATGTGCTAACCCAGGAATATATACCACAGATGAAGCACACTTTTCCATTGAAATAAAAAATATTTTCTACAATTGTAAAGCAATGCTTTGCTTTATTTAATACTCACACCTATTTCACGGACATTAAAACCTATCGTCATTTTCAACTCATACATTATGTTGGTAAATGTGTAATCAGGAAAACCCTTGAGCACATACTGATGGAGCCCTGTATTTGAGTATTAACCTTCTGATCCCTGCGAGGTCTGTGCCCTTCCTCTCCTCTATTCACTGTCTCTCTACCCCACCCCACTTTGCTTGTGGCCAGGAACTCTTGACATAAATAACTAAGTCTGTAGAGCTTATCAAAAACAGATGTAGTGAAGGATGTTGACCCTGCATCTCATAACACTCACCGCTGGGTGAGCAATAAATCTCCATGTTTATATGACTGGAGTCTTTCCTCTGAATTAAAGACCCCTGACCCTTCACATGTGCGGCTGTTAACTGGGACGGACCTCTTTCCTACTGGCCCCTTAATTCAATGTGCTGACAGTTAAGATATTCTCAGAATAATGAATTGCGGTGTCTCTTTTTTAACTTCATAGAGCCCCCTCCAATGATACTCCATGCATATTATCCACCTGACCTTTGTAATTGGGCTGGCAAATGCACAGCATATTAGTCCTGGAAATATGAACTCTATCCACTCCCCCCTTTCCAGTATTCATACAGTTAAGATGACCACTGTATTCTTGCCACTGCTGAACAGTGAGTTCCTTAAGATTGCTGGGTTATTTCAAGTTTAAATAATAAATCAAAATATTAACTCAAGATGCGGCTGGGGCACTAACAAGCTCTGTGACCATCCCCAGCGCTTCATCTCCCAAGGTCCCCCTTCTTCATAAAATGATGTCATTGGACTCTAAATCTCTTCTGATACTATCCCAGCCGATATAGCTGGAGACACATTGTCACCATTGGTATTTTCAGTATAATATGACGATAGATGCCGTTGACAGCTATATGGGTGCTTGAACAAAGTCAGCGTACAACCTCCTGGAGAGTAGATTTGTAACGTGGGAACTGAGGAGACATTGGTCTGGATAGCACCAACACACAAAGATCTCTTCCCCAACTCATGCTCCATCTGAGAGAGCAGTAAACTCCCCAAAATGAGCTAGTGAATGGAATCTCCAGGGATCCTGAGCTTGATCAGGCCTTGAGGAGTTTGGGTACTGGGTATTCCCAAAGTAGACCGTACATCCCCTGGCTTTTCAAGAGTGAGGATGGGTTATGCTGAGTTAAATACACTCTCATTCAGTCTCTCTACCTCCAAATTCTAGCAACATTGGGTGTAAGAATACAGCATAATGGAGGACAATTCAACAACAACACTGGCCTGTACTCTTCAAAAATATCAGCATCATGAAAGACAAAGAAAGGCTGAGGAACTGATCCAGATTAACAAAGAATAAACATTAAGGAGACATGAGAACTAAATGAATCCTGAGCCAGAAAAAACAATACTATCAAGTTTACGATAGGGCAACTAGAAACACTTGAGTACAGTTTGGGGATTAGCTAGTACTATGGTTCGATGTTAGATTTCCCATGTTCGTAATGGTATTATAGCTATATACATGAATATTCTTGCCCTTAGAAAATACACACTGAAGTATTTAGAAGTAAAGGGGTTGGATATCTACAGCTTGCTCTCAGATAGTTCAGGAAAAAAAAACAGAAAGACATAAAGACAAAAATAAAATAATAAAACAAATATGGGAAAATGTGAACAATTGGTAAATCTAGATGAAGATTAGGTAGGAGTTCTTTGTATTATCATAATTTTTTTTGTTTGAAAATATTTTTAAAAATATATTATAAAGGGGTGTCTGTGTGGCTCAGTCGGTTAAGGGTCTGCCTTCAGCTCAGGTCATGATCCCAGGGTCCTGGGATCGAGCCCCACATCGGGCTCCCTGCTCCACGGGAAGCCTGCTTCTCCCTCTCCCACTCCCCCTTCTTGTGTTCCCTCTATCGCTGTGTCTCTCTCTGTCAAATAAATAAATAAAATCTTTTAAAAATAAAAAAATAAAAATAAATTAAATAAAATATATTAAAAAGAAGATAATGTAAAATAACTTCAAAGTTGAGGCAAAATAATTATGAAACTAAATTCTATATCTAATCAAACTAGTGTTCAATTATTAGAACAAAATAAAGACATATTCAGATACGCAGGACTCAGAATATTTCTTAGACTGTGAATTCTCACTGGAATTATTACTAGAAAGTGTACTCCAGCAAAAAGGAAACCATGGGATATAAGAAACTGGTATGTGCATAGAAATTAGTAAAATGTATAGTTAAGCCTAAATAACTGTTGTTGTTTTATTGATAGCAATCTAGAACAAAGGAAATTCCCAATTTTGAGAGTTCCTATCTCAACAAAGAAAATGGTAGAGACCTAGGGAAAGAGAAAATAAACTCATCCTCATGTTACTCCCTATCCTGAATAAGAGGAAGATAAAAATACTGATTAACTGTGCACATGCAAAAGAGATGTGGTGTGCTAAAAACTGAAAGTTATCAGGTATCCAGGGTACCATCAGTTCTGAAAATCCATTGCCCCATAAAAGCACTAGAACAATGGCAAAAATTGTCAGAATCAAGTTTTTCAGAACTTTAGAAATTATATGTTTGCAGCAATCCAGAAAGCATTTACTCAA
The DNA here is from genome assembly GCF_054177405.1 of Leptonychotes weddellii. Taxonomy (NCBI): domain Eukaryota; kingdom Metazoa; phylum Chordata; class Mammalia; order Carnivora; family Phocidae; genus Leptonychotes; species Leptonychotes weddellii. The sequence goes on along the minus strand of NC_138374.1, from coordinate 50,735,780 downwards.
GAAAACTGGCTGACATTTGATTTGCTTTATCTCCATATATCCCTCCCCAGCTCAGCAGTGGACAGACAGCCTGAAATTATAGTGAAAACCAGAAGCCTAGCAGAAATTTGGGGTCGGGGTAGGAGATTGGCAGGCCGAACCAGATTGGAACTCATTTAAGGCCCCATTTCCAAAGAATTGTCATTACCTGACCATTGCCTGGTCATTCTCTAAAAGGACCTATTCATAGGTTTATCTTTAATTGACAAGATTCAGAGTTATCCCAAGGTAAACAGCCTCTTCTCAAGGGGCATTTTTCAAAAACCATGAGCAGCGGTTATTTAACATTGTGGCTGCATGAGTGTGGAACAGTTGAGACAAACAATAGTCTAACCAAAAAGTTTGAAAGGAAAAATTGGGAAATGAAATGTCCATGGGGGATTTTAAAAGCTCCAACATATTTCTAGTAATCTAAAAAGCCACATGCATGCATGGGGCTGTGCACATGCTCAGGAAAGAGCTGAGAAGGTCTTGACTATCACCTCTGGCACCTTAAGATCCTGTATAGGCAGGGTGCCTTGATGGCTCAGTCATTAAGCATCTGCCTTCCGCTCAGGTCATGACCCCAGGGTCCTGGGATCGAGCCCCGCGTCGGCTCCCTGCTCCGCGGGAAGCCTGCTTCTCTCTCTCCCACTCCCCCTGCTTGTGTTCCCTCTCTTGCTGTCTATCTCAGTCAAATAAATAAATAAAATCTTTAAAAGAAAAAAAAAAACCCTACACAGGTGGTGAGGGCTACGGCAGAGTTGTAAATTACCTGGCTGAGTGTTAAAGACATGCCCCAGCACATAACCAGAGACCTTTGGCAAAGAATGGGAGACTTATTGGGTCTAGCCATTTGAGCAATCTGTCTAATCATTAGCTGATGTTTAAGCTAACTGAGCACAGACTTCAGTGGCTACACAGAGCAAATAGAAATCCTGGGGTTAAAAAATACAATCAAAATGAAAAATTCACTAGAGTGATTTAATAGTAGATTTGAGCATACAGAAGACAGAATTAGCAAATGTGAAATTAGCTCAATTGAGATTATCCAGTCTGAGGAACAGAAAAGAAAAACAAGGAATAAACTAAACAAGCCTCAGGGACATGTGCGATACCACCCACCATACCAACATGTGCATAATAGGAGTCTCAGAAGAAGAGAGAGTGAAAGGGAGAAAAAGAATATTTAAAGAAATATAGACAAAAGGGCAGATGTAAATAGTACCTTATCAATAAGTATATTAAATGTTAATTAAACATGCCAATCAAAACACAGTTTGCCAGAATGAATGAATGAAAAGAAAATATGATCTAAATATATGCTATCTATAAGAGACACATTTACAATTCAAAGTCATAAATACATTGAAAGTAAAAAAATGGAAAAAGATATACTATCCAAACAATAATCAAAAGAGAACTGGAGTGACTACACTAATATCAGACAAAATAAACTTCAAGACAAAAATTGCTACTAGAAACAAAAAAGGACATTTTATAATGACAAAAGGGTCAATCCATCAAGAAGATATTTAAAATTATAAACATGTATCCCTTAAAAACAGATCCCAGAATATATAAAGTAAAACCTGACTGAATGGAAGAGAAAAACGGAGTATTAAAAAGTAATATTGAAAAGTAATAACATCAATAATCCTTTTCAGGGTGCCTGGGTGGCTCAGTCAGTTCAGCGTCTACCTTTGGTTCAGGTCATGATCCCAGGATCCTGGGATCGAGTCCCGCATCAGGCTCCCTGCTCAGCAGGGAATCTGCTTCTCCCTCTGCCCCTCCCCCCACCGCTGCTTGTTTTCTCTCTCTCTCAAAATGAAATAAAATCTTAAAAAAAAAATTCCCTTTCAATAATGCATAAAACAAGGTACCTGGTCAGCAAGAAAATAGAAAACTTGAACAATACTTTAAACAAATAAGATCTAACAGACATCTATGGAAAACTCCATCCAAAAAAACAACAGAATGCACATTCTTCTCCAGTGCACTGAAACATTCTTGAGAAGAGGCCATAAGTTAGGTCACAAAACAAGAATCGGTAAACATTAAAAGATTGAAATTATACAAATTATGTTCTCTGACTGCAATGGAATTAAATTGGAAGTCAATAACAGAGGAAATTTGGAAAATTCACAAATATGAGGTAATTAAAGAACACACTCTTAAATAACCAATGCATCAAAGAAGAAATCACAAGAAACTTAGAAAATACTTTGAGTGAATGAAAATGAAAATACAACCATGGTAGGAAGGAAGGAAGGAAGGAAGGAAAGGAGGAAGGAAAGAGAGGGAGAAGAAAGAAAGGAAGAAAGAAAGAAAGAAAGAAAGAAAGAAAGAAAAAAAGAAAGAAAGAAATAGAAAAAGAGAGAGAGGGAGGGAGAAAAGGAAAAAAATCTCAAATTAATAACCTAAATTTTGCCTTAAGAAAATAGAAAAAGAAGACAAACTAAATCCAAAAAAAAGCAGAAGAAATGAAATAATAAAGACTCAATTCAAAATTAATGCACTAGAGAATAGAAAAATAGATAAAATCATTGAAAACAATTTTTTTTCCTTTAAAAAAATTTAAATTGATTTGGCTAGACTGAAAAAGAAAGAGAACTGAAATTAGTAAAATCAGAATGAAAGGGATATTATTACCAACCTTACAGAAATAAAAGAGATTATCAGAAATAAAAGGGATACTATGAACTATTATATGCCAACAAATTAGATACCCTAAATTAAATGGACAAATCTAGAGGCATAAACTATCAAAACTGACTAAAGAAGAAGTAGAAAATCTGAATATACTTACAAGAGATTAAATTAGTAACTTTAAAACTTCCCATAAGGAAGAGTCCAGAACCAGATGGCTTCACTGGTGAATTCTATCAGATTTTTATTTTACTTTTCTTAAACTTTGTTTTTTAAAGTAAGCTCTATGCCCAACATAGGGCTTGAGCTCACAATCTTGAGATCAAGAGTCACACGCTCTACCGATTGAGCCAGCTAGGCACCCCTCTATCAGATTTTTAAACTAAAGTTAACACCAATCCTTCAAAAACTCTTTCAAAACATAGCAGAGGAAGGAACACTTCCCAGGCTCATTTTATGAGACCAGTATTATCCTGATACCTAAATCAGACAAAAACATTGCTGGAAAAGAAAACCAATATCCCTTATAAATATTGATATATAAATCCTCAACAAGATACTAGCAAACCGAGGGGTGCCTGGGTGCCTCAGATGGTTGGGCACCTGCCTTTGGCTTGGGTCATGATCCCGGGGTCCTGGGATGGAGTCCCGCATCGGGCTCCTTGCTCAGCGGAGAGCCTGCTTCTCCCTCTCCCTCTGCTGCTCTCCCTGCTTGTGCTCTCTCACTCTCTCTGTCCAATAAATAAATAAAATCTTAAAAAAAAAAAAGATACTAGCAAACCGAATCCAGCAACATGTGAAAAGGATTATATAACATGACCGAGTAGGATTTATCCCAGAAATACAAGGTTGGGTTAACATATGAAAATCAATTAATGCTATACACTATGTTAATATAATAAAAGACCAAAAAAATGGGCATCTCAATAGACAGAAAAAGTGTTTGACAAAACCCAACACCTTTTCATGGTAAAAACACTCAAAAACTAGTAAGAAGGGAATTTCCTCAACCTAACAAAGAGTTCCTATGAAAAACTCACAGTTAAATCATACTTAATGATGAAAGACTGAAAGCCTTCTCCCTAAGACCAAGAACAAGACAAAGATTACTGTTCGCACCACCTCTGTTCAACGTTGCACTGGGAGTTCTAGCCAGACAACTAGGCAAGAAAAAGATGGAGGGGAAGTGTATTAGAGTTAAAAATGAGTTCATTGAGTTTGTTCAAGACAGATATAAAATATCAATTGTATTTCTATGCATTAGCAATGAATAACCCAAAAAAATGAAATTAAGAAAACAACTACATTTACAATAGCCTTAAAAGAATACAATACTTAGGAATAAATATAACAAAAGAAATCCAAGACGTGTGCATTATAAACTGCAAAATAGCATTGAAAGAAATTAAAGACCAAAATAAATGGAAAGGCATCCCATGTTCATAGATTAGAAGACTTAATATTGTCAAAATGACAGTACTCCCCAAATTGATCAGTGCATTCAATGTAATCCTTGTCAAAATTCCAGCTGCTTTTATCTTGCAGAAATTCACAAGTTGATACTAAAATTCATATGGAAATCCAAGGGAAACAGAATAACCAAAAAAAATTTTTGGTTGAACAAAGTTGAACTCACCCTTCCAATTTCAGAATTTACCATAAAACTACAGTAATCAAGACAATGTGATACTGGCATTAAGATAGACATATCATTGTAAGAGTCCAGAAATAAAACCTCACATAAACTGATTTTCAACAAAAATATCAAGATAATTCAAAGGGGAAAATAATCTTTCTAACAAATAGTGTTGTAATAATGGATATATACATGTGAAAAAAATGAATCTGAGCACCTACTTCACACTATCTACAAAAATTAATTGAAAATGGATCATAGAATATAAATCTCTTAGAAGAAAATATAGGATTAAATCTTCATGGCTTTGGGTTAGGCAAAACCTTTTTAGATAGGATACAAAAAGCACAAGCAATAAAATTTTAAAAAATACATATACTGGACTCTATCAAAATTGAAAACTTTTGTGCTTCAAACGTCACTGTCAAGAAAGTTAAAGAACAACCAACAAAATGGAAGGAAATATTTGCAAATTATATATCTGATAAAGGACTTGAATCTGCGATATACAAAGAACTCTTCAACTCCACAATAAAAAGACAAATAACCCAGTTTAAAAACGGTTAAAGAATTTTAATAGACATTACTCCAAAAATGATGTACAAATGGCCAATAAGCACAGAAGATGATCAACAAGTTAAATCAAATCCACAGTGAGATATCACTTCACACCCACCAGGGTAGCTATAATTAAAAAAAAAAAAAAAGACAGATAATTACAAGTGTTGACAAGGATGTGGAAACACTGGAACCCTAATAAACGGCTAATGGGAATGTAAAATGGTGCAGTCACTTAGGAAAACAAGTTTGCAATTGCTCAAAAATTTAAGCATAGAGTTTCCATATGACCCAGCAATTCCACTCCTAGGACCACACTCAAGAAAACTGAAAACATGGTCACACAAACACTTACATGTTAATATTCATAGCAGCATTATTCATAACAGTTAAAAAGGATAAGCAACCCAAATGTCTATCAACTGATGAGTAATGGATAAACAAAATGTAGTATATTATCTATACAACAGAATATTATCCAGTCAAAAAACAAACAAACAAACAAAAAAAGAAATGAAGTACTGGTCCATGTTACACTATCGATGAATATGGAAAACATTATGTTAAGTGAAAGAAGCCCAACCTATCGCAATGCAAAGAAATACAAATTAAAGCAATAAAAAGCATGCCCAAGTTACCAAAAAAATTATTTTATGATGTGAACTTTGATAAGAATTAAAGGAAACAGACACCCCAGTATACTATTAGAAAAGATATAAATTCAAGTCAGTTTGGCAAAATCTCTCAAAATTTTTAACCTGTCTATTATGTGAAGTTGAAATTCAACTTAGGGGCGCCTGGGTAGCTCAGTCGTTAAGCATCTGCCTTCGGCTCGGGTCATGAACTCAGGGTCCTGGGATCGAACCCCGCGTCGGGCTCCTGACTCCGTGGGAAGCCTGCTTCTCCCTCTCCCACTCCCCCTGCTTGTGTTCCCTCTCTCACTGTGTCTCTCTCTGTCAGAAAATAAATAAAAAATCTAAAAAAAAAAAAAAAGAAATTCAACTTAAAGGGACCCACCACATAGAAATTCTCATACATGTTCCAAAAAGAAATGTACAAGAATATCCACTGTAACATTGTTTGTTATAGAAAAAAATTGGAAAAATCCTGTATGTCCATCAATAAAAGAAACATTTTTAAATTCTGGCATTATCCCTTCTATAGAATATGAAACAGCTGTTAAAGAGAATATAGAATAATAATGTGAAACTAATTCTAACATACCTTGTAAATTGAAAAAGCAAGATACAAAACAATATAGAAATCCTATTTGCAAAAAGAAAAGAAATAGCTATATATATATATATATATATATATATATATATGTACTTGTATGTATGTAGCTACAAAGGAATAAAATTGGAATCATGCTCACCAAATATTGAATAGAAATTTACCTCCAAAGGGAGGGGAGGTTAGAATGCTAGAATGAAGGGGAACTTTATTGTGTCCTCTCCACTTAATCATTATTTTGATCTTTACAGCAAGACTGTACTTGTGTAATCTGTATTTTTTTTTAAAGATTTTATTTATTTATTTGACAGAGAGAGAGAGCGAGAGAGGGAACACAAGCAGGGGGAGTGGGAGAGGGAGAAGCAGGCTTCCCGCGGAGCAGGGAGCCCGATGTGGGGCTCGATCCCAGGACCCTGGGATCATGACCTGAGCCGAAGGCAGACGCTTAACGACTGAGCCACCCAGGCGCCCCTCTGTATTTTTTTTTTTTTTAAGGCAAAAGACAAAGAATCGAAAAAAAACAAATTTGGGGGCTGGAGAATGTACTAATACAAAACAAAAGTGGAAGGAAATACTACAGTGATAATATCAAAGGTGGAATTAAAGCTAATTTTTCTCCTTTATTTTTCTCTAAATTTTTTGTAGCAAGCTTGATTTGTTTTTGTAATGTAAAACTTTTTTAAGATTTTTTTTGTTTTGTTTTTTTAGAGAGAGCATGTATGGTGGGGGGAGGGGCAGGGGGAGAGGAGAGAGAATCAAGCAGACTCCCCACAAGTGGGGAGCTCAACTCTGAGCTCAATCTCACGACCCTGAGGTCACCACCCCGTAATGTTGAGAAACTTTTTTTAAAAATTTGTCTCTGAGCTGGACTGTAGATTCCCTAAACACCTGGTATTTCTCGGACTGGCATCCACCAAAATAGCCTAGCACTTCTGAATACAGACCAAAAGACCCTTGCATCTTTGGGGGAATGGGGTGGGGGGGGGATCTCTCTCTATTGATCTTTAGAATGGTTTCCATCAAAATGGTTCAGTAAATGCGCTATTTCATCCTTTCTGATTATCATGCAATCGTAAAATCGCATGATGATGATAAAGATCATGATGCAACTAGGGAAATGTGTTTGACAGTTGTAAGTGGAATAAAAATAAGCAGAAAACAAGATCGTAGACTCTAATTATATAAGTACAAAACTAACAAATGGAACTTACTCCCCAAAAAGTGCCTTATGTAGAGTGATGGGATTTGATTTTTTTTTCAATATTTCTTTTAAAATTGTTCTATCAAGGGGCACCTAGTTGAGCTTGAGCGTCTGGCTCTTGCTTTCAGCTCAGGTGATGATCTCTGTCTCGGGATCAAGCCCTGCTTCAGGCTCCATGCTCAGCAGAAGTCTGCTTCTCCTCTTCCTCTCCCCTTGCCCCTCCCCCCCATTCACACGCTCTCTCTCAAATAAACAAATCTTTAAAAAATAAAAGTAAAAGTAAATAAAAGTAAAAAATAAAATTATTCTATCAATAGATAAGAAACAAAGGGAAGAAAAGGAAATGGGAAGAAAACCATTTATCTGAAAGATAAGTATTATCTGAAAGATGAGTATTGTCTATTACAAGTAAACAGAAAAATTCTGATCAGTGGTTCCAGAAATTGCCCTTTGCACAACTTCAAAATACTTTTCACATACTCAATATGTCCTATATCATATATATGTACAACTTCAAAATATTTTTCAAGATACTCTATATAACTTATATATGTGTGTATATATGAGCTATGTATATTTTTTTCTGTTAGAGATGTGGAGTTGGGAGGCATTTCATTGGAATGAAATTTAGAGGCATGAGAAGATCTGTTATGGACTGAATGTTGGTGTCCTCTCAAAATTCAAATTCAAAATCTATTCAAAAATAGGTTGAAGTCCTATCACAGAATGTGATGGTATTGGAGGTGAGGAGGTAATTAGGTTTAGATTAAGTCATGAGGGTGGGGCCGCCATGACAGGAGTGGGGGTTCTTGTAAAAAGGAGAGCTTTCTCTCCTCTCTCTCCCTCGCCACGTGAGGGCCCACCAAGAAGGCAGCTGACTGCAAGCCAGGTAGATGTTCTCACCAGGAACCAAATCCACCATCACCTTGATCTTGGATTTCCAGCCTTCAGATTATGAGAAATAAAAACCTGTTATTTAAGGCAGCCAGTCTATGGCATTTTGTTATAGTAGCCCAAGACAAATATCTAAAAAAAGCTTTGTAATCTCCTTCTATAACACACTAAGATTAACCAGATAATTGCATTCCCAAAGGGAGCCTGAGAATTATTTCCATTTCCAAGAGAAATTAAAAACCGAAGACAGTCCATTCCTGAATACCGAAGTCTCATTTTTTTAAAAAAATTATTTATTTATTTATTTGAGAGACAGAGAGTATGAGCGGCAGGGACGGCAGAGGAGAAGGAGAAAGAGACTCCCCGCTGAGCAGGGAGCCCCATGCGGCACTAGATTCCAGGACCCCGGGATCATGACCTGAGCCAAAGGCAGATGCTTAACCAGCTGAGCCACCCAGGCACCCAAATCTCATTTTGCTTAATCATCGAAAATAACATCAGTACAACAGGCAAACAATCTCAAAGGTTATTTAAGAAAATGGATGTAATAATTTTTATAAAATAAATCATAAGGATTTGGAACTTATAGAAAAATCTTTCTGAATCCCTACATCACTCAGAGCAGAAAACCATCCACCGCCACAGAGAGAACAAATTCCCAGAGAACAACAGTTGGGCCTTGCTGGTTACCCCAGCCAGTCAGACATAAAATGCTTTTTTCCATAAAGGGCCATCCACCCTTGTCACCTTGTTGAAAAGTCAACTCTCCCAGCAAGGAGGGAGAATTGAAATGATCTCTTCTTCATATACTGCTCCAAAACTCCGGAACCTCCTTGACATTTTTCTTAAGAATTATAGTTTCCAGCAATAATTTTCAGACTCTATAACCTCTGTTCAACTTCGCAGCCAACTCCTAAACAATACCATTTGTAATTTACAGTCTTTCAAGCAGATTGCAAGCCACGTGACTGTGTTTCTCATTCCAAGGCATCTTAAATTTTACTAGCAAAATTTTCAAACACTGAAATGTGTTGCTAACATGTATGCATATAACATCTACTGCATCTCCTCCAGTTTAAAAACTATCAAAATAAGCAGCAAAATGTTGCCCGATAAAACTTTTTTTCCTAATAAACCCTCTGTGCTTAAAACTCACAGCTTTACTCTCATACTTGTCATTAGCCAATTCTCTCTATTTCCTTACCATTCATATAAAAATATCAAAGTCAGGGGCCCCTGGGTGGCTCAGTAGGGTTAAGCGTCCAACTCTTGATTTTGGCTCAGGTCATGATCTTCACGGTTGGGAGATCGAGCCCCGCATCAGGCTCTGAGCTCAGTGGGGAGTCTGCTTGAGATTCTCTCTCTCCTCTCCCCCTGCCCCTCCCTACCCCTGCTTTCTCTCTCTCTAAATAAATAAATGTTTAGAAAAATAAATAAAAATATCAATGTCAGTTGTATATATGATTATTAAGATAGCACTCATCTTCTCCATAACTCCCAATGTTATCTTCCATGAGAGCAAAAGAAACACAAGTTTCAGTGACTAGATGGCTATTTTATTCCAACTTCAGCCCATCACAGGTGGGCCAGGAGTGGATCTTAGGAGTGGCTGAGGGAGGAGATCCAGGGATACAGTCAAGATAGTCAAAATCTGGGAGAGAAGAAGAAAGCCAGCATCCTAGAAGGGAGAGTCGTAAGCCTAAGTCAGAAAGAACCGCTGCCAAAATCAATCAATAAAATCAATCAATCAATAAAAGTTGAGAGGTGAATCCAAAAAGTAAGACTGAACAAAACTGAAGTTTCAGGGACTCCAGAACGAGTGAGCAGATGCTAGAACCACCTTCATGGGAGCTTGGGAATTATCTTTATGGACCAATTGGTGCTTGGTGTATGATTTAAAAGCATTATGATTTAAAAGACGGACAAACCTAATCTTGAGTATGAATTATACCTTCTACAACGGATAAGACCTTCTTCATGAACTTCACAAATTTTCTCTCTCTCCCTTTGCAAAGTTAATTATTCAAACAAGCACCTGCTAGGGGTCACCTCGCACATTGCTACTGGGGGCGGGGATTCTACAGCATCCCTTAAAAGTTATCGGCAGTAGCTATGGACATTCCAAAGGCACATACATCTGACATGTAGGGGCCAAGGGCGGGATGCCCCCAAGATGGACGCCACTCTGGCATGGAGATTATTTCAAATTAAAGAACATCAAAACCCAGCAGATTCAGGAAAAGCTCTTTACCTCCCACTCAACTGCCTAAAAAGAATTTAGATGGAGAATCTGCTCCAGGAAGACAGCTATCACCATAGATAACTACATTATGGTATCAAGTAGGTCTGATAGAAAGGGAGGAAAAGAGTGAGACCTGTTTGAGCCAAGTCCTCTGTGTCCCATTGTTGGGGGGGGGGCGCAGCAAACACTTGTTTACCAAACACAAACCCTTTTTCATCTTCCTGTGAATTGCATTTCCTCCCTTTGAAGTCCCAGACCCCTACCCCCTTCTCCTTAGTTCAGAATGACACATATCCCTCATTTTGCCTGACTGTCTTTGGAATTTCCACATCTACGTGGATTCCCCCTATGTATGAAACTAAATTTTGATTTTCTCCTATTAATCTCTCGTGTCAATTTAATTCTTAGTCTGGCTCAGAGGACCCTGAAGAGCAAAGAAAACCTTTCTCCCCAACAGACTCAACACCTCCACCTCTCAGACTCGACCTCATAAAAAACTAAAAGAATGATCCCAGAAGAATAGGTGTACAAAAATGTTTCCTGCAATATTCTATGTAGTTGCAAAAACAGAGGAAGTGTTGAATACATGTACTGTAGTGAGACTTCCATATATTAAACCAACTTTTCAGAATAATTAGCTAACCTAAAGCAAGAGAAAAAATCCCCAGGGCTAAAAATGGAAAAAAAAAAATTCAAATGAGAATGGTAAGAAGGAAGAAAAAAGAAGTCTAATACCTCTGACTTACAGAGGTATTAGACTTAAGGCATAAAAGTTTGAGATTAGGATTTTAATACCCACCAAAGGCAGGAACAAGACCTACGGATTAGATGAGGCAAGAGCCAGAATAAAAACCCCTTGAACTGTTGCTCTGTCTTTAAATAAGGACTAAAAAAGACTCTCCACAGGCCCAGGCATGCAGCAAAAGTCTTATCCACCTGGGCCTCCCTCGGTGGGGATGTGTAATCTGAATTTACATGACCTGCATGTACAGAAACTTGGATTTTTTTCGTGTTTTTGTCATACACTGCACATACAATAAAATTCACACCACTTTAAAGTGTGCAACTCAGTGGTTTTCATTGATTCACAAAGTTGTGTAAGGATCATCACTATCTCTTCCAGAACATTTCCACCACCCAAAAAGACACCCCACTACTATCCTATTCCCCCTCCACCCATAAACCTAAAATTAACATTAAAGTTGCCCTGAGATCATGAAACCCTTAGAGTATTACTAGAGGCAAATACAAATTTCTCCGTGAGAAAAATACTGTATCAGAACTCCAACAGAAAGGGCTCTTGGTAGAGATTAGCTCACAATCAAAAAGTGTAGGCACAAAGCTCCATAAAGGAGAAAGAACATCCTAAGAACCTAAAATATAGAACAAAAGCATATGCTTCAACTGCTTAGATATGTTTAGGTGCAGAAACTACGCTGAATGCACAAGACACTATGAAAGAGGTCCATTTTTTTTAAAATAAGCAATTAGAAGTCCTAGAAAAGTAGTTTAAAGATTCACCAAAATTCAAACTCAGAGAAGTGGGTTCTGTTCTCAAAATGATAGCCTAGCTTATTTTGCTCTACTGAAAAAACTATAAAAGATAGCCTAGGGGCCCCTGGGTGGCTCAGTAAGTTAAGTGTCTGATTCTTGATTTCAGCTCAGCTCATGATCTCAGGGTTGTGAGATCCAGCCCCATGCTGGGCACCGCACTCAGCGGGAAGTCTGCGAGTCTGCTTCAGATTCTCTCTCTCTCTGCCCCTCCCCCCGACTCATGCTCTCTCTCTCTCTCAAATAAATAAATCTTTAAAAAAAAAAAAAGCTAGCCTAATTTTTTTTAAGATTTTATTTATTTATTTATTTGACAGAGAGAGAGCAGGTGCACAAGCAGGGGGAGCAGCAAGCAGAGGGAGAGGGAGAAGCAAGCTCCCCGCTGAGTGGGGAGCCTGATGCGGGATTCGATCCCAGGACCCTGGGATCATGACCTGAGCCGAAGGCAGACGCTTAACCAACTGAGCCACCCAAGTGCCCCTAGCCTAACATTTTTTAATCTACTTGAAGGTGTTGGAGCACTATCAAAGTCGTCAGCACTTACAGAGCCAAGAACTCAGAATAAAGGAAAGCCCAGGCAGGGGAATATTGGTCCCACCTTTCCCCACGTCCCTATTTCTCAATTTGAAAACAGTAGCCAAGAAGTGGAGCGGGGTTTTCAGGCCCACCACAGAGGTAAGACCTTTTAAATGAGAGTCTGAGGTGCTAAATGGGAGAGTGAAGCCCCGCAAAACTGGAAACACAGAGTCACAACATCCCAGGGCAGAAACTTCTGGGGGAATCAGTGCCGGGGCAAGAAAACCCGAATTATGATAAATCGCTGGAGGCTCCATGTGGACATGTCTCAGAGTTAGGAACTCCAGGGGAACCCGCTCACAGGGTAACCCCCACACATTTGTGCGTTTTACCTCCTCTGGGAGGCTGATAAGGTCCTCAAAGTGAATATCAGAGAAAAATCCCTTCGTGCTTCCAGCAGGGGAGGGGGGAAAAGAACCATTTTAAAATATGCCAGAACAGTCTGTTCTTAACAAGGCCTGCCCTCAGGAGAAAGCATTCGCCAAAGCCTAACTCACGGGGTTTTATCAACACCAAACCAGCCTGGAGAAAGGGAAATACCCAACTCCAGCCCCCTCAAGCAATCCTGTCAAACCCAAAGGAGGGTGGGGTTACTGAGGACTGGTGAGGTTCACAGTTCAGGGACATGGGCTCACCAAAGACTGGGACTCAGTCATAAGACGAGACAACGCTTCCTTTCCTGCTCCAGCTCCCCACCACATTATTAAAGACCCTCTTGATGCACTTTCCTTTACTCAGTACACCATGTTCCGCTTTCAGCAAAAAATTGCAAGGCATGGGGCGCCTGGGTGGCTCAGTTGGTTAAGCATCCGCCTTGAGCTCAGGTCACGATCTCAGGGTCCTGGGATCAAGCCCCACATAGGGCTTCCTGCTCAGCAGGGAGCCTGCTTCTCCCTCTGCCCCCACCCCCGCTCATGCTCATGCTCTGTCTCTCTCTCTCTCTCAAATAAATAAATAAATATATATTTTTTTAAATTGCAAGGCATACTAAAAAGCAAAACACTTGGTTTAAAGAGATTGAACAAGCATCAGAACAAGAATCAGATAGGACAGGAACCATTGGCATGATCAGACCAGGAAGCTTTTAAAGCTATAGCATGTTGTCAGAAGGTCAATAGTAGCCTGACGCTACATCACGATGCCTACGTCATTCCCCTCACTTCGACTCGTCACGTGGGCATTTTATCAGCTCACATCATCCCAAGAAGAAGGGTGAGTCCAGTACAATAAGATCTTTTGAGAGAGAGACCACATTCATGTAACTTTTTTTACAGTATATTGTTATAATTTGTTCTATTTTATTATTACTTATTATTACTATCTCTTCTGTGCCTAATTTATAAATTAAGCATTATCGTAAGTATGTATGTACAGGAAAAAACATAGTATATACACAATTCAGTACTTTCCAGGGTTTCAGGCATTCACTGGGGGTCTGGGAACATTTCCCTTGTGGATATGGGGGGACTACCGTATAGGTAAAGAAGACTCAGTATATGAGTAATAGAAATCTCCAAAGAAGAAAACTAAGACGGGGAACAGAGTAAGCTTTCTTGGGGGAAAAAAAAAAAGTTTTGGAATGACATTTGAAAAGAACACATTCCAGGTACCTAAGATTATTGACTCAGAATGACCCAGATCACAAAATATTCTAATGAAATTACTAAACTTTAAAGAAAAAGAAAAAAAAATACTTCGGGCATCTAGCCAAAACGGCAGATGAATTATAAGAGAAAGAAAATTCGATTATCATGAAACCGTTCTACACTAATATTTCTCCAGGAGCAAATGCAGAAGAATTTTAAGATAGAGAAAGAAAAGATGAAATCAAGGATCTTAGAGGCAGCAAAAGTGACATTCAAGTGTAAAGGGGCAAAAAATGTTATCAACATGCAAAAACATGGGGTATCGGTCCCATGAGCCCTCCCTGAAAAACATACTAAAGAATGAACTTCAGAGAAGACCGATGTGCAGAAATAAAATAAGTTTAAAAAAATGAATGAACTTCAGTCCAGCAAAATGACTAAAGAAACATTTAACGTAAGGAATGATGATCAGTAGTAAACATGTAGTTATTTGTAACAATAACACTAAATGAGGCCTAAAAGAGAGAGGTTTATAGTATTCCATGGCTGAAGCTCAAACAAGGTAGATATAGTTCATTATTCTTAAATGGGGGTAGAATGGCAAGACTACACCAAAAAAAAAGTACTTTCGCTATTCTTAGTAATAACACTTGTGGTAGAAACATTGCAATTACTTTTCCGAAGGTGTTTGGTTTGAGTGAGAGATAAAGTAAATGAGTAATTGTGGAATGTCCTAATTCTATCCCCTCTTGTGTCCTTGAGAATCAGGATTCGTGGTATTAAAGAGAGGAGATGCAGATGTCATGTAGAAGGGGTTAGATTTCACAACTCTGTGGGTATGACCCAAAAGGATCAGTAGGAATTCATGGGATGTTTGGAAACAATCTAAATCTCCTAAAAGCATGCACACATACAAAATTTAGCTCTGTTCACTAAAGAAGCTTGAAAACAAGACTGACCCACTAGCAATGATTGATCCCTACACTCAGATTGTTGGAAATACCATTTTCCACAAAAAAGAAACAAGAGCTTCTTGGGGAAGTTGCTACTCTTGGTTTGGGGCAAGATTTGTATAAGATGAGCTTGGAACATCGCCTCACACTGGCTAGAGAGGCGGGTTCCAAGCTACTAAGGCGTTAAAAGGACTGAGAGCCAACTTGAAGAGGCTCCCCCCAGCAAAAGATGGGACAATTTAAGCTTCAGAAAGGATAATAATTGCAATTGATTAAAACCCATCAATCAATGAGTTAATAATGTTATTAAAAATGATTTTTAAAAAACTAATGGGTCATCTTGAGAGAATGATATGAAACCAATTCATTATCTTAAATGAATCATTTATTCAGCCTTCCCAGATAAACTGTACCCTGGGTAATCAAATAGTAATGAGGCTATGTGTCTCTTTATAAAGGTACTCCATCTAAAAAATGAAAAAGAAATTAAAGAATTAGAATATCACCATTTTGTAATCCTCAATGAATGAATAAATTTAGGCATTAAGCATTAATGTAACATCACAAAGAAAGAGACGGCGAGACATTATGTGCCTCCTGATGAAAGAGAGCAGCACTGTGATCTTGCCAAAGACACTGAACTCAGATCTGACCAAACCTCTGGACCTGCTGCCCATTTGCAGGAAATGCAAAAGACCAGAGCCATGTGTTAAATGGTACCACAAATATGCAACAGCAAATATCCACAGCGTGAGAAACTATAGGCCAAATAGTCCGGTTCTTCCACAGATTAAATGAAATGGGAAAAAAGGCATGGTGAAGGATTCTGTGTATTAAAAGAGACTTAAAAGATGTCTGATAATTTTTTAATGAGCAAGACTAAAGTATAGTTTCTAGAGATGGACATTTGGGTGATAAAACTACAAAGTAGCATAAGGAAGCAATCACTCTAAAAGTCAAGATAGGGACTTCTGCTTCCCATCAAGATGGAGTCACAGGGACCAGATTTACCCTCCTGCCTGAAATAACTAAAACATGAGACAACATGTATGGGGGGGAACCTGGTTTTAGACATTGGCTATCTGGCTGCATGACAGTGATCCCTGAGAAAGGGGAAAAAATGAGATGGGCTTTATCATTGCCCCAGCATCCTGCCTGGAGAAAACATCAAGTCCAGAATGCAGAGAGGAGGAGCCCCTCTCAGTCTTCCTGAGTTGAACAGACCAAGCTAGGAGTTCAAGAAGGCCACGTGACAAAGTACAGGGGAGGAGAGGAGCACAAAAAGAGAGCTCCAGAAATCTACAGAGGAAACCCTTGAGTCCTGATCAGCACACAGACATAGGAAGCTACCCAAATCTGGTGAAAAGAACCACTCAAACGGAGCAAGGCGAACAATTTCTGGAGCTGACATAAAACCAGGATAAGTCCATGGTCTCACCAACCAGGGTGGGAAAACCTGTAACTCATGAGGCGTTAAGTAGCGCCCGAAAATCAGCCCTAAAACCAAAAGCTGCTCTGATCCCACCTGACAAAGCTGGAAAGCAAGCCTCAAAGTGATCAAACTGTTTCCAAGTCACCTCACTGAATCCCACAAATGAACTCAAGAATATTTGCGGGAATGCAAACTCTCCAGTGCCCTACATGTTAAACTATTTGGAGCCACTATCTGCAGCCAATAAAAAAAAAAAAAATTACCAGGCATGAAAAGGGACAGGAAAATGTGACCCATAATAAGGAGATGCCACAATGATACAAGGAGAATTCGTAGATGAGAACCTAAAACAAATCTAATTACAGCCCTTGTGCTCAATAGAGTAGCATAAAGACCCAAACGAAATTCCAGAGATGAAAACTGCAAGATTGGAAATTTTTAACACACAAGGGGCAGGAGGAACAGCAGAGTAGACATTGCAGGAAAAAACGAGCTTCAAGACATAGCAATAGAAATTATCCAAAATGAGACACATAGAGAAAAGACTGAACCCCCTCCGCCAGAGCATCAGTGAGCAGTGGGATAACTTCTTGCAGCATAAAATATGCCATTGAAGCCCCCTAAAGGTGGGGGGCAGGGGAGGGAGCAAAAGCTAATTGAAGAAATATGGCTGAAGTTTTTCCGAATTTTATTAGAATTATTAAACCCATAGATCCAAGAAGTTCAATGAACCAAAACACAAGCAACAAGAAGAAAATTACAGAAGCATATCATAACCAAATTGCTTAAAACCAATGATAACGATAAAAATCTTACAAACAGCCAGAAGAGCGAAATAAGAACACGACCGATTTCTGAATGGAAACAATACCAGCCAGAGAAAAATGGAGAAACCCTTTTAAAGTACTAAACAACACCAAACACCCATCATCCTCTAATATTACACCCAGAAAAACATGTCTTCCAAAAACCAAAGTGAAGCCAAGATTTTTTTCAAATATAAAGAAGCTAAAAGAATGCATTGGTTACAGACCTGCACTTGAGGAAATGTTAAAGGAAGTCCTGCAGGCGAGAGGACAATTAAAACAGAGGGAAATCTGGATCGAGACAAAGGAATGAAGGAGCACCAGAAATGGTAAATATCTGGGTAAACAGAAAAGTGTTGTGTTTTTTTTTTTTCCTTTTTTAAATCTCTTTAAGAGATCACTGACAGTTTAGTGAGAAAATAGTAACAATATACTATGGGGCTTATAACATATGTAGAAGCTGTAAATGATAAACTGTCATGCGTGATAAAAACTAGAAGAGTAGGGGCACCTGGGTGGCTCAGTCGTTAAGCGTCTGCCTTCGGCTCAGGTCATGATCCCAGGGTCCTGGGATCGAGCCCCGCATCGGGCTCCCTGCTCAGTGGGGAGCCTGCTTCTCCCTCTCCCTCTGCCCACCCCCTCCTCATGTTCTCTCTCTCTCTCAAATAAATAAATAAAAATCTTAAAAAAAAAATTAGAAGAGTAGTTACTTTTGTAGCAAGTGAGGGGGTTGAGTTGGTGATGGGGTAGATCTAGCGACTCCTGGTGGTGTGGGCAAAGTTCTGTTTCTTTATATGATACTGGTTTCAAGAATGTTCACCTTGTGATACCTGATATTAAACTTATACATTTGTGTCATCTTCTATATATTGGTTTTATTTTATAATATAATGTGTTTTAAAACAATACAGAGTAAATTTTTCATTTTTTTAAAATACTGATTTATTTATCTGAGAGAGAGAGAGCTCAGGGGTAGGGGGCAGCAGGAGTGAATCTCAAGCAGATTCCCCGCTGGAGAGCGGAGCCCCATGCGGGACTCAGTCCCATGACCCTGAGATCATGACCTGAGCCGAAACCAAGAGTCGGACACTCAACCAACTGAGCCACCCAGCACCCCTGAAGTAAATTTTTTATGAACGATACAGACATGCTTAGGAAAAAGACAGGAAGGATAAGAAATAAAGTGTCAGCAACGGTTATTTTATGAATGTTGAGATTAAAGATGATGACTACTTTTCTATTTTTTCCAAAATGCTGACAATAACGTGATTTACTTTTGTAATCAGGAAAAAAAAATAAAGCCAATAAACACTTAGAATGGAAATACTTAATCCACAAATTGTGTATATTGTCCTTAGGACCAAGATTCATATCTTGGGACTCACTTCACTATCTTGGCTTCTCTGTTTTGATTACATCAGCCCTACCCATTCCGATCCAGACGCACTGCTGTGTGTGCTAGCAATCAGATTCTAGTAAAGGGTAGGCTTTCAAAAACTTTCAGGGACAGAACTGAATTAAAGATAGTTAAAATCACATGTTTACGGATCTGTTATTCTAACTAATAATAATATTTGGCCAAGAGACGAGGGATGAGGACCAGTTATTCCAAAAGCAGAGCTGACCATCAACTACCCGGGGGGGTTCTCTGGAAGATGCTAGCATTGTCCAGAAGATCTTGTGGTGGTTTGGTGAACAGGAGACTGCATATTGCATTTACAAATTCTGTGGAAAGATTCTGCGTTTTCGGCATTTCAAGCAGAAATACAGAGTGCCTCTAAATTTCGTCTGACAGAAACATTATGCCTGAATTCGTGTACCCCAAAACAAGAACAAACCTAAAGGAAGACTACCACAAACCTCTAACCTCAGCAAAACCCTGTATCCCGAGGGAAGAAAAAATCAGCAAGAGGAAAATACCAGGTTTGTCTAGAAATCTGAGGACCTGACAAAGGTACAGCCTACCATAAACTTAATTGCTCACAGAGCAAGCAGGAAAGTGAAAAATATACCATGAACATCTGTTGTTTGTGAATGAGTGGGGTTGAGTCAAGTAAGATTAGCCACATAAAATATCAGCCTCATAGCATTTCCCAGGGAAACACCTCACGCATTCAAAAGATCAGCAAAGGGACTACAGCGCACTTTGTTTTTAAAGAATGCCCAGTTCGATTATTGATTAAAAAAAAAAAAAAAGACGTTCACAAATGTGAAAAGAACATGGGATGTCATGTTCTCACTACGTGTAACACGGGGTTTGTTTCATGATGATGGAATTCAAAAGTTGAGATTTTTTAAAAAATTCAATTAGCCAACATATAGTACATCATTTGTTTTTTTGATGTAGAAAAATTGGGATTTTATTTAATGTTGGACAATATAATAAAATTTTAAATAGTTCCAAAAGAGGCATTGAGGGCTATTCGTTCAAATGAATCATTAAAACCCTTAAGCCTTTGAAGGGTATGTAGGTATGAGCTAAGGTGATCCGAACACTCGTTCTGCTTGCAAAGTAGAAACATTGGCGTGTGAGGATTAGTCTACAGAATTTACTCTAAGAAAAAAAACCTGAGAGTGTCTGGTGCCTGAACGTTTGCGTCTTTGGGTTATGTACTATAATGTCCTCAACATAAGTCTCATTACAAATGACTCTGTGGGTTACATCACTCCATAGTCGTGCTCGCAGTCCTCTGAGCCAACTCAAAAATGCATAATGGAGAACTCGAGTCATTTCCTAGACAGAGGACCACCAGCAATAACCCTTAATAACCCAGGGTCCCCAGTGGCACATTTAAAGCAGGAGTCCTAGAGCCTGCATTTCAGCAGCCACCATGGAAAGAAATAAACATTTTGGAACAGACCTGGAAACCCTGCTGTTCGGAACTGGCTGGTTCTGCGCCAATGGTTTCTCATCTCAACGAGCTGCAGCTGTCAAAGCCACTCTGCGGGGACGTCTTTTTGAAAGTTCTTAAAGATCTTAATTGTGACCGTCCCCTCCGGCTCCAAATAAGATTCTTCTCGCTCACTTGTCAGATTATTTGGGAGCACTCAATTTCACGATCATCAAACAGAACGGAGTGGAGAATAGCCCCATCTAATGAGCTGGATGAAAGGAATCACCAGAGAGAGGGCCAGCGAGGTGTGCTGGGAAAGAGAACCGGTCCTCCCGACAAAACAGGTCTCAAAGGACAGGGTTCTGCGACCTTGTATGGGTGAGATCATATCTCCAGGAAAACGGGCGAGGTCGCGTCTATCAGTCATACGTCTGTGACCATACCATAAGATTCTCAGTGGATCTACTCAGCCTGCCTCTTTGAAAAATATCTTTTTATGAAAATAAGCACGAGTCAATAAAGGGATTGGGCCGTTTTCACACCTCCGCATAAAACCCAACTGCAAAAATTCTTATGTGGAATTATTTTGAGTCTACTCCAGCCTTTGGCGTGGTGATATGATATTCTGCACGTAGTATACACACACGCATTTGTACACACACATACGGAGACGGCTGGTGAGATTCAGTGGGGCATTAGGTGCAGTGGAAAGAACCTTGGACTCTCTATCAGAAAGCCCCAGTTCTGACACCTGCTGGGCCACTGGCTGGCTGGGTGACTTGGGACCCACAAGACAAGATTAGAAGACAAATTCTCTCTGAGGCTGTGAACTAAGTGTGCCTCTTGCCAGAGACATTCCCAGAGAAGGCAAGGCTGGAAGACGAAAGGAAGAACGTGCCCCAGATAAATTGCAATGAGTCGTTGCAAAGGCTGTTCTTCTTTTATTCAGAATGCTTGTTTTAATGTACATCCTTGGTTTTTAAAAATGTAATAAGCTGTCCTGAGATATGGTGGGGGGAAAGAAAATTCTACTGTGCAAAGAGAAAGAGGATCCTGTGGGTGCGTGGAGCCGGGGGGCACCTGCTAGAGCATGCTGGGAAGGGCCCGGCTCTGCTCCAGAGATTCCAGGCCAGGCCATCCATTGTGCAGGCCCCTGTTGTCGGGGGGATATCTCCAAAGCATGGCGCTCAGACTGTCCATTCCTCTCTTCATAAGAAGCTCCAAGATCTCCCTGCTTAACACAGAAAGACCAAGCCCTCACCCTGGTGTCCAAGGCTCCCTGCATTAAGGCCTCCACCCACCCGCTAGGACACTGGCCACGCCCCGCCTGGCCCACCTCTACCCTGCCTCTGATCCTCCGCCCCTCAGCTCCGCCCCCACGCACACCCCCCACACCACCTTCCTCACTCAGCTCAGATGCCATTTTCATTAAATTCTTTACCAAAGGGGTTGGAGGAAAGGGGAAGGGAGGGAGATGAGAGCCACAGAGAGATGGGCCAGCACTCGATGGCTTTAGCAAGGCAAAGGCAAGCGTATGCAGGGCTTGAGTCTGAAAACCCACATTGTTAAAATTCTTGAACAGTGGCACAGACAGCCTAATAAAGTGGTGAAAGCTCTGCCACTGAGGTGTTAGAACAGAGGCTGAGTGACCATTTGCCCAGGCTGTCACATAGAGAATTCCCATGCTGGGCGGGGGGTTGGAGTGGATGACCCCATGTCCCTTTCCATGATCCTAAACCGCGTTGTGGCCATGGGTTCATGGGTTCAAAACCGTTAGGTTTCAAGTTAGAGACAAGTTTTGCTTAAGGTCCATTTGAGGTTTTCTAATCTCACCTACTTGGTTTTAATTTTTCTTTTAAAAAATCAGACCCAGGGGGCGCGCCTGGCTGGCTCATTTGGCAGAGCACATGACTCTTGTTCTGCGCGTTGTGAGTTCAAGCCCCGAGTTGGGTATAGAACTTACTTTTTAAAAAATCAGATAATCGGGTGCCTGAGTGGCTCTGGTTAAGCGTCTGCCTTTGGCTCAGGTCATGATCCCACGGTCCTGGGATCGAGTCCCCCTCGGGACTCCCTCCTCACTGGAGATCCTGCTTCTCCCTCTCCCTCTGCCTGCCGCTCCCCCTGCTTATTCTCTCTCTCTCTCCCTCTCTCTCTGTCAGATAAATAAAGAAAATCTTTTTTAAAAATCAGATACAACACTTTATGAAAAAGTGGAAAGGAATGAAGAAAATAGCGAAAAGCAAAGATGTCAGAGTCCACACAGGGATAGGTGTAAACCCTTGCAGTAGGCAAGTTGCAGTACCACCAACCTCTCATTGTCCTCATCTGTGAAGTGGGCTGGTAATGGAACTGTCCTGAGTGGTTATTATGAGTATATGAGCTGGTGCCTATAAATCAGTGAGTAGTACATGGCACATCATGCAATCGGGTTTATTAATATTAACCTCATTACCATTATTGAAGTGCTTTGCAGTCCCAAGCACAAGGAGAGTGTTCAGTAAATAAAAGCTACTGATATTATAATACATTAAGCTTATATATTAAGTAACACTCATTTCAAAAGATCCATTTTAGATTCACTTTAGAGCAAATCTTTAAAGACATAATTCCAAAAGCAGAATTTGGTAACCAACCCCCAGCCCCGTTCTTAACTGCAATTATCATTTTATATATGAGGAGACTAAGACTCAAAGAGATTCCATCACTTGCCCAAAGTCACACAGTGGAGGAGCTGGGCCTGGGCCACAGCTTTCATCTCCAAGCTCATTTTCCTTCCATGAATGATATGGACACAAATAAAACGAGTTGGAAGCGTGGTGGTGTGCCAACGGTTCATCTCCTCACCCCACGGAGAAGTGTGTTTCTTCCTCCACCTGCCGACCATCCCTAAGTCATTTATTCCCCTTATGCGAAAAAGAAAAGAAATCTCTTCTGCATGTAATGAAGGATCTCCTCCAGTTAAATATGGCAATCCGAATACAGGCAGTGGATTAGCCAGGATGCATTAGCAGATGAACATTTGCAATCGGTTTTGCTAGTTGCAAACACTAACTTTGAACCCCTGTTATGAGAAATGTTATCACCCCTAAGATAGAATTCCATTCTTCTCATTTGGAGACCTGTGTTACAAAAAAAAAAAAAAATTGTATTCTACTGTTATTAGAGTCAACATTTTATCAATAAAAATGTTATGGAAATTTCTTTTCTCTCTTGTTATATGGGTACCTACATGTTAACCTCCGTTTTGCCTCATGATGAAGAAGCCTAAAATATTTACTGTCGGGCTTACGGAATAGGTTTGTCCACCTCTACTATAAAGGGAGGAATGCAATTTTCTCATAACAATGGAACCAGAGCTCAGCTGCTGAGGACAGGAGCCTGGGACGATGTGGGAAAACTGAGTCAGCATTAGCTAACTTTTGTTTGTTTTGTTTGTTCCCTTTGAGAACCTGCCAACGACATAAGATGGATCTTCTCAACAGAAATGCACATTGACACAAAACATTCCAGAACCCCAGTTTCTTCCAAGAGCCCTAACTGCTCCCAGTGGACCTCCAAGTGTCCAAGAACCTAAGCTAAGAGCTTCAAAGGGGAGGGAAGGAAGAAAGAGAGGGAAGGAGGGAGAAAGAAAGAAAGAAATTGAGGTGGAAACCTCTATGAATAGCAAAGGTGTGAGTGACTGAGTCTCCTTTAGCGTGAACTCCCTCCCCTCTTGCCTTGAGTACTCTTTCCCAGCACAAATGAAACCGAAGGCGCGAAGTGGTGTTGAGGCCCAGGAGTGGACACAGGATTTCCTCTATAAAGGGTAGGAGAGGCACAGGCAAGTGCTGAAAGCCAGAGCTGAGGAGGCCACAGTTCAACAGCTGTAAGAAGCCATGAGCTGCCCCCAGCCCCACTATCCCACAGTCCTAGAGCGCCTTGGCTCTATCAACCTCCTGCCCATGCAGCCCCCAGAGCAGTGTTATGCCCGGGCCACTACCCTCAGATTCCCCCAAGGGCTGGGCTGAGGCCAGCCTCCCAATGGCAAGTTTGGCAGCCCAACCAGAGAGCGGCAGCCCTCAGTGAAGGCGACCCTGCCCGTGGACCCCAGCTGCAGAGGTCCCAAGTAGAAACGCCCGTGGCTGTGATCCCAACCAAAACCACCTCGTCATTTCTGATGTCCTTTGCGGTGTGGAGCTTGGAGGCAAACAGACTCAGTCTAACTATCCTGAGAGACCGGTCTACATAATGGGGGTCCAAGGCAGTGCTCACTTGATCTCTAGCACCATTACTGGGAGGTATTTGTGGGAAATAAAGCTGAGTGGCATCTGGGCGTCTCCAAGGATCCATCAGGAAGTAAAGGGACAGTCCTCTTATCTTCTTATCTTCAGAGGTGGGATTCTGGGCTGTCAGCCTGAGAGACAAAATGCATTTTGGTGCCAGTTGTGTCCTTGAGCTTTGACTGATCCCATGTGAGGACTTTCCTAGGTCTGGAGAGCAGCGTCTTTCCCTTTGCAGCACTGACGGGAGATCCCAGATCTATACCTTCACCAGGGTCTTGTCTCTGAGCCTCTGTGTCCACTTTTCTGCCTGAGACCTCAGCAGAGAGCAGTGCATGTGCTAGGAGTCTGTCCCCTGAAGGACTGAATACTAAGACTCTTCCAAAGTCCAGGGAAGACAGATAAGACCTCTGTCCACAAACAGGGAGAAAAGTACATGCTCGGAAGGACACCAAAGGAACGTTCCTTTGGCTGGCTGCCTGGGGGGGTACAGGGGAATGGACCCTATGGATTGTCGACCTAGGTACTTTGTTATTTTTTCAAATATTACCTATTTTTAAAATCTTTGAAACCTAAAAAATAAATAAAAAGTAAGTAAAATAAAATAAAACATTTGGGGGGAATCTGGTTTAGCTAATTTTAAGAATGCTTTGGAAGAATGCTTGTAGGAACTGGTGTCAATTTAAGAAAGGTGTCCAGAGACAAGGTAACCCCTAACCCTTGTTAACAGTTTTGCATTGATAATTTCAAGGTGATTTCTGTACCTACTGCCATTCCCTCAGTTATCAGATAGATGGCAAGCTTCCTGAGAAGAGAAGATGCCTCTTTGTACCTCTCGTGTGACCTGGCCCGGTTTCTTGCAGAGAGGGCCCATTAAAAAATATTAGGTTCCATTTGGGAATAAATATTAATAAATATTCACTTGAGTGTCACCTTTGTGTACAGCAGATGGGAGCAGGGGGTCTTCCCTCCTCTTCCATATCCCTCTCTCTCAGCCTAGAGACCTTGTTCCTTTTAGTATTACTAGTGAGATCTAATTTCCAATAAGGGCCATCAGTGGTGCCTAGAGATCGAGTGGCCAGGGTCATTCAATAATGATTTGTCCCCTTGTCCTCCAAAAAGGAATCCAATGCTTGAGTGCAAGCCCATGTCCCTACCACCACCCATCAGAGCAGTGAGCTACCACGTGGCCAAAGCTCTCTGCGTACTTTTATTTGGATTTTTTTTTTCCCAGAAGACACATGTGTTTTTCATGCAATAATCTTTTTTTTTTTTTAAAGATTTTTATTTATTTGAGAGAGAGAGTGAGAGAGAGAGAGAGCACAAGAGGGGGGAGCGGGAGAGGGAGAAGCAGGCTCCCTGCCGAGCAGGGAGCCCAATGCGGGACTCGATCCAGGGACTCCAGGATCATGACCTGAGCCGAAGGCAGTCGCTTAACCAACTGAGCCACCCAGGCGCCCCATGCAATAATCTTAATAAATGCAACTGGGCTCCATTTCTTGGCTTCGAGGTAATGAAAATTAATTACCATACTTTACAAGTAATAGTTTCCACTCACAGCACTCCTGTAGAAGTAAATATATCATAAATAGTTACTATTATACCAATGGCTGGTGGATTGGGCAGCCTGTCGTCCATAAATCCTTTTTCAACAGACATGTTATTTCTTTTGGGGGAACAAACAGATTTGTTTTAGATCAGAGAGTCAACTGACAGATGGCCTTTGTAAAAACACACCATTTGTATAAATAAATTACAGTTTTACTATGGTATTCTGCTTTTGTGGATTTGGAAAATCTGTGCCCCCATTCTCTAGAATGGGTCTAAATTGCAAAGAGCAATTTTGTTTGGGTGTGGGTCCACATTGCATAGATCTCCCAACACAGATGTTAAGGTCCAATCTCTCTAGATGCATGCTGCCACTTCCCATCACAATCGTGGCAAAGAGCTCTGCCTGGAGGTAAGGGGATGGTCTCCCAGAGGAGCTCTGGCACCGAACACAGCAACATCCCAACTGGCACACTCCCCTTAGCTCCGGGTTCTGTTTCCATTAATAATGACACCCTGCGCCTTCTCTTCCTAACCACAACTTCGCATCATCAGGGCTGATAACATATTTCTCTTAAAAACCTGCAACATTTAATTTTCTTTTACAGGACAGTTCATCATCGGTTAAACGCTAAACATTTGGTAGAGTCCTTTAAAATCCAAATCACCCCTAACTCTGAGCCTACTGCAGTAGCCGTCATCACCCATCTCATAACATAGCCACACGTAACACACACACCAAATGTTTATAAATTTATAGAGAGATGTGTGTACATAGAGACTCATCTACACACACACACACACACACACACACACACACACACACTCAGTCATATAAATCCCCTTCTCCCGGAACCAAATGGCCAGGGCTTAGCATCAAAAAGGACATATTTTGTTGCTGTTTTTAAAAACCTGGACTATTAAGATGTTCTTTTTGTGAGGAGACGAAGATGTTCATTTTAACCAGAACTACTAAGAATAGGCTTTGTTGGCATAATAAGTGCCTATGTGTTTCTTTAAAGACATCATTCCCTTTCATAAGTGATTAAGATCCTAAAGCCACCAGTTTTGATTAAGGAAATCAAATGTTTAATTAACTGTTAATCAAATGTTCACTATTCAAAATATAACACCAGGGAAGACTGTGCATATTTCTAGCTAATAAAAAATTTTAATTCAGATTGCCTAGTATTTTTCAGGTTCTAGGGTACATTTAAAAGCTGTGTTCGTTTCCTAGAATGGTGGGGTACTTTTTAGCCTGGTGCTTTGTCTGCACTCATAACCTCAGGCCTCCGAGTTGCTATTTCGAGTTATGCCAGTTGGTGCCTTGATGGAATTAATAGAGCATCTAGAATTGCCTAACTTATATTCAAAGAAGAGCTTAAACCAATGATTTCCATCTGTTTTTATGCTACTCCCTGGGAATCTCAAGTTACTTCAAAGGGGATCAGAAATTCTCAAATGAAATTAATCTGGATATATAAATCTTATACACATAATACACATACACTCACGTAGGCCAGATATAAATATGTACCCACATGATACAGTCCTTCTGGAAGAGGCGAGGGTCAGGAAATTAATAGGGTAATTGCATACCAAGATCTCAGAAGGGTAAAATGATCACAAATTATAATAGGTGTCATGAACTAGATTAGAACAAATCATGGAAAATAAACATCCACTCAATTCACATAAATTGGGATCATGAGAAAATTAAACTGGGGGGCCAAAATCGATGAAGCTATCTTTAAAATAGATGATTTTTGTGAACGAATGACTAGTAGGCTCCACAGAATATGAATCTAGTTGCACGGCTGGTTCTTTTTTTTTTTCCCCCATCTCTAAATCATGTTACATGACTCCCTACGTGGAGAAGCAGTTCATCCTGCATCTCAATAAAATGTTTGCTAGACATCCTTGTCGCTGATGGAGTCAACTCACAATCAACCCGTTTATTCATAATGTTATCCATACATACAGGTCGGAGTTTAAGAAAATGTTTTCAGTGCAGTGGTAATCAACCGAACCTCCTGAAATTAGGTTTTTCGCTGACTCCTCGAGGATATGTATTGGGAATGGTCAAGGGACTTTCCATCCTGTGACCAATCACAAAAGTTCTTTGCCTAAAGTGAATGCACACACCCCTCGCACCAGATTAGCACAGGGATTAAGAACCTGATACCACCACTTTCTAACTCCATAACTTCAGGCAAGTTTTGCATACACTCTCTGCCTCAGTTTCTCCATCCGTACAGAGAAGGAAATAGTGCCCAACCCATAGAGTTGTTGTGAGGATTAAATGAATTAGTAAGGGTGAAAGTATGGTGCACTCTGGAAAAATTCGTAAGTGTAAACTCTCGTTATTACTATTTATTATTCCCCTTGTCTGAGATTCCCTGAGCTAGAGGCCACTGCAGAACTTACAATTACTGATGAATTTCTAATAATGTTGACCATTTTAAATGTATTTTAACTACACAATATTATCTGGCTTAGGTTTTTGTTCATGTGTCAAATGTCCACCAATAAATATGTATAATTTAACTAGATCTGCATATTAGGTTGCTTATTTGTCCCCTATACATCCTCTGAAGTTTGGAGTTGGGGGAAACCACTTTAGGCTGGGTATCCGTAAGTGCACTGGAGTTTCACCCACGGGGCCGTGACTAAGTCACCTGACGCACCTGAATATCAAATTTCTTCCTGTAACATAAAGGCAGGTGAACTCTATGATCTCTTCTATTCAAGGAACAAGAAGAGCCTTATGAAGCTGACACCCCCTTGACTCCCTGAGTTGTGACTACATCATCTACTGGAAGAAAACAACCAGTAGGAAATGGGAGAATGCTGACCAGTAAATACTTAGACCAGCCTTTGTGTAAGATAGCACATAACAAAATGCTAGGATGAAATGAGTTACATAAAATGCACATAAAAATGACCACCTGTACCATTTTTATTGCAAAGTTACAGGGAGAATGTGAATCTAATATATATTGATGAATTATTCAACTATAGCTCAGTCAGCCTGGCTGAGTGGGTCACAGGGTAGGAGTTATTTTTCAAACACTCCCAGACAGCTCCTGAACCCTTTTGAATGTTGGCCTGGAAGTTATTTCTGACCAAGAATGGACACCAGAAATCTATATAAGAAGGGAGATAGGCACTTCCTCTAGAACGGGAAAGTCGAAATCATTTGAGATGCCCCAAGGGATCATTTGAAACCCTTTAAATATATGTCTCAGGAAAAGAGGACTTTATCCTGACTAGATTTCTGACCTGGAGAGTACCTTCAAAGACAAAGAACAGTGAGGTCATACACAGAGAGGGTAAAAGGGATAGGAAGAAGAGTGAAGGAAGTCTCCATAAACTGAGACCACTGTGTCCAGGAGAGTTGGAGAAGCCATATGAGCTTTAAGCAAACGGAGATTTGTTTATACCTTTCTGATACATGCATGATCTTTTGGGAAGTCGATAGATTTCTCAGCAAAACACTTGTTCAAAATGCATATGGTCTAAAGCGCTATCTACTAATTCCATCAACAGCCCCCACGGACTAGTGTAAATCCAGAGAGCAGCTGGGCATTTGGGTTCTTTCCCACTCAGACAATTGGAGGCTCTCAGTCACCCCAATATTCCCCACTGCCTAAACATTTACAGGTTTATAGGGGCAAATGTACACAATATTACCAAATGGGAAAGGCTCTGAAAAGAAGGCTCTGAAAAGCACCCATTTGACCAATGCTGGAGAACTGTGTTTTCCTGTCGGTTTCTCTTTTTTAAAGAGGTCAAAATTTTGCCTCTCACAATCCTTTGACTCATCCATGAGAAACCAGAGGAAGCATGGAAGGCCCATAGCAAGTGAACATTTCTCCCAGCAATAAACACATTCCTTTGACTCACCCCCAGCCATGGAGCCCCCGGCTTGCATCTCCAGTTACAAAGGACAGCCCTGGCTTCCAGTAGAACAGAGCTACTTCTAATCCCATGATCACACCTGATATTGTCCGCCACATCCCTATAACAATACATTTCCCGGAAACTAACATTTGGTCCTTAAGACAATAACCCCGTGCCAATCTCAATACCTGCTTCGATATTACAAATTAACACACGGGAAAGCAACCGAATTAAAAATTATGTCCACGCACACAGTCTCACCCACCAAAACATACATCTGCGAATATTATGCAACGCTGGAATCTAAACTGGTCTGAATTTATAAAAAGCCAACAGGCATGGATACACATTCTCAGTTCTCGTGGCCGTGGCCACCCTATGCAACAGCCCCAGTGGCAGACACGAATGTTCCTGTACAGTTATTTGTTATTATTTGAGGACACGAGACCATCGAAGGGGGCCGTTTTGGGCTTTCACCTTCTAAGGCTCTGCCCAGAACTGCCCGATGATGAACGCCCACGCCGTCTTCTTCCACCAAAGGTGGATCCTGCTATCGGGAGCCTCCGGATCGTGACCGTAGTGCTTCTGTCTCCGGCTCTGGGGAAAGCCTCATCTTAGCAAGTGGCCCTCAGCGCATCCGGCTGATCCGCCCGCGACGCGGAGGCCGCGCGGTTTCATCATTAATGCTCCTGAAGGACAATAGCTCATCAAGCCCCACCGAAAGCCCCGGACCCGTCGCGGAGCCTGGGCTGGCGGGGGATGAGGCTGAGCGACTCCTCCTAGAGGTGGTTATGTGGAGAAGGAGCAATCCCTTCTCCCTCCTCCTCCTCCCCCCGCTACTATCCGCGGCCCGGAGAACTGCCGCTTGCCGCCATTGACAAGCACCGATAGAACCCAAAGAAAGGCAAAGAGTCCTGCCCGGCACCGGCGCCGCGCGGGCCGAACCTGCGCCCCGGGAGCGGCGCGCCGAGGGCACCGGGCGCCCGGAGCAGGCGGCGCAGCACCAGGTGAGCCCGCCATGGCGATGGCATTATTGTTCAGGGGGCTCCGGGGGCTGGAGACAAAACGCGCCGCGGGGGCAGTGCCGGGGCCGGAGAGAACCCCTGCCTCTCCCGCCGCCCGGCCCCTGCGGGCGCACCCCGATAGCCGACCCTCCCCGCAAAAGAAAGACAGAAGAATTAATAAATCAAGCTGCCCAACTTGCTTCCTCGCGAAATAAAGGCGGGGGCCGGGGGGGTGCGAAAGAAGCGGTAAAATTGCCGCGGCCGGCGAGGAGTGGGGGGCATCCTGGGCGAGGAGGGAGGAGGCGGCGGGATGCGGGGTCCGGCGGCGGGCCGCGGCGAGGCCCGCCCGGGAGGGAGCCGAGGGCTCCCAGGATGCAGAGTTCGGGGCGCCGGAGCGGAGGAGGGAGGCGCCCGGCGGCCGCGGGGACTGCTCCGGGGCGGTGGGCCGCTCGGGGGGTGGGGGGGGCCTCCGAGGGTGCGGGGCTGCGCGCCGGCCCGCTCGGGGCTGACAATGGAAGGGGCGCGGGGGCGCGGGCCGGAGGGAAGGGGCCCGGGGCCGGGGGCCGGGGGCGGGCCGCGCTGCGGAAGGTCAGGCCGGGGACGCGGGCGGCGGGGGCGAGGCCGGGAGCTGCTGCGCGTAAGCCGGGCGCCGCGAGCCCCGTGAGCCCCGTGAGCCCCGTGAGCTCCCGGCCGGCGCGGAGGAGGGCTCGGGGCCGGGCACTCCCCTCCGGTTCCCTTTCCGGGGCGCCCGGTGCCGCCGCGCGCGCTGCGTTTTCCCGGGGAAATGGCGGCCCCTCCGTCGCTCGCTTGGGCAGTCCCCGCTTCCCGCTTTGCGCGGGAAAAAAATATATAATAATAATAATAATAATAACAATAATAAAAGGAAAAAAGGGGATAAAAGTAAAGTGGCCGCGACGAAGGAAAGGGCTGCGGCGGGCGCCAGACGGCGCGCGAGGCGCGTGCGGGGCGCGGCGGGCGGGACCGGCCCTGCCTCCCCGGCTCGCAGCCCGCTCTCCCCGAGCACCCGCTGCCAGCCTCGCCCGCCGCCGAAATCGCGCCGGTCGGTGTCCTTCCCCGCCTTGCCTCATGGGGGCGCCCTCCGCTCCTGCCCTCTTTGTTCCTCCCAACAATGGCCAAAGGACCCTGAGCCCCCAAAAGGCCAAATGCGCCTCCCTCTCCGGGAGTTTCCAGTCGCTGATGGCTGCGGCCGCGACCTGGGCCACCGCGGGCTTGATTTCGGCCCGGTCACTGCTGGGATTTAGTGGCAACGGTCCCACGGTGCGCGAAGGGGTGAAAAGGGCCAGAAGATGCGAGCTGAGAAACGAAAGCGCGGGTCCCTGGGTGTCTGGGGCGGTGCAGCCCCGACGGTAAAGGGGGTCCCGGTACTCCAGCGGTGCAGGTGAACTGCGGTGCCCGTCCAGCCCAGGGGAGTTCCAGACAGGGCCCGCGCCTACGCCCCCCACTCCCCTGGTGGCGGTCAGTCCACCCTAGCAAACGGTTTCCTCACTTTTCTCGTTTGTGTTTGTGTCGAAATACAACTGTACCCGACCTGGGCTGCACAGTTGAAACGGTTCAATAGGCGAGAGATACAGAAACGTTATCAAGAGTGAAATGCGCCTCGGTTTGTGCTGTTTCTTATTTAGCGACACGCAATTCTCAATTGTTCGTATTTAACTGAAAGTTATCTCTAGCCCCTTTGGAAAACTCCTTTTTTTCAAATGAGTGTTCAGACGGCAAGATTTGGAACCACGCTCATGGATTTTTAGAATCGCTTTAGCCCAAGATTATCATATAAATAAATATAGGCTCTGCCTGGAGGAAAAGTTTATCTTGCATCCAGTAATTCACACCTCTAAAACCTCCCTTTCCTGGATCCAAATTGAAAATACATTCATTTCCAGTTCTCCACTCCAGTTCTGCTAGCCTGTCACAGGTCTTCCTCACCTGGATCCATTTATTGCCGGGGTTTGGACATTATTAATGGTTTCCTCTATTTCAAAACTCTGTAAAAGAATTTCCCTCCTTGGATCCAGAATGTTCCAAAGAGTCTGACCTTACTCCCTCCCCATCCCATCTTCTATCTAGTTCCCAGGGATTCTGAGGCTTTTCCCAGTGGGTGGGACACCTTGCTAGCTATTGTCTGAGACAGCCAGGTCTGTTTTCACTGCCTCCTACCAGCAGAGCAGGAGGGAATCCCGTTTTCCGCAGGCAACTTTAGATGAAAGATATC